>NC_140486.1:108403599-109003599 GCF_964271855.1 Acomys minous | reverse complement strand
CTTTTCTATCTGGCTCTCTCTCTCTCCACCTGTGTCTTGCTGTCTGACTGACTCTTTTCTCTTTGCTCACTTACTAGCTTCCTGTCTGTCTGTCTGTCTGTCTGTCTGTCTGTCTGTCTGTCTATCTATCTATCTATCTATCTATCTATCTATCTATCCATCTCTATCATCTAATTCTCTATCTACTTATCTATCGTATGTCTATCTATCTAGTTATCTATCCACTTATTTATCTATCAATCATCTATCTATCTATCAATCATCTATCTATCTATCTATCAATCATCTATCTATCTATCTATCTATCTATCTATCTATCAATCATCTATCTATCTATCTATCTATCTATCTATCTATCTATCTATCTATCCTCCCTGCTTGTTGTTACCCCTCTTTCCATCTCCTTGTTTGCTTGTTTCCCATCTATTTCTTTTCCTGCTGCTCCCCATCTCGCTCTAGTGCACTCTCTCTCTCTCTCTCTCTCTCTCTCTCTCTCTCTCTCTCTCTCTCTCTCATGTCTGTTATTTGATTGCCTTTTTTTTTTTGCCATTCCCCATCTATCCATCTCTCTTGCTGTTCCTCACTTCACTCTAGCTTACTCTCTCACATTTCTTATTTGCTTGCCCCTGCCCTCTATCTAACTAACTAACTCCTTGCTTGCTTGCTGTCTGTTTGTCCAACTAACTGTCTCCATGGGCTAACCCCAGTAGTTTATTAAAGTGAAGTTTAATTTTTTTCATTACAGATTACACCATGATTTTTCTCATCTTTTACAATCAATAGGGCATTCAAAAATTAAAAAAAGTAATGGAACAATCTAACAGCAAAAATCAATCAATTTCCAAGCAATGGTCAGCATAACCTTATTATTATTTCTTAGACAGGGCTCAGGAAAGTATAATCATAAATTCTCCTGGGTTAAAGCCATTGTGTTTACATGATTGTCATAGCAACATAACTTAAGCTAAATGTTATCTAATAAGGAAAAAACTTGATCTACTTCCAGTCCCAGACCAACAGGTGTGTTATCTAAGCCTAGGCTAACTACCAAGGGGTCCTCTATTATAAACTATCTGTAAAGCATGACATTCTAAGCCTGCCTTCTATTGCTCTCAAAGCAGATTCTAAGGAAGCATTTCTACAGGTAGCAATATCTAGCTAGGTATTGTTATGTCAAGATCTTATCTTTTTTTCATACAGTTTCTGCTTGGGTGCTCACAGTCTATCATTATCTCAAGCCTTTGGCCAGATGCCCTCTCACAACATTCTCTATGAGAAAAAGTTTTCCCTGTATGAATTTCCTTAGAGCTGAGAAATAAGGAGAAAAAACAGTTTTAGGAGAAATAGTATATTGCTAAACAAAATCACACCTGGATCATACATTATTTTTAGGGGTAGTGGTGATCAGCTGGAAATCTTTGGAACTTTGTCAAGTAAAGGTTCAACAGCTGCTCTTGATGTCTAGTGACCATGCTGGACAGACGAAGGTCTCTGGAAGTTTGTAAAGCAAAGCCTCTATGACTTGTCGCCATGTCTGTGACAACCCCTCACTGCCACCTCACCCATATATACACCCCCACACTGTCCTAACATGTCCTAACATGTGATTTTCTCATTTCATAAACTATCACCACTCAACCCTAACAGATCTGTGGTCCATAGAATTCTCTAAAAGGCTGCACTGGTTCATATTTTTCAAATCATTCTTTATTGGTAGTTCTTTTGAAAATTCAAATACCTGTGAGCGAGAAGCAATGAGAGACTCAGCAGGTACTTGAACAGTACAAACATTTAGATCTCATTTTAAGAGCATTTACCCATGCTAGGTAAACGCTGTAAAGTCTTCAGTAATGTATGTTGATTTTTTAGGGACTCCACCCTTATTTAATGGGGACGATGCTACCTGGTTTCCCTCGGAGAATTCAGACATTCTGGTACAGGTAGGAAGAAATGGCATTTGCTCTCCCACCAGCCTAACTGGACATAATTAGGCATTGATTCTGAACTCTGAAAATAGATAGTGAGCGACGCTAATGGATGAAAATACACTAATTTGCTCAGTGTCCTCATAATGAGTTGTTTACTTACAAGAAGAAATTAGCAAGTGGTGATTTCTTTCAGGAGGTGGGTAGCTTTTAAGTAGGGGCGTCGATTAAAACTATTTGCTTGTGAGCCTGCTGCTGTTTTGAAACTATAAGACAACAGAGCACTGAGAAGCATTTATTTCTAGACAGAGCCACCAGTTAGATCTTGAGCTCCATGGCTGTAAGAGAATCTATGGGCCAGATAGGTAGCTAAATAGTTCAGAGCACTTGCTGCTCTTGCACAGGACCCAGGTTTGTTTCCTAGCATCCACATGCTGGCTCAAAACCATTAGCCACTCCAGTTCCTAGGGAGCCAATGTCCCCTGATGACCTCTGAGGGCACAGGAAATACTCATGATGCAACATGCCATGCCAGCAAAACACTCATGTACAAAAACATAAGACGAGATACGTCTAAAAATAAAACAATGCATTTCACTAAGTGGGAAAGAGCTAGTCATAATTAGCATGCCGATTGCTTATCTAGTAAGATCTTTATGATGTGTGTTTTCTTATAGCATTTCATTATTGTCTGCCATGCTTTTCTCTGTGAACTTGACAAAGCCCCGAGTCATGTGGGAAGAGAGAACCTCGCTCGGGTGAGAAATTACCCAGATCAGCTTTGCTTGTTGCCATGTCCACAGGGCATATGCTTTACTGGTAATTGAGGTAGGAGTGCCAAGCCCACTGCGGGCATCCATAGGCAGTATGGACCTGGGCATCATAAGAAAGGTAGCTAAGAGAGAAGGGAACAATGCAACAATCATCATTCTTCCACGGGCATGGTTTCAGTTCCTGCCTCCAGGTTCCTGTCTTGACTTCTCTGGAGGATGACTGTCACCTGTAACGCAAACTCTTTCCTCCCTCAAGTGATTTTGATTTGTGTTTTATTACAGCACCAGAGGAGCAAAATGGGGTATTTCCCACATAATTATACATGTATATAGTATCTTAAAGTTCTACGTTACATAGCTTCCTGATCTATAAGAACAAAGAGACAGCAGGCTAAACTTTCCCATTTAACTAGTTTTAAGTTATTGTGGATCAAATCATTTTTTCAAAATTATTTTCAGCCATTCTATTTTTATGTAAAACTATACAATTGTTCTTTTTCTTGTTTCTGAAACACGAATAATTCTTATAGCAAAAAAAAATCAAAGAATTGCATGCATGTGTGTTATATATGTGTATATGTACGTATGCATGGACGCATGTATATAATTTTCAAAATTCCAGAATCTGTCTGTGATACCACCAATAGTGTTGTTTAAAAACAATCACATAAAGCCATGAAACAGACAAGGGTGGAAAAAGATCATACAGTTTCCTAGCTATGCCCCAAATATAATTTTATTGAAAGAAAGAGGAAACGTTTGTGGCTTCTTTATTTACAGTGCTAGAGATCAAACCTGGAGCTTTGCACATGCTAGGCAAGTGCTAACCACTGATCTACATACCCAGAGCATGCATGGCAACTGTCTCTCAGAAGTATATCAACTGTTTAACTATATTGCTGCATTCGAGGGATACTTCTTGTACATGGAACTGTGTTTTCAAGAGCATCTTGGATTTTCCTTCAATGATTTGATATGAGAGTGGATTTCAGTTTACCTAGAAACAGAATGGGAAAAGTGCCTTGCAGTAACTCTTTATAGAATAACCCGTAAGGGAAAAGAGATGGCCTGTACATGGGCTTTTCATTTCCCAGAGAAAAAGACCTGAAATCAATTCTATAAATATTTTCAAATGGTAGAAGAGTCGGTGAATTCTATTTGACCAGCAGAACTAGTGTTCAGTTTATGTCATGGTATCTACACTTTCCTTCAAAACCAAGTTATAGAGGTTTTATTAATGTACAAGAGCTGTGTGAATTTAATGTATAAAGCATCATAAGACTGGAGATAAGTATACAATTGTGAATTCAAAAATGTATTCCATGACCTCATCACCTCTACTAGTTTCTATCCATCCTAATAATAATTACTCTGCGATGATGACTTGACTTAAGGTCTCCTCTCAGTAACTATATATGCAGTGTACTGTTAACCATAGGTTCTGTGACGCACATTTGATCCTTAGGACTCACTCATCTTTCTACTCTTTAACTGACACATTCCTATTTCCTTCCTCACATCTCAGCTGCTGATAACAACTGTGTGCGTTATGGACTTGAATCTTTTAGATTCACCATATATAAACAGTGTCATAACATACTTGTTCTTTTGTGTCTGGCTTTTTTCCACTCAGCTCAGTGCTCTTCAGTTTATCAACGTTGTTGCAATTGGCACAATTTTCTGATATTTTAAAGTTGAAAAACAAATTTTTGTATTACTATTTATATAACACACACAGCAAACCCTTTAATTAAATGTGATAGATTATTTATGATTTGTGAGATACATTTTATTAACAATGACGTGAACATTTAATTATGTTACTTTCACATCTTGGCCCCTGTAAGGCTGTAGTGAACACAGTGCTGCACATGTAACTTCACCTGATTTATGCTGCATTTGGAATCCTCTGGTCTTGACCTAAAACCTTCCCTCTAGCCCTTCTCTAACGTGAGTCTAGTGGCATTGTTGCCTTTGCCCATTATTAACCCAGGAGCATGTTTATCACATCTTCATTTTCATACTAGACTTTTTTTCTTCCCAGCTATAGTATTTTTCTTTGGCACTGTAAGTTTCTTGGCCTGTAAGATTTCCGTAAAAAAATCAGTAAAATTACAGTAAGATTTATGAGCTCTTTTCATTTATCTTAAGACAAAAGCACCAGAGAATGCTAACAATCTTTAGTTATCTGGAGCAGCAGTTGAGTCCATTGTTAGTTATTGAAAAAACATGGTATCAAGTCTGAGAAAATATTTACCAACACATAGACATTCTCCTAAAATATAGATATAGAAATGATGGGCGAATTACATTAAAAATGTGTAAATTTAATTTTAAAGAAGTAAATGAAGACTCTAAGGCCTGCAGGCGGAAAGGGAAGATAAGCCTAGGAAGATGAAGAGGAAATGTAGGCTAATGAACAGGAACTCAGCTGTGGAGCCTGAAAACCTGGATCCAAATGATGATGACTGAGTTTCCCAACTTACTTCAACACTAATAGTGAATGCAAACCCAACATCTAAATACTCAATTGGAAAAGATAGATGGCAAAGAGAAGCTGGAACATAAGAGTAAATGCATAAAAGCATTATACTATTTATCCAATTGACACATAGCTAAAACGCTTGAAAGTAAAGTATAGTCTGTAATTTGTGTGCTGAAAAATACTAAAATTAACAGTCTCAGGATATAAGTAAAAATTAACAGACCAAAAATATGGAAAGAGAAAAAGTGTTAATATAGATAAAAGTAAAATTTAATGCAATGGAAATAAAGAAGCAATGGAGAGGAAAACAAAGTTCCAAGTGTATTAAGAATATGGATTACATTCTCATTTCATACATGATGTATCTGGGGAGAAGAAGAAGCATTGAGAAATGCGAGGTGCATAATAAAGGTGCCTGTAGACCTTTTAGTGTTACAAATGTGTGAAAACATTTTATGTCGACCTATTTGGAATCTGAGCAAAGCAGATTAATATACAGATGCTTCCGTGTCTGTCTCTGTAAAGACAGATGCATTCATAACTGATTCAAGAGAATGTTAAAAATCTAATAGCCTAAAGCCATTTAAAATCACGTAAGGGATGGGAGTGTAGCTCAGCAGTAGACTGCTTGACTGGTTCCTCTCTCCAGAGCCCCCGCCCCCCAAAGTCTCAAACTAGTAATTAGGATCAAACACCCTTCAACAACATGTGTGTTCACAAACACTCACACAGAGTCACATGACTCTCACAGAGTCACATGACCAAGCAAGAGAAAAGCCAGCTGCAGACTGGAGGCCAAGTTATGGCTGCTGTTCAAGGGATATGCAAATTTGAAATGGCTTCTTCAGGAAGAATTTAAAAAGCCACACATTGTCTCATCGTAATTTTATAATAATATTATGGTTTTGAATATTATTACCAATATAAAAGGAGAAATTGTAAAAGCATTCCCACTACTGAAAGTGGATTTAAGTGTCTAAACAGAACTCAAGTACTCTGAATCCTGGATTATATAAAATAAGTAACATGTCAGTATCATATAGGGTCTGTTGCACAGTGTGAAAATGTCCTAATATATCTTAATTCAGTTCATGTTCCAGGGAGACAGAAGCCAACAGTTGCATGTATTGGCTCTTAGAAGAAGTTAGACAATTCAGGGTTAATACAAGCTCAGAGCTCTGTTACCAAGGATGCAGTTTCATTTATCTTCTCTCTGTGCAGTGTTTAGCTTACAGACGGTCCCCTGCACTGCTGCAAGATGTTAATAGCAAATACATCTGGAGGAAAATGTCAGATGCCTTCCTGCCATGTCTTCTTCCCAGAACCCCTAAGCAGTAAATGACTTATGTCTCCTTGGCCAAGGTCATATCACTTCTCTATATTCAAAGTAGTCACTGGCAGAAATAATAGAATTACCATTTTTTTTTCAGACTAATCAAGATCATCTTTGGGACTATGGAGCAGTCCAGCCCACAAACTACATATCCTCTATATGTCTGAACAAAATCTCCTGATTTCTCTTCTTAAAGTAGATCTGAAATAATGGATCAGGAAATAGTCACAGTGTTCATAAATAAAGATAGAATGTAGGGGCTGGAGAAATGGCTCAGTGGTTAAAAGCACTGCCTGCTTTCCCAGAGGACCAAGGTTCATTTTTTTTTTTTCAGGAACCACATGGTGGCTCACAACTTCCTGTAACTCCAGTTCCAGGGTGTGGTTGTTTGAATGAAAATGGCCCCATAGGCTCATAAGGCGTGGCACTGTAAGGAGGTGTGGCTTTGTTTGGGTAACTGTTGAAAGGATGTGTGTTATTGGGGATGGGATTTGAGGTTTCAGAAGCTCAAGCCAGGCCCAGTGTCACTCTCTCTTCCTGCTGCCTGTTGATCTGGATGTAGAGCTCTGAGCTACCTCTCCAGCACCATGTCTGCTTGCATGCCGCCATGCTTCCTGCCATGACGATAACGGATTAAACCCTTGAACTGTAAATCAGCCCCAACTAAATGTTTCCTTGTAAGAGTTACCAGCATCATTGTGCCTCTTCACTGCAATATAGCACTGACAAAGTCGGGGCCATCGTGTATCCTCTTCTGACCTTCACAGGCAATGCATAAATGGTGCGCATTAAAAAAAATTCATTTAAGTAATTTATTCAGCTTACATCTCATTTGTTATTCCTTACTTGTATCTCCCTTTTTCCCCTCCCTCCCTCTTTCATCCTATTCCCCTTCCCTATGTCAGTGACCTAAGGGGACCTTGTCCCCCACTATAAGATCACAGCCTATCAGGCCTCTTCCTGCTAGCCTGCTTGCTCTTCTTCTGACTGTCACCAGGTCTCCCCACCAAGGGGAAGTGGTCAAAGAGGGAGCACCAGAGTTCATGTCAGAGTCAGCCCCTGCTCTCCACACAACTGTGAAGAATGTGCTGTCCATTACCTAGATCTGGATAAGGGTTCTAGGTTTACTGCATGCATTGTCCTTGAGACTTTCAGGGGACATCACTTTTGGGCTAGTGTCAACTTATAAGTGATTATGTGCCGTGTGTATCTTCCTGGGTCTGGGTTAACTCACAGGATGATCATTTCTAGTTCCATTCATTTGCTGGCAAATTTCAGGATTTCCTTGTTTTTTAATAGCTGAGTAGTATTCCATTGTGTAAATGTACCACAGTTTCTTTATCTATACTTTGACTGAGGACATCTAGGTTGTTTCCAGGTTCTGGCTATTACAAATAAGGCTGCTATGAACATGGTTGAACATATGTCCTTGTTGTGTGGTGGAGCATCTTTTAGGTATATTCCAAGGAGTGGAATAGTTGGGTCTTGAGGTAGCCCTATTCCCAGATTTCTGTGAAAGTGCCAGATTGATTTTCAAAGTAGTTGTACAAGTTTGCACCCCCACCAGCAATGAAGGAGTGTTCCTCTTTCTCCCCATCCTTGCCAGCATATGCTGTCACTTCAATATTTGATCTTGGCCATTCTGATGGGTGTAAGATAGAATCTCAGAGTCATTTTGATTTGCATTTCTCTGATGACTAAGGATGTTGAGCATTTCTTTAAGTGTTTCTCAGCCATTTGATATTCCTCTGTTGAGAATTCTCTGTTTAGTTCTGAGCCTCATTTAATAGGATTATTTGGTTTGGTGGTGTTTAATTTCTTGAATTCTTTATATATTTTGGGTATTAGTCCTTTGTCAGATGTAGGGTTGGTAAGGATCTTGTCCCAGTCTGTAAGCTGTCCCTTTGTTTTGTTCACAGTATCTTCTGCCCTGCAGAAGCTTCTCAGCCTCTTGAGATCCCATTTATTAATTGTTGACCTGAGAGCCTGGGCTGTTGGGGTTCTGTTTAGGAAGCTGTCTCTTGTGCCAATGAGTTTCAGGCCCTTCCCCACTTTTTCTTCTAACAGATTTAGTGTCTCTGGTTTTATGTTGAGGTCCTTAATCCACTTGGACTTGAGTTTTGTGCATGGTGATAAATATGGATCTACTTGCATCTTTCTACAAGTAGACATCCAGGTAGACCAGCACCATTTGTTGAGGACGCTATCCTTTTTCCATTGAATAGATTTGGCTTCTTTGTCAAAATCTCCTCCTCCTCTTCCTCCTCCTCCTCCTCCTCCTCCTCCTCTTCCTCCTCCTCCTTCTCCTCCTTCTTTTTGGTATTTGTATAATTATCTGCACAGAAGTTTTAGAGAATATATCACCAAATTAATGTAATATGAACTAGTTTAAAGGGTTTCTGGGCATAAAAGTATAGCTAAATTATAAAATATATAATTTATAAGAACAGTGAAGTAGTTAGCAATAAATCTCTTGGATGTTCATGGAAAAATCATAGACTCTAATTGCTAGATAGAAATCCTATTTCCTCACATTTCTAGGTAGGGAAGAAATAAACAGACCAATTTCATAGGGTTTTTTGAAGAACTCAGTGATGCCCTATACATAAACCATTTATCACTGTTTTTTGCTTGGCACTCAAAAAGGAGAAGCTCCTAAGATATAACTTTATGGAAATATTTCATTATTTTTAGAATTCATGAAATGTTTCCCAGGAGCTCTGGAGTTTTTCAAAACAATTATAAGTCACAGGATGTGATTCTCAGCTACTTTGACTCCAACACACCTCTCAGTGTAAATCAAGGCTAGAATCTCTCAGTACTGGGCACACAGCAGTCCTTTTGCACACTCATTTCAATTACATTTATATTACATATGGATATACATTTTCCAAACATCTGGATAATTCTTTTTTCTTTATTTAAAAAACAGAATTATATTTATTATTAATTTCTTTTAGAGGTGGAGAGTCTACATGTGTGCAGGTCAGAAGACAAGTGGCAAGGAATCGGTTCTTTCTTTCTGTGAAACATCTTACAGATGGAACTGTAGTCAGGTGGCAGCCACCTTTACTCACAGAGCCATCTCACTACCTAGTTGGCTTTTGTTACTTCTCTGTGCAACATGTAGTACCTATCAATTTTTTTTTTTAGAAAAAAAAAAAAGCTTTTGGGGATTGTGTGTGTGTGTGTGTATGTGTGTGTGTGTGTGTGTGTTTACTCTGTTCTAGGCTCTATTCTAGGTTCATAGAATAAATCAATAAAATCCCCTGCATTCATAGAGACTTCAACTTAATGAAGGAGACAAATATTAAATACCCAATGGAAGGATTAAGAAGCCATCATGGCAGACATTCCCAGTTATTCGATTCCCAAAGTTCTTGGCAGAAAACACAGCAGCTCAAGGTTCCCTTGCAATTAGAAGTCCCCCACTGCACCAAACCCTTGCAGATGTGACTGGAAATGGTTCAGTTCCTGGCCGGTACTGTCTTCCACGTCTCCCTGCATTTTGAGTTATACTGAGTAGAATTGTATCATGGAGTCCTTTGGGGTGAGAGCGCTGTAGAAACCACTCACTGAATCACTATGTGAAGAAAAGCTGCCCTTGGGGTAGAGACATTGCTTGGGAGTATTTCACGTGGGCAAATAAAAGGACTCTTGTTTTATTTGTATCTTACTCTTGTTTTATTTGTACTCTGCTATGGCATTCTCTGGATTAAATTGCGGAAGGACTAAGGGTCTTAGCTATAAGCAGGAAACCAAAAATGAGCAACGTAGACAGTTTGGGGGTACTCAGTTGATTTAAAGAGTAGGACTGGCCTCGAGGAGAAGGTGACCTTATTAGCTTGCTAGAGCCATTATCTGCAGACTGTAAAGCTTAACAGAAACTGCTTTTCTTAGAACGCTGAAGGCTAGGAGTTTAAGAGGACAATGTCACAAGATGGGTTTTTCTAAGCCTCTCATTTCAGCGTGTTTACTTGATGCTCCTCCTGCATCCCAAGAAGTAGGCGGAGCTGATCTGGTGACCTGATACCCACTCACCTTTGTGAACAGACATAGTAGGTGACCAGGACCGCTGTAAGAAAGTAACACCGGGTATGCAGTGAACAGATGACAACAATGGTTTCAGCCTTATGGTTCCTGAGGCTGAAAGCCCTTGTGTCGAGCATTAGCCAAATGGATCCTTTGTGCGCGGGAAGGTAGTGCTAAGCTTCTCTTTCTGACTTGTCACCTTCGTGTTTATGTACTGTCTCCTCAGGATGCAAGGTCACCATCTGCATTTTTCCTTAAAAAAAAAAAAGTCATGTTGGATTAAAATCCACCCCAATGACTTCCCTTTAACTTATCTATTTTAAAAAACTCATTAATTTCAAATATAGCCGCACTCTGAGGTTCTAGCAATTGGAGCATGGAGGGGGCCCGACTTGTTCCACAGCAGTGGGGTTTCACAGAGCCTTGAGACAAGTGAGACAGAGGCTTCAGAAACACCCGTTAACTCTCTCAGAGTGCCTATGAAAAAGAAGTGTGCCTGTGGACCAATGGGACCTCTGGTGCTCGCATTTCACATAACGAAAAGCCAATGTGGGGCCCTTAAAAGAGGAGTGATGACTTAGATGTCTTCAAAGATTCCTTCTGGGTGTGTTCGTAAGTATGAGGGTCATATCTAAAGCCTGGCACTCTCTGTCAGAAGAGGGGGAACAGGAACAAAGGAGGGACGCTTAGGGGAAATCCCATAGAATCCCAACCACCCAGTAAATGAAGGGCTTCAAAGAAGACCCGTTTATCAACCACATAAAGTGGGGAAGATCAATTAGGATGCGAACCAAGAATTAACTGTTGAACTGTCTGTCAATAAAAAGTAAGTGGTCTCCTTGGGAGAATGGATCCTGGCAGAATGCTGTGGGGAAACACTTTTACTCGCTTAAAACAATATTTGGGTGTGAGTTTTGCTGCAGCAGGACGCAGAGAAAAGGTGAAACAGATGAGATCTGTACTTTCCAGTGATGGAAGGAACAGTAGCAGGTTTGTATATGCACGGGAGTGATTCAGTTGAGAGGATTGTGCAGGAAAGTGACAGGGCACTTTGAGAACAGTGCCCCTGGGATGGCGAAATGAATGGAATCCAGTGCACATGTGGGGAGAGTGCCTTAGGATGGAGGATGGATGCAACAGAAGAATGGTGAACTCATGGGTGCAGATGCTGAAAAGCACGCAGATGTGGAAGTGGGATCTGTTGACATTCTTCCCCGGTTGCTTAAGTGATTGCTTATATTTTCCATGTCATCAGCAGAGGGTTCCAGAGAAGCAGAGAGAGCATATGTAACAGAGGAGAGCAAGAGGGGTGCTAGAGGGCACTGGCTCAGATTCCATCTTTTAGTGCCCCAGGTCCTTTATCTGGGAAATGCAGTTAAATAATAATGCTTTGTGAAAATTACTGATATAAAATGCCCTTACAAGATGAAAACTGTTACGCAGATGTTGGGACATCAGATGTCATTAATGGTAAAACATATACAAAATAAAGTCTAAGTACCTTCTAAAGAGGATAGTCATGAATATGCATAACTTCTTTTCTTCCTAAAAGCCATTTAACAAGAACACATCATTTTATATAAAATTTCAATAAATTGGGGTATAGCTCAGTTGATATAGTGTTTGCTTTGCATGCACAGAGCTCTGGATTTGATCTCCAGCACCACATAAAAGAAGGTCAAGGTTAGTATATTGGCATTATACAAAGTTGAATGTCAGCCTGGGATACATACATGGAACTATGTATACCACACACAACACAAAAACACAAACACACAAAGACGTTCCATCAGAAATTCTTCCTACATTGGTCTCCCACACACATATTCATGTAAGAAAACCTGGGTTTAAAATTAAATCATTAAGGGACTTGATAGGTGGCTTAGTGGTTACGAATGTTTGCTGTTCTTGCTGAGGACAGGAGTCTGGGCACCAGTAACCAATTCAGGCAGCTTACAAGCACCTGGAACCCTAGATCCAAGTGGTCCAAAGCTTTCTGCTATCTTCTATGGGCACCTGTACAAGCATGCACATATGTAGCAAGATAAGCAGAAATAAATAAAATAAATCTTCACAAAACTAAATCATTAAGTTGAAAACTTCTTGAAGCAGGAGATAACATTTTCAGGGTTAAATTACTAGGACAATATCTTATAAGTAGCAGAGTTCAAGTACATTTTGAAATAAATGAACATATCAATGGTAGTTTATTGTTTTAGTTTGCTTTTCTGTTGCCGTGATAAAAGCTTTGACCAAATGCAACTGGAGAGGAAAGGGTTTATTTGACTTATGCTTCCAACAACAATCTATTAACAAAGCAAGTCAGGGCAGGGACCCAAAGCAGAGGTTGAGAGGAACCATGAAGTACTGCTTACTGGTTCGCTTTCAGGCTTGATCACAGGCTCATGTTTAGCCAGCTTTCATATAGAGTCCAGGACCATCTGCTTAAGGATGGCGCTACCCACAGTAGGCGGAGCACCCACCCCCTATATTAATTAATAATCAAGACAGACATGACCATAGAGCAATGCAATTTAGGCTATTTCTCATTGAAGCTTCTCTCAGATGACTCTAAACTGTGTCAAGTTGATAATTACAGCCAATCAGCATATCTGCCAGATGCTATTTGTCAATAATATTTGCAATAGAAAGAGGGAGAGAATGGCTCGGAGAGAAGAGCATTGGAGGTGGGATAAATGCTTCTTGTCTGGTGTGAAGACATACACCTTCATTTCCTTTCAGTTATTTCTAAGACAAATGGTGAGCTGTCTGATAACTACGCAGAGGAAGGTTTTGTCATTGAGCTGACATTGGATTTTAAATTATGAGCACAGATAGGCAGTCTAAATAATTATTAGTGGCATGACTTAATACTTCAGGTTTAATTTTCCCTTTTAACGTCTTCCCATGGGGGAGGACAAAGAGCCTTCATACTGCTAGGTCTTAAATGAGATGCCGGGAGATATGCAGATGAAATTAATGAACAAATAATTGTTTCTGTTCAAGAACTAATCTAGGGAGACAGTGTGACCATTTTTATGTTTGGGGCCATATTAAGGCTGTCTCTTCTGCTGATCAATAATTATCTGTCTATAAATCACATGCTTAGGTTTAGGGTAAGGAGGGGGTCTTTACATTTAATTGGTAGTTCTTGCTGCCTTTTGAATCACTTGTCCTAGTCCACCACCACGTCAGATCATTTTTGGAAAGAAGTGAGTTTTTTTTCATCTGTTGTCATTAGAACTCTAGTGAAGGTGCTAAAGACATCAGTAGCTTACTTAACATGGCATTGAATAAAATATAACTAGCCAATACAGGTTAATTTTAATGGCTTCATGTTTATAATTCACAGACCACAAAGTTAGCCCAATTACCATGTGTCAGAAATGGATACTAGCAAAATTTCAGAGTAGTACATTCACCTCTGCAGTACAGAACAACTCTACCATGCCTACACACCGTACAGCCCATTGAACATCAGCCTAGTTCTTATTCCTGCCCTGGCCAATCACTGATTTACCTTTTCTCTCTTTAGATTTTTACTATCCATCTCCAATGAGCAGATCAACCTACTGCATGGTCTTTTCTACCAAGATCCTTTTACTTTGCATAAGGTTTTGCTAGTTTACCCACTTCCTGCATGCTTCTGCAGTTGGCTCAACTTTATTATTACACTATCCCACTGCTTAGACACTGTACAGTTTTCTGTAACTATCCAGGTTGTTGTACTTTGGGGCTGTGAATCAGAGTGATATTTACTCAGCCAGGTCGGTATTTCCCACCTGAGCATCCCCTTCCACGTTCAGTGACTGTCACATGATGCTGGCTGCATGGGATTCCATTCCAACCACCACACTCACGAGAAGCGCACCCTGAGGTATGCTGCTTTCACTCTGCCACTGCCTTGCTTTGGCCTTTGGCTCCGCCCTTGACAAAAGGATTCCTTTTTTTTTTTTTTAATAGCACCAGTGTGAATAGTTCTGTCTGGACTCACACTGTAACGATGCCCCACTGTCTAGCTTCTCTCCTACGTCTGTTGTGGTTTCTTAGGGAAAAATGATTTCATCTCTTCCCTGGCAATATCTGCACCAAACTCTGTTTTACTCACTTCACTCTCGAGTGTGCAGAATCTTCTTCTTATACGATGGAAAGGTGGTTGAGGGCTTGCATCAAGTAGCATCCGTTATGAGCAGTAATGCTTTACTGAAACCACCCTCCCATCCATCCTCCATCAGATGCCTAGCCCCGCCCCCCCACTAATCCTTCTCCTTACTGGGTCAGCAAGGGCCCTATCTTTGGCCCTTTGTATTAGTTTGGAATCGTTTTCATTTGCTGCATCATAGTGTTTTGGTCCTCAGGTTTTAGGAGCAAATGTTTGGAATGTAGATTCTGTTCCTTCCATTACACTGTGGATTCCTTTGTGCAAATTGATTCAGCAGATGGAGTTTTCACGTGATCTCTCCTTGAATAAATGTCAGAAGGCTCGCCTGCCTTCCAGTTTTCTAACCAAAAAGTGTAACATCCAACTAAAACACCTAGAAACGAAACTATGCTCAGCTGTTCTGGCCTGTCCTGGCCACACAAAGACTTCATAAATGTTTCCATGAGCCAAAAATCCAGACCCTTCTTTGGCTGTTGTAGACATGCTTTTGTTCTGTATAGTAGTGCCCCTCAAACCACTGGCCTGTGCTAACTCAAAATGTACCAGGCCTTCTGCAGAAATGAAAAGGATTGTACTTTACCCCCCCCATTTTTAAATTGTCTCTCCCCTCTCCCCTCTCCCCTCTCCTCCTCCCCTATTCCTCAGAAAAGGGGAGTCCCTCTACCCATACACTCCAGCTCATCAACTTGTGGCAGGACTGAGTTCATCCTCTTTCCCTGTGGCCTGGCAAGGCAGGCCCATCAGGGGAAGTGATTGAAAAGCAAGCAACAGAGTCCTTGTCAGAGACAGCCCCCACTTTCCTTATTAGTAGACCCACACAAAGCCTGAGCTGCCCATTGGCTACATCTATGTAGATAACCTAGATCCAGTTGGTTGGTGTTTCAGACTCCACAAGCTCCTCTGGGCCCTGGTTAGTTGGCTCTGTTGGTCTTCCTGTGGAACTCTTGTCACCTCTAGGTCCTTTTACCCACCACCCCCCACACCCCCGATATACTTTTCCACTAGACTCCATATACTTCACCCAATGATTAGCTATGAATCTGAGCTTCTGATTTGAACCACTGTGGAAGGAACCTCTCAGAGGACAACTCTGATAGGCTCCTGTCTGCAAGCATAGCAGAGTATCATTCATAGTGTTAGGGGGTTGGCTTTCTTTCATTGAGTAGATCTTAGGGTGGGCAAGGCATTGGTTGGACAGTCTCTCAATCTCTGCTCAATCTGTTCTATCTTTATCCCGTGCATGTCTTGTAGGCGGGGTGAGTTTTAAGTGAAAGTTTTTGTGGGTGGGTTGGTGCTTTCCCCCTCCACTAGGAGTGTTGTCTAGTTAGAGGCATCCTCTTCTGTCTTCATGGCTTCTGCTACTAGGAGTCTCAGCTATAGTTCACCTCATATCCTTCTAGAAGCCTATTCTGACTTAGGTCTCCAGCTTGTCACAGAGATACCCCTACTCACAGTTTCCCTTTTCTCTGTAGACCTTCTGTCCTCCTGAACCCGCTCCCCTCAGGTCTGATCTCTACCTTATTTCGTTCTGTGCTCCCTCTTCTGCCTTGTTCCCTCTCTTCAGTCACTACCTCTGTCTATTCTATTTCCTCTTATGAGTGAGATTTAAGTATCCTCCCTTGGGTCCTCCTTGTTATTTATCTACTTTGGGTTTGTGCATTGTAGTCTATTTATCCTGTACTAAATGGCTAAAATCTGCTTATAAGTGAACAGATGCCATGTGTGTCTTTCTGGGACCGGACTACCTCACTCAAGATGATTTTTTTTCTAGTTCCATTAATTTGCCTACAAATTTCATAATTTCCTTGTTTTTTAGTGGCTGGGTAGTATTCCATTCTGTAACTGGACCACAGTTTACCCATTCTGCAGTAGAAGGACATGTAACCCAATTAAAAACTCAGGCACAGCACATCTATGTTGGGTTAATATCCATTTGTAAGTGAGTATATACCATGCATGTCTTTCTGAGTCTTGGTTAACTCACTCAGGATGATCATTTCTAGTTCAATCCATTTGCCAGCAAATTTTAAGATTTCCTTGTTTTTATTAGCTGAGTAGTATTCCATTGTGTAAATGTACCACAGTTTTTTAATCCACTCTTTGCTTGAGGGACATCTAGCTTGTTTCCAGATTCTAGCTAATACGAATAAGGCTGCTATGACCATAGCTGAGCAAATATCCTTGTTGGGGAGCATCTTTTGGGTATATGCACAGGAGTGGTATAGCATTAATTCCAATTTTCTGAAAAAGCTCCAGATTGATTTCCAAAGTGGTTGTACAAGTTTGCACTCCCAACAGCCATGGAGGAGTGTTCCCCTTTCTCCACATCCTCACCAGCATGTGCTATCAGTTGAGATTTTGATCTTAGCCATTCTGAGGGGGTGTAAAGTGGAATCTCAGAGTGGTTTTGATTTGCATTTCCCTGGTGGGAAGGCCTGGCGACACACAGAGGAAGGGGAAGCAGGCTATCCTGATGAGACCTGATATGCTGTGGTCATAGGGCAGAAGAGGGAGGGAGGGTGGTAACAGGAAGATACAAGTGAGGGGATAACATTCTGGATGTAATTTGAATAAAGTATAATAAGTTTTTAAAAATTGAGCACAGAGCTAAATAGAGAATTCGCAATAGAGGAGTCTCGAAAGGCCAAGAAGCACTTAAAGAAATACTCAACATCCTCAGTCAGGGAAATGCAATCAAAATGACTCTGAAATTCTATCTTTTTTGGGGGGATTCACTAGTGGTTTTTATTTAGGTGACTGGACTCTGAGCATTCAGATTTAACATTTAATGAAAAAAAAAAAGCTTAATTTCTGTGTAGCTCTTGTCCCATGTCTGAAGATCTGACTTTGCCAAAGTTAAAATTCTTATTCTTTTAAGAAAGACACATCTGTTTGAGAGGGCTTGTTATACTCTGCTATACTTGTGCTTTTGTGTACAGTTGTTCTGTGAGATTCCATCTCACACCCATCAGAATGGCTAAGATCAGAAACTCAAGTGACAGCACATGCTGTCGAGGATGTAGAAAAGGGGGGACATTCCTCCATTGCTGGTGGGAGTGCGAACTGGTACAACCACTTTGAAAATCACCCTGGTGCTTTCTTAGAAGACTGAGCATAACTCTACCTCAAGTCCCAGCTCTACCACTCCTGGTCATAAACCCAAGAGATGCCCCACCATACCACAAGGACATTTGTACAACTAAGTTCATAGTAGCTTTATTTGTACTAGCCAGATTCAGGATTGTGCTTTAAATAGCAAGTCTGGGAGATGCTTTTCACGCTATGCACTAGGGTTCCAAGGATGTGCTTTCACATGGACATAAGGTAGTGGTGCATTGGCTCTTTACACGAATGCCCCTTGGTCATCTCAGGGTGCAAATGGAGATGTCCACCACCTCCCAGGTTTAAGATTAAACATCCCCTTATGTAATCAGAATCACACTGCATCTCTGTTTTGTTGTCATTTCTGTCTGACTTCTGGACCAAGAAATTACATTCCTTCTTTGTGATTCTTTGGACGTCTTTTCATATCCATTTTATAACGTTCACTTTATCTGCAACATTTCACAGTTCTCATTGCAGTGGACCATCTTCTGCGTTAGATTGTGAAGTTCTTGAAAGTAAGGTTCCCACCCTTTCCTTAAGAAGTATTAGAACTTAACTTGCATGTAATTACTTCCCAATTATAGTGGTCGTTGAGCTAATGAACGATGAACCAAGGAATGATGAACTAAGGGGTGATAAAGTGATATGGAAGTGGGTGCATGACTTTAGCCATTTGCTCTCTATGGCTGACTTTTTGGAAGGAGCCATATGCGGTAAGATTTCAGCACATAGGATATCAGAATGTGTTTGGAAGGTAGGAAAAGGATGTGAGATTGGCTTCGAGATTGATTCCCCTGTGTTGCACAGGCCCCAGTAACCTCTAAGTTAACTCTGCTCAGAGTTCTGGATGCCAGATGGTTAGAGTCCTCACTGTTTTGAACAGAAATCTCACACTGACCATCAGCCACTCATTGTAAAATGACATCTTGGGCCTAGAAGCTCTCTGTGGGAACACACTTAGTGAGATTTGACAGGAAGCCAGCCCTCCCATGCAGATGGTCTGAGCTGTACAGCTTTACCCATCAAATCTCTGGGGTTTTCTTCTTCTTCTTCTTCTTCTTCTTCTTCTTCTTCTTCTTCTTCTTCTTCTTCTTCTTCTTCTTCTTCTTCTTCTTCAAAACCTTAATTTAGGCAATGCCATAATTACATTTTATTATCTATTCTAGATCATCTATTTTTTTTTTTAACAAAGGTCACTTTAATATAAATTAAATTCAGCCTGTTAAGATGGGTTTTTTTTTGTGTGCCTACCAAATTTTATTTTTAAAATGCCGCATCGGCTCTTGTCAGAACTACCCAATAATTTTAGTTGAAAATTAAGAGCAAACAGGACTTGAGAAGAAAAATGGCTTTTCTAATCACTTTAGAAATATTCTAAAATTATTCTGTTTCATCATTTTTGGTAGATGGCTCTTCCCTGTCAACATATGTGGAAGAAGTTGTTTTAGATTATTGAAAGTCTTGGATGAATAATTTATCAAATTGTCAGCAGCTGTTTTTTTTTCTAACAATAGATTTTAATGGACCAGTCCTATTTCATTTTTCAAATGTTAAAAAAGTTAATTTACTAAAAATATATTCATGAGCCTTTTCCACAACGTCCCGGGTAATATCAAAGTGGGCCATGATTTTCTGTCTCTCTAAATACAGTGTCAAAGCTGAGAGCATTTTTTGTAGCTATTTAATACTTTAGTTTGAATATTAAAATTCTCAGTTGCTGGCAGCCTACTGACCTATTCTTTTTGGTTTCAAAGCATTCTTTTTCTGTATACAACACTGTTGGCTATAAAGTTATTTTTATACTGAGAAGGTCTGAACCCCTGGTTCAGGCTTGCACTATGTCTCATCTGGGGATCATTGGTGAGTGTCTACTGGCTGCAAATGATCTCATCCAAAGCATTAATGATACTCAATGCTTCAAGCATCCTGATCTTCACTAAGTCACTTCCAGGTACAGTTGGCCAAAATAGGGAATTTTTTTCTGGAGTACCATGGTTATTTTCTATTTCTTCTAAAGACCAATCAATCATTTTGCTGAGCAAGTAGTTCGTGTAGGAAATTTGTTATGCATTGTCTTGTATTAATTCCCTTATCAGCACGATAAAAACAAGCTGATCTATTAGTTAATCATAGTATCAGTTAACACTATTATGAAGTCTTTAAATAAAGGTAATGACATGTTTAGAGAAATTAGGTGGTTTGTGTTGGGTCCCATTATAAGGCAACATCAGAACTCATGTTTAGGTAAATGGGGCATAATATCTAGATAATAAGTTCTCCAAAATTAGAATTGGACCCATGGGATTCTATTTAGAAAAGAGATACTTGTTGTAGAACAGAGACAAGCACTTTGCGGGTGGTAGACCTAGAAATGGTTCATTCATGTATTGACCTTGGAACTTAGAGGGTTGTAAGACTTGTAATAAATATGAGCAAATTCATTTCATTGGCTGCTTCATTCTTTATTCTTTACTGGATCTCTTGGGAAATGTTATGATATGTTTTTATGCTCAAATAGGAAAAACTTGAATACATGCATCTTAAGTTCCTTCTGAAGATCTTATTTTAAAGAGAGTGGGGGAGTGCAAATAGCATTTGGGGAACTAGATGTTACATCTGATGGGTCATATGGTACACGTGGCAAAGCAGCTTGTAAGTTATTTGAACTTGGTACAGAGACTTATCTAATTATGGCCCACTGAACGGGTCTACACTTGAGGCCCAGAGGAGTATTTGTTAGATTGATAGATCAATATCCAATCTAAATGATGTTCATTTGCCTTCAGAACTCATGCAGGCAAGTCAGTGAGATAGCTCAACATGTTAAAGGTGTTGCCGTAAATCTGACAACCTGAGATTGATCACTGGATTGTCGAAAAGAACTGATTTTTGCAAGTTTTCTTCTGGTTCCCACATGAGCATCAGAGCACATATATGCCACACATATACAAACATACATGTACACACACACATACACACACACACTTAAATAAATTAAATGCAATTTTAAAAATTGAAAAATAATTAATATGGGCCTCCTAGCTATTGCGCCTCTTCCTCAGAGGCACGCAGTACTCGCCCACGTTAGAAGCTAGACACCAATCTGCTTTAGAATTCTCAAGCTTTGAAAAGCCTCACCGTGGTGGAAGGGTCTTGAAAATTTGCTGCAGTTATTTCCCACCCTCCAGATTGCACGTGCTTTACCAGGATGTGCATACTTCCTCCTCCCCACACTCAGTCTGACTGGGTGGTGTGACTGGACAGCAGAGCGTCTTGTGGGCTGCCGGTGATAATGATGTCTCTGGCCCAACTATGAGGTGAGACTGCGTATTTGATACACGTTTGTGACTACTGAGGGGAATTTCAGTCTGCCTAATAGTATCTATTAACAGATACTGAAGACAAAAACAGTACAACGATGGCCACTGCTGCATACCTGGTCATCGTTGACTGCTTCCAACATGGATACTACATTAATGAAGTGGTCCCTTTATTAATTTTAGAGAGATCTCTTTTCACCCTCAAGAGATGCCTTCAATGGTTAGACTTACTTCATTGCCAGCTTGAGGGGATTTAGGACTACTGCGCAAGCACCCGTCCCTGAAGGTGAAGGCCCGTCTTGAGTGTGCGCAGCACCGCCTGGGCTTTCAGGGAAGAAGGCAGGAAGTGCATCAAGCTCTGCCATCCAATCCTCTCTGATTCCTGACTCCTAAGTTTATTTTAAAAGCAATACTACCCGCTGCCTCGAGCTCCGGCTGCCTTTATGGACTACGCCTTCAAGCCAAGTGCCAATGTGACCCACAAACCACAGCTTCCTTAAGCTGCTTGTGTCGAGCACTTTGTCTGGCAACAAGAAAATATGTAATATACCATGTGTCTTCTTTGATATTTCCTGCAGCTTTAATCATTCTCTTTTAAAAGACTTGACATAACCATATTAGACGTCAGGACTTCAGAGTATGAGTTCTGTGAAGGCAATTCAACCTATAACAGCATCCCTTGGCATTATTGTTAATTTTCATCCAATACTACTCTAATAACCTCCTAACTTGGAATAACCAACTGTCTTTTACAATATTCAAATCCATCCTGCTTAAAATGGGAGCCTGGGAAGGAGCAGTTGTTCCTGAATCTGGAATGCCTCTTTTATCTGAGTAGCTTGAGAACTTCAGTGTTTTCCTTCTCGGAGAGCTTCTGGAAATGGGGGGGGGGGGGGGGGGAGGGCAAGTTTTCCTTCTATTGCTGGATTCATCATCACAAACAACTAAAACACAATATCAAACCCCAAACCAAGTCCCTCGAGTCTTTCCTGAAGTAACACAATTTGGGATCACAGATGAAATTTAGTTTTTAAGCTACAGAAAGGAATTGTTTATGACCTGAAGTGACAATGGAAGGAAAGAAAGTACTTGGGAACCTTTTTCCACCTGAAGATGCACTTTAGTCCTTGGCTTTATTTAACCTTCCAGGGTGAGCCTTTACTCGATCTTCCATGAAAAACTCCTTGTTGTTGCAATAAAATATCTAAGCAACTTAAGGAGAGAAGAGCTTATTTGGGCGTACAGTTTGAAGGTACTGCCCTTATAGGATGGTTAGAGTGTCATGTCCATAGGAGCATGAGGCGGGTGTCACGCATTTGCAGTTAGATTCTCTCTCTCTCCCCCCCTCTCTCTCTGGATCCACTGACCACAGAGCACAGTGCCTGTTTTGTGTGATTCGTCCCATTTCAGTTAACCTAATCTAGGAAATCTCTCACAGGCATGTCCAGGGGGTTGTTTCCATGGTGATTCTAAATCTAAAACCAAGATTAACCACCACATAATTGTAGCTATTTATTTATTTTATTTATTTATTTATTTATTTATTTATTTATTTAAAGAAATAATAAAAGGGGGATTTCTGGTTCCTGCCTCGAGTCCCTGGCCCTCCTGAGAAGACAGCCTTCAGAGCCAATGTTTGAAAAGTGTTCTAAATCAACTGCAGATGGGGAAACTGACCCTGCAAGTGGGACCAGTCACTGTCACTTAAATATGACTTCACTCCTCTAGCCAAGCCAGGTGGTATGTAAATGCTCACGTGACAACAGGATTTTTCTCTCTTCTGTCCAGATGAAGAAGACCCTAATATTTTGAGGCCCACACATAGGCTTCCATAGCATTCCTTCTTTGGAATAAAATTATGCTGAAGAATTCCTTAATATGACTTAAAAATTTTTCAACTAGTCCCCAGCAATGGAGTTGTTCTAACACCAGCCAGACTCTCTACTGGGAATGCTGATGTGGAGAGTTCTATTTAACAGGACCATCTGTGGCCGTAATTAGTTTGAACTTGTGAAATGGAGAGTTTGACAGGAGGTAGAATATTCGTTCCTTATTTTGCATGGCTGAGAGCACAGAAATGTACCATGAAGGCATGAGCAGAGATCCAGGAATTTCTCACCAGCTAATAGCAAAGGGAAAGTGTTGGAAAATGATTTGGGGCTGGGAGATAATTTAATGATGCATCTGTCTGCTCTGACATTTCCAACATAAATTCTTTTTTAGCTAGAGCCAAAATGAGCATGTTTGTAACTCCCAAACTAGAGTCCTTCCTGGATACTATGGTGTTGGCCAATTGTCTTAGCTTCCTTGTGCACCTGGGTCCCAAAGCAGCAAGCAGCCAATTGCTGCCTTGAAGAAAACACTGATAGAAATATCTGCTTAGCACAGCTCCAGTTGTAATGGCTTGGGATCTGATGGATGTAGATGCTGTTTGTCATGGCATGAGGAGGGACCAAAGTCATGTTTGTGGTCACACAGTATGCTCCCTTACTTTGGAAGGGGAGCACCTGAGTCCATACAATACTACTCTTCTTCAGCTTTGTCCCAAATTAAAATAGTTTGTCCTTGAACTCGTGATATAGTCCAAGTTCACTGGAAGCTCAGGATCCTCTTGCTTCCCTCTCCCATATCCTAAGATTACAGATGTGTGCCACTGGCCTAGCTCATGAACCCTTTCCTCTCCTCTATGTTCCTCGCTAGGACCTTTTCTGATACCTGACACTGTCTTGATGTTTTGAGAGGATCAAGGATGGAGGAACAGGGCTGTACAAGAAAATCACAAGTGGCTTTTGTCCCAGATCTGAAAGAATTCTTCCTGGGAATTCTCAGAACCCACTAGTCTATTCTTTAGTAAAAAGAAGACAAAATGTGAGTTTTACATTTGTCTTCAGGTTTACTTTCAAATATCAAACAGATTAATATACTGGCTACTTTAAATATAGTATGCATCATGAATATAAAGCCCTGCCTTAGAAAAGGCACACGTTTTTATAAAACTAATGACTTGGAGAGGTGGCTCAGCAGTTAAGAGCACTGGTTGCTTCTCCAGTAGACCTGGGTTTGATTCCCAGTATACACATAGAGACTCACAACTGTCAAAAACTCGAATGCCAGAGGATCCAATGCCCTTCTCTGGATTCCTTGGGCATTGCACAGACATGGTGCATAGGCATAAATGTATGCAGAACATTCATTCACATAAAACAAAAGTAAGAAATAAAAAATAAAATAAAACTGATGGGGTCAAACCTGTTGTTTAAGATATTTATATATTAGAAACAAATTTTATCTGCTTAGCTTTCCTCTCAACAGAAATGATGGCTTTTGTACTTTCTTTCCTCAGTCACTTACTTCATGAACAGGCAGGGGACAAAATGGAGAGGCTTTTGTCCCTCTAGTGGCCCATCTTATAATGAACATGTTGGACAAAATGGTTATTTAGATGCTCTTTGAGGCAAAATTCTACAGTTTCCATAAGCGTAGCAATTGAGTAAGTATGCTGTAGGAGTGAATATTATTTTTGCCTCTGTGAATATATTAGAAAAATCTTTTCTTCTTAGTCCCTCTAATAAGCACCTTCATGTTGAAGGTGTGCACAGCTTAATGAAAAGACAGATGTTGCTATTTCTGGGAGTAGTAGACTCTTCTCATTTGGAGGAGAACCACGCGAAGGTTGATATCATTTAGGCTCTTCTATCTCTATTAACTTTCATTTCTTAAAAGTAACATTCCTACTGAGGTGTAATCCACGTAGCTCTTAGACTTTACAGATCATGTTTACAAAGTAAACTATTTAATAGTGTCAAGTGTATTCACAGCCTGTGTAACCTTCACATGAATATGGCAATATTCCATCATCCCTGTAAAGAAACACTATATCTATGGCATCACCTCTCTCTCTGTCTCTCTCTCTCTGTCTCTCTCTCTCTCTGTCTCTCTCATACACACACACACACACACACACACACACACACACACCAGGGTTTCTCTATGTAGCCTTGGATGTCTTGGACTTGCTTTGTAGGTCAGGCTGGCCTTGAACTCACAGAGATCCGCCTCCTTCTGTCTCCCTGAGTGTTGGGATCACAGGCATGGGCCATCGTGCCCAGCTATGAGATCACTTCTCATCTCCTTTAACCTTGTCAATTTCTAGGCAACCACTCATCTACTTTCTGAGTCTATAGTTTTGCCATTCTACACACGTCACATAAGTGAAATCATTTAGTAACTGGCTTATTTTACTTTATCTGATGCATTTAAAGTTTAGAGACTTTGTAATATTTATCTGTAGTTCATTGCATTTATCACCATGTAATATTCTATTACATGAATATATTATGACTTTATTTATCCTTTTGTCCCACTGAGGAACATTAGAGTTGGCTCAGTTGTTGACTGTCATAAATCATACTGCTGTGGATTTACATAGGCAGGCATACGTTTATTTCTCTGAGGTGAATACCGAGGAATGAATTGTGGAGTCATATTATACCTCATGTTTGACCTCTTAAGGGTGGTAAGACTGTTTTCTAAAAAAATAGCTTCCCATTTTAATTTCCAAGCAGCAGCATACACTAACTGGGTATTCTCAGTATACTAGCAAGCACTTAGGATGGTCAGCGTTTTGGAGACAGCCACTCCAGTGACTCTGAAGTGATCTGCACTTCCTGGACGGCTGATAGTGTTGAGGCTGCTCTCCTTTGGTTCTTGATCATTTGGATCTGTCCACTACAGTGATGTATCTATTCATGCTCTAGGCTCGCTTTCAAATTAGGTTGTGTGTCTTTTGTATCGTCAACTTAGAAAAGGTGCTTTATGCTGCCTAGCTGCAAGCCTATATCGTGTCTATGGCTTTGCTGTCTTCTAGATAGTAGATTGCCTTCTCATGTCCTCGATGGTGTCCTTTGATACATGGATGAATTTGACGGAGGCCAATTTGTCCCCTTTTTCTTTTGCTGCTTGTGCTTGTGATGTGGTATGCACAAAGACGTAAACCTGTAACAAGCCACTGCTGAGTAAAACACTTAAAAAATTAAACTATTCATTAAGACTCAGGTGTACCAAACTGATAAGTCAATCACAATGGAGAGCACTCTAGACAGGACAGCCAGTCTCTTGGGGACTGTCCAGATCCGCAGGCCATAGGACACTTTGTCCATTCCCCTTGTCTCATCATTAGTCCAGATTGCATGAAGACATTAAAGACGTAATTGTTAATTATTTGAAGAACAACTTATTTCCTAAGGACTGTAAATCAGCTGGAAAACACGCTGAGCCCGAGTTCACAAAGGAGAGACCCTGGGTGTTATTTGCTTGCGACTCATCCATATAGAGAGTCTTTTTAATAGTATCTAACACTTTTTGAATATTTTAAGAAACTCAATTAACTCTTGAACAGCTGTATCATCATTTGATCCTGCTCCCCTTGGCATCCCTTAGCTTTCTGTAAAACGATACCTATTAATTCAAATTGCGAGCTTTATATCTCGCAGTGCTTTGTATTTCCCAGATTGAATGCAGCACTTTGAATAAATGCAAAGTTAATTTCTAGCTTTTCAAGGTGGAAAGATTTTTCTGCTTGCTTGCAAAATTATGCTTTTATACCTTAAAGGCTGAAAATGAAAGTTCCTTTTCTATGAAAATATTATTTTAGAAAAACATTGAAGAATAAAACTAAAGATTTCCTTCTCTTTCCACCCAAATGCAATATTTTCCTTTGTGCATTTTATTTATGCCTTACTTTCTACTTGTGTGTTTTTACTCATTAAAACCCTAATGAATGTACTGCCTGCACGCAGTATTTGAATGCCTGGTCTTGGCACCATCCCACTTCACTGAAGGAGCATCATCTGTGTAGGTCGAAGAGCTTCAGACTCAGCTTTACTCTAAGCAGCAATGCCCTAGCCATAGAAATGAACTCAAAATGGGAGCCATATTCTGTGACCTCCTTTTCCTTTGGAATTATAGGCGCCCTTCACCTTCTGGCTGTTCACTCTTCCTGAATGTGCAGCTGTCCTACCCCTCATCATAGGGAAAGTAATGTCTGGGTCTTTCCCTAGGGCTACGAAGTTTGGCTGCTGGCTCTCATAGTCAACCCCGCCCCCTCCACTCCTTTCCACTCTCCAGCTAGCTCTGGTCCAGACACAATAACCAAGGCAGTTCTTTCCTTGGAGCTTTTTACTTGCCCTCTCTTCCATCTAGAACACTCTGTGCTTGGAGCGCTTACATTTGGCTCCTTAGCTTTCATGGCTCAGCTAAGTGGTATTTCAGCATGACTTCAGAGATTATCCCAACCCGGCATACCGCTCTGGTCCCAACTCACCTCACCCAGATCACCACTCCACCTCTTTCCTTTACAGATTCCATGTAGTATGTGAAAATCTATGACATAAAAACTATATGTGTCTTGGTTTGCTTATTGTCCGTTTCCCCTCTGCTGACACACAGGTACTTCATGAAGCAGGAATTCTTTTCCTCTACCATAACCCAGTGCCCACCATCACTTCTGGATTTGGTGGCTCTCTAATGTTTATTAGGGTGAGTGACATGCTGTGCAGAAGCAATGTTTGCTTTTGTACACATGTGCTAATGTCCTCCCTTCTTTCTCTTCAGAACTGAAGAGAAAAATTTATGTTTGCGAACGTAGTGGCAAGAGTGAGAAAAGATTCCATAGTGTAAATGTACCACAGTTTCTTTATCCATTCTTCTATTGAGGGACACTTAGGCTGTTTCCAGGTTCTGGCTATTATGAATAAGGCTGCTATGAACATGGTTGAGCAAATTTTCTTGTTGTGTGCTGGAGCAACTTCTGGGTATATTCAAAGGAGTGGAATAGCTGGGTCTTGAGGAAGCCCTATTCCCATTTTTCTGAGATAGCACCAGATAGATTTCCAAAGTGGTTGTACTAGTTTGCATTCCCACCAGCAATGAAGGAGTGTTCCTCTCTCTCCACACCCTCGCCAGCATGTGGTGTCGCTTGAATTTTTTATCTTAGCCATTCTGATGGGTGTAAGATGGAATCTCAGCGTTGTTTTGAAGTGTCCATCAGTAGAAGAATGGATAAAGAAACTGTGGTACATATACACTATGGAATACTATTCAACTATTAAAAACAAGGAATTCCTGAAATTTGTGGATAAATGGATTGAGCCAGAAATGATCATAATGAGTGAGTTAACCCAGAAGCAGAAAGACTCAAATGGTATATACTCACTTATATCTGCATATTAGCCCAAGGGGCATGTCCCACGAAAGCCTTCACTTACCAGGAAACTGAGACAGAGGGGAGGACATTCTAGTGGGACTCTAGATGAGAGAATCATGGGAGAATGGCAAAGTAGAAGAATCCAGAGGGTCCTAGAAGCCTACAAGTAGAACATTATGATAGGCAGATTTGGGCACAGGGGTCCCGCTCAAACTAAGGCACCAGCCAAGGACAATACAGGCGGTAAACCTTAAACCCCTACCCAAATCTAGACAATGGACAGAACACTCTCCACAGTAGAGTGGAGAGTGGGATATTACTTTCTCACATACTCTGGTCCCTCACCTTTGACCATGTCCCCTGGAGGGGGAGACCTGGTGGCACTCAGAGGAAGGACAGCAGGTTACCAAGAAGAGACTTGATACCCTATGAACACATACAGGGGGAGGTAATCCCCCTCAGGAACAGTCATAGGGGAGGGGAATAAGGGGAAAATGGGAGGGAGGGAAGAATGGGAGGATACAAGGGATGGGATAACCATTGAGATGTAACAAGAATAAATTAATAAAAAAAAAGAGTGAGAAAAGAAGCAAGGAAGGAAAGCATGTAAAACCTTGCTGATAGCAGCAAGGCAGGATGCATCATTTCTTTGTAGAGAAACTGTGATGATATATGTAACCAATAGGCATACACCTACATAGTCAACACTATATGAAATAGCACCTTTCTTTTTTTTCATTAATTATTTTATTTATTTACTTCACATCCCAATCTCCTCCCCTCCCAGTCTTTCCCTCTACTCTCCCCTTTCCTCTTCTCACTCTATGCCACCTCCCTTTTGTCTCAGAAAAGGGGAGACCTCCCGTGGATATCAAGCACCTTTCTTTTCTTTTCCTTAAAACTAATGAATTAATTCATTTATTCACTTTACATCCCGATCGTAGCCCCCTCCCTCTTCTCCTCTAGTCCCATCCTCCCTCTCTCTTTCCCCATTCTCCATCCCCTACTCCTCAGAAAAGGGGAGTTCCCCCTAAACTCACCCTAGCACATCAAGTGTCATCAGGACTGAGTACATCCTTTTCCACTGTGGCCTGGCAGGCAGCCCCACCAGGGGGAAGTGATCAAAAAGGAGCCAACAGAGTCCGTGTCACAGACAGTCCCCACTCCCTTAATAGGGGATGCACATGAAGCCTGAGCTGCCCATCCACTACATCCATGAAGGGGCCTTAGGTCCAGTCCACACATGGTTCTTGGTTTGTGCTTCAGTCTACAAGCCCCTCTGGGCCCTCATTAGTTGGCTCTGTTGGCCTTTTTGTGGAGCTCCTGTCACCTCCAGGTCTTTCTATCCTTCTCCCCACTTTTCTACAAGACTCCCTACACTTGGCCCAATGCTTGGCTGTGAGGGTCAGCATCTGTTTCAATCCATTGCTGGGTAGAGCCTCTCAGGGGACAGCTATGCTAGATTCTCCTCTGCAAGTATGGCAGAATGTCGTTAATAGTGTCAGGGATTGCCTCTCTCCCATAGAGTAAGTCCCAGGTTGGCCCAGGCAATTGGTTAGCTGTTCTCTTGATCTCTGCTCTATCTTTGCCCCTGCACATCTTGCAGGCAGGGTAAATTTTGGGTCAAAGTTTGGATGGAGATAAACTTTGAATGCAAAATGACTCTCACAGGCTCGTGTGTTTGAATACCTGGATCAGGGTTAGCTGTACTGTTTTGGGTGGTTGTGGGAACTTTTGAGCATGGGGCCAACGGGAAAGATGTAAGAACATAAAGGAGAATTTGTGGGGTGTGGTCATATCTAGCTCTTTTCTTCCTGCCAAGATATGAGCCGACTGCTGCCTCAAGCTGACCAGCTACCTCAGCTCCCATGCCTTCCCTGAAATGATGGTTTTTTTTTTAATTTCTGAATTCTAAGCCAAACCAAACCTCTCTTCCCTCAGGTGATTTCTTGCAAACATTTGGTCACAGTGACCAGAAAAGTATCTGGCATAGCTGGCTTGCTTTAATGTTGCTTGTAACATAATAGAACCAGATACAGTATCCTTGATACAATACATTCTGTTTTGTGATCACTTGGTGCATTTTTCTGCCTGCTTTTGCCAGTCTGGAGAAAATTGGAGTTGTAAAGACAAAAACAAGATATCTTGTCACTTGGTTGTAAATTGAGTGGCACAAATCACAGGTAGCCAGCTACGGAGGGTTTGAAAAGGATTTAAGTCCTGAGAGAATAAAGTAGATTCCTATTGCCTCTGAAAATTTTAGGTGAAGAGCCATTTTCTCCTAAGGTCAGCTTTCATAGAAAGCAATTGTCACTTCTCTGCCGACTTCAACCTTACACCATACAGATGAACGTGTAGCCACCCTCACTCACCCAGGTCTGCTATAAAAGCCAATTTATGCATTAAAAAATTAGATGTCTGGTCTAGTCCAGTAACGTGGAGAAAATAGCCGAGAATAAAATCCTTTATCTTGGATGACCTGAGTGTCCTTCACTCCCCCTGGGGACAGAGGTGCTTTCAGAACAAAACAATTGCCTCCTCATCACTTCAGGGTGGTGTGCTGAGGCAGAACATGGGGGTTGTGGGGGGGAGTTCCCATCACCCCTTAAGCTTTTCCTCTGCCTAGTCCACACTTTTCTCCAGGATGAGGACAGAGTTGCAAGAGTGCTGCAGGCATCTAGTTCTTCTTTCATTTCATGGTGGGAAACAACCCGGCAACAGCAAGGATCCCGTTGAGATTGAGGAATGGTGATTATACCTATGGATTTTGTTGCTCTGACTCTTCGTCTTTATCAAGGCGGCAGATGGGCATGGAGAATCATTTGAGCTAGGCATAGGCGAGAGATGCATGGTACAAGGACACGCTATGAAGGAAGAACACGTTAAGGGCTCAGACCACAGCACTTGATTATGTTCTCATTGCTTGGGGTTTGATTTCTAAGTAAGTATAGTGTAAGAGAAGACAAAAAAATGGGAAGCAATGCCAATGATGCAAGACTCTCGGTCAACATCAGTCTTTAAAGTCACTTTTCTCCTCTCTGTGACCAAACAGCTAAAAGGAAACTACTTCAGGTTTAAAAAAAAAATTAGATGTCATTTCATTAGTACACAAAGTAATGTGTTTACTGAGGACATTTTCAAACATGCTTTTGGTTAGCTCCCCTGTCTCCATGGCTCCTATCTCCGCTGTTCTGTTCTATCCTTATGGGATAAGACTAGGTAGATTTAGCTGTGGTCAAGAGGATGCGGTCCATCACAGCTGGGGAAGCACAGAGGTGGGAGCTGCTTGCTCACGTCTCCACATCAGGAAATGCCAGCACTCTGTCTGCCTTTCTCCACTTTCCCTTCTTTTCAGGCTTGTCTTCGATCCATTGGATGTAGTACCTCTATTAGGCTGGTTCTTCCTTCTCCAGTTAATCCTATGTGAAAATGTTCTAACAGATACAGGCAAAGGTGTGACGTACTAATGCCCTAGGCATTTCATATTCCAATCAATTCACCATCAAGAGACGATGGGCCATCCCCGTGGTTTCTTCTCTGTCTCCCTGTTATCTCTGTCTCTGTCTCTTTCCATCTTCTGAGGTGGAGTCACTTGATATAGTTAAGACTGACCTGGAAGGCACGTTCTACCCTTCTCAGCCACCTCAGTTCTGGAGTTACAGGTACATGACACCATGATGCCCCACAGGCATGATTTTAAAGAAGCTATTATTAAAGTGAAAATATTTGTTTTAATCTAAACTACTATGAGACACTGCAATGTAATTGTGACACTGACATCTGTTGATTATGCATCAGAAGCTTTTAAATGCTTTATTTGTATCAATTATTATTTTCTCCAACTCTTTTATGAAGTATGTTCAAACTTTGGCCACATTTTGTATTTGAGACAGTGAGTTATGGAGATGAAAAATTGAATCGAGTCCTGAGATCGCAGTTCTAGGTTTTGGTTGCTTCGTCCTTTGCTGGAGTCAGAAAGATGGCTACCAACTTTCTAGTGCACGAGAAGATCTGGTTTGACAAGTTTAAATGTGATGGTGCAGAAAGGAGATTCTATGAGCAGATGAATGGGCCTGTGACCACAGGCTCCCTCCAGAGCTCAGGCCCTGGGGCCTCCAGTGGACCTGGTGGAGATCACAGTGAGCTTATTGTATGGATTGCCAGTCTGGAAGTGGAGAACCAGAACCTTCAAGGCATGGTGCAAGACCTGCAGCAGGCCATTCCCAAGTTGGAGGCCCGGCTGAGCACCCTGGAGAAGAATTCACCTACTCACCAAGTCACAGCTCCAGAGACCCAACACGTGTCTGCTATGCGTCAAGTGGAGCCCCCAGCCAAGAAAGTAGCCACACCAGCAGAGGACGATGAGGACAATGACATTGACCTGTTCGGCAGTGATGAGGAGGAAGAAGACAAGGAGGCTGCCCGACTACGAGAGGAGAGACTATGCCAGTATGCAGAGAAGAAGGCCAAGAAGCCCTCGCTGGTGGCAAAATCCTCCATCCTCTTGGATGTCAAACCTTGGGATGATAAGACAGACATGGCCCAGCTAGAGACTTGTGTGCGTTCCATCCAATTGGATGGACTGGTTTGGGGGGGGGCTCCAAGTTCATGCCTATCGGGTATGGTATCCAGAAGCTACAGATCCAGTGTGTGGTGGAGGATGACAAAGTGGGCACACCAGCTTGCTGGAAGAGGAGATCACCAAGTTTGAGGAACATGTGCAGAATGTCGACATTGCAGCTTTCAACAAGATCTGAGAGGCTAGGAGTGTGGTTCATGTGTGTGAGGACCTGCTGAGATTAAAGACTGAAACTCCACAAAAAAGAAGAAGAAGAAGAAGAAGAAGAAGAAGAAGAAGAAGAAGAAGAAGAAGAAGAAAGAAAGAAAGAAAGAAAGAAAAATTGAATCAAAGATGGCAACAGAGTCTTTAGGGATAAACTTCTACAGCTACAGAACTTAGAACATAGGAGACATTTATTTTTAGATTTAATGAAAAATATTATTAAATCCAAGAAGCTTATATAGCCTATATAAGAAAGTATGTAGGCTATCTGGGGGGGAGGGCGGTTGAAAATTAATCTTTCTTGAAAAATTTTAGGCACCTGATTTCTATGTTGTCTTAATTGACTATATTTGAAAGGGAAGTGTGTTACTTAAAATGCACTTTCTCAGATTTAAATGATATAATTATTCATTTGTATATTTGTGGAAGATGTCATGATTAAAAAAAAAAAAGAATGGACTCACAAAATATCCAGTGTTTAATAGCACACTTTCAGGAGGAAATTGCACAGCTCTGCATTTCAGGCAGCACACCAACGGAATTTCCCCTGGTGCTTTAGTCCAAGTTGCTTGAGAGTGGGTAGCTTGCTCAATGCAGTAAATCATTCAGATATTTATTATATACCAGATACTCTGCTAAGGATTAGCAATGAAAGCCATAAATACTATCAAAATATTTGTTACTGCGCAAGTGTGTACCCTGAAAGGATATGGTTCTCTAAGATAGTGGATTTGGAAAGAAATTCCAGAACAGATCCATGAATGTTATCAAAAAGGTATAGGAATGGAGAATCATGGGAAAATGGAAAGCATCTGACTTTACTGAGGAAGTGTGGCAGAATGTTCTGACAGATTCCTTAGTTGGCAAAGGAGGATGCAATAAGAAGTCATGCAAAATGGCTGAATCTGGAGTAGAAGGAGCGTGGGGAACGTTGGAGGCAGCTCACACAGGACCGTTGCCCAGGCTGCCATTCTAGGGCACTGTTTGCTGCTCCATTGTATTGGACACTGGATTGAGCAAATCTCAGTCTTCCTCAGTATTTATTACTACAAAACTTTACAAATCAAAATGCACCAACTAACCATTCAAAGAGCACACAAAACCCAACCAAGCAACACACAGCACATCTGGACTAGGTCTTCCCTCTTATGCATACCCCCTGGCTACTGTGGACTACATTTACTCAGGGCTCACCAGAAGTCAGGCAAAATGCTGGCCCTTTCAGGCCTCCGCTAATTTGTCTTTGGAAAATCTGTGTTTAGTTTTTTTAGGTTTGTTGTTGTTGTTGTTGTTGTTTTGTTTTTAATTACTTGTTTCCAGTAGGGAGGAGGTAAATTTCCAAAAGATGGCTGACATCATAAAGGGCACTAGAAATTAAGACTATTTGTTGTTGGCGTCTGTTCTTACTGCTTCAGAGGCATCTAAATCCACAGTGTCTGGGAGAATTCAAACTGGAGGCTGCTATCAGTGGACAATTTCAGTGAGTTGATAGGACAATAACTCTGCGTGTCATTTTTATTCTACTTATCTGGTTAAGATACAGGAAGACGGAGGGGGACAGCCATGCCTTCTCATGCATATCCCAGAGGGAACGGTATTTCCTGTGAGTGAGTCAAAGCAGAATATTTTATATCTGGGAGTAAAAACTGCAGCACATACAGAACAAGAATTTCCTTTATGTTGTAGAAGATATATGCTACAATTAAAAGAGGTTGATGGGAGTACTTTAGAGAAGTTATAATTGACTGGAGCTATTAGAACATAAAGAATGGCTGAGGCTTCCTCTTCCACCACATAGTCACTTGATGAATTTCAGCCTCAGGGATCCGTCTCTGGGGGCCATAAACAAGTAGCAGTGGTCTCATTCACAGCTATGCCCACAAAAGGAGTTACCTCTCCTACTTGGTTAGGTGTGCTTTCATGGTGTGTACAAAGGTATAATTCAGCAGCCAGAGGAAGCAGGGCATTCAGGAGTGCGCACCTGTGTGTGTGTGTGTGTGTGTGTGTGTGTGTGTCTTGTGTGTAGAAGGGAGAGTCTTGCTAGATTTTGTTACAGTTTTTAAAAGTGATTTCCATGTCTCACGGAACAGCGTTAAAGAGTGCACTGGTTGACTGTTTAATATTCATATTCAAGAAAAGGAAGGACCCAATATGCCACACATTCAGGATACAAAATGGATTGGTAAACAGGCAAATTGCAAATTACCCCATGAGATGATTTCATGAATTTGAATGGCTAGTCTGAATGTGGATCCCTGTGAGGACAGTAAATTACCTCTCTCCATTTTGTGGCAGCACTTTGGTATAGAGGCATATGAAATATATGTTTGTACACAGGAATATAGAGATACTTGAATATGACAATATTCTATCTCCTTCTTCAATATGACTTGGGGATAATAAGTAGCATCAGCTGCATATTGTGGAGGTAGACCATGAAGATAAAGGAAAAAGTCTCACTATGCAACTGAAGTTCAACACTGGTACCCAGACATCAGTGCTTGTGCATCTTCTGAACCAACTCTGATTACCTTGTGTGCTTGGGGAAGGGAAGGCTGTGATAACAGCCTTTGAGCTGAAGCTCTCTCTCTCTCTCTCTCTCTCTCTCTCTCTCTCTCTCTCTCTCTCCCTGTATGTAAATGTGTTGGCCAATTCAGTCTTTATAAACAAAAGTCTTTATGAGCAAAAGTGGTTATGAATAGGCCATAATTATTAGCAAATATAGCTAGATTCACTTCAGATAAAGCTCTATAAGATATAGGTTGGAAAAACCCTGTAACAAGAGAAATAGAACACCTGAATCAATGTTAAATAAGGCAGACTTAGTGATGAAAATTGGATCAGAAACAAAATCAGACATTTTGTACTAAATGTGGTCATCAGCAATACACAGCAACCATGAATATGACCACTGGCAGTTTCAACATCTGAAAGGTCTATGTTAACAGACTTAATGTAGGTAAAATGCAAAGCTTGTGCACTTTTAATCAAATGTGCTACCACAGATGAAGAGTTCAACAGCTCAGCCAGGAACTCATATAATAAAGCTGTGTGCCAAGCAGCAGTAAGTGCATAAGCAATATTAATAGCCTTCCTGATCAACTCGCTCTTGTGGATATTCCTAGAACACAAATCTCCATGCGTGCTTTTCAAAGGCAAACGCCACAGCTATCAAGGTGGCTCTTACTCAGAGCCATAAAGCAATACAATTTTGAGAGACTGGCATATTATTATGTAGAAAGCAATACCAGTGAGAGACCTGTAGTCTCCAAATATTTAGAGTTATATAGAATACAGATTTAAAACTCGTGAATCAGATAAGATATTACAAAGAGAGTTAAAATATTTTGAGTGATAGATAATGGAAACACGACAAATAAAGGGATTTCTAGACCTATCTAAAGGGAACTCTATCATTTTTAGTGCTTACATTTGACAGTAAGAAAAGTCTAAAATCAATAATGTAATATCTCCGTCTAGATGCCAGAAAGAACTAAGCACAAAGTAGAGAGAAGAAAGAAAGCCAAGTACAATGACCAGGGAAATGGAAAGGAAAGGTCAACTTTAAGTTTAAAAAAAAATTTATGGGTATGAGTGTGTATCTGTGTGCATGCATATATGCAGTGTGTGTGTGTGTGTGTGTGTGTGTGTGTGTGTGTGTGTGTGTGTGTGTATGTGTGTGGTTCCCCTGCATGCAGGTATCTACAGAGACCCAAAGAGAGTATCAGAAACCCTGGAGTTAGGCAGACATGAGCTGCCTGATGTGGTGCTCAACTCTGCACCTAGATCATCTGCAAGCACAGTGTGTGCTCTTCACAGCTGACCCATCTTTCCAGACCTGCTGAACTTGTTCTTAAGAGTCATTTGTAGTTGCTTTTACCTGAATTACTCCCTTAGGCATGTGTAAGTGTGTGTGTGTGTGTGTGTGTGTGTGTGTGTGTGTGTGTGTGTGTGGTGGGTTAGTGTGTATGCTCATGTATATTGATGCAGGTACACACTCGCCACAGAGCATGTGTGGAGGTTAGAGCACAATCCCAGGTGTCAGTCAGCCTTCCCATCTGGTTTTGAGACCAAGTGTCCATCCAGGCCGTTGCACACACCAGGCTAGCCCTCTGTCCCCCCACCCCCACCTCAGAACATCTGTTTGCCTCCCATCTTCCCATCGGCATGCTGGAGTGACACAGCTACCCGTGGCTCTTAGGTGTGTTCTGGGAATCAGAAGCCAGGTCAGGCTCGTACAAGTGCTTTCACTGAGTCATCTCTCCAGCCCTCGCTTAGACACTTTGCAGTTCCTTATTGACTTGTGATGGTTTCCCTTTGAATATCAAAGTCCATAATTTGTCTTTTAAAAAACGTTTGGATTTGCTTGTGATAACTTTTGTCCATGCGTGCATTTTGTTGTTCATATATTAAAGTTGTTTAGCCCTTCTAGACTTTGTGTCCCATTTGGAAGGACCTGTCCTGCACCAGCCTTACGCAGGAAATTCTGTGGCACTGTTTTAGGCTGTATCTGAATATTGCTGCAGAATGGCACAGTGATTGAATAGCTTTCTTGAAATGGCTACCTAATTGCCTCATTAACATTTCCCGAATAATCCAGATTGTTCCCATTGATACAAATAAACTAAAATAAAATCCCATATGCCTGTAGGTCTATTTACATAGTTATTCATTGATCTATCTACTCATGTGCAGTGAGACAGTGCAGTAATTAATTAGATTTATAATAGGGCTCGTTCCAACTCACTAACCTCCTCTCTCAAGCATTGATGTGCTCTGCTGGTTGGTTGCTATTGTCTTTAGCTTTGTAGTCATTTTCTTTATGAGGCCATGGGTTTTTGGGGGGAAGTGGAAGAAGAGATGGTAACCTAAGGATCCTAAGTTGTAGCTGAGTAGTAGTAGATGTGTTTTTTTCATAAACTTAATCTTTTGGGGTGTCTTACTAAAGGCTTAAAAGTTCAAAGCTTTTTTGGGGCTAGGTGGCTGTTTTAGTGGCTAAGCAAAGCAAGCAGGAGAGCCTGAGTCAGGAGCCCCAGGATCCACGCAACAAGCCAAGCTTCGTGTGGGTCCTCTAGTAAAGGGAGCAGGGGCTGTCTCTGACATGGACTCTGTTGCCTGCATTTTTCTCATTTCCTCCCTGGCAGGGCTGCCTTGCCTGGTCACAGGGGAAGAGGATGTGTTCAATCCTGATGCCACATGATGAGCTGGCGTGGGTTGCGGGGGGTGGGGGGTGGGGGGCTCTCCTTTTCTAAGGAAGAGAGAAGGGGGGGGGAAAGAAGGAAAGACGGTGGGACTGGGAGGAGAGGACAGATGGGATTGTGACTGGGATGTAAAGTGAATAAATAAGCACATTAAAAACAAAGCCCAATAGCATGGTTGAAAGCCAACTCTATGCAGGGAGAGGGTACAGGCAGGAGGATTGCTGGGACCCAGCCTGCCTAGGTGAAAAGCAGCAAGCTCAGTGTTCAATGAGAGAACTTGTCTCGGGGAATCAGAGGATAGAAAAGGATACCTGGACCATCCTCCGGCTTTGGTGGATGTGTGCACTTGCCCACTCATGTGTACAACACACACACATTCAGCTTTCAAATTAGCACAAAGGTAAACTTCCCGCCCTCTCAGTGAGAGTGAGGCTGCCCTTGAGATTAGTGAAGACGATCTTAGGAAGGACCTGCTATCCCATAGCTGTTGTAAGTGATGCTTTTTCTCATGATTCGTAAATTTTTATTTTGGAAATACTTGAACCCCAAACCTTATTTACGTGTGCTGCTGAAGAAAGTCCACTCGGTTGTTTTGCATTATTCCCCCCATGAGCTGTTGAATTTTACTTGTTTCTATGTTGGAGAATATTTGTGCATGGCTATTTGTACGAGCTAATACATGGTTATGCTGTAGGAAATGCTATTATCATTTTTTTTACTATTTTTATAAAAATAATAAAAGGAAAACAGTTTCAACAGCTGTGTTCTAAAACACATTTTCTAAGCAACAGCTAACCATGACTATTCCTTTACCATTTGGATTGTGTGGACAGAGCTGAACAGGCTGAACAGCCAACAGCTAACCATGACTATTCCTTTACCATTTGCATTGTGTGGACAGAGCTGAACAGGCTGAATAGTAGACAAGAAGACTGTGCAGTCAAAGGTGTTTAGTGTCTGGACCTTGCAGAGCAAATTGCAGCCTCCTGCTGTGGAATAGTTTAACTGGTATAAGGAGGATTGGTTAACTCAGTCTGGGAGAAGTTCTGTGACGCCATTTTGGCTCATCACTCACTGAGATGATTGACACTTCCTTCTGCATCACTGTGATGCCGTCTTATCTTGTCGCTTCCTGAGATTGACACTTTCTTCTGCATCATGTCTCTACTGCTGACATAACGCCTACTACTCGCTGTCCACTGGAGGTTATTTGTTTGCTTGGTTTTGTTGTTTCGTTTTGGTTTTGTGTGTGACTAGTACACTTGGCATGTACTCTTGAAAACAATGTCCATTTTTGTGGGTTATATATCTACATATAATTAGCTTGGTAGATATTATTTGCTTTATATTTGCGTCTGCTATGCCCTCATGTTTCTTCACTGACAATTTTTAAAGATGGGATGGATTATAAAATCTAAATTTTTGCTTTTCCTTATATCTTTGTTTTTGAATGTTGCCTTTATAGTATTTGGGAGGCAAATAATCAAGATTATTAGATTCATAACATGGAGTATCATCTTCAATGAATTAATTTCTGTTTCCCTAAATTTAATCTTCTCTGAACTGAAAACTTCCTCGTCCATTTCATTACTCCGAGTTGTTTTAAGTGCTTTCACTATTTTGTTGTAATTTTCTGACAACGTGCTTCTGCAAATGATATGGTCTTGAATGTGTGTCTATGATCATTTTATTGTTGAATACACGGGAGTTTTCCTAACTTTCTTCTTTTTAATTTTCGTAATTTTAATTTTATAAGTCACTTTTATTATAATTGGCAAGTCAACTAATTATATTTCTATTCTCCATACTTCTCAACTTAGTGATTATTTTTATACCCTTAATTCAAACATAGTTATTTTAATTATGTATGCTGTCATGCCAGTCCTCTGGACACAGAGGACAAGAACAGGAACAACTCTTCCCTTCTTAGCCCCACTTCCTTCACTTATTTTCTCTCTGTACTATCAGCAGCAAGACTTATATTTTGTTACCTAATTTCTAAGTGTAGATAGTTGACAGATGACAGACGTGTAGATGGATAATACACCCATCATGGAAATTTTATGAGGACTTAGGATAGTGGCTGACCCTTATTACCCAGCTAACGAATACTGGCTTCTCGCTTTATTATTATTTCTAGTCCTTACACTTCTTAGCTCCTAGAGTTAAGTGGATTTGATGTGATTCCATTTGTATTTCAGTTACTTAAATATACAGGTTTATTGGCAGGTTGTGGTCAGATTGTGGAGGAGGACCCCACGCATCAGAGGTGTGGGGGAGGGGAATAGGGCAGAAAAGGGAGGGAGGGCGGGAGCCAGAAGATAAGAACGAGGGGATTACAATCCAGATGTAATGTGAATAAATTATAATAAAATAGGTGTATAAAAAATAAAATATGTGTGTAAACATTGTTTCTTATTGTATGCCTAAAATAAACGTGTTTTGTTTTGATACATAACCTGTGGTTGGACAGTCCCAAGAGTCGTGGGAGACTCCTTCACGCTTCACCTGACTTCACATTGGTGCGGAGAAATTTAAGCCACTGTCTACTGCTTTTAATCTTAGCATTATTAATCACTTAGCCTTAATTTCTTCAATTTTTCTATGTACTTGAAATTTAATAGAGGTACAGGTTTGTTTTTGTTTTTAATTTCTCCACTATATCTTTTTGTTGTTTTGGGTTTTCTTTAGTAATGATAATTATTTGTGCTCACTACTTTTTTTTTTTTTTGTGGTGCACGCTTTTTTATTTTATTTTTTTAATAGTTTATTAATTTATTCATATTACATCTCAATTGTTATCCCATCCCTTGTATCCTCCCATTCCTCCCTCCCTCCCATTTTCCTCCTACTCCCCTCCCCTATGTCTGTGACTGAGGGGGTCCTCCTCCCCCTGTGTATGCTCATAGGGTATCAAGTCTCTTCTTGGTGACCTGTTATCCTTCCTCTGAGTGCCACCAGGCCTCCCCATCCAGGGGACGGCACACTACTTTTTTTTTTTCTAAACCACTAAGCTTTTTTCGGGGGAAGGGGGTGGGTATCTTATAATGTTTGTCTTTGTCTGCTTCTGGTGGGCTTCATTTCTGAGCTGGTTTTTCTGCTTTAAACTCTTACTTTAAGCCAGCTTTTGGCTTGCAATTAATTGATCAAATCTTTACAGCCTTGGTGATTTGACTATCACATTTTTTATTCATCCCATCTCTTTATTATATGGAGTTTGCCATTTGTTATTATTTCTTGTCTTCCTGAGAGTGGAGGCATCTGTAGTTTTAAAGTGGGGTTGGACTTTTTTTTTTTTCCTTGTACATATTTGAATAACAATTCCTTCCCAGAGGAGGGACTGGGCAAGGTAGCTCTCATTTCACATGAGCAGATCTTTTCTCTCACGTCCAGTTATACATGAAGGTTGAATTTATCCTACCACTGTGTTTCCCAATGTTCTACATCTGTGATAGCAAAATTACGTAAATAATGCAGGCCGTTTCTCCTCCATCTTGTTGCCGGCTGCTCCTTGCAAGTGACCCATCAGTGTTCTGTCACTTGCAGCCCCATCATCCTTTTATCTTTGCCCCAGTAGAGGTCCAGGGTGACTTCCATCACCAAGACTGCTCTCCTGTTCCCTTCTTGAAAGCTGGGAATGGTTGCTGTTGCTTTGTAAGCTTCCTGTATCTACACAGGATGCTTCTAGGACTCCCTCTTGTATCCTAGTGTGAATCTCTCAGCTCTGGCTGCCCTCTCTTTGTTTTTCTTTTCAGTAGGAATACTATCTTCTTTTCTTCATATGTGAGTTTAGGAAGTACTGATTTTGTATCCTAGATTCCTGGTTATGTTACATTTACCACCATGGGAAAAAAATCACAAGAGCAATGCTTTTCTTGTTACTAGTTAGTAATTCTGGGACCTGGTTTTATGTTTTAACATTGGCCACTGACATATGTAAAAGCAGTATTTCCTTTTCACCACCAGTGCAAGCTGCCAAGTCCCAACAATTTCCCCAGTTGTATGATACACTGAATAAAAGAACTGCCTCATTAATCATTAAATAGTCAGTTCTAGGCCCACAAGGACTTCCTGTCCATGGGTGCCTGCCAGAGAAGACACCTCCCTCACCCTTTCCCTCCAGTGATCTGCTATTTATATCCCTCGGCAACATTTACTAGACAAAGTGTCAGTAGATTTAGTTTTATTCACCCTTTTAAGGAATTTCACCAAAGACTGGGTGAATACCTCCTTGGGCTTTGTCATGCTTGACAGTCATCGACGTCTGAGATACACTCCCTCTGTTTCAAAGCCTTCCATCCTTCAAAGCTCAGCAGGCATCCCGTTCGTTTCTGAAGACATCTCCAACTGCCAGGCACACAACCCAGGCTGCTTTGTCTGAATTCCTGAAGTCCCTCCCGCCATATGGGGATGCATTGAGCTATGTTCCCCCAGACACAGTGCTCACACAGAAAGTTCAATCCTAGGAGTCACCATCTGGGTAGCTTTAATGCCTCTGTTTCTCTCTGCCTCAGAATCTTAACCTAGAGTAGAGGCCATTTGACTTCATTTTCTTCTTTTTGAAACGTTTGATAAAATCCAATTCCCCCATGGTTTAAAAAACGAAAATGAACAGATGGTATTTGTACATGATAAGAATCGTGTATGTGCTTATCATTTATGAATAACATATGAAGGGGCATGGATGTGTTTGGTGCCTAGTATAGTCCAACCCCTCTGCTAGGTCCAGCCAGTGAGTTTTCATGAGGATAGGTCAGGTTGCCAAATTCTCTCTGTTTTTAAAAGATTCATTTTATTGTTATTTGTGTGCATGGTGTGTGTGTGTGTGTGTGTGTGTGTGTGTGTGTGTGTGTGTGTGTGTGTACGTACTTGAATACAGGTGCCTGTAGAGGCCAAACAGAGCATCATATTTCTCACAGTTAGAATTATAGGCAGTTTTGAGCTGCCTTCTGTGAGTGCTGGGAACTGAACTGGTGTCCTCTGGAGGAGCAGCAAGCATTCTTAATGACAAGTCCATCTCTCCAACCCCTCAAAACAAATTTTTTAATGAATGTGAGATACAGGCTTCCTTTTCTTTTCTTATTTAACAACCTTTTGCACAACAAACTCTATATATGATAGTTATATTTTTGTTACTACTATACTTTCTGTATTTATATACTTTCTGCATTTTATACTATTTTAAAATACCATCACATAAAAATATACCGAGCCCCTAAAATGATTCCATTGACCCCTTTTTAAATTTACCCTTCATTATACCCATGTTTCTTTGCAATGTCTGGTCTTTCCTCTGTTTCTATGGACTGATTTATATTTTCTAGAAATTATATAGATGAAAGCCTACATTTAATTTTCAGTTTAAATTTTTAATTGATATGGTAACCATACATATAAATCTTCTTTTGTTAACTACTCTGAGATATAGAATTTGTTGTTGTCAGTGATAATAATTTAACAGAGCTATAAAACCTTGGGGATTATTTCTCCTCTACAACTGCACACTTGTATCCAACAATTCATTTTGTTGTCCATCTTTCTTCTTCTTTTTTGAACATAACCTAACAATTTTAAGATACAGCTAAGTTTTTATGTATATCAGTATCGTGTTCTTTTTTGTTATTAACTGGTGGTATTCAATTGTTCGGATATATTATTGTCTATACATTGAACTAGGCATTGGATTGCTTCTAGTATTTGGATTATACTAACTTAATTGCTATAAACAACCACACATAAGAAATTCCATGATTTCTTCCATTTGAACTAGAATGAACTCCTTAGATTAACTTGGTAAGTACATATTTAATTTTCATTTAAAAACTGCAAATGCCCTCTGCCTAGTTTTCCTGCTCCCGTATCCCTTTTTCTGGAACTCAAATGTTTGAATTATATTTTGAATGTAACTCCAGATAATAGAGAAATCATGTTTCCCTGGTGTGAAACCACAAATCAAGAGCTTGCCATGTCTACCATCCTCTCGAAACTCAGGTCGTTGATGAATATTCTAAGCTCAAGAGACCTGGACAATCATGTTATGTCCTTAAGGTGCTTTGGGGATAGGGAGACTGATTATCCCAGAGCGAATGATTACATTCCCCCATAAGCATCTGTAAGTCCTAACTCCTATGACATCAGGCAGTGAGACCTTCAGGAACAGGTTTGTGTATGAGTCCTTGTAAGAGGGATTGAGGAGGACACAATAAGACATTAGATGTCAGTAGCAAAGGGCGGGGGAGGTCCTTATCTTTTCCTGGTCACATTAGAACCCAGATCTTATATTTCCTGTCTTCATCACGGTGAGAGATGAGTTTCCGTTGTTTATAAGTCACACGTATTTTGCTTTAGTAATCCAAACTATGTTGCTTATCATACATATTTTTAAAAGAGTATTTGAATAAACATTTATTTTTATTTTAGTCTGTTTGTTGACAGAGTTTCCCAAAAATGGAGTCCTGGCATTTTACTTCTTAAAAAGTGGATTTTATAGCAATGTGTTCCCCCCTTAGGTCAGAATAAGGCAGTGACATACATAAATTGATTCTTATCTTATTTGTTATGCTTCTGTGTTGATCTGGTTACTTGTGTTTTGTACACGTCTTAAATTCTACAACTAAAATATAATCTCCCTATTTTTGCCTGCTATCATACTAAACAAGTAGTCCTGGGTGTAATAGGTTTTTGTTATGTGTTTCCTAACAGATTGTCTAGTGACATTGAGGAATGAAGGGACTAGTTAATATTCACTTAACGTTTACTTATTGGGTGCACAATGCCTGTCCGGTGCTGTTCTAAGGGATTTGAATATAAAAGTGACCACTTCAGACACTATTTCCTGGCTTTACACAGTTTCACTTGTAGTGCGGGTTGATAGCTGAAGAAAAAAGAAATGCAGTAAATACGACACATGATGTATCACAGGATGGCAAAGGTGGTAGTGAAAAACAAAGCAGGGACAAATGGTAATGAGATGCTAGCTATACAGGCATTGGCAGAAGTGTACTGTAAGTGGAGAGCCAGCATGCGTGGAAGTCGGTGGGAGCACCACTTGCTGGCAGCATGTTGAAGGAGCACTCTTGTTACAATGAGATAAAGATAAACACCCAAGCACAGAGCTCAGAGGGAGGAGAAGATCCTGGGTCCTCTGTGGCATCTTTAACTCCTTGAATGGCATCTAGACTCCATGGAGTTCTAGGCTTCTTTTTTTTTTTTTAAAGACACGAAACTCTTGTTTTATGTTTGTTTGTTTTAAACTATCACTTGTCCAGTTCTTGAAAGAAATATATTCTAAGATGGCATAGTTCACAAAATACCTTTCAGTACGTAGTGAAGTGTTCAGTAATCCATCAATTCATAAATTTCCTTGCATCTCATATGACTGAATCTGAACAAATTATTATTATTATTTATGATAGTTGTTGCTCCAGGCACAAGTCTCTCTTTTTTTGTTTTTGTTTTTTCACAAGTATCTTTTATTTGGTTTAACTGACTTTTAAAATTATCCAGTCCTATGGGGCTACTTCTTTGGGGAGCACGCTATGTGTCTGACGCTCAGATAACTACTTAGAGGAGGATGCTTATTTTAGATCAAGGATTTAGTGGCACCACAGAGAAATGGCTACCACTGAAACTATCGTGATGAAGTCAAATACAGGTTTTATCTGCTTCCAACCATTATGTGGTATGGAAGAATAGTGGTACCCAGGGCTGCCAGTGCATTTTTATATAAACAATTATAATGGTCAATATTGACTTTAGACTAAGTGAAAAAAGAGACACGAGTATTCAACTTTCTCTACTTCCCAACTTCAGGCTCAGTGGCGCCCACTGCCTCATGTTTGCCACCATGCTTTCCCTGCATAGCGCACCATACCTTTATGCTGTGACACAGAGGAAAGCCTTGCTGCAGTTATTTTTGTGAGGCATCTTGTCACAGTGATACAGAGAATAACTGACACAGGGACCATAAATGAAAGCCAAGGCAGTGTAGAGAAGGGCCAGAGCTTTGGTGGCCAGCACTATATGTTCCCTGTGTTGACCTCTTCCACGTGATCAGTTAACTTAAGCTAAAGAACCAAACCAGTGTGGGCAGGAGGGCAGAGAAGTAAGCTTTCTGGGTATTTAAAACATATTTCCAACAGTTTTGAGTGGTGTTTTGTAGCTGAAGGATTTCTTGCCAGATTTAAAAAGTTATTTTTAGAATAAATAATGAAGTTTACTAGGTTAAAAATAAAGCCTCTTATCCACCATAGAAGTATTCATCAACAATTATGAAAAGCTGGTGGCGAATTGCTTAGTGGGAAGAGGAGCTTGCTGGCAAGCCTGACAACCTGAGTTCAGTCTGTAGAAGTCACATGTTGGAAGGAGAGAACTGCCTTCCTCAAGCAGGCCTCTAAGCCCTATTCATGCCACCCACCCCCAAGAAATAAACATGTATATCCAAAAAAAAAATTTTTTTAATTCTACTACTTTGTTTAAATATCACTATTGTATACAGTATAATAGCATTCCAGACAAATAAAAGATGTCCTCTAATTGTATCTTAAACAACAAATAATACTTACTTTATTGTGAGAGGTACTTACCTGTTTTGATAAAGAATCTCTATTCAACCTCAATTGTTTTTAAAAAGCTTATGTACGTCACCTGCAGTGTATTATCTACAGACATAAAAATATGTTTCCTTGGGTGGAGGCAGGAGGATTGTAATTTTAAGGCTAGACTGGGCTACATAGAGAGACTGTCTTAAACAATAGAATTGACAACAAAATTTAAAATATGCTGCTTCCAGGTCTTGATTCAAATTGAAAACAAAGTTGTGAAAATTTGTAATCTCTACTAGCATTCATTGGAAACAGTTTATACTATATACACAGAGAAATATTTCTTCCAAGTACATCTAGATGTGACAAAATGAAGGGGGGAAATATAAGGAAAGAATGTAAGGAATTCCCAGAAACAGAGAGTCTGCATCTGCCCCAGTAATGGCTCCTTGAGGAAAATCACGTCTTTTACAATACAACATCTGGCTCATATTTTACATAAATAAAAACACAAGCACAGGAGAGAAGTAACACAAGAGCGGAGTGGGAGGATGAAATGTGGGGTTTCTTGCATAACTATTTGTAATAGCCAAGAAATCTAATTAGAAGAAACGTCATCTGATGAGACACTGGCCAGGATAATTCCACAGGCAAAGGAAGAAACTTATGAGAAAAAAAGGAACAAAACTACTAGGTATAATTAAAAAACAAATAAACAAACATTGGGGTGGAATGTACAGCTGAAGGACTCTACTCAGTCAAAACACCAATTAGAAATGTTTTCTCATGGGACATTTATGACGTTGACCATAGAAATTCCATGCTGCAGTCAGTATGCTTTAACAGTCACGGGAGTATTCTTATGTGTGTGATCAGTCTTCTGTCACGTCCTTTTCCTTGTCAGCCTGGAGGAAGACCAAGTGACAATTAACCATGGAAACAGGAACATATCACTGCTGTGGTACGTGGGCTAGGGGAACAGCTCCTTCATTGAAGCACCATCTTCAATGATTATGTTGGAAGTCATTTTGATATTAGAGTTGAGTATCATTGATTATTGATTCTTTGGTTAAACGTTCTTCTGGATTTTCACTAGTATAGAAACTGAGGTAATAAAATTGAAATCAAATAACATGGACTATGATTAAATAGTAACATCAACATATATTAAGTAGTTTAAATTAAAAAGTAGCCAAGGTTTCATTTGTTCCTTTTATAAATGAGTTAGCTGCTTTGAGTTAGACAAGTTTTGCCTGGTAGGTTTGTTGTTGTTGTTGTTTGTTTGTTTGTTTGTTTTCTTCTTTCAAAATAAAACTTGGCAAAGAAGGATAGGAAGGAAACATTTCTGTGCCTCTTAGTAACTCAGATATTCTGGAGAGACCAATAATTCACTTATACTAGGGCCACTGAGGTTAATTTAAGCCTCCAAAATCAATGTGTGAACAGAAATACTGGGAAAATATAGATCCTGTTGAAACCTAAAAATAAGAAAAACGACATATTTATGTAGCATTCCTACAGAGCTCATCTGTATTTGTGCTGTTAAACACTCTTTTGCTGCACTTTCAGTTTTTTTTTTCTTTATAATTCAGTAAGAACTTTGCTGACAAAAAAATTTTAGCACTTTCAGTGATATTTTGGCAACAACTATTACATTTTAGATTAAATGCACCAGTTTAGCCGTTATGTATTTAAAATGTGTAACTTTTGACCTACCATTTCTAAGAACTGATTCTAATTGAGTAAATACCCAGAAACATATACAGAAGAGCAGTTAATTTAACATGTTTACAATTGTAAAAGCTGGAACCAAGCTAAATGGTCTAAGTAGGAGCAGGTTCCAAGTGTGTGGCTTCCTGGATGTGCTGAAGAGGTGGAGTCAGGCACTGTAAAGGCAGTAGGAGAGTCTGGCCAACTCCCATCTTTAATGGCACTTTGGCTTATTGAGCCAATCACTCCCAAGAATGCTGGCTGTACCCAATGACACACACAACATAAGGAATGCTCACAGGATGTTAAGAGTCGCCAATAAAAACTGGGATGATGTATTTTCACATTCCTGTATAGTCCTTGAGTTGGCCACAGCCTATTTCAAAGGTACTTATATAAAACCAGCCAACAACGCTAGATTCCCACTTCCTCGGATTCCGTATCTCCTGCCAGCTTTAGGTTCTCCACCCACCCCACCCCACCCCCCCAAGTCCTGTAAGTTACATTACAAGTAAATACGAGAATGTCAGCCCCTCTCTTTCTGGTTCTGACGTCCTATTACTACACTTGATTCAGAACTTCTCAGCGGAGTCCATGGTCATGATGCTTCTTTCTCGGGTCTTGAAACAAACATGGTGATTATCCAGCTTGGAATCTGTAGTGGTAGACCTATCCCTTTGATCTGGCTTAAAATTCTGCTCTTCATCTTATCATAGCAACGATAAAATTCTTATCAAATGTCTTATCTGTGAGACGTTTCTGCCCCTTATTTGGAATGTCTATAAATTCAGAAATTTGAACTTCACCAATTTTTTTTCCTGTATAAACTTACTCACTATAATTTGAAGCACACATGTAGAATAAGGCAAGCAATTATGCGGATGCCATTAGGAACTATCTGTGCTTGTTGGGTTTTTTTTTTTCTTTCCTAACTTGATACAAACTAGGAAGTCACCTGGAAAGAGAGAGAACCTCAACAGAGGAACGGCCCCCATGGCCATGTCTGTGGGCCATTTTCTTGATTAATGGTTGGTGTAGGATGGCCTGTCCCACTGTCCCAGTGTCACTCCTTGCCAAGTAGCCCTGGATTGTATAAGAAAGGGAGCTCAGAAAGCCTTGAGGAGAAAGACAAGAAGCAGGATGCTGAGATGCTAATTCTTACCTTGCCTTTCCTTGGTGATGGATCATGAAATATGAAACAAACCCTTTCCTCGCCCAAATTTGCTTTTGGTCTGTGCTTTCCATGGCAACAGAAAAGAAACTAGTACAATGCTCAGTTCACATGAGAGGTGCGCTAGGATCAAAGAAGCAAGCTCGTATCAGTTAATACTAAAAAGGAATGGAAAAGGCAGTATGAGCTCACGTTAGGTTCCTCGCTATATCTTCAGGAGCTGTTTTAGCTCTGTCCACTGAAAAGCACAAGAGTTAACATGAGTGTACACTTATAAGTACCTGGTCAGCAAACATTTCCTTCTGACGTCAGAGCACCTTGAAGAAATGGTTGGTTCCTGGAATAGTGTGGGAAAGAAGCAAAGCAAAGCGATCCAGGAATATATCTTCATGTCGGAAAAAAGAGGACACCATTAACAACTCTGGGCTGTATTGAGACAGTTGGGAACAGGTATGCCTAGAAAAAATTGGGACAGTGTAGAGTCACAGATGACGGCGGCTGCAAGACCTGGAAACACAGTAGCTGTGCTGACCTGCAGGGACGTTTACCAAGCTGTTAAAGGCATAGCACTCCCTAGATAATCCAGAGGAAAAGAGAAATCCCCCTTGATCTGAAACCTAGTGAGTCAAGGTTAAGAGTCAAAAAGTTATACTCTGTGTCAGCTATCTTTGGGAAAGCCATCATGAGGAAAAGTCCTGATTATGACAATGTCTCAGCTAGTCGATGCAGAAGCAATAACAGAATTAGGATGCTGCCATTGTTCTCTCTACTGGGGCAAAGGATAGAGATAAAGCCCAGCAGTGGTTGTCAAAACCATTAGGTGCAAAAGAGGTGGGAAGTTTTATAATGGATGAACCAAGATGATACCACGCTGATCCATGGGTCAGTCTTAATCTTAAAGGGGCTAGGCCTGAAAATGTAGTCCAAATCATTTGGACACAGCATCTTACTGTAGACGCAGAGGAAGGTGAGGATGAAGATACATTTTAAAGACACATGGATTCAAATAGTCAAACCCAGCACATAGATTTCTTGGAAAAACAAACACAAGAAACAAGTAAATTACAAATAGGAAAAGGGGTTGTGAATGGAACATTTGAAGAGACTTTTGCGATTTAGTAACCAAATACCATGTGTGGCATTTTGGATTAGATCCCAATTTAAAAAAATACAGTGTATAGACAATGTTTATAGAGTACTTGTGAGATATTTGAAACAGATGGGCTATTTGAGGGGGTTGTGAGTTTATGCGAAGTAGTTTTAGGTGAAAAAAATATGACACTACATTTGTTTATCTTTTTACAAAGAACTTCTAGAACATTTCCAATGAAATGATAAACTACTTTGTTCTTCTAAATATTCCTGGGATACAGGAGCAGTGGGGTAAGGCGGATACATAAGACAGGATTGACAAGATAATGAGCATTACCAAAGCTATATGATTAGCTACCCACAACCGAGGCACTTTGGAGAATTTTCTCTTCAGGTCTAATTATTGCAAATGAATGCCTGTGTTTACAACATCTTGGCCCATTTTTAAATGGTGGTTTTCTGTTTATTCACAGGCATCTGTGCTAAAGAGAGATTATTTAGATAGTGATTATGTTGATGGGTGGCTCTAGTTTTCCTCTGTGATTTAAAGTGGGTTTTAATGATATCTAATATATATATATATGGTATTCTAATTTCCTCCAGGAATCAGAATCTATAATTAAAGAACGCATTAGCACCAGCTTCAAAGGTAGATGGATTTCTAGTAACAAGGTTGATTTTTGAGATCATCTCAAACTGTCACCCACTTGGTATTTTTAAACAGCATCCACTGTAGTGGACCTAATGCCTGATATTTTACTTTATTTATTTATTTTTTTTTTTACAGTGAATGCTTTGTTCTCTTGGATCATTAGGCAGGCATCGCCTTCACCTGCTTCCGGCCGCCAGAGCCAGGCTACAGACAATGCGAGCAGCTAAACAATCTAGTGAGTGCGGATCATGATTACTTCTTTGTTTCTTGCTTTCCTTGAAATTAAGCAAGTCTCCCTTTTCTCTTTCATTGCATTATTCTTGGTCTGCTGGCTAATTCCTTGCACCTCCTAAAAATCTCCCAGGACAGTTTCCCACGAGGTCAGTGAAGCCAATCCATTTGTCAAGACTTTTTCTTGTCTCACTTATCAGCTCTTTCTGGGTCTCCTCATGATTCCCCTCTGGTCTGGTTTCACTCCAGGTCTGTGGCACACTGATGTCAAGGGGGGCCTCTCTGAACTGGTCCTTTGGGTTTTTTTTTTTTTTTAATCTCAACTTGGATTTCCTGCTTTCTATGTCATACTTTCCTCTTCATTCTGATGGGAGCATATGCTCCAGTTATTTGGTCTGGATTTAGGAGGCGCATCCTTGATGACACGTAATTGACTGCCTCTCCCATGTGGGCCTTCCTGCCTCGCACTCCTGGGAACGCTTCTGTCTGAGGCGTGTCTGCCTGGGATCTCCACCCACAACAGTTTAGAGTCTCACTGCATTCCTTCCCGGTTGAGTCTCTTCCGGTCTGAAACTGATCCGTCCTGTGTCTTGGATCCGTTCCCTCTTCGGGCAGAAGCCATTATCTAAAGGATGCGCTGGAAGGGACAGTTTGGAACCAGACTCAATCCCAGAAGCCCGTATTTGAATGTGTAGTTCACACTTGCAGTGAACTTTCCTTCTGAATTGTGCAGACGTATTGTCTCAGTATCTTTTCAACTCACTATTACTGTCAAGGGGCCGTTACCTAGTGGGGCTTATGAGTCTCGGTAAGATCTTATTTTCACATTTCAAAGCCGGCAGAGCCCTTTGTCCTCATCCTTCTCAGATTGCACATTTATGTTCTTCCTTTGGAATAATTCTTCCTCTGTTTCATCACCACGGGACACCTCAACACGCGGTTTCCGTAAACGTTTGTGCTTGCTCCTGGTTATAGAATCTTTTTAATTTTTCACATATATGTCTTCCTCTCTGCTGAGAAATCTGTTATTTAGATACAGGATCTACTAGGTTGTTCCTTTAATCATTATATATATATATATATATATATATATATATATATATATATATATATATTTGGAAATACCACCATTTACCTATTAATTTACTTAATCTAATAATTTTTATTAGTTCTATAAAAATTTACTATAATGGATGTTGATCATAATCATCCCTCTTCCCTCTTCCTACATATTCTTTCGCCTCCATTTTTTTCTCTTTTGCTTTACATTCTGGATGATTTTACCTTCAAATATATCTTTCCATGGCATTAAAATTCCTACTTTCATGTTTTCAATTGCTAAGGTCCATTTCAATCACTTTAAATGTCTTTATTTTATAGCATTCTATTCTTATTTATTTTTTAATTCTTTGAAGCAGTCCTAGATGTATACAATGTGTCTTGGTCACATTCACCCTTAACCCTTCTTTCTCTTCAGTTTCTACTTGGACCCCTACTTAACACATTTCCCTTTAAATTCCATGCCCTCTTTTTTATTTTTTTTATTTTTTTTTTTAATTTATAAGCCATTGAGTCGAGCTGGTGCTGCCCATGGGTGTATTAACTGGTGTGGAGTTATCCAGCAAGGCATAGGCAACTTGACATAGTTACCACCAAACCCAAGTGACTGTCCCCACAGCAGCTATCAACTGCTGGCTGTTCCTCAGCCCTTCTCTCATCCACACATGTAGTGAGAATTTTGGTTTCTTTTTTAAAAAAAAAAAATCCAGTTATGTTACGTGGATGTTTTTGTTTTAATCCAAGGTGTGGGATCTAGGACTGCTTCAGATTGTCCACAGCAGCTGCCTATAACGTGTCTTATGCTTTGGCAAGGGTGTGATTTTTGTCAGCTCCAGATAGTTTAATCCTGGGAACTCTTGAGAGGGTACAAATGGGAGAGCCCCAGAGGGCCTGTGGCAGATGGTGTTCCCCCTGCTTCTGTCCCCGCTGCTTCTGTCCCCGCTGCAGTTGGTTCCTGACTTTGTTGGTTCCTATTGCTGGATTGCTGGGTAGCTAGATTGCTATCTGATGAAGAAGATTGGACTTGCCCGTAAGAACCTGATGACCTGGTCAGCAGGAAGTAGTTTAAATAGGTCTAGGTCCCCTTTCCACTCTAACCTTTTTTCTCACCTACCTACTGTTGGGTGGTTGGAAGGGATTGGGGTGGAGACGAGTGGTAGATACAGGAACCCAAATACAACAGCTAAAAACTGTGCCTCCACATGCTGGGGTTTCTAACTGGCTTAGTCTCGTGTAGGTGACCACAGCTACTGGAAGTTCGTGAGTCCAACACCCATTTCATGTCTAGACGGCATTTCATAGCGCTCCTTCCCATCCTTCAGCTTGTCCAAGTTTTTTGTCCCCTTTTCAGCACTGTTTCCTGAGCCATGGGGGTTGGATGGTTTTCCTGTCTATGACTCAGCACTCACAGTCACTGTTTCTCAGAAACCATCAGTACGGCAATCAGGACCCCTCTCTCATGTTACAATACCATCTTTATGTCTTTGAAATTGACATTTTTGAGTATTTTTTTAAATAACACTTTCAGTCTTTAAAACTTTCGTACACGTACAGAATGTACATCAGTCATATCCCCTTGCCATCACCTCCCTCCAACTCCCTCTGCTGTCCCCACCTCATCTCTCTCCTGACTTTGTGGCCCGCCCTTTTATTGCTATTGATAACCTACTGAATGTGGTTAGTGCTGCTCATGTGCTCATAGGCTGAGGGGCATTTGTGTGCAGCAGGTCTGTGCTTGGCCCTCTCCCTCGATGGTTTGGAATTGGGTTTACTTGGGTCTGCAAAATCAGACACTGAAGAGAGAACACAGCTCCAGCTGAAGCTGTGCTAATCTCTCTAATCCTGTTTGTCTTGCCTTTGTAGTTTAAAAACCGCCGTTCTCGTGGGAATTTTCAAGAGGGGGAAAACATTTTTCACTCACGTGCCCTAGCAGCAGTAGAAGTAGGAACAAGATAAAACAAGAAGAGGAGGGAGCCCTGCATCTCTCTGCTTTATTCTACAGCCGACGCTAATGCCTGAGACGTGTAATCTGACTCCAATATTGATAAAGTACCAGGCGTACTTAATTTGAAAGACATTGTGCAGAATTATACAATGCCTCTGAAATGTCAAGGACACAAAAATAAGAAAAAACTCAGCAACTGTTACAGATTCATGACAGCAATAGGCAAAAGTCTTACTCTGGGCAGAATCCATTGGCTGTGAGAAGGTTTACTAAGAACATTATTAGTTTAACTTGAATGAACCCATTTCTGGATGTTAATTTCCTCATTTTGATGATAGTGAATGACCTTGTTTGGAAGAAACAAATATACCCCAAAGTATTTAAATTGCCAAACTCTGGGTCATTCAACTTCCTAGAAGTTCAAAATATAGTTTTTATAATCATATATTAAAATGTGCCAAGATGCTTTAAAATTTTTGATGTATTTTAAATTTTTAATTAAAATTATTTTTACATACAACACATATTGATCATATTCTTTTCCTTTGTCCAACTCTTCTAAGACTCTCCATGTCCCTATCCACCCAACTTCATTCTCTCTCTCTCTCTTAAAAATAAAAACAAAAACAGAACAAATAAATAAGAAAGAAATAAATATTCCAAAACAAAAAGCTGGTCTCTCTGAGCCCTGAAGAATCCAGTCCTCTTGCGGTGTCCTTGACCCCTCAGGCTCCCTCAGTCTTTCTTCCCACTCTCCCTCAAAACTCCCCGAGCTTGGCCTACTGTTTGGCTGTGGGTCTCTGCATCTGTTTCTATCAGCTTCTTGTTAAAGCGTCTCAGAAAACAGTGGTGCTAGGCTCCTGTTTGCAAACATAGCAGAGTATCATTAGTTGGCTCTCTCCCATGGGATGGGTCCCAAACTGGGCAGTCATTCCCTCATTTTGCCATTCTCTCAATCTTTACTCCATTCTAATCCATATACTTTTTGTAGGCAAGACAAATTTTGGGATGAAAGTTTTATGGGTTGGTTCGTATCCCCCTCCATCCACTGAAGTCCCACCTAATAGGCTGAAATACTATGTAAAAACAAGAAAGACTCTGGCATAAGGGACAAATGGGCCCTTAGTTCTGTTTCTCCAAGTCATGCCTTGTGCCCCTGATATGACAGACTTTATGTTATGTTTGCCCAAAACCACATTAATGATGGTTTGAATCATGGATCAATTCCTCTCCGTGGCTGACCACTTTGATATTCATGCTTTTAGGTTTTTTTGCTCATTTTGTTTTTCCTTCTCACCTTTGGACCTTGTATCCTAAATAAGCTAATACAATTCATAGAAGAAAAAGCTAGGCATCATGCAACCAATGGTCACCAGCCCCTACAAAATGTGGACCTAGTCAGTTATGAAATACAGAGAACATAGAATCCCAAGGTTGGGCTTCTCTCGTCACTAGGAGAGAGGGGAATGTAAGGACCAGACAAACTCCAATTTGAGAAAGAAACTCTGTTTTGTGTTAAACCTAGCCAAGGGCTGAACCCAGATTCCAGAAAAATCCCAAACTAGCCTAAACAGAAAACTCACAGCGATCCGCCTGCCTCTGCCTCCCGAGTGCTGGGATTAAAGGCATGCACCACCACACCCGGCGATTCTCTTTTTTTTAATTTAATTTTATTTTTTAAAAATGTATTCACTTTACATCCAGTCATACACCCTCCCTTGTTTCCTTCCTCCCATTCATCTCCCTTAGTCCTCAGAGAGGAGGGGCATCCTTCTCCCTTACCAGCTGACCCCAGCCTATCAAGTCTCATCAGGAATGTCTCTGTGGCCTGAAAAGGCACCCAGCCAGGGGGAAGTGATCAAAGTGCCGGCAATACAGTCCATGGCAGAGACAGCCCCTGCTCCCCTTAACAGATGACCCTGCCTATAGGCTACATCTGAGTGGGGAGGGGGGGGGAAACTAGGAACATTCTATGCATGGTCCTTGTTTGGTGCATCAGTCTCTGCTGCTCCCCCACCCCCCAGTGGATTTGTTGGCTTTATTAGTCTTCTTGTAGAGTTCCTGTCCCCTCTATCCCCCAACTCATCCATAGGACTCCCCGTGCTCTGCCCAAAGTTTGGCTGTGAGACTTGGCTTCTGCTTTGATCCCCTGCTGGGTGGAGTCTTTCAGAGAACGTCTATGATGGGCTCCTGTCCTTGTTTATGTCAGTAATAACACATGCTCAGAAAATGTTAGTCATCACTTGAGAGAACTGAAGGAGAAATGCTCAGATCCATAAACCTACTTGAAATACTTTTATACTAGTAATTGATAGGAAAAGATACTTAAAATTTTAAACAAACATTTCCTTAATATTTTGGGAGGGGGAATTAACTAAAAGATAATCATTTTCACTTTGTTTTTTCCCCTCCAATTCTTTTCATGACACTCCCTCACAAATCCACACCCTCTTTTCGTTGGTTATTACATTACACACACACACACACTCACACACACACACACTCACACACACACTCACACACACACACACACACACACAGACACGCACACACACCCTTGCCGAGTCCATTTTCTGTTGCTTATATGTATATGATTATATGATTCCGGAGCTGACAACTTCAATCCCTAGACAAAAAACAACAGACACTGGGCTTGTCCTAGCACTTGGGAGGCAGGAGCAGGTAGTCTCTTGAGTTTGAAGCCAGCCTGATCTACAAAGTGAATTCCAGAAGAGCCAAGGCTACATAGAGAAACCCTATCTCAAATAGATAGATAGATAGATAGATAGATAGATAGATAGATACGTACGTACGTACGTATGTACGTACATACATACACATATACAGGAAGGAAGGAAGGAAGGAAGGAAAGAGAGAATCATAGACTTACAGGCAACTAGCACCACCCACGATAAGGGAAGTAAGTGAAATTCATCTTCCCTGGGGCTGGTTGGCCTAACTGGTTATGCAATGCCAACCACCCAGCCTTGAGCAATGCTTTAAAACTCTCTACATAATCAAGTTGAGTCTCAGACTTGGGATCCTTTTGCCTCTTTTTCTTTGTGTGGGTGTTGTAGGTATGTGCAGCCATCCTAGGACAATACCTTTAGATTAGTGGTTCTAACCGACACAGACTGAATATACTGCACACTCAGAGAACACAGTCCTTTCGTTCATCCAAAAAAACAGGATATTAAGATATTTTTAGCCGAATTAAAAACATACCTATTTATATTCTTGGATAGGAACTGAACAAACCTAAATGGTTTCCGGGTCGAAAGAAACATATTTAGAGAAGTGAGGCAGTATTCTAAATAGATGACATTAGTTATAGTTATACCAATTCTTAAGGAACGGTTATAAGGGTACATATATTGTAAAAGCAATTCACTGAGTTTCTACCACATGAAGCTAGATGGAAGGAGAGCCAATTAAACTACGTAAAAAATGTTCTGCTCAAACTATTGCACTAACCAAGGACAATACAATAGTAAACATAGAACCCCTACTCTGATCTACCCAATGGACAGGACATTCTCCACAGTTGTGTGGAGAGCAGAGACTGACTCTGACATGAACTCTGGTGCTCTATATTTGACCACTTCCCCTTGCTGGGGAGGCCTGATGGCACTTGAAGAAAGAATAAGCAGGCTACCAAGATGAGACTTGATAGCCTATGACCATAAAGAGGGGGAGGAGGTCCCCCTCGGTCATAGACCTAGGGGAGAGGAATAGGGTGAAAGCAGGAGGGAGGGAGGAATGGGAGGATACAAGTGATGGGATAACAATTGAGTTGTAATCTGAATAAATTTTAAAAATTAAAAAAATAAAAACACGATAATAAGGAATAATAAAAATGATACCTTTTTTTAACATCCCAACCATGGTTTCCTCTCTCTCCTCTCCTCTAAGTTCCTCCTCTATCTCCCCCTGATCCACCTCTATTTAAGTTCAGAAAAGCTCAGGCTTGGCATGAAGATCAACCAAACATGGCATATCAAGTTGCAGTAAGTCTAGGCACCTCCTCTCGTATTTATGCTATATGAGGCAACTCAATGGGAGGAAATAGGCCCCAAAAGCATGCAACACAGTCAGAGATGGCCTTTCCTCCCACTTTTTTTTTTTCTCAGTTGTATTTGGTTCTATCCGAGGTCTCTAGGCTCTCAAGCCTCTGGGTCCTGGCCCTCTAAGAAGGATAAATTAGGGGCTGCAGAAATGCCTCAGTGATGAAGACTGCTTGCCGTTTTTACAGAGGATGTGAGTCTGGTTCCAGCACCTGCTCTGATTAGCTAACAACCGGCCTGTAGTTCCAGCTCCAGAGGATCCAACGCCCTCTTCTGGCCTCCACAGGCACCTGCACTCATGCACACACCTGTCTAATTACAGACATACAATTACATATCATTTTAAAAAACACCTTTAAAAGGCTGTTTACGAGGATTGATTATGTATCACACACACATATATATGTATACATATAATACATGCATACTGTTGTTTTTGAATTTAATAAATAGTCAAAAGTATGGGGGTATATTGAAAGGCCTTTCAATGTTAGGCTAGCAGAGTTAGGACTGTCTATAGATTGACAGACACAGAACTTTCCTTGGTAATTGTGCTAGTTTGAGTACAAATGCCGCCCCCCCCCCGTATCCCCCATAAACCCATATGGAGTGGCACTACTAGGAGGTGTGACCTTGTTGGAGGAAGTGCATCACTAGGGGTGGGGCTTTGAGGTCTCAGAAGTTCAAGTTGGGCCCAGTGGCTCACTGTCTCTTCCTGCTGCCTGAGGACCCAGACTGTAGACCTCTCAGGTCCTTCTCCTTCACCATGCTTGCCTACACACCACTATGCTTCCCACCATGACAATAACGGACTAAACCTCTGAGCTATAAGCCTGCTACAATTAAATATGTTCCTTTGTAAGAGCTGCTGTGGTCATAGGGTCTCTTCAGAGCAGTAGAACACTGGGTAAGATAGGAACTTTTCAGTAATGAGTGCATCTAATCAATGGTAGTCAGATGATGCCCATCAGTATCAACACTTGCATGCCCAGTCTGTGTCTGGCTGCAGCGATGCTCTTAGATCATGGTAGCTGGGCTGTTAGGGTCCCTATCATAATTCTTGGGATATGGGTGCTTAACTTGTGACCATCCTTATCTCAGATTAGCCTAGAGGCCTGTCTTAAGGTAACTTTTTAGAAATTTTATTTTCTTTCCTTGCCTTTTTTTTTAAAATTTCTGGTGAAGAAATATGCAATCAGATCTTTTATCTCTAGTTTTTCAAGTGTTTTATGCCACTCGAGAGCATGCTCTACATTAAATTAAGTGTGACATTTAAAGGGCATGATCCACTCCACGGTTTTGTGTTCTAGTCGATACAAGGTTTCCCTGCAAAGCCCAAGCTGGCTTTTTAAAATTCCCGTCTTCCTGCTTCCGCGTCTCAGGTGCTGGGGTCACAGACATGCGTGACCAAGTGCAGCTCCTATGTTATGACTAAGTTGGAATTAGCATTGCTGATACGTCCTTTTTGTGACTGAGTTAAAGGAGCTAAGAACGTATTCCTTATAACGGATCCATTGACTAAATCATCTCACAAATGTGTGGCCAGATCATGTCCTCCATGACTTCTGGAAGTGGAGTCCACTGTAACAGACATCAAAGGGGGCCCGGGGAAGACATGTGCTGTGGTTTGGCTTCAGTTTGCACTTAAAATACTTAAAGGTTTCCCAAGTGGCATATGCTTCTCCCTTCTGCATCCTGTCTCTGTCAGACAGAGAGCAAAAGGAGAAAGTTTAGAGGGTGGCAGTGGGTATGGTATGAAGAGGGGCAGAGTAGGGAAGGAATGCCTCCTGAGGTCAACACTACTTCAGGATTATGGTAAGAGGTCCCTGACTGACTTCTCCATGTTCTATTCAGAGGAATCGTGCATCTGGAATTTACCACTTGCTATTGAGAAGACGCAGAGTTAGAGAAAAGTCCAGTGGGCACAAATGGGAAATAAGTTGACCAGGACCACAGAATTTGCCACTGGGTGTCTAAACAAACTCAACAGCTATCCAAGGTCGCTGATGGAGTATGACACTCTCCAGGCAAGCATGCGGACATGATATCCCGTTCCCAGAATCTCATAAAAGCTGACCACAGGAGCACTTGTAGCTATATTCCTGCTGCTCCCGCCATGGTATGAGAGGCAAAGACAGGAGAACCCTGAAAGCTTAAGGGCCAGCTGCCCTGGCCTGTGCAGTGTGGATCAGGAAGGGAGACTCTGTCTTGCACAAGGTGGAAGGTGAGACGCACACACTGTGGTATTCTCACCACCCCTCCCAGCACACAAAAACATACAAGGCTAGCTAGGATCAGTTTCCCCAAAGTGTTTTCTATTCCAGAGAACCAACTATATCAGCTGCTCTCTAACACCCACCAACAAAGGCATAAAGAAGAACAGTCATGACGAGGTCCATTTCTGCTTTTCCCTCCTCCCTACTTCATGTAACCCTAGCTTTCCCTCCTCCACACAGCCTGGAGAAATCCAAATGAGGAGAGAGAGTCCAAGACACACTTACTCTGAAAAGAAAATAGATTCATCTTACTTGAAATTATTTAGATAGGACACACTGACAACTGTCACTTTTTATTGTTCATTGAAAAAAAAAATCAGAACAATCACATAAAATAACCAAGGCTAAGTTTCTTTGGAGAACCAAACATAGCCTGTATAAATTTGTTCCTTGAATAAATACATATATATATGTAAAACAATATCTTCACATTGGTAAGCAATTATCTGCATAATTAGCCGGAAGTGTATTTGGTTTGCAACTGAGCAGACTTTTCTCCAACTTGCTCCTTCTTGAGGGGTAATGAAGCAGTCAGTGGCTGTCAATGTGAACTCTAGAGACAGTTTCTACACTTTAAAAATAAGGACATTCTATCATTTGCCTCACTGGGCGTGATAAAGATTGGATCAGCCAATGCACACAGAATATAAGATAAACTACCCCCACAGTAAGTACTCAGTAGGTGTTAGCTGGTGACAGACAAAGAAAGCCAGTGCTTTAGATGTTTGAGTGTGTGCGAGCTCATTGCATAGTGAGGTATTCTAGACTATCGGTAATGAGAGGGTAAGCTGCTTTTGAAGAGAAAGGCAGCCTGTGAAGATCGGGCTAGCGGGGGAGCTAAGTCATGCAGTCTGGAGAAAACAAATGGTCTCTAATAAGAAAGGATGTCACAGGTGTGTGGACTTTAACAGCACAGGGACAGAGGCATTTCTGAAATTATGTTCAACGTTCTTTTTGTTCTCATCCCTTTGTTCTCAAAGACTCAGAAAGAATGACAACCCCACAGAGATTTCACATACCATCAGGGCAGGAAAGTGCACCCTGGAAATAGGAATGGTCTGCTTAGGTTTGTCTATACGGCTGTAGGCCTTGGAACTTCCTCTGTTTTCACTGCACCCTGCACCTGGAATTCCACCCATATTGACAGGCCTTCAGGACATATCCATGACTAAGATCCTCTTTTCTGACCGTCAAGACATGACTAAAGAGATTATCAGCAGGCATGGACTAGTGTATTAAAGTTAGAAAGAAAAGGATCTCTGCTGACTTATGCTTCTTCATCGTCATTTTTAGAGCTTTATATTACATATTGGTATGACATGAAAGGATAGGATGGGGGAAGGCCCCGTTCTCATGAGTGCAGCAAATTAAGTAGTGTGTACTTCTGAACTTCAGAGACCTTTCAGTTTCATCTGCTGTGGCTTCTACATGGCACTTATTAGTTTAAGAGCTCTGGATTTTGCCAGTGGAATTCTCATGGGTCCTCTTGATCCCTTCACCTTGAGACCGTCATTTTGTCTGTACCCAACCGACATTTGGGTTGTCCTGTTTGTTCTGCTGAGGCCTCTTGATCCAAGTTTTACTCCATGATTAAACACAAACGTAACTAACACCGAATTAATGATATGGTCACAAAAGATAATTCTGGGGAACAAATTATAGGATGTGGCAAATATTTGATGGGAATCAAGCTATTAAATGAGTTTTGCATCATCTGCGGAGTCTGAGTGATGGTAAAGATGTTGGTAAAAATGTGGGCAAGTCATTGTAAAGGGTTGATCTCAGTTGTCAACGGGATCAAATAGCAATTGTCTAGGAGAATATCAAGACACACTTGTAGCTGCATGCATAGCATTTCAAGAGACCATGAGGTAATGAGGATGCTGACAAGGTAAATGTGCTGATGCTGCCTAGACTCATACCATGATGACGCTCTTGGGAAGTAGTGATGGATTAAAGCAAGGCCTGGGTGGAGAAGTAGGTCACTAGAGAGCAAGTCCTAGAGAGTTATAATTTTCTTTGGTTCTTTTTTCTATTCCCTATTAGTCTTGGTTTCTTGGCCACCACAATGTGACTCATCCCTACTGCCACCATAGAGGGGATACAACTGGAACCAAGAGTCGAAATAGTGATCTACCCTTTAAATTCTCGTGGGCATTTGACTTACAGTGATGACAAAAAAAGTGAGAAATACAGTCATGGAGGTGGGAAAGGATTGTGGTAGAGAGAGAACGAGTGAATAGCAAATATGGTGTAAGATAGAAACCAGGTTGATTAGCCTTCTGCCATACTTTAGGTTGTGTTTGATTTTGGCATACATAATTCCACAGTGCTAAACACATTTTAATTACTACTTTATACAAATGTGAAGGATTTAGAGGAAGAAACTAAAGTTAAATGAGCTTGAACAACCTGAAAGCCTAGCACAATAAACAGTAAAAAACAGATGTTTGCTTGGTCTTGATTGAGTTCACTAACCGACTCTATGAATGAACATTGTCACCTGGACTTGCAACGTGAGTGAAAGGCACACACTCAGTCACATGTGTGTTCTGATTTACCCTGTAACAATCCAAAGAGACCCAGAACATGACGAAAAGGACACAAGGAAACACAGGATTATCACTTAGAATCTGTGTTCATGAGTTCTCTACTGCTGTGACAAAATGCCTGGAAATAATGACATTAACAGGAGTAAAGTTTCAATTGCTCTGTGGTTTCAGAGTGTCCAGCCAATGGCTGCCTGGCCCTGGTGTTCTGACCCTGTGAACCATCAAGGCAAGAAGCACCTTGTGGAGTGAAAGTACTTAATTTCCTGAGAACAGGAAATAAAGAGACATGAGGGTTGTATTGTCTTCAGCAAGCATCCTGCTTCTTTTCACCCACTCGCACCTCCCTGAAAAGGTTCTGCTGCCTCCAAATTGGGGTCATAAGCTGGACACCAACACCCAGCCTTCAGCACACGAACCTTTTGGGATCATAAAGTCCTGAACTGTGACAGTCTCTGTCCCTGGAGTATGTGTCCAGTAGTACCCTGCTTGCTTTGAGTATGAGGATTCCAAATGCCTAGGACATGTCTGCCCTGGACTCTCTTATCTACCAACACTCTTCCTGTTTCAACAATCCAAGACTCATTAAATACGCTGACCATTATATGTGAGAGAGTCGATATAAAAGACAGGAACAAAGGTTCATCTCCAGGGCTTTCAGACACATCCTTGTCATTCTTTGTCAAGATACTGGTACTCATCAGGAATCCTGAAATAGAAGGAAATTCACAGGAGGTACATGGCATGCCTCCACTGATGGTCCAAGTCCATGAAAGACATGACCCACAAGCCAAATACAAACTCATAACCCTAGATGTAAGCCCTGGAGTGCATCACCGCTGACGTAGCTATCAGAATGAGGACAGCTGGGTTCTATTGGTATTTGGACTCCGTTCGGAATTCCTTTGTTTCTCATCTATTCTAAAAGAATTTTTGGTGTTGTTTTTGAAACCTCTCTAAATAATCCAGAATGCAGAGAATGTTTTCTGTGGACTGTTAGTAAATGTGCATTGTATGATACACATCTGCAAGCTACATGAGGAAGTGTTTTCTGCTGTGTGTTTTTATATTTATCTTTTTTTTCAATCTGATGTTTTGGAAAAAGAAAAAGAACCATGTGCTTGGGTCTCATGAGCTGGCTGGTGGGTGTTCAGCTTGTTTAGATTATCAGATTTTTTTTTACTAAATTATAATTACCTTTTATTAAGACCAAAATACCATTGGCTTGCAGCAAGCATTATCTGGCTGGGGAATCATGAAGATGTGGTTTTGATTCATTCACAGATTACAGCAAAGGCATTCACTTATGGTCATTGTGACAGGCACTCTGGGTATTTCTTAATAGCCCTGAAGAATCAAAACTTGTAATATCTGTGAAGCTGCCAACTTAACTGAACTTTATGTAGAAGAGTCATTCTAACTCCAAATTATATTTGTTCTCACCGGGTCATGGTGTTTAGAGGGTCTAGCAGGGAAATGAGTCCATTTGTGACCTTTTCAGGTGAAGAATGGTTTTCAGCTAGGAAAGAATCCTCACGGCTCCTTTGTTCTCCCGAGTATATAAATAGTGAGACAAGGAAGAGAGGGGGAAAAAAGCCCCCACAACAGCTCAACTAGCCAAATCAGTGCTGCATGGGTGGAGACCAGGATCATGAGGTTTGAATCAATCATGTGCAAACATATGCTTCAGTGAAGGTTTTCCACTCTGGTCCATCATCTTATGTATTTGACATGTTTCATATGTTGAAAACAATCTGACGGGGTTGAGGATGTAACTCAGTACTGGAAGTGCCTGCTTCCCTAGCCTGGGTAAGGTCCTGGGTTCAATCCACAGTACTGAATAATACAGCATCATAGTGGGAAGATACTGCAGTGGGTGTAGTGTCGTGTTTTCAGGAGAAAAGGTGAGAATGACACCAGTAGGGAGCGATGGCAAAAAGGGGCAAATGGGAAGGACAGAAAGTCATGGGCTACTGCAAAGCCAGATGTCAGATGTGGTAGGGTTCTAGAACTCAGTTCTCTCACAGACATTTGGTATTGTTCTATTGTCACTGTTCCACAGCACAACCTTTGGTGAACATTACATTTCAAGTACAGATATTTTCTCACGTGTGCCTGTAAGTCTTGCGTCCATCTCCAGATCTCTAGAGTCAGAACTGGCTAGGCCTACTTTAGAGGCTCTGGCTTGATGCAGAAGAAGTTTGATTTTCACAAACGGATGGTACATAGACCTTCTGGAATGTTGCCAGGCACCTACCAGCCTCTTGCATGAGTGAGACCTCACAGGAACATTCACATCTGTATCTCACCATTACAGAGATGCTTTTCCATGGCTTTCTACGGAGCTGTGAAATGGCCTAGGATTATAACCATCTCCCAGCAGAACCCTTTATCCGCAGCCTGTTGCAGGATATTTTATTACACCGTGAACCTGGAGATTGTGTTATTTCCTGGAAAAACCTGTTTTTAGTTTCTAGTGCTCAGCCCTAGCACACGCCTTTTAATCCAAGAGCTTTCTGCTTATTGTAAACAGAGTTAAATAAAGTCAACCATAATTCAAGAGGCAGAGCAAGCAACTAGTTGACAGGGAATGAATAGGGGAAAAAAGCAGAGTGAGAGGGAGTCAGGAGGACAAATAAAAGAGATGCACAGGAACTGGAAGGGAGGCAGAATCAGTTTAAGTGTTGTTGGTTTTGGTTTTTTGTTTTTTGGGTTTTTTTGTTTGTTTGTTTTTGTGGGTTTTTTGTTTTGTTTTTGTTTTTGTTTGTTTGTTTGTTTGTTTTTAGATAGCATGGAGAACTTCCTTTTGGGACATCAGCGAAGGGGAAGGTCAGTTGGGTACTCTCTCTGCCTCTCTGAGCCACTCTAGCATTTGGCTCTAAAGTATTTATTGATAAAATAGAATGTGTGAGAGTTTCTTTAAAAACAACAACAACCAGCTCAGATGCCTATAGGAACCATGACAGACCTGGCTCAGTGGCAACCCAGGTCTGGTCACACTCTCCTTTCTATAATTTCCCATCATCTGTTGCCCTTTATAAATCAGTTGGCTATGGCTAGGTCTGCATGTCCTAATGCTCTACCACCTTGAATTCTGAAGCAATATTAAGTCTCTTATGTTCAGTATCACCCAGAAGATGAAGGGACTGAACGCTCCTCAATTGCCTCCTGACAATCCTACCACCAACAAGGAAAAGAGACCAAGATGAGGCTTTCATTCTCCCTTATATGTTTTCCCAGTTTTCTGTTGGAGTGCTTTTTAAAGTAACTGATTAGTGGTAAAAGGAATAATTCTTCTGGCTGCATCTCTACTAAACATGGTGCTTTTCTTTCTTAATTGTTAACTTGTCACAGCAATCTAGGCAAGTATAGATTATGTGCCACAATTATTGTGGAGCTGTGTGCAGTGTAAGATGAGGTATAGGGGGAGGACCAGTCTGTAATATATAACACAGGAAAAAGGCCACACAGTTGCCATTTCTCAAAGCCATGTTACAATAATCCTTTTTAGTGCTCTTATATTCTGATTATCCTGGTAGAGACCCGGTTTATTCTTCTTGCTCCAGTAAATTCTCAAGTGTCAATTTTTCATTTTTATAATGTCCTCAATTGAATGGCAAATTACATGAAGTCTCTAATTCAAAGTATAATTTCCTGAAAGAAATGGAGTTTAGCTGTAGGTCAAGGCTAGCAAATTATTTTTAACTTATTTATAAGCTCTAAACAAAGGAAGCTTCCGAGGGGCTGGCTTGAGGAGACTTCAAGGCTGTGAGTTAGATCATCAGAGGTGATGAAAAATGTCTTGCATGAGTGTAGTAGAGGTGAGTATACAAGTTATTCCAATGATCTAACTCAGGCAGGACTTTATAGATTGCCCATTGTACATCTACAGGGTACATAATTCATAAACTTTCATCATTTGGTATCCAGAAGCCAGATAGATGGAGTAGGATGATTCATAGTCACATAAAGATTAATCTACAGTGCCATAATCAAACCGTTCACCTTACACACAACTACACGCTTTTCTTTTATTTCCATCATATATAGACTATTTGTTCATTTGTTTATCTATGCAGAGTTCACAAACTTTTATCTTTTATCTATCCCTATGTTATATCTTCCTATTATCCATATATCTGTCATCTTTATATCTATCTGTTTATATACTATTATTTATTTAATAAACACACACACATATATATAACATCTATTATCTGTCACTATCACTTTCTTACCATCTTTCAACTTGTCTTTCTTGTACTTTAAATAATCTTTATCCTTTTTCCCATTTTCCTTTCCATGTGATCATTATAGCTTCTCCATATTTATTCCTTCCTACATGTATCAAAAATATATCTCCTGTTATGGGGGCCCAATTCTGGTCTTTCTGAATCTAATGACATGGGTTGAGTGGAAACAGGTGTCATAAGCATCCCTCATGGCTCCCTGAGAAGACCTTTCAGAAAAATCGCTTACTATGCAATTGGATGCTCTACCCAACCTGCCACTAGAAATTCTTAGCCACTTGCTAAAAAAAAAAATCCAGAGCACTTTGAATGTAGAGCAATGTTCTCTGAATGTGGTCCTGCACAAGCCACATCAGCCTTCTCTGGAGAAATGGAGTTTCTCAGATGCCGCCAGACTCCTCTTTGTCCACATACGAGGACCCCATAAATGTGCATTTAGAGATGTGGCCACATGCTCCTCAGCATACTGCAACTGGCCACTGCTTCTTTGGAAGCTGAGTTATTCCCTGCCATCGCTTGGCTCAAATCACTTTTTAAGTATCTCTGGAGGCATGCCAATTCTCTTCTTCCTTTTTTCCCTTATCGTGGCTCTTACCTCTTGCTTTTTCTTCAGCACACCAGGTTTCTGCCCATGCATTACATATGCTTGGGGTGTCCTTTTCCCTTGAACTACCCATGACTACTCTTTATGGTCAAGGATATTAATGCATTCTCTAATTGTGAAGATTAAGGCTTGTCCTGACCCCAACCGGCCCCTTCATTACACTAGAGCTAATGACTCTCTCTCCCCTCTGTGCCTTTTTAGCTTTCTTCATGCAATTCCATTACAACACTCATTATGCATTTCTGGTTTTACATCTGTCATCCTCTGCTGGAATACCTCTTATAATAGAGCAGGGACATTGTCTTGATAGATGCATGAATTAGTGAGTCGAGAGACTAGACACTATTAACCTACCGCTGGCCCTGGTGTGGCCATTAGAGCAGCAGCAGAGAGATTCAGCAGAGCAGAAGGACCCCCTTCACGATGTTCTAACTCATTAGCTTCATGGAGCTCTTCTGCATCATTTCTACGGTTTCCATAGTTAAACATGCTTAGAGAACACTTACTTAAGAGCAGACGGATAGGTTGCTTTGAGTCCAAGTATGCCACAGCCTCGGTTGTGAGGCTGCAGACTTCCAAGAACATATGAAATCTTTCCAGATTCATTTGATCTCAGAAACATTTCTCTATTGGACCTTTTATGGGATTCATGTTTGGGGGAAACAGACTTTGATAAACTCTTTCAGGTGGTAGGACTGCACAGAAGCCATGTGCTCCTCCGTACGTATCTTCCCTGTCCCCTTGTTGCTTTTGTAGTAACAAAGGGTGTGGCAAGGAGAGTGTCAGAGAGGGTTGACCTCACTCTGTCACCAGTAGCTTAACAAGCAGCAGAAGGAATTCTTTTTAAAAAAAAAAAAAGATTTATTTACTTATGCATACAGTGTTTGGCCTCCATGTCACCTGCACACCAGAAGAAGGTAGCAGGTGTCATTATAGATGGTTGTGAGCCACCATGTGGTTGCTGGGAATTGCATTCAAGACCTTTGGAAGAGCGGCCAGTGCTCTTAAGCTCTGAGCCATCTCTCCAGCCCCAGAAGGAATTCTTACAACCACCACTGCTCATCTATGTATACTCTGTTCAAATTTTGGCAAAACATTCTGTACCTTATTGCTAACCAAGGTGCAGAAATGATCTCATGTGTTTAGGCTAGAAGGAAAGGACTAGTGTGAAGGAATTTAAGTGGTTTGTATGAGGTTGGAGGGCTGGCAGGGAGCTAGATTTCATGAACATCATAGGCACTGGGAGAAGGAATGGGGTTGGAGAGCAAAGGCTGGAAAGGCATGTGGACTTATTTATTAAGTTTACAAAGGGTAACTTCATTGAAAGATTATCCATATAGCACCCTATCCTAGTTTCCTTTCTGTTTGTGTGACCACATCAACTTAAGGGAGAAAGGGCTATTTGGCTTACAGTTTCAGGTTGTAGTTCACCATTGTGGGGAAGCCCAGGCAGGAACCTGAAGCAGGTACTTACATCTACAGTCCAGAGACAGACAGAGTGCATGCGCGCTTGCACCCACCTTGGTTTCCCCACTTTTATACAGCCTATGACCTAAACCCAAGGGATGGTCTTGCTCACTTCTGGGATGAACCTTCCCACATCAGTTCATGGAATCAAGCTAATCCCCCACAGACACAATCACAAGTCAGCCTTATCTACAGGATAGACCCCTTTGTGAGGGTCTTTCCCCCAGGTGATTTTAGATTGTGTCAGGTTGACAATTAAAACTAACCATCAAACAAAGGAGTAAGCCCACTGTAAGTGATGGCCGGACAAAGAAATGGTTCCTTGTGTTCAACTTCATCCCGCATGGCTAGCTTCTATTTTGTTGCTGCTGTTGTTTCGTCTTAACTCTCCTAGAATACACAGTGACATTTTCTCCCTTTATCTTTTTAAAGTTAGACCTACTTTCTATGGCTTAAAGTTTTGGGTAATTCAGAGTTTATTTGAAAGTAAAAGATGTGATAAGTTCAGCCTCCTCTTATTCCTTTTAGCAACATCAAATACCTAGATATTCTCCAAGACCCCCTTACTGGACACCTCCTGATCTTCAGAAAAGCGCACACACAACACGCATGGGTGTATTCACTCATGTCACTCATTGCTTTGGGTAGTCCTGTAATATTTATGCAAATTTTAATATAGATTTCTATCTTCTTTTGAAGAGTTAGTCTTATATATTTATTTCTTTTTCACCATTTAAAATTTATCAGGTTCTTCTTCCCATATTATTTTTCCAAATAAACATTAGAACCAAGATGCTAAATCCTTTATGAAACCACTAGTAATGTCTATTTAGTGGCTTTTTTTCCCCTCACAGTCTACAATAACGATGATTTGAAAACTAGGTATTTCTCTATGTAACAGTCCAACTGACAGCTAGACAAGCCTTTCTCTAGTCTCCTATGTAAGAGCTAGGAAAATCTAATACTGTTCTGGAAATAATGCTTTTCTCCCTTTCTCTACCATCCCCCTTCCTCATTATATCGATGCATGCACAGGGCTTTAAAAATTATGTGTGCTGTAATACATCACTGTCATTCTGCTCGATGGTCCCTGCTTTGCCAGTGGGAGTCCCTGGAAGCCAGCTCCTGTGTCCTTTTGGCATGACTCCATTAATCTTTAAACATAGCCCCCATAAATCCTTCTGGCTGAATTTCTGCTATGGGTGGGAAGCTGAATTGCATATAATTAAATTACAGAATGAAATAAAAATGCAACTGGCTCCCCCTCTCACTGCGCGTGTATTGGTGCACCCAACCCTTGATACAAACCATTTATGAACGTTTGATGCTCTTGTGTCTCAGTAATGTCAGCATATTTTATTGTTTTGTTATTTCTGCTTTCGCAAGGATCTAATATATCCTGAACATGCAAGGATGTCAGTAACTATTCATCTTAAAGAATTTTAAGACAGTCAGAGACCCCTTATCTTGTGTGGGGGAGAAACCCTGCCTGGGGCAAGCAGGAACATGTCCTTGAAAAGGCTCAGCTGGCATAAACTGAACTATCATCTGATTTACACATTGGTACACAGACTTTTTTTTATAGAGCTGACCCTTGGCTACACAAGACTTAATAAAAATGTTGGCTCCATACCAAACCTCTGATTATTGTTTTCAACCAACTTTAAATGGTGACCAAAATAATATATGTCATAATTTAAAGACCTGTTCACCCAGTTACTCATAACCGTTCAAACTAACTGAGATAAAGTGACTATGAATGCTAAGTTGGAGGTGAGACATCAGTCCCAATGCTCAGGGAATATCATAGAGGAGGAGGCTGAAAGAATGTAAGAGTAGGAGGATCAGGACGAGGGCCAGGCCATATCCGGAAATCAGGGAAGTCGCAAAGGACTATGGGTGATATGTCAGGAGAGCACTAGAGAAGAAAATAATAACAAGAAAGTTCATGGGGAAAATGGGAGGAGGGTCTAACTTGGGAAGGTGGAAGGAGGTCAGTATAGAGATGTGTAACAATAACAGTTAAAATGACAATAATAATGATGATGATAATGATGATAAATAGTTAAAGTAATGACTTTAAGAGGGAGCGAGGGAAAGTACATAAAGTGGTTTGAGGATGAGAAGAGAAAAATGATGCATTATGTTTTAATTTTTCTAATTAAGATATCCTTAAACAGAACATTCTTGAAGTTGCTGGCTCAAGTGCCATAAATCATTAAATGGATTTTTACTTGTATTGGGACAGAACAAAACAATTTCTGAAATGGCCCTGAGCCCTTCCTCCTATCATTTTGTGCTAAATATTTATGTTAAGTGGCATTCTCAGTGTTGATAATCATAAAATAAAATGTATCATTCAGATTTGGAAACTGTCAACAGTTCTTGATGCCCTGCAAAATTCAATCCTCAACAAAATTTTACTCCTCTATATAAAGCCCAACAATTCCATTCTTCTTGTTTGTACACAAACTTGGTTTCATTTTTAGTTAATGGTAAATTGATGTTTACCAAAATAAATTTCATTATTTGTTATCAGAAGAATAAGCAAAGCCACTGTTAATACATGGAAATGTAAATAAAACACTCTGTTCCCTACCTCAGTCTTTCCTTGTCCATTCCCATGTCCTGGGAAATTTTGTCCATAATAATTCAGAAAGCCGTTCCTAGTTTTCTAAGATATGGATTCAAAGTCCCGAATTAGCTAGGTGCCTAGGGGAGTTGATGTAAGTCTTTAATCCCAGTAAATGGGAGGCAGAATTAGGTGGGATCTCTGTGTTTGCAGCCACTCTGATCTATAGAGGGAGTTCTGGGACAGCCAGGGCGGAGACAGAGAAACTCTGTCTCGAAAAAGGAAAGAAATGAACAACGAAAAGTTAAAGTCTTGCTTTGTCAGTTTTTGCCAAAGCTGCTGGCTTTTTGCTGTGATAGAGAAAAATGTAAATGTGGCACACGTTTTCCTTGTTCTTTTGGCCCACAAGTTTGTGACTGTGAGTAGCAAACAGGGCTGTACTAGTTCCATTAGAGCTGTTGCAGCAGAAAGCCACACCTTGTGTAGTTTGAGCAGCAGGTATGTATTTCCTGAGAGTTCAGGAGACCGAGACCGGAAACCCAAGATCAGGAGGTCAGAAATGCTGGCTTCTTCTGGGGTCTATGAGATGGGGGAATCTGCCCAGGTCCCCTTCCTGGCCATATAGACAGCCATCTTTTTCCTTCATTTTTCACACCACTTTGCCTCTCTGCGTAAACTCCTCTGTCTCAGTCCCCACTTTTTTTTTTTTTTTTTTTTTTGAGACAGGGTTTCACTGTGTAGCCTTGGCTGTCCTGGACTCGCTTTGTAGACCAGGCTGGCCTCGAACTCACAGCGATCCGCCTGCCTCTGCCTCCCAGTGCTGGGATTAAAGGCGTGCGCCACCACGCCCGGCAGTCCCCACTTTTTATGAAGCTACCAGGTATATTGCCCTAAGACCTACCCTTATAGTCCCTTTTAACTTAATTATCTCTCTGTCTGCAATTACCCACATTTTGAGGTCCCAAGAATTAGGACCTCAACATATATTTTGGGTAACACATAACTCGGCGATTATATTTTTATTTTTTTATAACACCAATTATGTGGTTTAATTGAGAGATTTTTTTCCCCATTGACGACTCAGGCATTTGAACTCTGGATCCCCAGTGGACAGCGCTGCTCTGGGAGAGTGTGGAAGTGTAGGAAGGTGCGGCTTTGCAGCAGAAACAAGCAGGTCGTTAGGGGTGGGCTTTGAGATCTTACAGCCTCGTCTCGTTCTCGGCTCACGCACTGCTTAGTGTTTTCAGCTGGAGATGTGATCTGTAGGCCTCCTGCTCGGGCTGTCTGTGAATGTCTACTCTCCCACTGGGACCCTAGACCCCGATAATCTCTTCTTCCATACATTGCTTTTCTGTTTTATCACAGCAGGAGGAGAGTCGGTAACACAGCCGCTGTTAGAAGTCCTCGGTGCGTGGTCCACTTCATACCGTGACGGCCACCGTCCTGCCTGTCTCTCAGTGCCTTCAACCAGCCCCTCCTCTCACAATGCGTCTTCTCTATTTTACTTTTAAACCATCAAGGGTGATCCGTGCTATATCATGTTCTTTAAACATCTTCCAGATTTCTTACGTTATCTATAGCTTGGCTTCCAAACTTGACATTCCATAAACACGTTTTCATTATTATTATGACCATATAGAAGCTACTCATCGTAGAACTGTCAGTTGATCGTGGCCTTCTGGTCTCCAAACTTGTGAGAGAATACATTTCAAGCATCTGAACTCCCTGGCCTGGTTGTATTTTGTGATGGCAGCCTCGGCAGCCGGAGGGACTCTTTTCCTCTAGGTTTTTGTGTCTGGAAGGCTCTAACCCACAATGCCATGCTGACACAAATAGCATAGTTAGATTTCTAATCTTTGCTCTTCTGGAGGACAAGCACCGGCCACTTTCCTAAGTCCCGCTTCCTCCTGTTTCCTGTATATTTGCAAGGACACACAGTCCTGTGAAACTTCCCGACCAAGACATCTTTTCAGGATAAATTTTGGAGTCTCTGAGCATTGAATGTATCTCTATTTTTGTTATCACTCATATGAACAGAATTAAAAATTGAAAATTATTTTCTCTTGGAAAATTTCCTCACATATTTATGATAAAATAATTGTGGTTTTCCTGTTTCTGTGCTTTCTCTGTTCACTGATTTTGTTGTTATTCATCTGGAAGTTCCTAGAGTCTCCTAAGTGGGGATTGTGATGTCACAGTATTGTATTCAGGCTTTGCTATTCTTTCTTATTATATGTTCTCCTTATCTCAAAACATGTCATTCATAGGAAGCAACTTGCAGTGGCGTTCAGAAGCAAAAATTTGGGTTGATAAGACTTCATAAACCAAAAATGACAACAATGGGTAACAATATATTGGGTAAAATTCATACATATATCCAAGTCATTAGCATTACCTGAAGGGTTCAAGGACTAGGCAAAGATGTAAAACCAGTTGTGAATCGGCAAACATCATTTACTGTTTTTAATATGATGACTAAATTCAATCAAGGATTCTCCGTGGCTGCTTGTACCATGGGTTGAATGAATTTGAGATGAGCTTGTAGTAGTCCCAAAGCAGCAGCTCATGAATTCATTCTGAATTGCATCCCGGGAGCCGCACCTTCTTAATAATATCGGGGTACAGCACTCACTGTCTGACAGCCAAAGCAAGCACCATCCCTGCCGCAAATCATATTTTAAATGTCAAAGAAAGCCTTTTTCCTCATTTCTAATCATTCCTCAGCACTTTGTTTTTCTTGTATCTCTTTGTAAGTGTAGTATCTTCTCAAGCATCTTTTAAAATGGTTAATTCGAATTATTTAAGTGTTCCTCTGTGTGAATAATCTTTATTTACGAAGACATGTTCGATCTGTAGAAGCCTTGGTCCTTTTGTGTGTGGACATTTTTATTGTAGGCTTTACTTTAGTGACCAGAGTCTCTTGGTAGCCTAACCACGAGTACCATAGCCTAACTGGGGTTCCTCTCATCTAAGTGAGTTCTGCTTCCTCCGAGCTTCGGCTTAGGTCAGCACTGGAAGCGGAGGTTAATTGCTTCTTTGTAGGATTCAAAGTTCTCTAGCATCTGTGGGCCTAGTTTCCAGCCAACTTACGAAAGCAAGCTGTAGCTTTCCTGCACGCTTTTCAAGCTGTGTCTGCCCTAAGCAATTCCAGCAGACTCCTTTCCAACAATTTTCCATCCTCCCGAGATTCTTCATTCTCTTATCTTCGGATGGCCGGTCCCTAGCTCTGTTTGCTAGATTTTATGGCATTTCTCCCTCTGTTGGGCTTTGCATCAGCTGCTGTGACCACCAACCACATTAGCTCCATGGCTCACAATGTGGCTTTGCTCCCTGGTCCTGTTGCGTAAGGGTGTGGGGTCGGCAGCTGTTCTGCATCATGGTGCCTGGCTTGTTCTCCTTGTGGTACCCAGGGCAAAGCAGCATCCCTTATCTGAGTGAGACTGTCTGCTCCTATAGGAAGAACAGAGGCACAAGAGGTCTAGTGCCAAGCTCCTTGAGCCCACGTAAGGTCTCTGTCATGTAGCATTTAAACACAGAGCAGAAAGACAGTTAGCTAAACATTTTATCTAGAATGAAATGTCCCCATAGATTAGCATACACACACACACACACACACACACACACACACACACACACACACCATAAAACAACAACCTCTTGGTGCCCCTTAAGTTTCTTAAATTGTGTCTGCCTGTCTGTCTGTCTGTCTGTCTGTCTGTTCGTCTGCCTGCCTACCTGCCTGTTTGCCTGTCTGACTGTGCTTGCCATGGTGCATGAGTAGAAGGCAGAGAACAGCTTGCCGAAATCAATTTTCTTCTTCCACCGTGTCAGTCCTAGGGTTTGAACTCAGGTCTTCAGGCTTCTGGCAAGCACTTTTACCCACCAAGCCATCTGTCCAGCCTCACAGTTCCTTTGTTTAAGAAAAAAATGAAAACAAAGGTAGCCTCTTCACCAAAGCTTTGCTGTGAAGAAGAAATGAGTAGAGACGGTTAGGGGCTTGGCTGGTCTGTAGCACAGAGGGAAGGCGTACTGAATACTGGTCCTGCTGATTTTCACTGAAAGCAAGATTGCCTTGAGGACACTGAGCAACCTGTAAATACTTCTTTGTGGGAAATGATTCTGGAAAAGACATGATCTCTTTACAAACAGATGACACACCGCAGGGAGTAGGGCAGGTGCTCCCTCCATCCTCACAGGGCCACTCTGCTTTCCAGCGGACTCTGGACCACACCGCGAAGCACTCAAAGAGCAGAGGCGACAGCCAAGGCCACTGCTTCTTTCAGGACAGATAGCTGAAAACGATTGAGATTCAGAGCTCCAGGAAGTGGGAGAGTTTTGATAATTTGATAGTTTCTTTCCTTTATGTTATTGAAATCTTAATCGTTAAACCGGTGATGACCATCCAGCGGCGGTGGCGGGGGTTGGGGGTCGGGGGCAGACAGCCTTTCTGCATCTGGTTTCTCTGAGCCGGAGGATGCAAAGGAGAAAGAATGTGATGACTTGTGCTTCGTTATTTTTGGAAAGATAATATCAAATAAGCATTTGGGAGCTCAGAATGATTTTTCCCAGCTTGAGGTTATATTTCTTTCTTTTCACTTATTTTTCCCTTTCTTTTGTTAAATGAAGTTAATTGATTATACGGAATAAGTCCTCCAATTTAGGCAAGTTGTCGAACCTCCCAGTGTTTTTATGTTGCTGATTAGCATTATCTATCTTTGAGCTATGTATCTGGGAAAAGACAGATTGCTATCTGTGCCTCCACCAAAATGAGAGCTCATAAAACAATACTAAGCTTAGTTGTTTAGGGGTTATGATGCCTTTAGGTCGAGATAGATGTTTAAAGTGATATAGATGAGATATGATAAATATTGATTTACATTCAGAATTTTAGACTCACCAATATAGGCTGTATGTTTTCATCAAGGTTGCCAAGTACAAATGGCCAAAACACTATGAGTGTAACATTAATATAATTCCTGATTATTTTGTGGTTCTTCTTGCTGTATGTGGTTTATTTTATATATGTGTCATAATACTACAAATGTATATATAAAAATATTAAAACAAAACAAAACAAAAACAATACTTGGCTCCCCCTATTCCTGATCCAAAAGAAAAATGTTTAATTTTAAACACTTCCTTAATATTTTTACATACTGTGAATAAGAAACTTAACTGTGGAGCCATCCCAGATTTGTGTGTTTCTAAAAAAAATCATCTTTAGGTCTGGAATGGTAAATTATAAGTATTGAGGAGGACAAGGTAACTAAAATACTATCACCCATTAGTTTGGGATGATATTCTTGGGGAAAAAACCTGTATTTTGTGATATTTTAAAACTAGTAGGCTTTTCAGCAAGTCTGGAGAGAAGCCAGTTGGCTAAATGTTCATTTCTAGCACGGAGGAGAAAAAAACAAAACAACAACAAAACCAACCTCAGCCTTGAAAGACACAAAAACCAAGTGAGACTTAAGACTTTCCTGAAGGCTGGAGATGGTTTGGATCTGTGGACTTGTATCCACATGCTCTGGAGAAGTAGGGATGGGAACCGGAAGAGCATCAGAAAACAGCTCACATACGCAAGCCATTCAGTCTGCTCCCTGTTTCCATGAACCTTAAGATTGCCCGACAAATGATCAAGGGCTAGAAGTAAGCGCCAACTCATTCTGTGAACCCGGATGTTGGGGAAAGTCGAGGCTCAGCAATGCAGGGCAGTGAGTTCTGGCCCACGCACTGAACTGTCCACTTCCACACTTCATACCTAGATTCTGCCATCAAATATGATGAAATTCATGCTAAGGGATTAAAATATCATTTTCTAATTGCCCTGTATTCTTGTGCCTATGTTTTATTTCAAATTTGCACTTTACAAAAAGAAAAAATTAAAAATATGTGTTCATGTTTACCTAATTTATACTTAGCGTGTGCCATCCACTGGTGTATGTATGGGGTGAGGTTAGGGGGAGAGAGAGAGAGGGAGAGAACTTAGTCCGTCCTGTGTGTTTAAATCCGCTGAGTTAGAACAATGCTATCTTCACACATTCTTAGGGCCACTACCCTCTTCCGCAGTCTTAAACTTTCCCCTCAGGTTATAGGAAGAGGGAAACACATTTGAGTGGGGCTGTCGACATCTGGTAATTTGTAGGGCCTTGAAGCAATTACATTAGCCTCGCAGCAGCATAACTGACTGCAGGCGGCGGTCCCTCACTGCATAGCTATGCACCCCACAGTAAAATATGCAGCAGGGGATTTCTGGCAGCATCTATGGCGGATGAAGTGTTTCAGCTGCACTTGTTTTAGCGCCATGGTCATGATGACCTCAAAAAACGAGGATTGCTTTCTTGGAGGCGAGGGACGTGGAGCGTCAAATGAGGTAGAGCTACTGTTCTTTAAGAGTGCAGAAAGCAATGTGATTCTTGGAATGAAATAAACCGAAAGGGAACTTCTGGGTTTATCTTACTATGCGCTGCCTCCTTGAGAGAAAGCCTGCTCTACTTCACGTCACGTAGACTAGAAAAGAGGCAACGTGCTTATGCTCCCAAAGCGAGTCCGTGTGCGCAAGCTCAGGCAGTGGTCAACTGTAGATAATTATTTACCAAAGGTACCACTGCTAGGCTCAGAAGTGCACATTAAAACAAAAGCAGCATCTGGCCGCAGTAAGCAGGAGAATGGCTTTCCCATGTTCCACTTGTAGGATTACAGAGTGGCGCAAAAAGTTAGAGACCGCCTCTGCTAAAACAGAAAACCACACGTGTGGAAAGCCCCGGATGCTCCATGTATAAATGTTAATGTGGAGCCATTATTGTACCAATGGCTGCGGACACACGAACAGGGCCACCTAATAGCTGTATCATTATAGATAATGATGAACTGAGGATATTGTGGGTGCCCATCACTGGGAGGTTATCAAGTAAATCGGTTCAATTGAAAAGTCTGAGGCTGAAGAGGTGGCTTTGGCTACTGAAATAATTGTCATGAAGGCATGAGGGCCTGAATTCTGAACTTTAGCACCCACCCGAGAAAGTCAGGCACAACACCAGATAGCTGTAATCCAAGCGCTGGGGAAACAGAGGCAGGGGGATCACTGGATCTTCCTCGCCAGCCATTTGAGGCAAATTACTGAGTTCCAGGTCTGATGGGAGACCCTGTCTCAAGCACTAAGGTGGAGAGTGGTTGAGTGGAAGACCTGACGTCACTCTTTCTCCTCCACACGTATACACATTCACACAAATCTTAAATTGTCTTGAAATGATGTATTGATTGTTAAAATAAGACTGGAAGTTCTGTCACGCCTCTGTGGTTAGTCCCCCTGCAGGGTTGACCTTCCTCTGTCCTCTGTGGACAGTCACTGTCACTGCTCTCCTCCTACTCAGTATTTTCTGTAGATTAGGGGTTCATTGTTAGCATACGTACGATGTTTGGAGAATGGTTAGATGGTAAACTCTGTGGTAGTGCTTTCTGAACCCAGAGCATCTCAGGGGAGAAAGAGATGCACTGGGAGCCGTGAAGACCCTTGCAGGAAGGACACAGACTAAAACTATTTCCATAGTAATAAAGACAGCACTTACTTATCGTCTTCGGTCTCATACTTTCAAAACATCAGGCAAGGGTTTCCAGAGGATTCAAGATGTGAAATATTGCAACAAATTGAACGCAGAATCAGATAAGAGAGTCCAGCTGTGCTCATTTAAGGCTCGCCTTAAAGAGATTTATGGAGATGTAAAGCAATGTTGTTCTCCTCAGTAAAAGTGGTTTTGCATTTGGAAAATACAGGGTTTCAAACAAAGGCCCGTTGCTTACATTAATTGTGTTTATTTTTGCTGTTTAAATTTAATTGGTAAATACTTTAAAATACCATTTTAATAGGTTCCTTTAAAAAACATGTAAACAAAAAGTTTGTTTGGGTTCTCAATAATTAAAATATTGAATTATTTTTATTTATGTGTATGTAGGTGTGCTTGTGTGAGCTTATGTACACATGTGTGTGGAAATTCTGGGAGGGCCCGAAGTGGGCACCAGATCCCCTGAACTGGAGGTATCTGACATGGGTGCTGGGGCCTTTATATCCACACTAAGCACTGTTAACTGCCTGGTCATCTCTCTAGTCCCTCAGTGAATACATCACAATAATTCTCAATAGTGTTTTAAGTGTATAGCAGTCCTAAGCCATTGGGGTCTGAGGACCAACTGGGCTAGATGACGCTGAAGTGTGGTCATAGAAAGTAGAGCAGTGATTCAGACTTCCCTGGAGGGAGAATAGCATTGCCAGACTAATCCAGCTTTCTTGGCTGAAAAGCCCACAAATCCAACCAAGTTAAAGTATCAAGTTAATGTAAATATTATACAGACAGATGGAATTTTCTATCTGAAGGAGTAGCTTGAAAGAAGAATTTTGAATCAACAGCTATTCGGGAACTGCTTTTCATTACACAGACAAGGCTGGTCTTGAACTCATAGAGATCAACCTGCTTTTCCCTCTCAGGTGTTGAGCTATAGGCTTGTGCCAACAAGATTAACTAATACCAGCTGCTTTCAAAGTTCTATAGTCAGCATTAGGACATCAATAAAGAAATTTTGTTCCTTATCCTTAAAATCGCCCTAGTTTAATTCATATATAATAATAAGTAATAGAATAAAACACATCATAAAGTGATATTTGATTCACCCACCAGGTCTTTGACTCTTTTTAAATTTCTAAGGAAACCAAAGGCTAGGAAATTTAGGTTTGGTAAATTACATGACTATATAATCATGCGTTTATGGAGGCCTATTTGTTATAATCTATTTACCTAGCTATGCTATCCTGACAACATAAGCGCTGTATCAGTCAGCACAGACTAAGTAAAGAATAATCCCATAGCTCCATGGCTGGCATTTTTATTTTCCTTCCTGTTGTCTGTCTGCTCTTTGGGAGTAGTTGGGAGGCTCTCTTCTTTGGGAGTGCATTTCTGTACACCGCAATCTCCGCATGCACCATCAGGGTTGCACATGTTGGAGAAGGGAGTTGGAAAGTTGGCCACCAGCAATTCCTACAAATAGTTTCTGGAAGGGACATAAGCCTCATAGCCAGTCCCATGTCTTGCTGCCACTGGGAGATCACTCAGTCCTCCCCTAGGCTCTTCTGTCCTCTATACTGCATCCGGGGACGCCAGATGAGACACACAGAGGGTAGTGTAGAAGACACAGTTTATTATAAAGTGGTGTGGCCTGAAGGAATAAGAGTGAATAATGGCCAGAGTAACCTCCTTGGAGGCAATTTTCTCAGGGGATTAGAGTGGACGATGGCCAGAGAGACCATTGTGCCATCACACTTTTAGGTAGGCTGTGTGCTGTCTCTTAGAGTCACTAGGAGAGTTTTCCTGTCTAGTTGATGGACAAGTGTATCTGGTGTGACTCTTAAGGCAAGGGACCATGGGAGGTCTTTGTTCCTTACCAGAAGGCCTCCTCCTAGGTATCTTAAGAATTTGGGGAGAGTTCAGAAGTCAAAATATAACTACGATCCCATTCTTTTGATTAGTAACTAAAGCACTGCCTTTTACGAGTATTGATTGTGAAAGAAAACTCCATTCTCAATAACCTTCAAGTCTGCTCACCTCTAACCATAGAGAAAACATAGCCTCTGCTAACCTCTGACCACATAGCAGACATAGCCTCTGCTAACCTCTGACCACATAGCAGACATAGCCTCTGCTAACCACTGACCACATAGCAGACATAGCCTTTGCTGACCTCTAACCACGTTGTGGACATAGCCTCACTCCCAGGTCAGTGGTGCAGGGGCAGTGAGGGGCCTAAGGACATGTAGTTAGGGAGAGGGAGAAGTGAATGGGGTAACCCAGAAATCCAGAATTGCTTTTGACAAGTGCTGCTTAAGGAAAATAAATTGCAGTAAACGTCTAAGTCGAGATCAGAGAATTTATCCAGCTGATTCAAATTCAAGAAGGACGTTTCTCCAGCTGAATTAAACATCTTCCAGCTGAACCGAAAGTCCTGCGGTATTGGTTTCCCCCCATCCTTAACCTTCTAGCTTCATTCCTTGGCTCCCTTTTCTGATGTTATGCCAGATGGATATGCTAATCTATTCAGACTATTTACTTTTGTCTCAAGCATAACTTTTTGTGACAATGTTAAATCTACTAATTCTCAATTCTACGGATTAAACTAATGGGCGAAAAGTACTCTACTCAAACCTCCAGCTAGGATGACTGGAGCTTGTCATGGACTAAAATCAAAGACGTTTCTAGATCCCCAATGCTGTGTGTGTGTGTGTGTGTGTGTTTGTGTGCGCGTGTGTGTGTGTGTGTGTATGTGTGTGTGTGTGTGTGTGTGTGTGAGAGAGAGAGAGAGAGAGAGAGAGAGAGAGAGAGAGAGAGAGAGAGAGAGAATTCTTTTCAGGGGTATAATGTTTTTATTAAATAAAAGAATAGACAATTTTGCTTTTTAAAATGAACCCTTTTCCCATGTCGAACGATTAGTGCCCAGGAACTCTGGTTTTATTTTGTGCTTTTATGTTGGAAGAAGTTTCAGTGTTTGTGGTAAATCGTGTTTATTCCTTTGCTGGGTAAGGTGGTAGATTATGCAGTGTGGCTGCCATTGCTTACCTGAGTGACTCATGCATGGAAGTTGGCAGACATGGATGGAAATTGGTGAGAGGAGACACTCAGCGCTAGATCTGTGAAACAAAGGACGATGGAGCTTCACATCTGGAGATTCGCAGGAGAAGAAAACTGTCAATCAAAATTGAATTGAAACCAGTTTGCAGGAAAGAAGAGGCTCCCATGTCTATGTCTGGGCATAACACCAGATTTATTTTTTTTTTTTTTTACTTTTCTTTTTTTTTTTTCACTTTTTTTTCCTCCTTTATTAATTTATTCTTGTTACATCTTAATGGTTATCCCATCCCTTGTATCTTCCCATTCTTCCCTCCCTCCCAATTTCCCCTTATTCCCCTCCCCTATGACTGTTCCTGAGGGGGATTACCTCCCCCTCTATATGATCATAGGGTATCAAGTCTCTTCTTGGTAACCTGCTGTCCTTCCTCTGATTGCCACCAGGTCTCCCCGTCCAGGGGACATGGTCAAAGGTGAGGCACCAGAATATGTGAGAAAGTAGTATCCCACTCTCCACTCTACTGTGGAGAGTGTTCTGTCCATTGGCTAGATCTGGGTAGGGGTTTAAGGTTTACCACCTGTATTGTCCTTGGCTGGTGCCTTAGTTTGAGCGGGACCCCTGTGCCCAAATCTGCCTATCATAATATAACACCAGATTTAGATCCATAGTCTTAGAGCATTTTTGCAAAAATTTTAAGTTGTATTGGCTTTTACATTTTATTAATTCTCAGGAAAAACAAAATTGAATCCCAATCCAGAAAGAGGATATGAAGCATAAACAGAAGGTGAAAAATAATCAACTTACAAAATCTACAAAGTCAGTCAATTCGATGGCCCGTGTGGTGTGTGGGTCCTCTTTGCAGCATCCGAGCAATCGTATGCTTAGAATTCACCAGTGGCAGTCCAGTGAAAACCTGACTAGGATGCAGAAGAAATGAAGAAAGGATAGACACGCAGACACCCATAGAGAAAAGCTGGGACCAGGTGGACTAGAACCTCCCGCAGCTATGAAACTACCAAGAACCTCAGTGTGTCCTTTACAGAACGCATCAGGAGAAGGAGCGTTAGCTAGTCTCCAGATTGCACACTCACTCAGAACTTCATCCATTCCTCACAGAGTCACTCAAGGTGTCTTCAGTAATCCCCCCAACACACACACACACACACAGGAATCCTAATTGCCTGGTCATTTACTGTTTTTGGAAGCATATGAATGCTACAGTTACATTTGTATTAATGTCTTAGTGAGCCAGCATAGTCAAATGAGCTCTGGTGTCGATTCTAAAAAGTCTTTTTTCCTTTTTTCTTTTTCTTTTCTTTTCTTTTTTTTTTTTTTTTTTTTTTTTTTTTTTTGTCATTTCACTTGCCCCTCACACCAGTTCCACAAAGTATGAATTCATTAACACTGATTATTAGACCCTGTTTCACAGGTAAGAAAACTGAGGCATGATGGGGTAAAGAAAGTTGGTGAAGGCAGTGGAATTGCTACGTTAAATGAGCAGCATTGAATGCTTACACCTTAAAGTATCACTCGAATGCAAATGCATGTTCACATTATGTATATTGCTGGTCTTTCATTGAGAATTCATGACAATGCTCTCAGCAGACCGTCCACAATTCTGATGTGCTTTTGTCTGTGCCTGTTTCATATTTCCAATGGTCCATACTTTCCAATTACCCAGTTTAGCTCAGTTCATGGTGAAAAGTCTCTCAAAATGGAGTGACATATTATATGCAAAAAGAAAAAAAAAGGAAAAAAAGAAAAAGAAAACTCCACAAGAAAACAAAAACAAAAAACCCAGTTCAAAAACAGGATCTTTTGCCCAAGAATTTTTTTTTCCAGCAATAAAATCACAGCTTACACTTTATCTGAAGACTCTGCGTTCAGAACAGCAGCCATTTCCAACTAAGAAGTACAAGGTCACCTTGGGTCATTTCTATATGGTGTACTAGTTGATTTTTTTTTTTTTTTTTTTTTTTTTGCCAATTCAGCACAATCTGTCATCTGTGAAGAGGGAACCTCAACTGAGAAAAATGTCTCCTTCAGCTTGGCCTATGGGCTAAGTCTCTGGGCCATTTTCTGGATTGATGATGGATGTAGGAGGGCCCAGTCTACTGTCGGTGGTGCCACTCCTGAGCAGGTAGTCCTGGACTGAGTAAGCCACAGAAAGCAAGGCCGTAAGCATCATTCCTCCATGGCCTCTGCCTCAGTTTCAGCTTCCATGTTCCCTTCATGGTGGACCATAAGATGAAATTACCCCTTCCTTCTTCAAGTTGCTTTTGCATGGTGTTTTATCATAGGAATAGAAAGAAAACTAAGGCAATAGTATGCTCAATGAACCAACTAATCAATTACCCAGTCAACCCAAGGGCCAGGCAAATGAGAGGTGACACGTTTGCAATTCAGTTTATAAACATGTTAGCCAAATCCTACCTATGTTTGTGCTCAATAGTGCTCTTTGCTTTCCCTGAAGTGCTACCGTAAATCAATAATATCTTATAGCAACGATAGTATGAAAGAGGAGTAGTTAGAAATGTGTGGTGTGTGTGTGTGTGTGTGTGTGTGTGTGTGTATGAGAGAGAGAGAGAGAGAGAGAGAGAGAGAGAGAGAGAGAGAGAGAGAGAGAGAGAGAACAGGCCTTGTGTGGACTTTTTTGAAACCCAGTGCTACACCTTGTCTAACAAGGCCACACCTACGCCAACAAAGCCATGCCTCCTAATACTTTGCAACAGTTTGTGAACTGGGGAAACCACATGCAAATATATGAGCCTACGGGAGGAGACATTGTCATCCAAACCACCATATCCTGGCCGCTTACATTTGAAATGTATCGTAGAGCCTGCACTAAAAACTCTAGTTGGGAAACAGGCTTGAATACTTTTCAAGTCTGAAGACCAGATCCAACTACATCTACCCAGTTCTAGTGAATCAGTCATCATCTTGTCTGTGTCCTGTGGTCCACACTGTGCTGACCAAAGAGGACGGAGAGATACAGGAGCAGGAGAGGTGGAGAGGGAAAGTTGACCATAAATCCTGCTCCCTGCCCTTTCAGGAAGATGCCCATCACCTCCAATGGGGCCAAGAACAAACCTCAGAATCCTGAGGACTTACACCAGCTCTGCTAAGTGTCAGGATTAGACTGAGAGCAGAGAAGGAAGAAGGAAGTGGTCACGAGCCTTCAACCTATGAAATTTATCTCTTTTGCTTTCAAAGTCTACAAACTTTTTTCTTTTTTATGACAGCCATCATCTTAGTGTTTGCCCGTTTCTTACAACCAATCAGAAGCTTTGAATAGCATTGTACAAGTGTCATGAAGTTTTGATGCCGTTGACCATGCAGTTGACTCTCACTCCCTGTGCTCTGCATGGGAACTAATCAGTGATTCCTTCACTAACACACATTTACCCAGCAACTGGTTATTGGCAGGCGTTACTGTTCCATGTACATGAACAAACAGGAAGCAGCCTACCTTTCCTAGAGCTCACAGTCCATTGAGAGAGAAGACACCATGACCAGTTAACCAGGGCAAGTGTAGCCTAGTGTATAGTGTGGTGAGGAGAAAAACAAAGAGATATAACGTGGATGCGCAAAACAATCAAGGAGACAATAGTAGAGACGGGGGGGGGGGGGGGCAGGGGCAGGGAGAGAATAGCCATTTATTGACCAGTTCTGGAGGCTAGAGGTTTGAAGTCTGGGTGCCACTCGGATTCAGTTCTGATGATGGCAAAATGCTGATGGCCTTTCTCATTGTGTCGTCTTATGTTGGACAAAATGAAGAAAGAAAGAGACTGCTCTGGTTTTGTTTTGTGGTTGGTTGTTTGTTTGTTTGTTTCCTGTAAGGGCATTAAGCTCAACTGACCAAAGTCCTCTTCTCATGACCTCATCCAGAAAGCTCCACCTCTAAATGCCATAATATTAGGGATTAGGGTTTCAACAGGAGAGTGTTGAGGAGACACCGGAATTTAGCCCATAACATGTACACGCATGCGTGCTCAAACATCAAGGACAGCTAAGTGGGACTTGATCAGAGGACTATGGGAAGTGAGGCAGTTGGTGGAAACCAGACCATGCGAAACAACATTCCAAGGTGAGGAGAAAGAAGTTCAAAGTTCATTAACCAGGAATGAGCTGGGTACGTTGAAAGGACATCGCTGAGCCCCAAGAGGCCGAGAGGAGAGAGTAGACACAGAAAGAGCAATCGATGGCTGATGGAACTGCAGGGGTGGGGGAGGGATACTTGCCTGGAGCATGAAAGACCTACATCTGATCGGTGGAGAAGGAAAAGCAAAGGGGAGTTTGGAGCCAGGGAATGGTTTTATATGAAGTTGTGCTAGGCGTAGTCATCCATTGCCGAAACACCTACAGACGGGGAACCAGAAGAACTACAAGCTAAATGTCGTGCTCGCTCTCAGTGCAACTGTCTGTTGCCTGCTGTTAAGGGTGTGCACTCCTTAGTCACCTCGGTACTGATGCTTAGTCAGCCTTTGTCTAAAAGAATGCAGTCTGCTGCTCCCGAATGCCTACATACTCTCTACTCTTGGGAGACCCCTTTATTTTTTTTTTCCTTTTAAAAAAATTATTTAAATAAGTTATTCAGATTAAATCCTGATTGTTACACCCTCACTTCTATCTTCTGTTACTCACCTCCCTCCCTCTTTCACCCTATTCTGCTCCCTCAGGCCTGTGACCACTGTATGATCACAGCCAATCAGGTCTCATCCAGATAGCCTGCTTCCCCTTCCTCTGAGTGCCACCAGGCCTCCCCACCAAGGGGAAGTAGAGACCCCACTATTTTACTATAACCCGCCAGAAGTTCATTACTGATTAAAACAAGTGGGTAGTTAACATTTTCATCAATACACCATTTGCTTTCACAGTGTATTATTGCTCGTGATTACTACCAAAACAGAAAACAGAAAACAGAAAACAAAATCATAGCCAACACTATACTGTACTAACCTGATCAGTCCACCCGAGTCTTCTAATGAAATCCTCCCTGCAGGGTTTTCTTTCCTTTTAGTATTCATAGACCAAGTTGTCCTCTCAATATCCACTTCTGAGATTGTTTTGTGAGTGAAGAGCGAGACCAACAAAATGAAGCCTGTGTGATCAAGATGTAATCCTCCCACCTGAGCTCAGCGGCCAGAGGCAGTGTGCTGATGGAGTGTGCCGGGCTTAGCTCCCCAGGGAGAGGAAAGCCGCTGCTGCAGCTGCTCCTCCCCGTGGTCCAGCATTTTATCGATCACCAGGTATAGCAAACTTCCTACATCAATACAAGTCACAATGCATGTGAAGAAATAGTGAGGCTGACTGAAAGAAAAAGAATAAGGAAAAGATAGTTTTCTTCGGCGTAGATTAAGAAAACTGACGTTATCAACCAGTGAGAGATCTGATGATAGCCTTTCGGGAGTTTATAGCCATTTTCAATAATGCTTGATATTGTCACACATTACCAAGCTCAATCCAGGTGGCATAATTATAAGAGAAGAATGACAAGACCTAGGGTTGGTCCCCCATAGAAACAATATTGGACAGGTTATCCAAGGCTTTCAGGAGTCACCTACTTACAAATCATACTGTTTTTATAAAGATATAATTAGTTTAAATGAAGGAGAAATTTGACAAGGTTGTGACCATGAGAAAAATGGACATCTGTATCACACGGTGTTTGGTGTCTCGAGATGTGGCATTGGCTCTTTGGGTCATCCAAGTCAGCGAGGAGTTCTGCATGAACCGAGAACCCAGTTCTTCTGTGAGTACAGCATTCACTGCTCAGAGGAGGAATGGATTCTGGTGAACTTGTAAACAAACACAAGACATAGAATGCTTTTCTCTTTTCAATTTCCATCTTCACTGGGTTCTGGTATTAAGCCTGAAGGGATGGTTTGTAATGATTTTTATTTCCTATGAATTCTCCCAGCTTGCTTTCCAGTTTACTAAGATTTTTCACTGAGGGTGATCTCATCAGTCTGGGCACTCATTTTTATTTCTAGTCTCCTTTGCCCTATTTCCCTTCAGTCCTTGTTTCAGGTAAGTAGCCCACAGGAGCTACGGAACAGTACATTCTCATCTTATTGCTCTGATGATCACTTTGGAAATTATATTTTCTGTGCCAAAATAACCCCTGTCCTATCTTCAGAAAGTTCAAGCAACCTAACTTACTGAGTTCAATAGAGGCCAAATGGTTTAATTGGCCCAATGGAATGAGAGTGTAAGTGACATTTACTCCAAAAAAAAAAAAACCCAATTCTTACTTAACCATCTCGCTTTTAAAAGCCTCCACAAACATTTTATTTTCTTTTTATTGGTTAAGGAATCTTTACCTGAGTCAAAGTAACAAATGTAATACTGTTTTTACTAACTATATCATATTTTATACCTATAATTATATGAGGAGTCTAAATGTGACTTAATTTAATATTATATATGATATGAAGTACCAGGGCTTTTTTGCCATGAATATTTATTTGCTACAGACTCGGTTATTGAACACCATTCAGCTTGCAAGTTTTTGTGGCATTATTCAGTTATATTCTAAGATTTGGGCGCAATCACCTTTTCCTCCGGCATTGTAAGTTAGCATTAACATCACAGCACTATCAGATCTCTCTTGAGTGACAGTCTGGAAAAGTAAAATGTTTCAGAAGTTACACTGATGTGTATTTAATGCCTGATTTGGTGTGAGTGAACAGAGGAGAAGCCAGATGTGAGTAGGGACTGAGGTACTGACCTACAACAACAGGAAGTGGGTTAATAGCGACAGAAAATTACAAAGGTAACATATAAATTGGAAATACAAAGTTGAAAGGTAGAAAACAACAGCTGTTTCCTTGGCAAGGGAAGTTTCCCCCTTTTGCAATGAAAATGTCATGCTCTGCTGGCCGCTCTGTAGTTAAATGTATTTCGAGTGTTGGCAAGAATATCTAAAACTGTGTGCATGGAGACACCCTGCCTGTTAGAGCAATATCCTGTAGGGATGAGGGTGGTTAAGTGCTTGGGCTGGAGAGATGGCTCAGAGGTTAAGAGCACTGGCTGCTCTTCCAGAGGTTCTGGGTTCAGTTCCCACCAACCACATGGTGGCTCACAAGCATCTATAGTGAGATCTGGTGCCCTCTTTGGGCCTGCAGGTGTACAGAGAGAGAGAGAGAGAGAGAGAGAGAGAGAGAGAGAGAGAGAGAGAGAGAGAGAGAGAATTCTGCACTGGTACATCTGGTACATGAACATTGCTACGAACCCCTTAGCATCTTCTTCAGGGTGGGTGAAGCTTATGTCCACCATAAGCAGATAGTAAATGGAAGCATAAAGAAGAGGCCTTAATCTGAAGTGCTGATGGCCTTGTCAGTAGAGCAAGAGACAGGGGCATCTGTTTCCTAGTCGATGAGTAAACAAGTAGGTACTCATGTGCAACTGAAGAAGAAAACTCAAGCCAGGAACTGAATCTTCTCATTTCTAAATAGTTCATGTGGCTGTAATTAAATTTTACATTTCAATTTTATTGGCTATTTTGTGCTTCTTAGAATAAGGAAAACATTCTGATTGCTAATATTTATAAATATAATTTCAATGAGTATAAGATACTGAGTTGATGCAGTCAGTCATAATTTTATTTAACTGAAGTTGTTTGTGGCTGAACATTTTGTTGTTTGTAATTTTGGAGTATGATAATAAACACCGCACTAGATATAGCCAAGGCATATGGCTGCTTAAAATTGGACTTGTTTCCTGAGGATAGATTCCAGAATTCAAATTACTGAGTCAAAAAGTACAAACATTTTTAAGATGCTTGATATATTTTGTTGAATGATAAATCTGACAGTTCCAAACAACCTCAAATTCTATCAGCTACTCATCAGGCAGACAGATGCAGTTTTCTTTGGGCATCATTAAGCATCATCTAACTTTATTTCAATAGACAATGTCCTGTTTCATTTTGAGTCTTTCTTTTTCAGTTCTAAAAGATTTATGAGGGAAGGAGCTCAGTAGATAGACATTATGTAGCCTTCATAGTGTTCTAAGGTATAACTGTCCTTGGATTAATTGCTCTCAGCCACCAAGCATAAATATTTGTGTTGTGTATACAGATGCATACTTTTGGTAAATAAACAAATGTTGACAAAGTAGCCATGCATTAAGAACTGACCTGAATTACGATAGAGAGTAAAAAAGACAGTGGCGATATGACTTTCCTTCCTGGAAGACCTTCTCAGGAGTCATCTGGCACTGTTTGTCTTAGTGTCTTTATTGCCCTAGGTATGTACATGCTGAATTTGTAGTGAGTTAAGGGTCATAAAATGGATAATATTCTGAGCAGACATATGCATTCACAAGCACACACAGACTTTGTGTGTGTGTGTGTGTGTGTGTGTGTGTGTGTGTGTGTGTGTGTGTGTTCATTTAACATCAAGAAAGAGATGTGAGCTATTTGGAGAATAAATGGAAGGGTTTGAGAATAACTGAAAGTGTTACCTACTCATGTAGGTAATTCCCAGGGTGAGACGGGGGATGTGTTTACATGTCTATGGGAGGAACACACACACACACAGTTGCACACATGTCTGTATAGACCAGAGGCTAGTAGCAGATGTCTTCCTCTACTGTTCTCTACTTTGCTCTTCAAAACGGGTCCTCGATGAACCTGGAGCTCACTGATGCAGCTGAGCTGCACAGTCAGCAAACCTCAGGGATTCCTCTGCCTCCCCAGCACTGAGAATACAAGAACCTGGGATTATTTTGGTGTGGATGCTTGGAATAAAACTCTGGCTCTCATGCTGGAATGGCAAACAGCATTCTGACTGCATTTCCCCAGCCCCCTCACTGAACTTCCCCAGCCCCCCAAACTGACCCGTCATGTTGGAGTCCATAGCCTCTACTTTCCCTTCGTCTTTCAGAGTCTGTCTTTGAAAGAATTTTGTACTAATGACCTTGGAAAAGGATCCTTCAAAAAGTGCAGCTGTCAATACATGCCTTCAGCCTGCAGATTCTGGAGGGACGTATGAGAGGCAAGGATGCTACTGCTGTCATGGTTTCTTTTTTCCAAGTCACCTCTTTTCTTCCTTTATAGAACCCTAATTATGATCGTACATCACCGCATCCCCTGCTCCAATCAGAAGTATATTGACACTCACTCTTGTGACATCCTAACAATAACAGTGAGTGGTATAGTGACATGTGATTTGTAGCTTAATAGTTTCTGAATAGATTACGCATTTTGATGTCTCTGCTTTCTGGTGTGAATGGAATCTATCTTAAAACCGTGAAGAGATCAAGGTGATATAAGTATTTAAGAGAAAAACTTTAAAAATTAGGCAAATACCTTGTTTTTATATGACGTACATCAACTTGACTAGATTTATAATTTTGGCAAGGGAGGGGGCTTTTCTCTTTCAGTGTGGTCTTTCCAGAAAGGATTAGATGAAGAAGGCCAACTCTTTATGCATGTGGTCAACACCATTCTGTGAGCACAGGGTCTGAACAGAATTAAAAGGTGAAAGGAGAGAAGCCAGCTGAATCCCAGAACACCTTTTCTTTCCACTTTGTGACTTCAGTGAAATAAGAGCTCTCGTCAGCCACACACATCCAACAGCTATTCTGTTCCTCTGAGGTGTGTAAAGCCAAGTAACTCAGACCCAACCCTCTGAACTCCTAAGGCAAAATGTTTTCTGTCCTAGGTTGCTTCTGTGTGGTGTTTCAGTTACAGGGAGGAAAAAAGCAACTAACCACACAACATTTTGCCTAGAGAGACAGCCACCCCAATTACCGTATATATCCTAAGCAGTTTCATTACTGCTTAAGAATGCTTGTCTTTTGCCTTCTGTTATTGGTAGAAAATATCTTAATCATTAAACTTGACTTCATCACCGTGATTTGGACTCTGATAAAGTATATCCAGGTGCTAATGAGTGTAGGTGGACAGATATTTTTTTCAGAAATGTCTCTGGATAATTACTTTAATAGTGGAAAGCCAGACAAAGCAGAGAGCTAAGAAATGGGGCTGGGAGCAGCTTGCACCATGCCCTGTTTCACTCTGATTCTGACTGGAAGCTGAAAGCCCTAAGTAGACACAATATCATTTTCATCTCCCTGCACTTTGAGAGATTCTGTGCTGTATAGTCTCTTAGGTATAGAAACCCTTAATATACGAGTGTAAAATAAAACACAAACTAGGCCTCGGAGGCAACATCTGATCACAGAATCTATTCACAAGTGAAGAGGACTCAATAGCTTATAGGCTGCAATCACAGATGGCACCTGCTACCCCTGTACTGTAAGCCTGGCAGACTATCCTCATGTGTGTCAAAGATTCCCCATGAGTCAGTGAGCTGGCCTTCTGGGCCGTGTGTTTAGCTAGACCTTTAGTGCTCAGCACTGGCATCAGCTCTCGGAGGTTCCAGGTTTAGCACGAAGCCTGTAATGTCAGTACAGAGAGGATGGACCTGATGCTTGATACCTTACAGTGTTGAAGTGAACTTAGCAGGAATCCGTTTTGCCCTTGATGTTTCCCGTTAGTCATTTCCTATCTAGAATGCCCTTCTTCCTGCCCCCAATTACTCTTCTGCTGTAGGTTTCTGTGGTTAGAGTTGAGCACAGTCTTCTTCCGACTATACTGGAGTCTGGACACTTATAACAAAAGCCATAAATAAAGCCATGCATACCATTTTAGCAAGCGCCAGAGTAACTTTTCTTTAGCGACAGAAATGGTTCAAGTTGGAAATCAGGCCTGAGCCTAATCCGATCATCATATTCGTGTTTTTCTCGGAACGTAGAAAACATACTCCTTCAGTGAAGACAATGGCTTTTGTCAGGGGAAGTGGCTTCATCAGGGTCACCCAGTCACATCTCCTGTTAGTATTGTTGTACATTGTTCTATTCGAAGAATTGAATGAAAAATTCCTGGAACAACCTGAAAAGTTATTTGGGAGAGCTAAACTTCTTCAACTGTGCCTTGAGCAGCTCCCAGACACTTTCTTGAGCCCTGCACCCCCCCCAGGTCCTCAAGTTGTTCTTTGCAAGGTCAGTGGTCACATCTGGCTTCAATATAATACTATCTTCACTCCACATGAGGGCATAAGCTGACTAATGTCAACTCTATTTCTGTGAAAAGAACCATTTTCCTCTCTCCGGGCTTCAGGTAGCTGTTATTTTGTGAAAATAGCAGCCAACTCTTTTTGTTCGATATTGGAGTTTTTAACCTTCTCTGAGTCCCTGAGGGCAGTGTCCTTCAGAAAGTCTGATGGACAGCTACTTAGCAGCTGCTACAACCCACATCTTCTGTGATACGTATCAAATGTGTGATAAAGTGCTAGTACATTTTGCAACAGAGAAGATTGATTAGTCATGATTTGCTTAACCAGTCAAAAAAACCAAATCTCTCCATTTTAGCTTTTCCTATTTTAAATTGAGAGAGAGAGAGAGAGAGAGAGAGAGAGAGAGAGAGAGAGAGAGAGAGAGGCGGGCCCATGCTTATTACTACTCTTAAACATCTTTACTAAAGCCCTGGCACATACTTAGTCTACACTTGCAAACAATATCACGTTTCCAACTTTATCTTTGCTTTTTAATTCTTTAATATATGCCCAATAGATATCTGTATCAATGAACAATGACATTAGTGTGATGTGCATTTGGGTCAACAGTTTTCAATTAGTGCGTCACAACCCCTTTAGGAGTTGAACAACCCTTTCACAGGGGCTACCTAAGACCATCAAGAATATCAGATATTTGTATTACAATTCATAACAGTAGCTATGAAGTAGCAACGGAAATAATTTTATGGTGGGGGGGCGGTCACCACAACATGAGGAATGTATGAAAGTCTTACAGTGTTAGGAAGGTTGTAGGCATACTTTATCACTTCATAAACAGGGTCTCCAAACATAATCTGAACCGTGATGGTGATTTTTTTTTTTTGTTAGCTAAAGTATGCCACGTGAAATGCTAAGAATTCTATACCTTTAAAAATATATAAAATATCCTTACCCTGTATGGGTCACATGCAGTTTTGGCAATAGTCTGTAGCTAGTACAATTGGTTTAAAGTATCAAGGAATGCATTTGAGTCCTCTGCAAGAATGTGTGGGAAAAGTTGCTTAGAGGACCATGGGTAACTCAGGGAGCTGCATTGCCCTAAAAGCACCTCCTGCATCATTAAGGACAAAAGAAAGCTTTATTATTGTAGTTACCTGCACACCTGGCAGGCAGCAACTCCACCAATATCCCTGTCCCTAACCCCCAGCAATTGTCTATTCTTTCATTCCTTCAGGGAGGAAACTGTAAACTTGTAAACTTCAGGAGCTTCCTGAAGCTGGTAAGCTTCTTATTGCCCAGAGGGAACCATCAGTCTAGGGAACAATGATGCACGGAAGCTGGCTTTTTACACTGGCCCTGCTATGGAATAAATGGTTGAGTTTCTCCTGCTTCAAAATTCTTCTGCTATAGCTCGAAGCTACAATGGGATAGTTTTAGCAGACACTGTAACTGGGTGACCTCATTAGTGGATTAATTAAGAGCTATTGCCTCTCTGAGAAGAGGGCCTGCACACTTGCTATCTGTGAATCAGGAGGAAAGTGTTCATCAAGAAGCTCACTGTAATCTTGTACCTCCAGCCCAGAACTGTGAGAATTCCATGTTTACTCTTTAAGCCATCCAGTCTCAGGTTTTCTTACAGCAGCCTGAGCTGACTGCGACAGCATGGGCATTGCTACTCCCAGCACTGTGATCTAAATAGCCTACTTAAAGCCACATAAGGGAAGAAGGGCACAGGATGCAGAGGAAAGCAGTCCATCACTGTGAGGAAGACGTGCCACTGGGAGTGGCCCATCGTAGCATGGCTATAAGGCCAAGAAAGGAGAGCACCGGTTTTATCCAGTCTAAAGCGCCAGATCCACAGGGCGGTGCCCTCCACATTCAGAGGGGGCCTTCTCTCTTCAGCTCCATCTCACTGGAAATGCTTTCACATACATGAGTAGAGTTGTGTCTCCTAGATGACTTCAACTCCAGTGCAGTTGACAATGAATATGGACCATCAGAAGTTGTAAAAATCATCTTTATGTAGCCGTGGCTGCTGTACAAACACACAGCCTTTCTTCGTCAAGTAGAATTGGCACATCCTCTGTGTATGTGCACGGTACTACACACATAATAACCTTGGCATGATGTGTAATGAAAATAAGATCAGAAATATTGGTGTCACACGTCTCCTGGATGGGGAGGCCTGGTGGCACTCAGAGGAAGGATAGCAGGCTACCAAGAAGAGACTTGATACCCTATGAGCATATACAGGGGGAGAAGGTCCCCCTCAGTCACAGTCATAGGGGAAGGGAGTAAGGGGAAAATGAGAGGGAGGGAGGAATAAGAGGATATAAGGGATGGGATAACAATTGAGATGTAATATGAATAAATTAATAAACTATGGTTTTTTTAAAAAAAGAAATATTCGGGTCACTAAAGTATTCAAATGCCCTGGCCAACTTGGGTTAAAGAACGAAACAGGTAATGGGGCACTTGTACTTCGGTTTGTGAGCTTAGCTTTTAACAGCTGGGCCATCTCTCCAGCCCTCATGGGGCACTTGTAAGGAGCAGTGCTTTTCCCTCCTCCCTCCCCTTACCTCATCTGACTCATTCTCATTTAGAACCAGTAGACAGATGAGTTTCCAAACCCATCTGTAGAACAATTCTTCATCCTCCTCTCCCCCTTTTTTTTATGCCGTGACTCACAAACAATCAATGACAGCAATAGTGGAAAACACAACAGGAGGTGACAGTTTCTTCTTAGAATTTTAGGATGAATGCTCAGCTATTTTTTGATACAAGGCTGTTCAGCTTTGGAAAACTGCAAATTGGATACACTATCCTTTCAAAGGGAGAATGGTAGCTTTGGATGTTTCTTAATTTAATAACTTCAGGCTAGCCTCTGGAGACTCATAAATACCATTGTTTTATTTTTCTTGTCAATGTGACAAAATACTCGACCAAAGTAATTTATGGGAGGAGAGAGTTATTTGGGGTCATGATTTTGAGGACACAGGCCACCATGGCAGGGAGTGGAAAATGAAGGGTAGGATCAGTGGTGGCAAGAGCAGACCATGACTTACCCACATGGAAGTCTTCCAGAAGGGCTAAGTATTAAACTCTAAAGGCCCACCCCGAGTGACTCACTTCCTCCAGGCAGACCCCACTTCCCAGAGGCTCCACAGCACTCAAACTGTGGACAAAGTATTCAAAGCATGAGTCTCTAGGATACATTTCCAATTCCAAACAAAATAGCCTTGTTCTAGGAGCTGGTCAATCCAGTTGAGCTTTAACATGTATCTACTACGAATGGAATGATAACCACATTAACAATTTTTCATGCTAATAGCTCTGCCTCTGGCAGGTTGTGGTTGCTGCAGATAGTCTGCGAACTGCAGCATCTTTATAGTGCATCCCATATGCAAATCACCCTTCTTTCTTATATACATATTTATTAACTCCCAAATGCCTACACCAGAGATGAGTCAGCCCCCTACACAACCACTCCTTGGAGGATTACATAGTTTCTGATGGCCACTCTGCTTCAGAAACTTGAGTCATAACACTCGCTACCTACAATTTCAAATCTACCGTCTTGATCATTTGAACAGCGTTTCCGAACAGTTTCCTTTATTCCATCCCCAAATTCTGTCTCAGTGGAACTCATTTCTGTCATGACTCTGAATTTATAATATGTTCATTATTGATATTGACACTAACTGGCCATAAACCGTAGCATGGAATGCATTGGAAAGACTCCTTTGGCAAGCTGATGCAACAAGACTATGCATCCTCAACCAAGAGCATGCTGAAAGCTGCTCCAAGCAGTGTGCACAGAGACATTAGCCAACACAGTTATACCAGAAACATGCTAGAAAACAGGAACCTGAAAGTGTTGACATACAGCTAGTCCTCCAGGGCCCTAACCACATGAGCCCCAAGTATGTGTCAAGTCACAATGTTTTTTTTGGGGGTTGACACTCAAAGCCAGGTTTACATTTTTGCCTGATCATTCATTAAGTTGAAGAAGTAATAAAATTCAGAATAAATTTGTGAACTTCAAGTGGGTGCTTTAAAAATGTATAGACGTGCACACATGTGTGTTTATACAGCCATAAATTAAATTTACTTATATCAACAAATATATAGAAAGATGAATGACTATTTTATATATAGTTGCATGTACGTGTGTTTACACAGATACCATGTACTCAGTCAGCCCACTGAGCTGTTGCCACACATCTTTCCGGTTAGTAGATGGAATAATTTTCTTTCTTTCATTCCTCAGCATGTTCATTCACATCTGTATCATAGTTTCTTCTTCAAAACTATTCTGGACATTTAATATTTAAAACTATTTTTCAAAGTTGGGCAGTGGTAGCACACAACTTTAATCCCAGTACTCAGGAGGCAGAGGCAGAAGGATCTTTGTGAGTTGGAGGCCAGCCTGGTCTACAGAGCAAGTTCCAGGACATCCAGAGCTGTTTCACAGACAAACGCGGCCTTGAAAATCCAATATTTATATATTTTTTTCAAAGATAACCATGCTGAGCAGACAAAAGCTGGCAGTGTGATACAATCTGACTTCTCTGTCTGGACCACACCCCTGAGGATACCTGATGCTGACAGAAGATGTCTGCCTTAATCTCTTAGGGAGTGTGAGGGGGAGCAGTAAAGTGATACCTGGCCTCTGAGTATGTGTCTCTCTGTTCAGCCCTGTAGAGACTGGATGGGAGAGTGATGTCCCTGTATCTGCAATCTTGCCAGATTCTGTTGTTCTAAGTATGCACAAAGTGACATCTTCTCTGAGGGGCCCTTGTCAGAGATATAACTGTCCTCCCTCAGCACTGCTAATGGTCCTTTCATCAGAGAGCACTGAGGGTAACGGTTGGTGATGCTCAGTACTCTAGCAATGCAAGGGTAATGGGAGGACTGGGTGGAAGCAGTTACATACAGGAAAGAAGATTTCTGAGATTCCTGCTATTACATCTGTTGCACATTTGTTGTTGTTGTTGTTGTGGTGGTGGTGATGATGATGATGATGATGATGATGATGATGATGATGATGATGATGATGATGATTGAAAGCCTCTGGACAGGCTGCCTCTCAGCCCTTTCTTGACATTAGAGTGTGGCTGCCTGGGTGACAGTCAGGTGGCCTTCTATTCAGGTGCAGATTTGGTTCCTGCTTCTAGGCTCCCACAAGGGGCTGTTTGATCACTATACTCAGAGCTCTCTGTGACCCTGCCTCATTATGCAATCACGTTCTTAAGGATACAGTGGTGTGGCTGGAGAGATGGCCCAGGTTGAGAGCACTTGCTGCTCTTACAGAGGACTCACATAGAGCCTCACAGTTGTCTTTAAATTCAGTTCCAGGAGCTCCAACACCCTCCTCGGGCACCAGTCACACATGTGGCACACTGTATACTCAGGCAAAACACCTCATCCACATAGAATAGTGAATCTTAAGAAACAGTTTTTACATATTTCAGTGATTAAGTTTGTAAAGCTGGAAATCCTTAAGACTTTGGAATAAGAAGGAATTTTTTTTTAACTCTCTGTGTATAGAGGATAAACTGTCCGCATTTCCTTTCTGTGTCAACGTTTCCACGCTCTTGCAAAGAATATCATCATCAATGGCAAACTCCGTTTCACCCCTCTCTGTTTGTCCAAACTGCAGCTCTGAGTGTGTACTTCCTCTTGTTTCCCCTGTAGCACTGCTCTGTGAGAGACTGCGGGCTCCGCGAAGAGTCTACTGGCCTTTTCCTACCCAGGGCCGTCTCTTGTCGGGTGAGTAGTTCTTTGCCAGTTCTAACTGCCCCTCCGAAGATAAAGGTAGGCTGACCTATGGCATCCTCTCGGTGGAATGCCATTGCAGATTCTCTGCAGAGGCACTCAAGGGCTTGGGAATCTATCCTTGAACAGAGTCATCCCCTCCGAAGGAATGGCCCTTGCTTTAAGGCTGTGTGGCTGCCATCTTGAAATCTTTAATGCTTTGTGGTTAAGAGACCATAAGTTTTCATCTTTGACTGCTGTTGGCGACTTATATAGCCGGCTCTGTCAGCACGGCATGCTTTTATCCTGTGAGTGAAAAGTCAGGTAGCAGCTACCCTGGGTTTAAGAGAGGAAAGCTAGAAGTCGGAACCGGCATTGGGTTAAAGGGAAAAGAAGCGGTGATTTCTCAGCATCTGTTCAGGACTCCTTCCCACAGGGTGCCTGCTCTCACTTCGTGGCCCTTTAGGGTTTACAGAGATGACAGGAGTTTCTTTTCTTCGTTCTGCAGCTGAGGCTGAGCACTGAGACTTTTATCAAAAATTACTAGGATGTGATAGTGACTTGCTGGACTTTGAAGCTCCGATGAAAGGCCCCAGGAAACACTGGTTTGAATTCACACTGAAAAGAGCACAGATCTTTCTTCTTCCAGTACTTAGCCTTCTGACTCATAATTCAAAGCACATAGATATCATAATAAATTTTCTATTGGATTCCTATGCTTGGAGAAATAGACAAGGTTGCTTTAGCCCTTAATCAACTTATCATTTATTTATTTATGATATAAAGAATTAGTCTGTATTCATTTGATAAAGAGTGATAATTAAACTTTTTTTGTCTTTGATTTTATAGAAATGATTGGGAGCAATATATGGAAATATACTTAGGGACTGCTGTATATGTAGTTCAGTTGGTGGAGTGCTTGCCAAGCATGCACAGAACCCCGGGTTCAATTCCCAGCACGCCGTTAGACTGGTGTGATGGACACCTGTAATGCTTGGGAGGTGAAGGAAAAATAATTGGAAGTTCTGGGTCATGTTGGCTCCATGGCAAGTTCAAGGCCAGCCTGAGAAACATGAGATCCTGTCTCAAATGGTGTGTGTGTGTGTGTGTGTGTGTGTGTGTGTGTGTGTGTGCATGCACATGTGTGTGATATAATTCTATTTCAATTAAAATTAATATAAATCAGTAAAACTACAGTCATATAAATATTAAAACCTCAAGATAGTTCTTCTGGATCCATGGTGATGGACAATCATATATATAAATATGGTTCTCATGAGCCTTGGTGAGCCTTGAGAGAAGGCCCTTGTTCCTTCCTCCTTCTGTTCTCATTGCGTCATAAGGCTTGGCGCACAACAACACTAAACAGGAATTCATTGAATGCATAGCATTAAAATGAATGTTTGAGACCCAGGCTCCTTCTTACTCTCTATCCTAGGCCACCCCAGAGCTTACTTTGCAGCCTGGGTTAGGCTTACATTTATGATAGTCCCACTCCAAGTGTGACTCCCGACACCTGCTTACATTGTCCCTGAATTTCAGTATAAAGGGCCTCTCTTTGAAAAACTAGTGTTAGGGCTTAAAAGGTGGCTCAGCAGTTAGGGATACTTTCTGCTCTTTCAGGGTGCCCCAGTTTGGTTCTCAGCACCCATGTTGAGTGGCTCACAACTGACTGTAACATGAAATCAAGGGGATATGAAACCCTTTTGTGCCCTTCTTGGCACACGATACACATGGCATAATCCACACCAGCATATATAACAAACATGTACACAGATAAAGTGAAAATAAGCCTTAAAATATGTTGTTTTACAGAAGATTATATTATTTATTGCTATGTGTCAGTCAGCGCACATAAATTGTCTATACTAATCCTTACACCAATCTCATGTATTAGAGTGATTAGTCTCATTTTGTAGATGGGGACAGTTGAATTCCCAAGAAGCCATGGGCTGTTCAGACGTCAATCTAGATCTTTTAAAATCAAGGGGGTCAGCAAGCACATAGCCTAATTATAGATAAGTAACTTTTGATTTAAGTCAACCTGTGCAACAGTAAAATAATTTCTAGTCAACCACAGAAAAATTAAAACCACATAAGCAGCAAAGAACATGATGCAACATTATGAAGAGCCTCTCACTGACTCCCCACTAAGTGAAGAACAGACAGAGAGGGGGTCGGTAGAGGACATCGTCTCTGCTAAAGTGAGTTTAGGTAACTCAGCTCCAAAGTAACATGCTTTTGGGGAAGCAGAATATTAAATAATTTGATGTAGAAAATTACAGTAAGCTTTTGGTGTTATTTGAGTCAAGGTTGATGTCATATCCCACTTCCAATAAATGATAGCTGAGCATTAGGGATTAATACAGCAAACAAATCCTCTATGGAGATAAATTCCAAAAATACCATAGATATAGAGACTTAATAACTTGGAGCCTGTATCCACTTCTTTTGTGTGGGCTGTACACACAGTGACTTCCTTCATGAAAAGACAGCGTGGAGTGGGAGAAAACAAAACAAAACAAATCGCCCAACTTGACTGTGGAAAAACTTCATAACAAAATTTCTAACCAAAGGTCAAAGTCAGTATTATGCTTGTATGCCCCCTTGGCACAATTTGTCACAGATGCTATTTTACCTCCCTTGGCCTTCCACCACTAGAATTCAAAAGCCCAGGCAAGTGGTGAGACAGCTATTATGCAAATGCCGCTTGACAGAGATTCAACAAACCACACACACACACACACAAAAAAAACTATCAAAACAGTCTGCCATGAAAAACAACTTTAGAGGACCAGAACAAGGACCTGGAGTGCAAAAAATAAGACAAAATAGGGACATTTGAAAAAAACACAATGACAGTATACTAACATATTGAAGAATTTATAGGCGAGAGCCTCTCCATCCTCCTTCCTCCATTTCCATACATTTAAGTCTATTCCAAAATACAGTCGGATTTTAAGTAGAATGTAGGTTTTTGTTTGCTTGTTTTGTTTGTTTGTGTTTTCTTTTTTTTCCTCTAACAGAAAGACATGCTCGGTAAACATTTTCATAACAACTTCAATGATGATTACTGTCTATAAATTGGGAGGCACCATGCTGTCTTATAATGAACCTTCTGCCTCTAGGGAGCACTCTCTCCAGATTGATGTCAGGGAGCCAGGTGTGGCTGGAGGCAGCAGATGGTGCCTGATGGCCAGACTGTGACTTCCAGTCTCTGAAAGGCCATGGAGTGAGGCATTCTTTTTAATTGTCTACCTTTCTTGAAGCACAAGCTGAAAAGGCTGATGGGGGCTAATTCAGTGTGCTCCACGTGAGTTAATGGATGACATAGCAACTATTTTCTGTCACGTGACTCTAAGTGGAGCGAATTTTACATGCTTGATATGGAAGATTCAAAATGGCCTCCTCACATCCCTATGAGGGCTCCCAGTTTGCTTTCTTTATCATTCCCTAGAAGAAGGGGCTTTCCAATTTTAGGAAAGTTGTGATTTGTAAGTTTTATATCAGTACTTTCAAAGCTGAGTGAGGGCATCAATATTATGTCAGAGCATAGGTGAAAGTAGTTGAAGGGACCTGTGTCAGAGAGGCTTTATGTGGTCCCTTTAGGATGTGGTTCATAGATTGTCTACAACAGGAATACATTATCCTGCTTGGAGTAGGCTAGAGAGACCCAGAAAGCTGATCATGGTTTTAATACCAAGTGTAAAATTAACTGTGGGTATAAACCAACGATCTCGAGTCTGAAAATAATTCAAAGGTTTTGCTTATCCAATATGATGTTATCAATTTGCCAGCGGCATCATAATTTCCATAGCATGTACCCTCTCCTGAGTGCTTGAAATGGGAAAACCCAATTCAGATCAGCAAAATGCAGGGGGGGAAATAAAAGGTCTTGCGTTTTCCAATTCCATGTGTTTAATAATAAACAATGAGGGATAAAATGCTACAGTTTATATATTTCAGCATCTTACAGGTGACTATATAACTTTGTTGCGAGTCCCTGTCTCAGGCCAGTGAGATGGTTCAGTGTCTAAAGGTGCTTGCCAACAAGCACGACCACCTGGGATTGATCCTGGGGACTCGTGTGCTGCAATTCCAGCAACGTGTCTTCTGACCTCCACACGTGCACCCTGTACACCACACACGCGTGCTGCCATACTCCCAAAACATATAAGTGCAGTCAAATCTTAACTGTACTTCCTAAGTGCTATCTTAGTATTTTGACCCTAAGTGCATGTCACATTTAGAATTGAGTAAAACTCTTCTAATACTACAAAACATATCTTAACTACTGTAGTTCTTTTTAAATGTTATGATTCATTACATTTACAGCAAGGTACTGTGAACATTTTAGATAAGTCATCTGTTGTTACAGTCTGAAATAATGATAATTATCGCCACGATGGGATACAATCTTATTGGTTCTAAATCAGATAAGCTCTACTTAAGCAGTATGCTTTTCATTGCTTTTAATTAAGTTAAGATTTCCTAAGCAAATTGAGTTTTTTCAAGGTTATCAGAAAATATAAATACATGCAAGAAAACATTGGGCTTCTCAGAACTCTTAATAACCTTTATTTGCATTATATTAATTCATTTTGTGTATTAAATATTATTCAAAAACACTATCTTGAGTGTCATTTTTCTTATAAGTAAAAAGGTATGAAAGAATATTTGCTAATATATTTCTATGTATCCTAAACAATAGAGCAGAGCTTCTGAAAGACAAGCTGAGGTAATTTGGAACAGGGGTGGGGCATACATGTAGAAAACAGTTCTTGCGTCTGTCCTACCATCTACTTCAATTTACCTCACATTCTTTATCTCCTTATTTGTCCTTTTATCTAGAATTAAATCTACTTAAAAATATGTGATAAATACAGAGTCCTGTTGGCCTTACCATGCTAAATAGACTGCACTGCTAGAAGAATTTCTAAAAACCACATTTGCTTATTGACTTTTGGGTTTATTTGGGAGAAGGGTATGTCTTGAGTTATCTGTCTGAAGTAGATAATACAGTTTCACTGAAAGAAAACTATAAAGCACGCAAATACTAGACAGATAGGTAGTTGGACTAAAGAACAAATTTAAGCTTCTAAACATATTTCCCTACACTTAACTAACCAACTGGTTCAAGGTTTCAGAATAACTTCTCAATAAAACGCATCCCAGAAAACAAATGATGGTTAAAATAAAAATTCTCAGTGAAATAAGAGGATGCCCACAACCCAAAGACATATGCATTTAAATGTGACATCTATGCTCAACCAGGTGAAAATACTCAAGCTGTGTACACACTCTTACTCAGATTCTTGTCAAGGAACAGAACTGGGTTTTAAACAGTCAAAACTATCTGATCAGTTGGTTCCATCCCAGAGCTCCAGAACTATAGTTTGGGTGTATTCTTAGAGAAATCACAGAGTTTTGAGGCACAGAGTGGGTATGAGAAGGCGAAGAAGGAACCCACACTAACAGTGCCATGCCCACTTGTGTATCACCTAGAAACACGGACAGCAGAGACAGCAGAAGGGAGCTGATGGGGGGAGCAGGCAGCAGGCAGCATTGTTGCCCTCGGATGTTATTGGCACTTGGACACTGAAGACTGAGGAACATGTACTAGCAAAGCAAAGAAGGAGCGTGAAGAAAGATACACTCAACGTCTGACGCTGTGAAATGTTTGAATATATGCATGGTAGGAGTTGAAGACATTTCCAGCTGCTTCCTTCTTTATAGTGCAATCTCCAGGAGCCATCGCCGTGGGACTTGTGCACAGATATAAGTGGGCTGGAAATACAGGGGAGCGAAATATGAGCAGAAGTCATATGGAAAATATAATTGACTCGAAATGAGGCTGGCTGATTAGAAAACATCAAAATGAACAAAAATAGCATTTCACAGTAGGGCATAATCAAATGTGGCATGTTTTGTTGCTGTGTTGTTGTTTTTTCAGGAAAAGCTCAAAGGACATGCTGAAGGGTCGGAAGAAGAGATTACATGACAGTAATCCCAGGAGACAAAAATCCAAGCTGGCTACGCACAGCAAAAAGAAAAGAACACAACACAGAAAACTGAAGAGATGAAAATGCACACCAGAGGCGCCAGAAAGCAATGCACATATGACTGCATCCTTTCCCCCAAGAAATTGCAAGAGCAGCAATCTCAGAGAGAGAGAGAGAGAAAAGAGCAAAAACAGGGAAATGATTATGGAGAATACATAAACAACAGGTCACAGGGATTCGCAGTATTCACAACACAATGGAATTGGAAACTACGCTTACAGACAGGAGGAGGACCCTTTGCTGACATAAATCTGTGAGTGTGCAGGCTGAAAATGCCTGTAAGAGTAACTGAAATCTTCAACTGGGAAGCGCACTTTGAAATTCATGAATCAAGGAAGGAGTTTACATACAAGTAGGCGGGGAGATAGCTTGAGGAGGGGTAAAGAAAATAAGAAATCAGCTGGGTGGCGGTGGCACATGCCTTTAATCCCAGCACTTGAGAGGCAGAGGCAGGAAGATCACTGTGAGTTCGAGGTCAACCTGGTCTACAAAGTGAGTCCAGAACAGTCAAGGCTACACAGAGAAACCATGTCTCGGAAAAAAAAAAAAAAAAAAACAAAAGGAAAGATGGCTCAGAGGTTAAGAGCACTGACTGCTCTTCCAGAGGTCCTGAGTTCAATTCCCAGCAACCACATGGTGGCTCACAACCATCTATAATGTGATCTGATGTATACTGTATACATAATAAAGAAATCTTAAAAAACAAAAACAAAAAGAAAGAAAGAAAGAAAGAAGAAGAAAGAAAATGGGAAATCAATTGCAGGATCCTCTACGCTAATCACAGAAAAGCCAGGAGTGAATACTGTCGTTGTCTCCAAAGAATAGAAGAAAGAACTGACAGTGTGGAGAGGGCGGGGCTGGAGAGGGCGGGGCTGGAGAGGGCGGGGCTGGAGAGGGCGGGATCTTGTCCCCTGTAGCAGGAATTAGAGGCAGCTGGGAGCTGCATGTGTAGGTCCTCTGAAAGAGCAGTAAGTGCCTTAACTTCCAGGCCATCTCTGCAGGCTCCATGTTTATCTCTTAGCTACTCACAGCAGAGTTAGGTACTTTGTAGTAAAATAGCAAGGACTGCCTGAGGGTGTAGTTCAGTGGTGAGGCGCATACACCTATAAGGCCTTGAGTCCTACCCAGTCAACCCTGGCAGATATCTATCTACACTTACATCTGTCTGTCTATCTGCCTATCATCTATCAGTCATCTATATATCCATATAATCTATATTTATAATTATACATATCTGTGTCTATTTTTTATCTCTATATCATTTAATATATAACTAAATTTTAAAAAACGTGTTAGGTCAGAGGTTTGGGGACAAAGGCAAGATGGCCTGGACCAAGAAGTCCCTGCCATTCTCTTCTGACCAGGAGCCCACGTTTTCAAAAGCCCACGCAAAACACTGGACAAAGTCAGCTCCTAGTTCCAGATTCCAAAGTGACCACCGGACCTAAGACCCACCTACAGGGCTCTGAGATCACCAAATAAGGCTGTAACTCCTGTACCTCATCATCACATTGCAACACCTGCCTTCCCTTTAACAAGCCTGTGCCCCAGCCCAACCTTGTGACTTCACTGACCTCTTCCTGCAGGGTCAGTGAGCCTGCTGAGAGCTGCCCCAATAAACCTGCCTTTTTACTGTAAATTGGGCTCAATTCAATTTATTAATGTCCCTGGAGAAGCCATTCAACATGCATTGAGATCTTGATGGTTTCTCAATGTTTCCTTTTACAAAAATCTTGAGGATAACTTTAGGGACGATTTTATATATATATATATATATATATATATATATATATATATATATATATATATATTTGTTGAAGGAAGATTTTTTTTTCCTAAATTCCAGCAACTCCTTCACTTTACTGCAATCCATTTTTGCTTGCTTTAAACACAAGTGGAATGAAATGTAGTTCTCTCTAGGGCAAAACCAGAGGAGACAGATGGATTTGAACTTCTGAGCAGCCTTTCTTCCCTCACACAGGAAACTGTGGAATGTAGTGGGAAGTGGCATAGACCTTGGAGAAGGGAGAGCAGTCACCAGTGCACTGTCTTCTGATGTAACGCCTTCTCCCAAGCTGCCTGCTGTGCTTTTTCACTAGGGCAGGAAGAGTAAAGATAACATGCATCTCGTAGCCCTTCTCCAAGAATGACCGTGGCCAGTCGTAAGACAGTTGCTGTTCTTGACAAACTGAACAATAATTCAGTCATGTTTCTATGAGTTTTTTAGTTACTATATGTTTAAAACATAGCATCAGTTCATTAAGAGTAAATATTTTCAATCCAGTAAGATGGCAGAGTAGGACCCAACCAAATTTCCCAATACTTAGATTTCTGTGCTATTTTACTGAATGCTACAATTATGACCCAGCCAGAAGATCTTTCTCAATGTTTATTGGTATAATATGTAGCAGCTAAATATAGCTAAGATATTAAACATTTATCAGTGATAGAAATATTTCCTTTGGTCAATTACATATGCCGCATCTGTGTAGTTGTGCATTTAACAACAACAACAAGAAAACTGCAAGTGTTTGAAATGAACTGAAATGTAATCACTTAAAAGCCATTTGTAATATAAGTATTAGGTCACAGTTCTGCATCTTTTTTCTAGAAATTTATTCCATCCTGCATTTGCCTGTCAGTCTCTGAAATGATCTCCATGAATTTCAAACATTAAGGGTGAATTTCTAAAGTACAAAACTATCAGGGACATTCTAGAGCTTATTGAGAGTTGGGATGGACACCACCACCAAGTGTTCCAACTTATGGAACATACACCTTTGGGTACCACCAAGTAATAGAAAGATGTGAATTTGACCCTGATTCAACAATCACTGAGTGTCTACAGAGTATGAAGTATTCACTGAGGCAAAGAACTGTGCCTTAGCTGCTGTGACCCCCATCTCATGGATCCTATATACTGAGGACAAGATAAGAGTGAAAACCTGATTTCCTATGAGAATTCTTCTGGACAATTTGTGAACAGCTTATAAAACAGTCTTTTCAAATATGGGGCAGCAGAGTTCATGTGACAGTTAGAGCCCACTGTCCACTCAATCGTGAAGAATGTCCTGTCCATTGGCTAGATCTAGGTAGGGGTTCAAAGTTTACTGCATGTATTGTCCTTGGCTGGTGCCATAGTTTGAGCAGGACCCCTGGGCCCAGATCCTCCCACCATAATGTTCTTCTTGTAGGTTTCTAGGACCCACTGGATCCTTCTATTTCCCCATTCTCCCATGCTTCTCTCACCTAGAGTCCCAATTGGATGTCCTCCCCTCTGTCTTTCCTAGTAAGTGACAACTTTCATGGGACATGCCCCTTGGGCTAGTGTCCAGATATAAGTGAGTATATACCACTTGACTCTTTCTGCTTCTGGGTTAACTCACTCATTATAATCATTTCTAGTTCAATCCATTTGTCCACAAATTTCAGCCCCATTTTTTACCACATTCCCTGGATGGGGAGGCCTGGTGGCACTCAGAGGAAGGACAGCAGGCTACCAAGAAGAGACTTGATACCCTACTAGCATATGTGGGGGGAGGAGGTGCCCCTCAGTCACAGTCATAGGGGAGGGGAGTGAGGGGAAAATAGGAGGGAGGGAGGAATGGGAGGATACAAGGGATGGGATAACAATTGAGATGTAATACAAATAAATTAATAAAATACATTTTTTAAAAACAGCCTTTTCATCCAAGAAAAAGCAGCAGCAACACCACACAAAGTTGTTTTACAAGTTGAATGAGCTATCAAACGTGATGTCTGGGCATGTGTATGAGGGGCTCCTCCACTTTGAATATTTTTAGCTACCCAGAACGGTTTGAAATTGGCTTGAAGGTGATCACTTAATAGCCATTTGTAGTTAAGTCATTATGCTGTATTAAATGCCACTTAGATAGAGTCTGTCATTTAGCACCCCCTATCTGTCACTCCAGCCATCACAATATTAGGTTACTGTATTTTCACAAATATTGGTGCTTCAGGAGCAGTTCTTGAGACTAACTTGGTTTTATCTTTTCTTTGCTACCAGATATGAAACAACCCTCAAAGTGTTTTAGTGCTTATAGACACGCGCTCATTTCGTGGAAAATTGTAGAGCTCACCATTTGTTCTGCTTGAAATAAGAAGTGGTGTTATGGTGGTGTTAGCTCAATAGTGTCTAGGACATTCTTAAATAAACTGAAAAACTAAATGAACTTGCCAAACCATAGAATTTAACATTTCATCATCTTCATTTTTGAATGTTTTGAAGGGGAAGGCCTTGTGTGCACTGACACAAAGCTGTGAAACTCAGTGAAGAACCCAGAACCAAACACACCCATATGTGCTAACTTATTTTCATAAAAAGCCTCTTAGAACACACAGTTGAGGGAGTGTTGGCTCAGTTGGCTGGACATATGCAAAAGATGAAATAATGATTCATCCAAGGACTCCAACTTGGAGTGGGAGCCATTCTGAAAAGCTTATTTTATCTAATTCTGTTTTCTTATATGAGACATCCACTGTCTTACAAGGCCATGGTGTCTGCCATTTTCCTCCCATTTCCCTCTTATATACAGATGTCTTTATAATCCTTCAGTTATTTTTAACCTGTTTCTATAATGTACTATATCACATACAAAAAATGAATTCAAAATGAAATAAGAGCTTATTTGACTCAAGACCTGAAACACAGAACACCTAGAAGAGACTTCTGATGAGATGGAAGATTTCATGTTGTTTTACTGCCGCAGAGAGAAGAAAAAGAGAATAAAAACAGGAGACTCGGTTCCAAAAGGAGTGTGAGTAGTAAAGCATCAGGGATCACCAAGGAGGTAAGGGGACCATGAAGAATACAGAGAAGCAGGGACACCAGGCAGCACAAATGCACAGGCTGTCAGCAGCTCCAACTATGGCACCCAGGGAGGGGGAAAGGGCATGGAAAAAAACCAGAAGTGGCTTTGAGTACCAAGACTACTTCTCTATCCTCTCCATCCTGATAGAAACTTAGGTTTAAAAAAACTGAAGGTTTATAAGGACATTTTACTTAAGAGGGAAATAGGGGGAAAGTAACAGACACCATGGCCTTGTGAGACAGAGGATGTCCCATACAAGAAAAGAGAATTAGATAATTCGAGCTTTTCAGAATGGCTCCTGTTCCTAGTTAGCATCCTTGGATGAATCACTATTATTTTTTAAATCTTTTACTGGATAACCTTACTTTAGTAATCTAATAGGCATCACAACTAAGACCTGTTGGTATCATTTCTAAGAAGGTTATCTGTATTCCAAAAATGTTCAATGTCTATTGGGCTTGGCACAGCTCACACAGCAACTGAACCATCTTCTACCTAGATGGGAGCTCATAGCATCTCTGAGACTCTCTGGAAAAGTATATATTTAGTTTCCCATCAGGTACTTTTCTCTTCTTTGCTGCTCATATGGTATACTAAGAACAAACCCACCAGCATCTCCATGGAAACAAGCACAGATGTTCTGAAATACGCCTACGAAAGAAAATCCCTACCAATGAGCAGCCCTGTTATTTCCTTAATTAATTCCAATATTTTTCTGTCAGTTCTTTCCCTTTGAAGTTGCAGATTGTTTTTCAATTTGAGATTCAATTTCTCCCTAGTAACAGATGCCAAGGATTTCTTTTGTCCCACTGTCTCAAGATTCAGAAATAAGATTCCCAGACTGTGCAGTAACAGTTTGCCTGTAATCACCATTTCCAGCCTTGTACCCTCCCAAGAAAGGTCACCCTAGTGTTATATGGATGGTGTTGCCTTCTTTGATCCTTGCCTGGATGGGCCAATATATGTGGTTCTCTACCCTGTAAGTCTGAGCCTTACCCTGCTGTTATAACAACTAGCCAATATGGTCTGCAACATTTCGTACATTCACGGTAGCCATGCTTCTCCCACAAGCATATATCATACAACCACAGTTGTTGTGATAGCTTCCCTTTTCTTTATTTCTTTATTATTTTTAATTCTATTTATTTATTATTTATTCGCTTATTTATTTTGGCTCATGTGAATGTATTTGTCTGAAATTTGACTTGAGACAAGACACTACCTGCCTGAACTTTTAGGTTCAGAAGGGATCACATTTTGTCCTGATACTTTGAAATTTTGTAAACCACTGTATGTGAGAGAGTGTGGTGTGTATATATGTTTATGTTACATGTTCCTGTATATGAGTGTGGGTACTCACAGCACAGTGCACATGTGGGTGACAGAGGGCATCCTTAGGTGTTTAATGGTCATTACCTTCTACCTGTCTAAATACAGGCTATCATGTTGTCTGCCACTGTGTGAACTAACCAGCATGGCTGGCTTGAAGACTCCAAGGATTTGCCTATGCCGACTTCCCATATCACAGTAGAAGTGCTGGGATTACAAGTGAGCGCTACAGGCTTATGTGGGTTCTGGAGATCAGAGCAAACATTTTAGCCATTGAGTAATCCCCTCCCCGCCCCCAGCCATTTTTGTTCTATTCTTAAACTGTGCTGAGCAAATATTTATTAATCAAATGATAAGACAAGCTGATAAAAGCTTAATTTTGAAAGATACTACCATATGGATTTTTATGGCATAAGGAAATCAAATTAGATGGGACATCCTGTCATTAATAACCTATTAGAAATAACACATGACATTGATTTATTTTCAAATTTTACCCATAGCAGTCACAAGAATCCGAATGAAACTCGGTCTCCCAGAAGTCACACTAATGAGAAGGAGAAGGGCACAAATAAAATGCAGATTAATTCAGCAGGTGGAGTAAATCTTTAAGGATTTTTTCCGCTTGCCAAATGGCAGGCCTCTTGAGAACCCAGTAGCAATGAGAAGACAAGTTACACACTGCCATCATGAAGGCAGCCTTGCTGTATCCAGCCTCCAGATGGCCTGAGGTGAAAAAGCCGAAGAGAAAACCCTCCCCATATCTTCCTTGTGTGCCTGATTTCTCTTATGGAAAACAAAACAACTGAAGATGCAGTTCCTAGTCTTCAGAGATTTCTGTTATCTGATAGAAATATTGAAACCTCATCATAAAGTTCATTTATATAATACTCTTCAACTCTTTATCAATAAATACTAATATGGGTCTCAGACTAGTGTCAGATTAAAGAAACTTGCTATATATGATAGCCTAGTGAATGTAGAACAATTCTTATAGCTTTATGACAGATTAAATTATTGTCACTAGATGAAAATTAAGGCAAAATTTAAGTTTAATCTATTTCACCAGAAGAAATCTTATCTTCAAAGAACATGCACAATTTAAATGAAGGTAGAACACAATGCTGGTTATTTCTGTAATTTTACTAATGTACAGTATATATAACTCAGAGTTAATGCTATTTAGGAAAGATGAAACATAATTTGTTCTTCATGGAAATTTTATGTAGAACATCAATGCTATCATAACTAAACAATGCACAAATTTCTATGGGGGGTGGAATATTTGGAGCTACAAATCATGCCTCTGGATTTTAATTTTTAAGCAATTGTCTAAAATGTATAAAGGCTGTTATTACAACTACCAAGCCATAATTCCTCAGCGCAGTCTTAGTCCTCACATTTCTGTATACTCACAAATAAGCTTCATTAGATATAGTCTCCCGCCCATCTTCCCATGTCCATATCAAAACACACTGAGCACTGTAAACAAAGGAAATCTTGGGAATTATGAGGCCAGAGAGAGTGAAAAGGGTCTCAGAACTGTCTTTTGGATTCTTTGATCCCAAGCACAGAGGACAGAGCTTAAGTATATAATCTTAAGAGACCGTTTTGCAGTACAGATAGAATCTGTAGTTAATAATGAACCGTGTGGATTGTTCTTCGTATCGATGCTGTGAGCAAGCTCTTAACTAAAAAATTTGTTTCATTCCAGCCTTGAAGACTGTGTGGAGGAGAGAGAGAGAGATGGGCTTTATTAGGTTGTTAGAGAGAGAGCAGGAGAAAGAGCATCACCATGGGCCTAGCAAAGGAGCCGAATGTGATTGCCTGAAGGAAGGAACAGGGTAGAAAAAACTCACCTTGTCTGTTCAGTGTGGTCTTGTAGGGTGGGAAACCATACTAGGCAAAGCTCTTTTTTCATCATCATTATCACTTGGGGACCTGCACATAGAGAGCTTTGGGACATTGAAGATAACCTGTGGCACATGGTTACATTGTCTAGGGTGGGTGTGGCCAACCAGACCCAGTAGAAATTTTGGAACATTTGTGAAAAAAAACAAAACTCATAACGTTCTTCATCAAATAGCAATCATTGCAATGTGTGTTGATAGAAGCTACAGGATCATTTTAACGTTGGAATAGTGGAATGGTCCACAGCAAGAGCCTTCTGAGTCTTCAGGTGAATAAGAAACCAAGGACTTGAAGTTTAAATGCCATTCCTTCTGCTTATGCGTTCTGCTCGCCCTCCAGCCTACCATGAGGAAGCAGAGGTTTCCTTTGAAATTTTAAGTTGGATCTTGCTACTCTTTTTTTTCTCCTTTATTAATTTATTCTTGTTACATCTCAATGGTTATCCCATCCCTTGTATCCTCCCATTTTTCCCTCCCTCCCATTTTCCCCTTATTCCCCTCCCCTATGACCGTTCCTGAGGGAGATTACCTCCCCCTGTATATGTTCATAGGGTATCAAGTCTCTTCTTGGTAACCTGCTGTGACAGAGGGGAGGACATTCTAGTGGGACTCTAGATGAGAGAATCATGGGAGAATGGCAAAGTAGAAGGATCCAGAGGGTCCTAGAAGCCTACGAACATTATGATAGGCAGATTTGGGCACAGGGGTCCTCCTCAAACTAAGGCACCAGCCAAGGACAATACAGGTGGTAAACCTTAAACCCCTACCCAGATCTAGACAATGGACAGAACACTCTCCACAGTAGAGTGGAGAGTGGGATATTACTTTCTCACATACTCTGGTGCCTCACCTTTGACCATGTCCCCTGGAGGGGGAGACCTGGTGGCACTCAGAGGATCTTGCTACTCTTTCATTCAAAACCTACGGTGATCTTCTTCTATTCAGAAGGAATATGAGCTTCCACAGGGTTTCAAGGCCTCACGCAGCCCACTTAACATTGCTTCTCTGGTCTCCTCCCTACCTAGTTAACAGGCTGCTTCTGGGCCAGCTGTTGCTCAGGCTCTTTCTGTAGAACGTCTGCAAGGCCTTTGCCTTCTGCCTGGCCTGTTCCTCCCTACTGTCTTCCAGCTAAGGCACGCGCTTTTCTATTACTACTCAAAGCATACCTTCCCACGTCTCTGCTCTCAGTCCCAATAGTTTTGTCTACTTTGCTTTTCCTGGCTTTGCTATCTCCTCACCAAGTAAGTAGCTCACATAGTTCTTGCAACTTTGTCTGCTTCTAAAGCACAGCCCTCGTGGGGATAGAAGCCTATACCTGTCCTCACTAACACGCTTCAAGAACATGCTCACTAATGGATTCCTCTCACACCTTTGCTTATGAGAGGAAGATACGCGAGCTTTGGACTAATGACTAGAAGAGAGGAGCAAAGGAAATGGCTGACTCCACAGCAGATGCCTGGTGGACTAGACTTTGTATTCAAATTACTTTCTCCCATTTATTCATTAGACAGAGCCTTGGCCAATGCCACTTGGTGTGAGATGGACAAAAAGAAATGATGTGGAACACACCTACTGCCCCTTCATACTTAGCATAGGTTACAGTGTGTCCTCAGACCTTGGGCAGTTAGATTAGAAATTGAGCAATTGGTATACGGAGACCTTCGCTCCTTCCAAAAGAAGAGTTTTGATTGCTTAATTGACCATTCACATTCAAGTTCTTCATCACCACAGTTTAATATGAACCTGGGCACCCACAACTGCTCCCTTGCAACCCCCCCGAGCCAGTCTCACTAGTTCGAGATGCAATAATAGAATCATCATCAACTGAAAAGTCCAAGCTGCCAGTCTGTGCCCGCCTTCCTCTCAGCACCTGCTCTGAGTGCAGGAAACCTCCATTCAAGAATAATAGTAGGGCTGCTGTGGGGGTGGGCAGTGGACTTAATTAAATCATTAACCTTCATCCCCAGTTCCTTTTAAACCAAGGGGGGAAAAAAACCTACTCCAGGTGTAATTGGGCATCAATATGAAATATGGCTCTTTAAGGCCGTTTCATATTCCATTTATAGAACACAGACATAATTATCGTGCCTAGCTGAGCATGCTCTGAAAGGTGAAGTGAATGACAGCAGCAGAATGTGTGCATAATTGAGGGTAAGCCCTCCGGGGATAGTGATGGTGATGGTTATAATGCTGCCCAAATGTAAGTCTCTCTTTATGGCCCCAGTGAGCTTAAAATTGCTCGGCATAAATGAAATTATCAGGTCAAGGCAACCCGGGATTCCTTGCCAATAATATGTAGACCATGTAGGTTCTTTGGAGATGTTTAAGTCAAGGTCAACACTAGAGATGGACTTTCACCTCTCGGGAGATGTAGATCTTGACTGTGGTGGGTTAAACAAAGTGAGCAGTCACCAATCCCAGCAGGCCGCCTGCCTCACACTATGTAGCAAGCCAGGGCCCCCAGCGAGGGTTTCTCAGCTAGTACTAAAGAAAGACCTCTGATAGCAAGTTTTCACTTGATCCCTTCTGAGCACATGGTTCTCAAGTCTATACTGAAGGCATTTCGGTTTTTCTATAGTGTCCCGCATACCTTCCCATAAAAAATAAATGCTGGAAAAATGTGCCAAAGAACAAATCGGAATGAGCCTGTAAGCCCCAATGACAATAGCAATGCATTCCATGTTGACGAGGGATTTTAATGATGGAAGTCTGTTTCCCATGCTTCCTTCTTATCCTAAAGCCTGGATTATAAAAGAAAGAGGAGATCCTGTGTCTGCCGAACCATCTGCGTCTAACCTTGGAAGGAATTTGTTGTTGGTTGGTTGGTTGGTTTTTTGTTTTACATATTGTCTCATTTAGTCTTAGCAGAACCAGGAAAGGCCACTGTTAGTATTCACAAATGTGTCTAGAAGCACAGGGGTCCATCCTGAACTTGCAGCTACACAGGGTTGGGCAAGGCATGGTGTGGAGAAAAGATAACACACAAACACAAAATGATGAGATGCAGCTAGCTACTCATCCTGGAGCTCTTCCATGGCGCAGGAGGGGCAATGCTCTACTGTCTTCTGGAAGCAGAGAGTGCTCAAGCTGCTAAAATGCACGGGCACAGATTTGGACTGTTTCAGTGGGGTCAGCTTCCGTACCTCCTTTCCAGATTCTCTCCTTTGGAGCCTTTTCAGAATGTCTTCAGAAGTCACCACGGGGACAGGCAAATTCCCCCTAACTTGGTTTCTCACAACCAGGCTGCACACGAAAACCACTGGAGAGACAGTTAATGAGACACTGAAGGCCAGAGATCTGGCATAATTGATCTGTAGTGGGCTTTGGGCATCTGTGTATTTTAAACGTTCCCCTGTGATCTCACAATGCAGCCAGCATTGAGCTTAAAACCACGCAGGAGTTTAAAACCATGTAATTCTGAGCATCGGGCACTGAGTAGAGGATCAAAATACGTTGTTGTTGTTGTTGTCATTGTCGTTGTTGTTGTCGTTGTTGTTGTTGTTGTTGTTGTTGTTTAAATCCACTCCCAGCATGTGAACATGAAAAATGAAACTTGTTCTCTTTTCCCAAAGGGAAAGCGTCTGTGACTGCAGCTTGGATGGTAGGAAACGGCCTAGTGATTTCAAAATGCAGGAGGTGGCACCCAGTGCCCACAAATTATAACAGAGGATGTCGGGGCAGATGTGTGTTTGATTGGACTGCATTTTCTAATCATCGGGTGGAAATTGTGTTCAGCAGACTGTGGCTGACTATATCAGCGCACGGGGTGGTGCGTGGGATGAATAGTTGAGAAGCTGGCCCTAAGGAAAGCCGGGAGTGGGGGGAAGTGGGGGGGGGCGGGGGGAGTTAAATTTACCACCTGAGCTACATGTGCATAGTAATGAGACTGCCGAATAAAAAATTTTTAAAATATATACAGCTACTGAGGGAGTTACAGGGGCAGTCAAACACTGATAGCTGGAGCATATAAAAAATGATTGAGGCCAAGGCTACAATTGTGTCCGTCTCATCCGTTATCTATATAAGACAGCTATACAACTATCGTACAAGGTAAAAGAAAAGACACTGCCTAGAGACATCCAAAGCAAAAAGCCAAGATGATTAAAATGCAAAGGACGAGGGAAAAAAAAAACATACTGAGGCTAGGTTTCAGAGCCAGCCGTGTCCGTGGTTTAATTCTGCCAGATTTAGCCATTTAGTGCATGTGTGGCTTTTTTTTTTTTTCTTCCTGAACCCATCTTTGCAGGGGAGTGAGAAAGCCAAGCCTCATCCACAGCTGTGAGGTCTAGTCATTGAGAACGGTATGTGCCCAGGGCAGGCCTTAAGCCAACTGGAAATTGTTAGTGTGATTGTGTAGTCTATCAAATCCACCTTGGAATTTTTTAAAACATTGGTGCAAAAGTGGATTCTTTAATGATTATGGAGCAAATTGCCATTCAAACTTGGAAGTCAACATATGTGGTCACTCTATATGTGACCACAATAAGAATTGTTGCAGGATGTTCCTGATAGGGGATCAAGGATGTGGGTTTTGAGTCAGGCTTCTAGGTTTCGATCTTGTATCTCTCTCTCACTGGCGATGTAATGTTGAGTCAGCAACCAAACTGAATCTATTTGCCTTCCTACAGAATGGAGATAAGTATGCTTCTGCTGCATAAGTAAGTATTAAAATTAAATGTTTAATTAAAGTATTAGCTTAGACAAGTTTAGAGGGCTTGGTATATACTTGAGGAGTTTTACACAATAGTAATACTACCAGCTATAGTTGAATATTTACAGCCAGGTGTGGGGGTAATCAAAATATTATAGTCACCAGTTGTTGCAAGGAAAATGTTGAACTTGCAGAAGCACAGAGTTCACTTAGTTCACCAGAAAGAATGAAACAATGAGCTATGGAAGTGATGCTAACTTCTGAGAGAGTAATTTACTGCTGTAATCGGGCCCAAAACCTTAAGGAGTGAGCGAATGGGGAAACAGGAATGTAATCTTTGTCTATAAAACCATTCTTATAAAAGCTTGTTGGTGGGAAACAGGACCCAGATGGTTGGGAACTAAAGAGGAAAAGAGAATTGAGGAGAAGGGTGTCTCCTGGACCTCTTTAGACCAAAAAGAAAGGACTCGGGAAGAAGCTGAGCTTGAAGTAGTGCAGACGATAGCAGAGGGACGTGTGAGCAGAATTCTTGAGGCAGGGACAGACTACAGGTCAGATAAAAAAAAAAAAAAAAGCTGGGACTTTACTCAGATGAAGGGAATTGCCTTCATGTTTACTTGGTATGTTTTCTGTTCCTGGAATGAGAAAACAAAACCTGGGAGTGGGTGTAGGGCAAGGTTTGTCTGCAGTCCCGACTCCTTCCAGGGGCTGTTGTTTTCCTGGAGTGGGAAGGAGGCTTCTTCCATGATCATCTACATAGGAAACTTTGCAACAGCATAATTGTTTCTGTTATCCCAAAGATTTGTGTGAATAGTAATGAGACCTGGAGTCAGTAGCTCTTAATAAACATCTAGTGTCTACTTCTCAGGCCCACTATCTGAAAACTAACCAGTGTTTTCCTCTTCACTTGGATACCTTCCACTTACTTCTGAACCTGCTGCTTCCTGTTTCCTGGGTCCCTGCAGGCTTTGAACTTTTTCAAACCTACTTTAAGGTTCTTTAATGCTTATACCTCCCTTCCAACCCACCTACCCTAGATAGGAGAGAAAAGAGGTTAATGGGAACCGGAGAAGTAGACCCTTTTGGACTTGGTTCCTGGGAGCGATTCCCCTGGCGTAGTCGGCAGGATTTCAGCAGACTAGCAATTCAACCAAAGTTGTGGCTGGAACTTGAAATGGCAGCCGGAACCTGGAGTGTCTCAAAGTGGAGTGATGAACAGCCAAATAATACCAAGACCCAAAAAGTCCCCGCCTCCTGTTTTGTGTGTGTGTATATATATATATACATACATATTTGTGTATATGTATATATACACACACACATATACACACACACACACACACATACACACACACACACACACACACACATCTCCTCTCAGAGTCTGTACTAAGATGTGTTTCATGGGGCAAAAACCAAGCCCCTTCACGAGGTGGTTCATCTTCTAGTGGATAAATATCACCTGATCTCTCACAAGTCTGCTCCCCATCCCACACTTGGGATCAAAACAAAAAACATGCTTATATCCACTACAGGTCCTTTCCTTCATTTCTGGGTCATTACTTTTGTTTTCTCAATGAAAATTAAATGGAGTGTTTTTAGTGCTGTTCCTACCAGATCTACTAGTAAGAAATGGGGCTCTCAACTCTGTTTCCCATCAAAACCTACGTGCGTTTCATAGACCCTCATGGTTGGATGCTTCTTTGATATTCAGACTCATGTTTTCACTGCCTCTACATGTTTCCCCCTAGGGATCTCCCTTCAGCACACTGGGATTTACAGTTTCCAAAATACCCCAGCTCCTGCCCACACTAATATCCCCAGTGTGTCGATGCTAACCCATAGATCCGACTCATCTAATCAACTCCTTGCTTAAGGGAACCTCTGAGAAGTCACGTAAGTCACCAGAGTAGACAATCGCTACGGTAACGCTCATGTGAAGTCACCCCTTACCTCCCTGCAGTTCCACCGCTGGCTCAGTGAAGTACAAATACACGTTCTGATGTCAGGTGCCGTGCGCACCACCATCCCAACTCTGTGCTTCCCATCAGTTATCTAACCTGCACATCAGGCTTTCTTTTGAAGGTAAAATAGTAAACAACCCTTAAGTTATATGAGAATGGAGCGAAAGGCCACCTGAAAACCGTGCTAAATACCTTACATATAAAGACTCAGTTAACATGAGCTTTTTTACTGTTTTATCGAGATTTTTTTTTCAGTTGCAGCATCACTGCCTACTAGCTTATTCAAGCTAGGAGTCTAGAAAACATTCTTGACCGTACATTTTCACATTCTTTATCCAACCACAGACTAACCGATCTTTAAACGTGCCTTCTATTTTCATTTCTGATGTTCCTTTAAATTTAATTACTCATCAAGAGCTTTCTGGATTACTGACAGTCTCCCAGGTGACCTCTTTGATCCCAGGTGTTCCTGTTTCAAGTCTAAAGTGACTCACTTAAAAGCCAAATGTGACAGTGCCACATCCACCTTTAAGACCTGTGGATAGCTGCCACATCTACCCTAGTACATCAAATGCTAGGTGATGTGAGATCTAAGGGCTTGCTGCCAAATCCTCGGCATGTGTGCAGGAGCGTCACAGAGCCATGCATATAAATAAGGGACAAGATGCGGGGAAAAGAAGGTTTTCAAGGAAAGAGGCTGATAGCTGGTAGTGAAAGAGTAAAGGATGGTAGCTCTTCTTTCTTTTTCCTATCAATGTCACACACTAAGTCATGTGTTAGGCACTTGTACATGCTTGCACACATGTGTATACCTGTGCCCTCTCAGGTAGGCACAATAGAAAATGAGCACCCTTTATTATTACTGCAAGTGAGAGCAATGGTGTCGTGGTCGAGAGTGAGAGAGCCTTTGGTTAAGAAGGGCGCCCCCCAAAAAAAACAAACAAACAAGAAAATGCACTGTAAAATTTGGTTTGTCATAAAAATAGGAAAGGTGGTAGAGAAAGTCTATTCAAAAAACTTAATGATGGTGGGCTAGTGATATGGCTTAGTGTACTGGTAAAAGTGTTTGACACACAAGCCTGATAACTGTGTACAATTTTTGGAACCTATGTACAGATAAAAGGGGAGAAGTGACTGCACACATTTGTCCTCTTACTCCATATGTTCACTGTAGCACATGGACACGTGCCTATACCCAACCATGCACATACCCACAGTGATACATAAAGTTTAAAAATTAATGATGGCAATTTTGGACTCAGAACATTAATTGTATAGGTATGCTAAAAATTGATAGATTTATACATTTATAAATACATGTTTATATTTCTAATATTGAAAGAAAGCTATGAAAATATATAAAAATAGTAGGTATGTTTTAAAAATGATTTTTTTAAAAAGTTATTTTTACCTTCAGTTTTTAAGATGGCATTTCAAGGTAGAGTAAGATATTTTAATGGTAGGAAACTCAGGTGGAAGATGAGGTGTAAGAGCTGGCTGACCATTTTAATTGGATAATGACCCAAGGCCCCAAACAAGACAAGCCTATTCTAAACGCATACTCCATCAGTTGTGTGCAAGCATGCTTTGATCGCTGCAGACTTTCCCATCTCGATATGGGGATGCCTCTCACAGTAGGAACTGAAGATACAGCTGCTGCATATTGCTGAAGCTTTGAGTCACACCCAACCGAGAAGAGGTATCTTCATCCTCACAGATCCTTCTGTATATCTGTGGTTGAGGAAGGGTGAGGAAGGAACAAAGAGACTCAGGCTTTGCAAGGCCATTATTGAAGTAATTCTAAAAAGCAGAGGGTCCCCTCCCCCCAGAAATTGGATAGTTGATAGAGCCAATGAAATCAATATTATGATTCTAAAACAAAGGTCTTTTCTTACCTGGTTTGACATTTGCTATATTGGCATCAGTGAAGTGGGCCTCTAGGTTTTTATTCTAGCTAGAAGGCAATCGAAAGCCTCTATGAAAAAAAATGATTGTGATGTTCCCAGAAATTTGTTTAAGAGCAGTACAAACTGGCTGGGGGCTGAAAAGAAGCTCTATGGAGTTTTCTACATCAGAAATGAGAACATCATTAAGGACCACATTTCTTTCTGAGCTTCTGCTCTGTTATATGGACCGTGTTAGCATCATCCTTTAGCTCACTCCCATATGAGTGAACACAGGATGGGGCCACATCTCCAGGACCAAACCATTAGGCACTCTCTTCACACAACCTCACCAAAAAGTATATGTATATATGAATGTGCGTGCGAATGTTTGTGTGTGTGCATGTACAAGTGTGTGTGTGTGTGTGTGTGTGTGTGTGTGTGTGTGTGTGTGCACATGATGTGTATGTGCATATGTATGCCTCTTTTTCCCACTTTTTTTGTAATAATAAATAAAATCATTCTGGGAGAAGAGCAGTATTCATCTCACACCAGAACTTTTGTAGGCATCTTGGTCCTTGCCTGATTACTGACAAAAATCCCCTTTATGCAAAGGGGTCAAGTCACTGTGTTTGAACTAGACTTATTCCCATTATCTGACTGGGATATGGACCAAATCCTTTAGCTGAAACATATAAGAAGAGAAGGCAGCACCTCTTGGCACTCAAGAAGAACCTTCTTGTGCCTCTGTTTAGAGTGTTGTGCTGTTATTTAAAATTGACACACTAGGTTAAAAAAAAAACTATGTCTGGATGATCCAATGTGTCATACTATTGCAACTTTGATTATTTTATGTCTAGAGAGTTTGCTGAACCATTTATGGGCTTAGGAATGGAGTTTGGGTAGGAAAGTCACTCTAGGTTTGGCCTGAACTGCCTCCTTTATGGGTCTTTAAAGGGAAGGGACTGGGTGGAGAGCAAGTTGATGAATCATCCCTCTATTGCTAAAACTTGGCAACTGTCTTTCCTAAATTGCAAAAGCGCCAACTTCAAATGAATAGAGACCAGAGTTTATCTCTGCAAACCCAAACCGAGGCTGTGAATGTGCTCACCTGCAACTATCAGATGGGTTCATACAAGAAGCAGGGAAGATGAGGGTGAGATGCAGAGGTAAGACTATTCTACTGTGTTAAAAATAAAAATGTAAGCAGATTAACTTGAGTAGGGTTAAACGTCTAATGATAGCCCAGAGAAAAACTTTAGTTCCTCAAATTACTTCACCAATCATCTTACAGTTTTGGTCATTGTAGAGTTAATGAGGGGGGAACGTGTAACTTAGCTATAACCTTTTATGTGTTCCCTTCCTTGGGATACACAATGTAGTAGAAATTACTTGGCTAAATGTGATTTAAGGTTCATTGTTTGTAAATCTCAGCTAGCTCATATTTTTAATTTTATAAGCTAGCCTAAGAATGTTGTTGTTGTTTTTGTTGTTGTTGTTGTTGTTGTGATGGTGGTGGTGGTAGTGTGTGTGTGTGCCTGTGCACATGTGTACATTTTCTTCTAAACATAAAGAATATCTAAATTTTCCTAAAACTAATTTTAAAAAGAAAAAAAAAAAGGAAGCAAACAAACTACCCCGCTCAGCATTGATTTCTAGACTAATGCCATTAATTGGTCTAATTTCATTTGAAAAACACTCAACTCAAACTGTTCTGTTTTCTACTGTGTTCAGGTTCCAGCCTTTGACATCAGCATTAGTAAGATTTGTGACCTCACAAGGATCACAGCACATAGAAGTGCCCAGATACCTCCTTCTGGTTTTACCCTGTACCTTGGTTAAGGGCGCTACTCTAGTTTCATTCTTTGCTTGTGATAAAACTCCATGGTCATGAGCAACTTACAGGAGAAGGAAAGGTTTATTTGGTTTGTACTTCCAGGTCACAGTCCATCATTGATGGAAGTTAGAGCAGGAACACAAGCAAAAATCATGGAGGAAATCTGCTTACTGGCTTGACTTCTAACTGTCTTACTGGTTTATGCTTAGCTAGCTTTTGTATACAACTCAGGACCACCTGCCTAGCCATGGGAGCTCCCACAGTGAGCCAGGCCCCCCTCCATGAGTTAATAATTAAAAAAATCTCATACAGACAAGCCAACTGGATCAAGAAAATTCTTCAATGAAACTTTCCTTTCACGTGGCTCTGAGCTTTGCCAAGGTGACAGCTGACCCTTACTAGCTTAGATGTTTTCAAGAGTACAGTCTGACCTCATTTTCATGGAAGCGTACTTTCACCTCAATGATCTCAGTATCCTTTTCTTACAGAGAAGCAAGGACTGGGTTCAAATAAACAAAGGTCAATTGGTAGCAAGCAAGAGATTCAAACTCAGGTATTCTACCACTACATTTAGGATGGCTTCTAATTCTTAGACATAAGGTCCGGTTGACATTGTTGAGTCCAGATTCTCCAGATTGTGTTGCAATCCCCATAATTATCCTCAAGCCCATGAGGACTTAAGCACAAACTCTTTAGAAGTAGAAGTGCTGAGCAGTACGTTGCTGTTCTCTCTGTTAAAGTGTGTAAGGCTTCCTGAAGGAGAGGCCATGGAGGCACTTAGGTGTGTATACTGAGTTTTCTTATTTCACTTCCCTTCTGCCACTTCCAAAATAAAGACATATTAAGGAACATATGCCAGATTCACAAAGACAGTTGTCTCATATTTTCTCTCATATATGCAATCCAGGTGTAAGAGAGGAACTGAAAATAGATGGATAGAATATATTATGGAAGATGAAGGGAATGAGAGGGAGGCAGGAGGAAGGAGAGATAATACAGAGCTATGAGATGGTGTGTGATCAAAGTATGTTACATGCAAAGATAAAAATTTCATAATGAAATCCATTATTCTCTGTAATAAGTGCTACTACTAAAACACACTAAAGACTAGAAGTTAGAAAATCTTGGTGTTTAGCACATATGGAAATAAAAAGATCATAGCAACCAAGAGTAGGTAGGATATATAAGTCAGGTTCTGGGATCCTGGGATACTGCAACCTAGTCACACCCAACTCTGGCCTTCCACCACTGCCACCTACTCTGCATGCCTGGAGATGAGCCTCCAAGGGTGTTTCTCAGTTACATACTCACCTGATCCAGATAAAAATGACTGATATGTTGTGCCTCAAGTGACAATGTTTATCAACAAATCAACTTTATCAAAGTTAGTTTATCAATAAATAAACTTTGAGCATCCAAGCAACCCAGCTTCTCTCTTTGAGGAGAAAAGGGACGTGACATGATGGTCCTAACAAACTTAACCTTTCATGCATGTGGTAGACCAATTTTTCTTCATTGTCTTTGGATGCAATGGAAAGATACAGTTTCATTGTCTGGTTCCCACCATTAGGCTTTCAATTATCTATCAAACTCCTAATCCCAGCATCGTTTTTCTTCATATACACATTCTTTCCCAACAACATTTAAGCATGCTCCTAGTGACACTCTGTTATGGGATGCTCATCTTCCGTATATAGCTGCCATCAACTTCCTCAGAGCAAGTGTGTCTACTTGCAAGAGAGCCTCAGTATCAGGTCTGTTTATGGTTGATAGTCTATCACAGATGGAGATGGTCAGGAGAAGGAGAAGGAAGAGAATTCTCAGACCTTCACCTGGCACTTTAGCTGCTTCTATGTCCAGCCACTTGCCTGTCATTTTTTCCTACCCACATGCGGTCTCTGTCTCAAGAGGTGCTGGAGTATATAGGTTATGCACAATTGGCTCCCTGAAGGGAGGACCATGTCTCTGAAGCTATGGGGAAGTCACTATCCATGCTGAGGTGAGACCTTCTAGTAGTACGACTGCTTTGCTGTCCTTCTTCTCCTTGCGCGTAACCCCTCTATCATATTCTACAAGTAATCCCAATAAACCCATCGGCTCTCCAAGTCAGACTATGAGGGGATTGTGCTTTAACTTGTTGCTGAGCATGTAGACACTTGCTTATATCTTCCCAGGGAAAGAGATCCCCAGATGCACTTGCATCTTCCCCATAATTTTGTCAGTTGGTTCCTGCTTAATTCTTCACCACTGTAAGCCAAGGGTAACCATTGTTGGGTGTCTCTACTTCAGTTTCTCTACTTTCAGTAACTGGATTATCGACGAGTCACCTGCTTGTGTTTGGACTCTCTAACACTTCAGAATCCCCATTTCCAGTGATAAAAGAGCCATTTATCATCTAATATGGAACACTTTTGAGAGTGAGATAGGTTGTCATGGTGATACCCTTATGGTGTGCATGAGTGGCCGTTTTAGAAAAACAAGTGTACACACATCCTAAAAACAGCTGTGTCTTAGTCTTTACTTCATGTGATTGCTGGGAAAAGCACACACTTATCTTGTCCCCTAGAGTATGTCCTTTCTTACTGCCTCTGTGACAACACATTTGTCCTGTACAGTTGTCCTGTAACTACCTGAGTTTTCATAATTGTGGAGTTTCCTACTTTCCTCAACTGAGTGTTTTGCATTTCTCGGAGTTTATTCTCGTCCTGATCATCCCTGTCTGTTTCCTGGTTCCACTGATGACACTGACAAAGAGGCAGACTCAAAATTTCACCCACCTGAATAAGTCCCTCTTTTGGCCTAATGTCTGGGTGCCTTGGGTCTCTTCTATTGACGCTCTCTCACTAATATCAGAAAGTTAGTACTCCAAAATCTTGTACCACTTTTTACTTTGACATCTTTCCATGTGTCTATTCCGTCATCAAGCCCTACATCTTGTAGATAAGTATCTCAAGTCTTATTTCCCCTCCTCCTCTTCTCCGCTCCAGGCGAGTGCCGCTCTCCGTTCACACTTCTGTATGGGCCTCTCCATCTAAGTGCTTGTCCTTTAATCATATTTATTATGGCAGCCGAATCTGACAAGGACACTTTGTAGCTTAAAATATTGCAAGAGTACCTGCTTCTTTCTGAGAGAGTTCCTCTCTGATCTACTTTTGGCTGATTTCCCAAGGTTCAACTTTCTTTTTTAACTTATCTCATTATTTGGTATTTTTAGTACAGCTTTGACATAGAGCTTTCCCTTGTGATCCAATCCTTTTCCTTGGTTCCTTTTAATCTTTCATCTTCCTCAATCTTTTAGTCTTAAAGTTAACTTATTACAAAAGTTTTCTTGATAACAGTCACGATGGTTTAAATGAGAATGGTTCCCATTGGCTCATATATTTGATTGCTTAGTCACCAGGGAGTGGAACCATATGAAAGGGATTAGAAGGACTGGACAGTATGGTCTGGTTGGAATAAATATGGCTTGGTTTGGTTTGGTTTGGTTTGGTTTGGTTTGGTTTGGTTTTTCAATACAGGGTTTCTCTGCGTAGCTTCGGCTGTCCTGGACTCACTTTGTAGACAAGGCTGGCCTCGAACTCACAGTGATCCGCCTGCCTCTGCCTTCCAACTGCTGGGATTACAGGTGTGCACCACTGCACCCAGCTAATTTGTGGACTTTTGGAAGGGAAGTATGTTCCTGGAATTAGAAACTCATGCCAGGCCAAGTGCCAAGTCTCTCCCCACCCCACCCCACCCCACCCCATCTCACCCCTCTCTCTCTCTCTCTCTCTCTCTCTCTCTCTCTCTCTCTCTCTCTCTCTCTGTGTGTGTGTGTGTGTGTGTGTGTGTGTGTGTGTGTGTGTGTGTGTGTTGCTGTCTGGCTGTCTGTAGAGCAGGATGTAAAGCTCTCAGCTACTACTGTGTTGCCATGTTTATTTGCATCCCACGTTGATTATGAGCTAACCCTCTAAGACTATAAGCAAGCCCCAATTAAATGCTGTCTTCTATAAGAACTGCCTTGGTCATGGTGTCTATTCAAAGCAATAGACCAATCACTAAGACATCAATAAACTGATTTTAAGTGTTCCTCTTATACAAACCCAGAGAGCTACACATAGCTTCTTTAAGGTGGCAGTCATCAGATACTAATGCAATTGTCTCTTGTAAGCCCACTTTCTACAGTAGATTATAAGTAGCATTATATTATGTTATAATTCTAAGCATAATAGAGTACATGTGCCCAGGACCTCTTAACAGTACTGAATCTAAGAGGATAATAAATGATTATGACTAAATAGAAAAGACTTGTTGAATGAATAATAAAATTTTGGCATGAACCCTGAAGACTGAGTGTCATCACTCCAATCTATGTAAGCTAAATGTAAGGATAGTGGACATCAATGCAGAGTTAGACAATGTGGCACAGGAGCGAGGAGCTGTGAAGAGCACACTTTGACAAGGCCGGAAAGTTGGCTACATCTCAGGAGGAGTCACCTGGAGAGGAAAGGGCAGTTAGAAAACGACTGTAAGACAAGAGGCCAGAAGGTCATTTTCTGAGAGTGACTACTACACAGACTACTCATGGATGTTGAAAAGCATGCAGCCGTTATGATAGTCCAGTCAAGCCATTCAGGCTCATGCTCACACTTCTCTGGTGAAGGAAAGGCCAATGGACAGCAACCCACTGTTCTAGGTGTATTCTAACTGACAGTTTGAAACACTATTTGGCAAACAGCAAGCCTTCTGTGACTGCACACACACCCAACAAGATCTGCTCTTGGCTTCCTGTAAGCAGAAGGCCAGTGAAGCAGTAAGTTTTCAATAAACGAGTGACATGTTAGAAATCTGTAGATGGCTATTCTATTCCAGGGCTCCGGCAATTTAAAAGCTGGCTTATAACACAATGGACACACATGCCGTTATTATAGGTTTCTTCCTTTATGAATTTGCATAAATCTGATCTAGCACGTAAGTGTTCTGAACCCATTGAAACAAATACACATAGCCTCTAAGTTCATGAGAATAATTCTGAAACATTTTAATTCTTATAAGTGTTTTGAGGCTGGCAGATGACACAGTGGCTAAGAGTGCACACTACTCTTAGAGAGGACCTGAGTTTGGTTCACTGTACCTACTTCAGGCGTCTTACAACTGCCTGCAATTGTAGCTCTAGGAGATCTGATGCCCTCTTCTGGCGTCTGCGTGTACTGCATGTATGAGCATAAACCCTCACACAGACATGCATAATCAAAAACAAAAAGGGATGTTTTTTAAAGAAAAAAAATGTTTTATTAAAAGTATCGAAAAGTAGAAAAGAAAGACGGTTTGAAACGTATTCTGAAAGAGGAGTTTCTGGCCACAGCGGCTATTTCGCAACCCTGTGTTAAAGCAGTAGGTGGAGCCCGGAGACTTTCACACGCTACAGGGAGACTGGTCTGGATTTCATGCTACTCCTAAAAGCACACTTCCCCGAGAGAAGCTGTGTGCCAGTGTGTCATGTTATCACAACTCCCCACCCCAGTGACTGTCTTCAAGAGACAGAAAAAATGTTAATTCCAAAGAAATGTGAAGAAGACAGAGCCAGACCCACCGCAGTCACGGGCCATCCTACACAGCTGACCCACCAGTCACAGGCGGGGTTACCTTACACAGCTGCCTCTTCAACAGCAATGTTTGGAGTGAGGTCCATCGTCATCTTCAGATTGCTTTTTTAAGAAATAGCCTGGAATATAACCTAGAACACCCCCCTTCGTCTGTCTGTCTATCTCTCTCGGTGTCTCTGTCTCTCTCTTTCTCTCTGTGTCTCTGTCTCTGTCTCTGTCTGTCTGTCTGTCTATCTGTTTCTCTCTCTCTCTCTCTCTCTCTCTCTCTCTCTCTCTCTCTCTCTCTCTCTCTCTCTGGTGTATGTGTGTGTACGCAAACTACAAAGTTAATGTTAACTACATTTTTTTCATTCAATCATGGCCAAAACATTGGAAGGGCCTGTCTATGTTCCACACGGCTCACTTTGTCGGCTCTGTCCCCAGCAGACTGCGGTACCCTCAGAAACAAGCTCCCTCCCAACACCACACACGATTGACGCCTCCCCGCATAGTGCCCCTTGACTGATGAACACAGGATGACTTTGTAGCTTGTCTGTACCTAATGACAACCTAACAAAAGCAAGTGTTCTGTTTATCCCTCTTAACGTCATAATCTAATCATTTTCAGCCACTAATGCTTCTCCATGAAAAGGAGACTGTGTGCAAAGCTCTAGTCTTTGTTCTCAAGGAAGGACGTAAACTTTCCCCAGAGACTTGACTATTAAACAGTCTCACCATTTAGATGTAAGCTTAAAGAGCCCTTCTCGGTGCATCTCTCCTTACTGTCTGCCTACGCTCTGCCTTTCTTCCTCAGGGTTAGGGTTTGGGCTTGACTTTCCATCTCTACAGAAAGCCTGGCTTTGGGAGTTTCATTGTGTAGCTGCCTAAGCTTACAGCTTCATAATGAAAAACGTGAAGTGTAGAACTGATAAGAAACAAAAGAGATGATACAACTAAAGGGAAAACTCTGGCAAATGCTTAGGCAGGTAATGGTAAGGTGGAGATTGCTCTATCGGGGCCACAGTAGCTCAGAGTCCATGGTTCACTGACACCAGAGGGCCTGGCAAGACTCATAACACAACCAGAGCTTGATCATTGTTAGAGGCCCCAGCTCTCTTTGCTTCACTGAGCTTAGCCTTGAGGAAGAGAGGATTTGATTGGTCGTTTTGGACACTTTGTGGAATTGATGAAAGACTGGCCATCCCAAGATACTACCTATCCACTTCCATCCTTCCTTCCTCCTTTACCAGACCCAGGTGCCCCTCATTGAAGGGATCTTCGCCTCTGACTTCAGTGGAGTTGATCCAGCCACCTGCGCTTCTCTATGGCTCCCAGGTACTCTGTGCAGGCATCAGCCGTGAAAGCTACTTCATATGTCGCTCTTGCTGAGGGGCACTCCAAAGTTTCAGGTCCCCTTTTCAGTCCAAAGCTCGTTTTGACAATGGTAGGAAACACTGCAAACGATGGAAATAGCAAAAGTCGGTGGTAAGAAACTGGGGTGAGGACAAAGCATGTGAGGTCACTGGATACCAAGGAAATCATAGCGGTGGCACTTGAACCTGGCCCTAAAACCCACGGAAACCGCCAGCTGTCTCTTCGCACTGCAACGACGACGCAGTCGCATACTGTTATAAAGCTTGCGGGTCGCAAATAATGCCCTCGAGTGTTAATTAATCCACCCTTCTCAACACCACCACGCCGAGGTTTAGAAGATTACTACGTAGTTTTTACAGATGAGAGAATTAGCAAGCGAAGGCATTGAGCAATGTACTCTGGTACACTGTCCTTTACATCAGAGATGAAGGCCAAGTGAGGAGTTAGCCAAGGTTACACACACCTTGCGGAATGCCCAGACAAGAGGGCGCTGCTCATTCGCTGGCACTACATTGAGATAGATGACAGGTGGGCTAAGCAGTCAAGCAAACCAGAAATTGGCTAGAAAGGAGAAGGGCTAATTGATTGACCTGAGGAGGAGGACGGCGAGTGAATGAACACACTTAGAATGTATAAAGGAGTAAAGGAAATGACAAGCGATCTTTGTGCTACAGAGTCAGGTTGCCAGGTCAGCCATCACTCAACAGAGAGGAGACGTTTCAGTTCGTCACGGTCAGTTCAGAGCATCCTCTGCTTTCCCTGGCATCCGGATACCAGTGTCCTTTCAAGTCAACCAGCTCCCTGGAATCACTGTCTCCTCTCACAGGAGCAGGATCGCCAGTCCACTGTTTCTACACACTCAATGCTATATGATGAAGTGTTGAGCCCTGCCTATATTCAACCTATATGTGGGTGGCTACAATATTGAGAGAACCCCATGGCCTCAAAGCAAGGACTCTGCCCACTGTCGGCACATGAATTCTTAGTCAAAACATCCATGACTCTCCACACTGTTTACTATCTAAGATCTGGAACTCAACCCTCTGCTACCATAGCAGGTATTCTCCAAAATTGTCGCTTGAAATAATAGCCAAAGGCAGCAAGATGACTCAGCAGGTAAAGGTTTGATTCCCCCACCACCACCACAAGGAATCTTAAAGTGAAGATGAGAACCAATTCTCACAAGTGGTGCCTCAATTCCCACATTCATGTCATGGTATGCAAACACATATAAATAATAAATAAATAAAATATAATAAAAACAAGAAATGATGGACACGGTTTTGGTTTTGGTTTTTTTTTTTTTTTTTTTTTTTTTTTTGAGACAGGGCAGGGTTTCTCTGTGTAGCCTTGGCTGTCCTGGACTCACTTTGTAGACCAGGCTGACCTCGAACTCACAGAGATCTGCCTGCCTCTGCCTCTGCCTCCCCTAGTGCTGGGATCACAGGCGTGCATCCCGCTCCTGGCTGATGGACACATAGTTTATTTCTCTGCGTTAGAAGGAGCAAAGCTGTAACTGAAAGTAGACAATGTAGAAGCAACAGGAAAAGGCTGGCTGTTTATACATTTCTGGCTACACACATGGCTCCATCTCTATTAAGGGTTTTTCTTTTACCCTTGTGATGTATCATCACAAGAGAAATTTATAAAGTTCACTTTAGAAATTTAAACCCAAAGGATGAGCAGAAAGAAATGGAGGGAGAAGGCTAGTGAAATGGCTTTATAGAGCTGTGCTAGGAAACAACACCAAGTGATACATCAGTAGACATGCAGTCAGGGGAGTTGACACTGGGACAATAAAACTTGACAGTTTCTTGAGGCCAGCAACCCAGGAAATTCAAGTTTCTTCGTCACTGCCACTCATTCATTCTTTTCCCCGTGTGACCTGTGTTTATGGAACTCACAGAATGTGTGGTGCGCCCCTGGGGAAGAAGAGCTGCAGAAGCGCAGTGCCAATGGAGCAGACCTTCTGCTGCAAAATACAACTAACAGACAAGGACGTATATAAACAATGATGCGCATGTGATGAATGTGACAGGTGCCATGCTTAGAGCATAACCCAGCTTCTTTGGAGAGAATGCTTCAGTTTGATCACGGTGAAGCAGGAGGCAGAAGTTGGACACGGTTCCAATATTTGTTCCCTTGCGGATACATCCTGAGTATTGGTGGGACTTCTGGGTATGCTGGGAACACCTATGTGAGGTTATTTTAGATTGCACAGCAAGTGATGTTTGCATATTTGCATGTATTATTAAGTTATTTAATCGGCATGCTTCAGTACATCAGAAGGAGATTTGTTTTCCTGGGTAACCCTTTAATAGGGAAAATGGGAAGGTCAGAGGTTCCTCTTTCAGAGAGTAGGAAGTGTACAGCTTCCTCTTGGGAAATGTTGAAGAATGTAATCACCTGTGCTATAAACCACTGATGAACTATTAGGTTTTTAAATCTGAAAGGTCTCCACAGTTGCGTGTTCTGAAAGCTTAATCCCCAGTTTATAGTCTCATTTTAAATTATATTTTTCTTTATTCTTGAGGTGTGATCCTATGTACCCCACTACTCTCTTGCAAACACCTCATCTTCTTCCTAGTCACTGGCACATTTCCTGTACTCCAGGGCATAGCTCCACAACCCTGCATTTAGAGGCAACACGGATTTGATTTAGTAAGTCATCAAAAATGAACAACAAAAATCCCAAAAATGCATGAAGTTGCGGCATGAGTTTAAAGGTCATGGGGGAGGCTTTAGGAGCTGGGACCTGGGATGGTGACCTCAGTCAGCAGGGGTGGGACTTGGAAGGTTGTTCGCCTGGCCTCTGGTTCTGAGCCGTCTGCCACCATGTGAAAGTCTCGGCTGTGCACTTCCGGGCCATGGTTTCTCAGCTCAGGTGTACTGAATTTGCCACTGAGCAAGGAGCCAAGTCCAAACTTCCTCGTGTGTTCTTCCTTCAGGCACTCTGCCACAGCAACACAAGAGAAAGTAGGATGGAGTCCAAAGAGTTATGAGCTGAGCATGGACTCTAGTAGGTAGGAGGACCATGTTTGAAAGCCAGTGGGAAAAGTTTGTGTGTGTGCATGTGTGTGTGTGAGAGAGAGAGAAAGGGGCCAGAAGGGTGCTGGGACCTGAAACTACGGGGCATTGAGTTCTTCAGTGACCTAAGTGACCTTGAAGAGGATGTCAAGTTGTAGATGAGATTTAAGCTACTTTGAATATAATCCTTCTGTAAGACTCTTAGTTGAATGTCCATCTAGCTGGGTCTGGATTTGGATACCCAGAAACTGTGAGATTATAAATAGAAAATTTTTTTATAACAGTAAGTTGGTGGTCCTTTGTTAGGAAGCAAGAGAAAAATCCTACAGAATGACTTCAGTAGCTCCTGGTTTTGCCTTCGTCAAAGGAAAAATATCAACACAGACAACTTGTTAGGCGTCTTCACTGTCTTGGACTACTCACATTTCTAACACTTTGGGCAAATACAGAACAACCAGAGGCACATCTGACTCCTTCTGTCTGTAACAAAACTAGAGACATCTGGCATCCTTGCTCGTACTTTACTCTCTCTCTCCTTGCTGAATGAACTTTAGGTCACCAGTCCTCCTCAGGACTGGGTTTGTCATCAGACACAGGAGCGCATGAAAGCCAGAGATGATCCTGGCTTCAAGAAGGGATGTGTTGGCCCTCTTTTCTCCAAGCTCTTTAGTGCAATGATGTTTTATGTCTCCTTATGACAGCCCATTACACCCAAGCAAAGGGAGGACAACAGAAAATGAATATTTTATTGGCTCTCATACCGTGGGCATGGCCTGAAGCGAAAATAAATGTTCTATGACATTCATCTTTATAAAATGCATCCTCGCCCATCATAAAGAGATCCAGTGAGTCATCTCTTTACATGTCTCTCACTGGAAATTTTAACTAAGTAATTATAGTCATATTTTCAGATGTACTCCGTGCCTGGAAAAGTTATGGCCAAATAGAAACAACTTTCTCTAATACAAAGGAAACTATAAACACGCTGGTTGGGGAGTTGTTTTAGATAGTAGTGCTGTGTGGTTCCTCTCAGCCAGAAGGCTGGATGTTTTCATGAGAATATTTAGAATTTTCTATAGATTAGTGACTTCTAGGATATCGATGTTGTATTTGGAAAACTATAGTATTGTCAGCTAAACATCCCATATACTAAAACTTCATTTAGTGCAAATGAAAGTGTGACCTATCACTGATTTCTCATTAGTCACTATGATTCAAAGGACTCAAAAGGAGAGAAAAGAAAAGCATGCATGATGTGCGTTCACATATGTAGATATGTTGTGGTGCACATGTGGAGGCCAGAGAACAAGTTGTTGGAGTTGCTTCTGTCTTACCATCATGTGGGTCCTAGAGATTGAAGTCAAATTCAGGCTTGGTGGCAGTGCATAACCATCTTGCCAGCCCCCATGTGCCTATTGACAACATTACTATGGTAGTCTTTTAATGTATGACTTCCGCCTCAAGAGCAGAAATTAGGACAAATTTTGTCCTACCCATCCGATACACAACTACATGTGTCTATAGACACATTTACTTACATTTGTCATAACAGTGAGCCATGGAGACTCTGATGACTTGTGTGAGAAGAGGCAGGACAGGCTTCTACTAACTACCACACAGGAGCTACCTTCAAAATCACCCCTCTCTGGACCCTTAGGCATCATGTCACCTATGGTCCACAAGTCAGTTCTTTATGGTCCATAAAGCCAGCACTCATCTTTTTTTTTTTTGATCAATTATGGGCCTAGGATTACTCTACATTAAGGTGTTTCAAGTTTTCAACACATTTTCCTTCATGTTGTTTCTTCATGTTCATAGTCAAGCTATTTGGGCTCCTGGATGAATCTCCAAGCTCTACTTCAGGTGTGTAAGTTCCTATGGATTAGATTTTGGTTGCTTGATTTGCACTCTGTGGCATTACCTGAGCTGCCATTTTCCTTCAGGCAAAATGGGTGAGGGCCCTAGCCACAGTTATTTTGAAGCACTGTCATGGCCATAGCCCAGCTGTGATGGGAAAGTGGGGTAGGCTGCTACCCACAGGACTCAATCAGAAAATCCCAAGAGGGCTTGTCTTCTTCATGGCTGTCTGCTAGAGGGTTAATGGTGACTGGCTGTATATAAGTCTACTACTATTCACATTACTTCACATGCAGCCACCACTGGGAGAGAGTCTTACAGATGAGATTGTAAGGGCGTTGGCATCCGCACTGTGCCTTGTTCCTTGTATAATCAACACCACAACCAGCAGCTGCCTTGGCATACATACAAGAAGGCAGGTTGTCTTCTAGGAAGCCTTAGTCTGCTGAGGTTTCCATGCTCTTCAGAAAATACTCACCTAGATACTTAGCTCTGGCCCATTTTACATGGCTCCTTTGACTCGGCTAAACCCTTGAGAATATAAAGTGTAGCTCAACCACATGCTGGTTGAAGTCCTCTTCTCAAGGACCATAGGAACACCTTTCAACTTTTTATGAACTTGTGCTATTCAGAAGTGCCAGAGCAGTTTTTTTCTTTTTTTACACCTCAATTGTTATCCCTTCACTTGTTTCCTCCCTCCCTCCCTCTTTCATTGCTTCTCAACACAGTTTCTTATAAAGTTCCATACCATTACAAATGATGTGTGGATCAGAACTGGAAATTAAAACAAAGAAAAAACCTATCTGCTTTCCGTTAAGTAAATTGCTCCTGGGGTGAAGTAATATTCTGTTTAGTAGATTCTATTCCTGTGCTACCAAGATCACTATTAGTGTTTGTTCTTTTTATTTTATATAGAAAGAATGGATCTTAAAATAAAAGTATTTTGTAATTTAGTTCTATATCTTAAATCAAGCCAATATATTATGTACTTGAGATAGGGACTATCAGGTACCTTTTGGTAAGAAGCCAAGGTGAAGGGATGAAGACTCATGGATGCTGCTATAAATCTTCATGCTAAATTAAGAAGTTGAGAGAGTTGATAAGGAACTTGGGGAGGGGAAAGCAGGGATTCAATTATAGATTATAGTGTTTATCAAATTATTTTCAAGCAACTTCTAGAAAAATATAACTCAGTAAAGATATCATATCAATGCTGAAAGATTTCAAATATTAGGATGAGCTATTCTGACAACTGATGTGTATTAATGAGATTATAAATAATGATTAATCTCTGGAGCTTCAGCATATTATGTTATTATATATGTTACATATGTATGATACGTGTGTGTGTGTGTGTGTGTGTGTGTGTGTGTGTGTGTGTGTGTGTGAGTGGAGGGGATGCATGACACAGCATGGAGGTAAGAGACAACTTGCATGGGTTGGTACTCTCCCAAGTAGGTTCCAGGGGTTAAACTCTGGCCCTAAGCCTTGATGGCAAGCATCATTACCTGCTGAAGCACCCTGCTGGACCTGAGATGCCGTGCTTTTCTTAATGTTCTTTTATTTTCTAACGAAAGATGAACAAACATTACATCATTCTCTCTACTTTTTCCTCATTCTTTAATAGTCAGGCTTTTCTCCTTACTCTGCTCAATGCTCTTGGAAATCAGTTGAGACCATCAGGAAGGTTTATCACAAGAGGGTCATCTAGAAGCTCCAAGGAGGTTGGTCACATTTTGAGATAGGACTTTTAATCCAGTCAGAACATATCTAATTATCCTGTTTTGAGATTCAGATCCTAGGCTTTAGTTTGCAACACATTATCCAGTTATGAATTCAGTAGTCTTTAGCTGGAGCTAAAAAAAAAAAAAATTTCAACCAGGAATTGATGTCAGCTATCAGGCGGTTGTTAACTATTGTTCCTCTGGTATTTGCGCTATATGCCCTTTTCCACTTTTCCCCCTCAACAAAAATGCTTCAAATGTAGTTAGGTAATGTTTTCATATACTTTTCTGTCCATGTTTAATATGACTTAAACTTATATTTTGTAACACGTTCCCAAACATATCCTGTTACAGGCTTAGGTATAGCTCTGTTCAGCTAGATACATAGACTATTGCCCTTATTGTTTTTTTATTGATTTCATTGACTTTTTGTTTTCATCCACAGCACCTCTCTGCTACTACTGAAGAGGTTTCAACTATGCTCTCAAATATATCCAGATATTGACCCTACCTCATATATCCATGGACACCATTCCATTCTTCTATAAGGCTTGTCCTCTTGATTGTTGCAGTGGGATACTTCTGCGGTTACTCATATCACTCTGTAGAGCAGCCGATAACAGCAAAGCAGATCATGTCAAGTTTCTGTGTGAAATTCTGGATTTCCTGTCATTTTCCTCCAAAGTTCTAGCACTTTCTGTTCCTGATTGGCTCCATCCTGTATTACCTTATACTTTACTGAACCATGGTACCCTGGGCTCCAGTGATAGATTTGGCTCTTTAAGAGACACAAACAGACACAGAATGGAGGGAGGTGGGGCAGAACTGTGCTGGATTTCTGTTAAGACATAAGATGTGATGGAGTAAACACATTTTATTAGATCACTGATGACAGGTGGGTAAAAGTTAGGCTCCAATGTGAATTGTGCCAACATGACTTAGGCACGAGAGAGAGAGAGAGACAGAGAGAGAGAGAGAGAGAGTCAGTAAAGCCAGAGAAAGGCAACATCATTTCCCAGAGCTGGCTATGGCTAGCAATTATTAACACTAAGTTTCTTCTACATGTCCACAGAGGCTGCTGCCCAACAGAAGCCCTGTCCTTCCTGTTGATAAGAAGGAATGGCTCTCGGGTCCTATGGTTCTCAGACACGTGTAAAGTATAAAAAAAACATATCCACAGCTGGATAAACTCAATGGTTCATCATGTGTACTGGTAGAACAAACAGTAATCTTTTTGTAGGGGCAGAATTAAATTGTATGTTATCAGGGTCTGAGGTCACATTGGGAGCATAGACTAGGCTGCTGGAAGCTATGCTTGGGTTTGATTAAGTCCCTCAGTATAAGCATTTGGATAAGGTTCTCCTGGGATGACAGTGCTGTGGTTTTCATAAAGCCTGTGAAGTAAGGGGAGACTGGGAGTGAGTAGGAGGAATCTACAGACAAAGATTTAGGTCTGATGCCTGAGAAAGGCAGGAAGGAAGGAAGAAGGGAGGGAGGGAGGGACGGAGGGAGACAGGAAGAAAGGCAGGCAGGAAGCAGGAATGAAGGAAGACAGAAAGGCAGGCAGGTGGAAAGGAAGGAAAGAAGCTAGGCAGGTAGGAAGGAAGGAAAGAAAGGAGAGATTAAGTTATAATCTCAAACTGCTCAGTCATTCTAATGAACTCTCAACAAGCATGAGAGTTATCTCAAGTTAAATATGGGCATTAGAGGAATCATGGCCTGACAAGAAGGATGTTACCAGTACACTCATTGTACACATGAGGATATGGGCTGTGAGTAGCCCATCAGATCCATATCCAAAAGGGATGGCAAGTGTGACTCTGGTTACTTGTTGCATTTACAGCAGGAGGCCTAAGCAAAGAGGACTCATAGTCATTTCATAACCATCCTGGCTATTCTGGCCTAGCTTCTCAGGCTTGCCCCTCTCTCTCCATGGAACACTATGACACTAAGAGCAACTAAGAGCACTCTGACACTCTGACACTCCTTCCATTGGCCAACCCTTGGGCTAAACTGAATTCTCCAGTCTGGGAAATTTCTCCAGTCACCCAGGGTTTGCTGGTACCTTTTTTTAACATATTTGAATATAGTTCTCATGGTGAATAGCTTTTTCCCTTAGCATAATTACCACTATATTTTATATTTGATGCTATACTGTCTGCCCTCCCCTACTGTAAATATAAGAAAAATTTGTCCTAATTATTACCATAATCCCAGAACCTAAAATGGTGCCCAAATTCTGATAGATACTTGAAAAACACCTGAACACTAAGCTGCTTCTAATGAAGCAAGTGCAGCCATAGACTTCTCATCTCCGAACCACCTGGTCTTCTATTGGGAACTTGGGAAAATTAGAGAGATGCCTTTCCAAGACCTCAGTTAGAATCAGCATCATTTACAGGTTGAAAGATTTAGTTAAGTCTGTGGTATATATCTTTCTTGGTTTTTGTGGAGTTTTGCTGTTGTTGTTGTTGTTGTTTATTTTTTTATTTTTTTATTTTTTTATTTTTTATTTTTTTGGTTTTTCGAGACAGGGTCTCTCTGTGTTAGCCTTGGCTGTCCTGGACTCATTTTGTAGACCAGGCTGGCCTCAAACTCACAGTGATCCACCCGCCTCTGCCTCCCGAGTGCTGGGATTAAAGGCGTGCGCCACCACGCCTGGCTTTTTTGTTTATTTTTCATAATGCCTCACCTGGGGCTGAAGGGCACGGTCTGCTATGCAGTCACAAGGATCTGAGTTCAGACCCCCCAAAACCCATGTAAAATGACAAGTATGGTGGCGGGTCCCTGTAACACCAACCTTGAGGGAGTGGGGCAGGGATGAAGGATGCCTGAAGCACAGTGGTCAGCTTGCCTCAACCAATAGATGAGCTTCAGGTTTTAGAAGAAACTCTGACCCCAAAAATAAAGGTGGAAAACAATCAAGGAAAGACGCTCAATATTTATATTAAGCTTCCACAAGTGTTCATACACATACCTGCTTGTACATGTGTAACACGCACACATACACACACACACATACACACACACACACACACACACACACACACACACACACACACAATCTCACACCAAATGTTTACTCCCGATTAATGAACTAACTAGTAGGTGATATCCTAAGCTAAGACCCTCATGGGGAAAAAGACAATGATAAAACTCACTTCTGTGGAAGATTCTCTTCCGGATTTATTCTAGGTCTTCTCTTCTTCTAGAGCAATGGCCAAGAGAGAAAAACTAGCGTCAGGAGGTCTGATCATTTTTGGTCATATTATATGTCTAAATTTTCAGTTTGGTGTGCTGTTAAAAAATAAAACAAAACCTATGGAGATCCAAGCAATTGCATCACAAAGTGATGTCTTAGGTCCTCAAGGCTGGTCACTTGCTGCTTTAAGATCCTCGGTATTAAGCATCAGGGTGCAGGCACATCATTCTGATAGTTAGAATTGACTCAGCTCAGTCTTCTAAAATAACCGATGAAAGTGAAAAAAAAAATATTTAAGAGCAGTTGGGAAAATAGTTTCTCTTAATATCCAGAAGGAAAGACACGGGGAGAAAGTGATCTTCGCAGACCATGGAAGATTAAACGGTGACGCATGGAAGAAAATATTTCACTTTTAGATTTATTTTCAACTTCCGAAGTAGAGCTGAACAGAGATAAGAAAGTGAGCTTGATGTGTGTGCTGCCCATCTGCTTACAAATCCCAGTTTTATTGCAAGACAAATAGATAAATAATAGAAGCCTATATAATGTTTGTCTCTGAAATAATAGTTCAACTAAAATTGACTATGCAGGCAGCAGAGGATGAATGGCCTTTATAACGTGTTTTTATAACATAATCTTTTCATATAAACAACTGGCAAGGGATTCTTAAGGAATCTTATTAGCCGGGAATTTCAAAGCTACAATGAATGGATTGAGTTACAGAATTATTTCCCAATTTTGTGCTGGTGGAAGAAAACATCTGTTAACTGTATGTTAATGAACAAGACATTCTGTTCTGTTAGGGACCCAACAAAGAGCTCTGAAAAAAAAAAAAAGCAGGGCAGTTTGGTAAATACAAAAAAAAAAAATCACTTCCTCAAAGGATGACAAATTACATCTAAAATATTATAAAGATAAACAGAAGGGTTTTTTTTTCTCATGAGAATAGCTATATTTGGATCTAATGAGGAATAGGCAGTTCTCTGTGGTTCAAAGCCTGCCAGAGATCTTTGTGTAGTCGGTGGACAGACTGGAGTTAGAAAACAGATTTGCCTCATGGAAGAAGTGTGCGGCAGACAGCCAGGAGAGGCAAGGCAGTAAATCTCAGTTTAGTTACTATTTCCACATGTCTGGCAAATGCCCTTGGACGGCCAGGTCCAGACAGTCTGAAGCCGATGCCGCACCATGAGCTGCCTCTTCATGCTCTGTTTGGCCTCTTTGTAACCTGATTGATGCATCTCTCCACAGACACACTAATTTTACATGAGCTGAGCTTGGCTCGAGGGCAGGGGATGAGCCTTCATGGGTTATGAGCTGGCGATTGCCTGACTAACCACGGCAGTCAGTCAATACAACCTATGGGCTGAAACAAATAGAACAATTTTTACCTTATGAAGAGCTTACAGATGTGTTTTAGTAACTCAGAGGGACCTGGTTCACTTCCTAAGTTTTAATCCTTAAGGAGAAAAATCGAGATATTAGCCTCATAAATTTTAGTCTTTATCATTTAACTTAAATGTCTCAATTATTCTTTAGTATTTCATATGTAAAGACTTCTATGGTTTAAGGATATAGCTATAATATTTTGTGATAAACATATGGACTATAAATATGAAAGCATTGCTACATTTTCTTCAACAAATTATTACTGGAACTTTTGAACCTTCCATTTACTTTCCTTGCAGTGATATTAGCTAGGTTTGTGAATTCAAGTTTTTAATCTTAAGACTAAGAAAGCTGGGCTTTAAAGTCATGGCTTTAAGGCCAGGCTGCACTACTTAGTGAGTTCTAGGCTTGTCCTGGATATAAAGTGAGACTGTCTTAAACAAAAGAAAGAAGGTGAGAAGGAAAAAGAAGGAGAAAGAGAAGGAGAGGAGGGAGAGAGAAGGATGGAGGGATAGTGAAAGAAAAGAGAAATATAGAGATAGATAAACAGATAGATAGATAGATAGATAGATAGTTAGATAGATAGATAGATAACAGATCATAGAGAGAAGTTGAAATAACTGTTCTTGTCTTAGAGTTAATTTTTCTTGCAGTTTCATTAAAAGTGAAAAATTTGAGTTATTCAACTGGAAAGAAAACTCAGTAGATCATATGTGTACTGTACAAATATGAAACCTATGTAAAAAGATGGCAGTGATGGTGTGCACTTGTGATCTCAGTGCTCGGGAAGTGGAAACAAACAGGTCCTTAAGGCTGGCTACCTAGCCGGACTATCCTACTCAGCCCAGGTACCAGTGAGAGACCCTGCCTAAAAATACAAGGTGGGAGGGTTCTGAGGGTTAATACTACAGATCCAACATTCTTAAAAGACATTAATTGCTTATGTTTCCTTCTTTGATGCCGAGGATTTGAAAGCTTATCTTGACATACACTTTCAGCATCTTCACCCTTCCTAGCACCACCTGCTTTCAACAAGTGATAAGACACTGATGATAGTCTGTATACATAACATTTTCCCTTTTTTAAATTTTTATATATACATCTATCTTATTACACATATATAAAATAAACTACATATAGCAAAAAGAACCACGAAACAATCAGGAATTATATTAATTTTACATTCATAGTGTTTTGGCTATTTGTATTTGGCAAACTTGAAGAAAGCATCTTTCCTATCTTGGTGAGTCTAAAATTCTGAATGTAAATCATTATCTATCATATCTCGTCTCTATCAACTTAAAACATCTATCTTGACCTAAAAACATGTTAGCCCCTGAACAACTAAGCTTCATTGTAAAACTAAACTATCTGGCCTTCAACCCCATCAGAGACTTGAGAAAGAATAAAATTAATTACATCAGTAAACAAGAAGTGTGGTTAGGAGCTTCCAAAGTGAAACAACTGTCAGAAGCAGTCTGCTGCCTGAACAGTCACTCTCCATAACGTTGGAGCATCATCTGCAGCCTTCTGGCCCAATATCTGACAGGTGTATTTGTGACGCAGGAACTATTGAGGACTTGCTTATCCTGTCTTGGCAGAGTTTGGTCGTCGACTCTGGCTGCATCCAAACTTGCCCTTTTTTAGACAGAATTCTGTCAGTGGCTGAAACAAGGACATTTTCCCCCAGTGGTTTGTTTGCCGCATTTGAGTCCATCTCCATAAGGAAGTTCTTTGATGTTCATCATCTTCTTTGAGGTAGGCTGGGTATTGCCAGGAGTTAACCTGCCTTATTGTCAATGAATCTTTAAAAGTAGAAAAAACATCTTTAAATGCCAAATTCTGTAGGTCTTCACACACATATTTCTTCTCCAATATGAGGTATTGTACCCATACAACTCAAGTAGAATACAAAGTTTACCTCTAATACTTTGAAAGTGCTATTGCAGGCTGTTTAAGGTAAGTAAGTTATACAAGTTAATTGTTAGTTGATCAAATCATGGTCATGTCAATTATTAGTCTATTTATATTATAAGAATATGCATCCTAGGTTTAACAGATAGAATTCAACACAGCTCACTGACTCACAGATCATCAGCTTTGTGACATGGTGAACATAATTTTCTTAACCTGGAGGATCTAACAGAAGGATCCTTTGTGTTGACATCTTCATTATATGCTGTTCTCACTAGTTATGAGGGTTCCAGTGAGAAATGTCTTCCGTAAACTCACACATTTAAACACTTGGTCCCTTGTTAGTAGCTCTATTTGGGGGCATTTATGGAACTTTTATGAGATGGTGTCTTTATGGAGGGATTATGTCAGTGGGGATAGAATTTGAGGGGTTATTATCTCACCCTCTTATTCTCTCTCTCTGCTTCCCAAATGTGGATGGAACATGATCAGGCAGATTGCTGGTCCTGTTGTCAGGCTTCCCTCTGATGATGGACTTTAGCTCTTTGAAACTATGACTTAAAATAACCCTTTCTTCCTTGGGTTGCTTTTGGTCATTGTATTTTATCACAGAATCAGAAAAGTAATTAATGCATTAGTCTACGAGATATTTTTAACTTGCTCTATATGCTGGACAACAGAACATGGCTTAGGGAAAGGAAAACAGCCACACAAGATTTGGAAGCATATTTATGTTGAGGAATAATGAATAGTATAATTAGCATAAGAACCTCAACCAAACAGGCATGGACCTTGAGTGTTGAGTTTTGAAGTGAGTTTTATTGCGAAGGAAAGGATAATTATGTATATGAGACCAAAGTTACAGGAAGATTGACTTGTAACTGGAGAACATAAATTATATAAAGTATAAATCAGAATAAATACAAAACTACTTAAATCCTTGTCTATATTTTATAATATGATTTTAGTAGAGTCACTGTCTCAGGATTCTCTCTTTTCAGAGTCTAGTCACACTGTTTTTTTTTAATAAGATCATAACATTATTAACCAACCTCATAGTTCCAAGTACATAGACCCCAGTCTGCCTAGTAAAAAATGTGGTTGCAAGAAACAACTGCATGGAAATTGAAATCCATGTCAATGACAAAACCCATTGTGTTGAAACACTTTGTTGATGGCTTTACCTGATATAATAATTTTTACATCCAAAACCATTCCGCCTAAGTTGGTTTGATTTCAGGGAATTTTTATAAGCAAACCAAACATATTGTTGAAGGAACAGTGACTGTTTATAGTAACCTTTCCAAGAGTGAGTCACTGTAGTAACAGGCCCTATGAACATTCTGCCTCAACTTGAGCCACTGAAGGTGGGATTTCCTGTGTAAGATACTATTTGGGTTATGCTTAGAACTCCTTAACATGTGGTTATTATAAGTATCTTCTCTCTTACTATTAATACATTTGAAAAACAAATACCTCATTATCTGACCTCAGATAAAGAACTTAAATCCTGTCATTCCTCATTTACCAAAAAATAATTCAGACTTCAGTATCTTGTATCATATTATAACATTATTAATCCTAAATAATAGTACTTATTCATATAAACTGGATATAAAATTTTTGGTAGAACAATTTAGCACTTTATGTTGAATATATATGCTTTATTTAGCCAATTAACAGATTTTTAAGGTTGTTTCCTCTGAGGAAGTTTTATCATTTGCAAAACAAAGATGTGTAATGGCTACATGCCTTATCATATGCAAAAGAGAAGACTTTTCCTCTTCTAAATTTTATTTCAATATGTATTTAGCTAATGCTATCAATTTAAATAAACATTATGCATTTAAATGTGTTATTAATGAGAAGGTCTGATTTTAGAAGGGCCCTCTGTGGTAGTCTCCTCTTACACCAAGTACGGGTCCTCTTCTGACAACTTCCTTAAGGCATCTCTTCACTTAGTGATAAGGCTTACATTTCATGGGCACTGGTCTGGACAGAGGCTCTTGTATACCTTGTATTTTGAGAACTCTGTGCTAAACTGAAGAGCAACATAAAACTCTACATCTACAATTTGAAATGAACCACTGTGTTCATAGTACAGGTGCCGTGTTCCCAGATGTAAGTAGGAGACAGCAGGAGAGTTAACCACAAGGCTAATAAGACAGGTAACTGACCTCTTCTTACTTGGGTTCTTTCAAAAACCCTGGAGGGGACCTTAGGGGTACATACTTAGACAGCTTTGTCCATAATGTAACAACAGCATATATTTAACTATGATGGAGCAAAACTGTTCCTAATTTCCACTCTAACTTACCCTCTGTCAGACTTTACTTTTCACTTCATCACTTGGAATCCTGGAACGTACAAGAACAGTGCTTAGATTCACAGATGTAAATGCCCCTGGCACTGTGAAAAAGTAGACAGAGGGACGGCAACAAAGTTTGGCACTCACAAAGTTCACAGCTGATGTGGGTAACACACACAAAGTTTTAAGTGATTTTTTTAAATTTTACTAACATTGGTCAAAAATAACCTCTCACACACACAAAAAAAAAACCACACCCACACAAACACACACATATACATGCTCACACACAAACACACAGACATACACACTCTCTTACACACACTCACACACACAAAGAAACACACACAAATACACACATACACATACTCGCACACACACACATATTTACACATACAAACACACAGCGAGAGATAAACACACACACTCACACACAGACACACACAGACATACACACTCACACACACATATATATAAGTGTTCTACACAAGAGAAACTCAAGGCTTTCTGGTGGTCAACAATACAAAAGGTTTCTTTTTGCATTGCCAACGATAAATTAAGAAGCTGAACCTTGTGAGTTTTTTTTATAGCAATTTTGTTTTTACTAGCACACCAGTCATACTAACTTCCCAGAGCTACCGTAACAGAGTTCTGCTTAGGTGACTTCTATTACTGTGCTATGTGGTGCTATGGAACCTCCTAAAATCTAAACAGAGTGCCAGCAGGCTGTACGGCCTCAAAGCTTTCAAGTAGGCTCTTTCCTTGATCCTTCAAGCTGCTGGAGCCCCAGAGGCTCCTTGGCAGCGCAGGTGTTATGCCAGACTTTGCTTCCATCTCCCTGCTTCTCCCATGGATGTCATCACGTGGACCTCCTGTATTCCAGAGTCCTTTCATCTTTCCCAGCTACAGTTGCAACAACGATGCTGTGATTTGGGATAATGGGCCTTGGAACATCAACACTTGGGGAAAGGGAGACAACTAAGCCTATCACATCAGAAAATACTCAATTGTTTCATATCTCAGCTCTCTCCATAGAGAGAAAAATTATACTAAATTCCTGTCAATATATATATATATATATCAAGGGGAAAGATTCAAGTATGCCAGGCACTTTGGGGATCATTAGCTTTAAAACATTGATGGTATTGATGTTATTTTAAGTTACTAATTGAATTTTTCATGGTTTTCTTATTGTTTCAAAAATATTACCCTTAAACACTTAACATTTATTCATTACACTTACACACTTAACATTTATTCATAAATAAATATTCTGGCATGATGTACAAATCCTACATACTACAAAATGTTATATCATCCAGGTCAAGCAGAACCTGGTATACTCCTGAGTGTCAGGTGGCTAGTTTTTGCCTAGATTGACTTTCTCTGTATACTTGTGTTTCTGTCATCTTAGTCCACGCGGGTGGGGAGTGGGGGGAATCCTGCGACAGGGGTGGGGGGAATCCTGCGACTCCTTTGCTCCCAGCTCTTTGTAGCCCCAACACATCTCCTATTTTCCCTTAGCCTTACTATACTCAGAGGGTGGACTCTCTCTCTCTCTCTCTCTCTCTCTCTCTCTCTCTCTCTCTCTCTCTCTCTCTCCTATCATTCTCGCTGGACTTTAAGGTCCATGAAGCAGGTTTGTTTTTTATTATTGTCATTTCCCAGAATAGTGGAAGTAACACATTGGGAGGTTCTATAAATAGTTGTTAATAAAAATAAGTAAGTTTTACTGCTGTATTGTCAAAGTGAAACCAGAAGACTAATATATTAGATCCCAAGCTAAAATGAACTAATTTTAAATGACATTGTGAGAAGAAAAACAGTATTTTCCCTATTATACTGACACAGTCCTTGGCTTTATTTCTAATGCTAGTAGTACAGAGAAAGCATGTCTGTTTGTCGGTATGTGTGAGGGGATCAGGGAGGCTTCCCCAGCACCAAGAAGTTCTCTAAAAATTCCAACTGGGCTTCCCACAACTCTTTTCACTTCTGATATTTGCAATTAGCACAGCCACAGGCTTTGACTGTCCCCACCCCAGTCACCATCACCGGTGGTGGGCCCCAGATTATTCCAGACTTCTGTCCAGCTTGACCACAAATCAAAGGCTCCCATGGCCCTCTCCTTCCCTCCAAAAATCTGTTAGCGTAGCTACAGAGGGCAAGAAAATAGTTTTCTCAGTATTAACACTTTCTTATGAACTGTGGTTTAAAGGTAAAAAGCGAACCGTGAAAAAATACTTTGAGTGAAAATTCTGGAAAATACCACAGTCAGGAAGTTGAATACATGTGCAGTTGGGGTGACACGCTCCTGGCACAGGGTTTTCCTGTAAGCCTGTGAGCTATTTGACTCCTTCATGGGTGTTAATAGAGGCTTTACCACTCTACCATGTATGTATAGTTCATTATGTCTCCTTTGGGGGCTTTTATAGATGCCTCATCATGCACACCTAATCACTGGCATGGCTTGGCCTTTCTGATGACCACTCACCCACCCTGAACCTCTTATTAGAAAAAACAGCTATTCCTGCCATCTAGAAAATTCCTAGGCTGTATGAGCTCTGAGTAAGAATTGAAGACAAAGGCTAAGACACAGGTTGTTCGTTAGCAGAAACAACACAGACTTGTACTATAGAACTTCATTATTTCTTATTTATTTTTAAAAAAATGTTTTTAATCAAAAGAGAATTACATCACTTTCCCAGATATCCGTCCTTAAACATCTCCCATGTCCTTTCTCTCCCTTTCTCTCTCTCTCTCTCTCTCTCTCTCTCTCTCTCTCTCTCTCTCTCTCTCTCTCTCTCTCTCTCTCTTCCCCCTCCGCTGTGTGTGAGTGTGTGTCTGTTTCTCTGTCTTTTTGTCTCTCTGTCTCTGTGTGTGCAAACATAAATAAATGCCACCTATTGATTGTTGTTTGTGTATATGTGGTTTGAGGGCCGACCACTCTGCGTTAGACAGCCGGTAGGGTCCTCCTTCCTGGGAGAGGCTAGTTCTTCTCCCAGCTGTCATTAGTTGCCTGCAGTTCTTTGTCTTGGGTTGGGACCCCTTGAAATGTTCCCCCTTCCATGTTAACATGTCCCTTGGTATTGTCCTCATTCCTGTCTTGCTTATGTAGCTACTTCTAGGACAGATGGCTTCACAGCAGACTTTCTGGTGTTCTGGTTCTTACAGGCTTGCAGCCCCATCTTCTTTGATGTTCCCTGAGCCATAGATGCAATGTATACAGGTGTGTCTACTGGACCTGGGCTTCCCATGGTCTTTTGATCTCTGCATTGTGTCCAGGTATAGGATTTTTTTAGTCTCCGTTTGCTGAAAAGAGAGGGTTCTTTGATGAGTGGCCATCCTTATCTGTGGGTATAAAGATAAGAGTTAGAATGTAGTGAGGAATTATATTGCTTTAGGGAAATGGTGATAGTAGATTCTTTTCTAAATTCCGTGATCTCAGTATACCCAGAAAGCTGGCTAGTTTTCCATTTCCAGGCATGATTTCCCTCCTACTGAGTAAATCTTAAGTCCAAGCAGATAGCTGTTGGTGTCCACCATGTGAATGACACATATGCATGTCTTCGCATTGCCATTGGGTAGGAATGTTTAATTGCCTCCCTCATCTGATACCTTACATAGTGTTTTCTGGAAACATGGAAGCTAGACCACAAGAAAGAGGGTTTTCCATGTCAGAACCACTTGATATCCTGCTCCCCAAGCTCAGCAATATTCATTGGCGTCCTATTCACAATAACCAGGACGTGGAAAAACTTAAATGTCTGGCAACAGATGGATGGATAACAAAAGTGTGGTGCGTATAGACAGTGGACAGCTGTAGAAAAATGAAATCACGAACTTAGCAGGAACATGGGTAGACTGGGGGAAAATGGTGTGGACTGAGGTAACCAAGAACCAGAGAGACAAATGCTGTATGTCCTCACGCATCTGCTGTTCCTAGCTCCAAATCCTCAGATGTGAGTGCACAACATGAAGTAACCATAGAAACCAGGAAATAATAAAGTGACTACAGATGGGGGCGGAAACAGGATACAAGTGATATGAATTGGCAAATGGAGTGACAAGATGGGTGCTCTGGCTGAGGAGGAGGAGGAAGGGAGATGAATACAGAAGGAGAAGGACAAATAATACCAAGGTTGTTTGATAGGGCCTCAAGGAATTACATTAATTTATATTTACCTAAAATTATATAAAATGCAATATACAAAAGGTTATGTATGTGTGTTTATTTGTACACACACACACACAAAGTCTATAAGTCTTATAAACTTACTATTTTTCTTTTAAGTAGACTTTAGCAGTAACTATAATGGGGTATGTGCCTAAAAAAGAAAAAAGAATCTTAGGAGAAAAAAGCTCTACCTTTTCCTGGAAGACAGGAATTTATGACTGGACTAAGTCACAGGAGGACAGGCTTATGGCACCTTCAGGCTGCTCTCTGTCTCTTGGACATCTGTAGAGCCCGATTTGTGGCTGAGCTGTCAGAGTAGACACAACAGGCTCCTCTGGGTGTGGCCCCTCGACAGAGTCCTGTGGGCTGGAGTCGGTGCTAATTGCTTAGGAAACAAGGGGTTAATTGGCAGAGATATCTGCTGTGATGCTGATGCTCACATTGGAAGCTGATGAAGCTGTTTTCACCCATGGCATCCAGAGAACACTTGGGTCCCACACAAGGTGTGGCTCTCCATCATTCATCCTGCCAGAACAGGAGCACAGTGTTTCTTGCTGTAAACATATTTCATCTTGGTGGACAGAGGTCTGTGTTCAAAGCACTTCAACAAGAAATTGAGATGAAAGCATCTGTGTTGAATGACACCCAGGCTTTCACGACAGTCTTGGGTTTGCTTTTCTGTATGATGTCCTTGGTTTTGAAACACTTTTCCTTAATGCCTGTGAAAATATAACTTTGGTATTTATTTTTAGTGGGATAGATTAATTTAATTCCTGCTTCTAGTAATGGCACAAACTGTTTCTGTCAGAACATCAGTGGCCTTTATATTTATTTATGATCTTTTCCATTTTTATTCGCTATTCCCCAGCAGAAGTTTTGAGTGATGCAGACTGAGGCACCACCATGAAAGTCTAGAAGCATGGTGTGACTGATTGTGTTGTTAAAGAGAAGGTTGGCTGCTGCTGGGGAGGAGTACAGACCAGCTGTCAGCAGCACGCATAGCCGTGAGAATATAAGGAATTCTCTGCATGTATCCTAAGATTACAAGTGGCTTGCATTGTGTTTAGTTTTGATGATGCCCTAAAACTCTCAAAAAAAATGTCCTTTTTTCAAAAGAATTATAAATTCTTTATCAGATTTTTTTTAAAGAATAATGATGAGGGCTTCTGAAAGTTTCCAAAAAAAAAAGAGGATAATCTTACCAGATGGTTGTGAAGCTCTTATTTTCAAAGCCAAACTGACCAGTCAGGAAGTAAGTAAGTTAGTCAACAACACAGCTTCTCTGGCTTGATGAAGGAAAAGGTCACCATACTTACTAGGACCCAAATCTCCTGTGGCTTCTTGCTTTCCAGTTCCATTTTATGTGAGGAAAAAGAAAGGAACATTGAGACATCATTATTACAAGGGTAGATGTTTTAAGGGGAGACTTAGTCCTCCTCTGCTTGGAAAACTTGTCCAAGTAAGTAAGAAGACCAAGAACTCCCTAGCCCCATCACAAACACCACCAGTCTAAACAACCAAAGGAAAAACTCGACCTGGGCATCCTGACCCTAGTGAGAAGGAAGTCCCTTGTGGGCATGATGAGCAGTACTTGCTATACTTTAAAATGAGCAGCAGATAAAAACCTTCAAAAGTCTCAAGAACCGTCGCTTGTGCTAGAGGAATAGCTCAATGGCACAGCGTTCACCTGGCGTGTATGAAGCCCTGGATTTGATATCTTGTTTCCAGAAGAGTGGGAAGGAGGAGCCAGTTATAAACAAAACGGAAGTTGACTCTTCAGTGTCATTCTCACCAAATTGTTGTAAGCTGAGGAAGGTCCACATCTTGGTGTCACAGACCCAGCTATGGAATCAAGACACTTGCCTTTTCAGGCTCAGATTTACATTAACTGGACTTGGCCTTTGACATCCTTTCTACTCTGGTGGGAGTCTTGGTTGTGTTTGTTTTCCATCCCAGTTAAAGAATTGGAAGGCAGGGGAAAAAATCTTAAGCATGACAGGGAGCAGTAGAGAAGTCGAAAGCACCACAAGCAAGAGCAGACAGAATCAGCGGTTGAAGAGACACACTTATTGAGGGTGAGGAAATACACTACATCACATGCGGCAGGCACTGTGAGAAAAAGACCCTCCACAAAGCTACAGAACAGATGGGGGACTCAGGAAGCTGAGAAATCCAATTTCTCCTTGTGGACTGGTTGTTTGCTTGTTTGTTTGTTTCTTCGTTCATTTGTTTTAATATCTGAAGGGCTTGCTCCCCTAATTAAGGTTTGGTAAGTTGGTCAGTTTGAAGAAACACAGAATGGCTGATTGTCCCCAAACTGGTGGATAACATGTCCCGCTCCAGCCTTGAATGTGTTGAGCCAGTCCGTCAACAGGGGGCCTGCTGATGAGAGACTAAAGCCTGCAGGACCCTTGTTTTAAGCTGCTAGGCTTCTGTCTTGGGTCAGAAGGGTGAAGGAGAAGCTAGCCATCTTCAAGGCTCTCCATCTTTAGTCAGTAGCCTTGGCCCCTTTCCTTCTCAGTCTGCCTACCTAAGAGTGTGTCTGAATCCTAGTCCCTCACTGCTACTTTCTAGGATTGAATCTCGAATCGTGTACTTTATCTCTCCAAATAAGAGGAAAACAAGACTGCGACCCCACTGCTGAGGAATAATTGGGGTCACTTAAATTATTAAAGCTACACAGTACATTTAGCATGCTGCTGAGCACAGTGAAGTACTAAATAATGAAATAGGTATCAAGCAAATAATAAGCAGAAGTGTCCATATATCGTGTCATCCAATGTCCTTATGTCCCTTTATGTGTGTGTGTTTGTGTGTGTGTGTGTGTTTGTGTGTGTCTGTGTCTCCCCCCCACACAGAGAGGAGGGGGAGAAATAGAGACAGAGACAGAGACAGAGTGTTTTAATTCTTAGTATGCCCCTAGATTTTGCAAAAGCACATATAAGCCATAAGTTAGTACTGATACACACATAATTGTAAATTCTGGGCCTGCCTGGGTTTCCAATACAGTGTTCCTGGAAAACTGACTATAGTTTGCAAAGTTTACAGTGATACTCCTTAGGGTATCTGCCTATAGTCTGCAGATAATCCTAGCAGGACTGATACTTCATGCTTATGTAGATATGGAACGGCTCTAACTATAGCCCTCTTAGAGGAATGAGCACACATGGACCCTGTATCCATACAGACACAGCATCACATTCTTTGTTCCCTGGGTGCAGAATGGCAGCAACGCTCTCCTGGAAAAGGTTCTCATTCCATATGTCAGATAACCAGCCGTAAGAACCACTACATTAGAAAGACGACATAGGCAATGATGCTGTGCTAGCACTACTAGATCACTCAGTGCCGTGATTTTAAAGGTGCTGAAAGTTCTCTGCAATGGTCAACTAAGATAAAGCTAGTGGATTGGTATCACTGGAAAAACCACTAGTTTGTGACCAATGTTGCCCACCAGGACTTCCAGAAGAATACAGCCTTGACCATCACCAAGCTGGGGTCTTTTCTAAGGACCCTTTTACCCAAGGCCTGAACCAATACTAGATCAAATTAATGTAGTGAAACTCAGCTACCCATCTTTGGGCAAGGAAGACACACTTGGTTCCCCATCTCAAAGCCTGATAGATTGAGACCCTAAGGAGACTGTCAAATGAGTGCAGTGTGCTTTCCTGGGGTAGGGGACCCTGAAACATAAAAAGAGAAAGGAGGAGAAGTTCAGGAAATCTGGGGAAGTATGGGCTTTGATCTTGGCTCATTAACTGTGATAGATGAGCCATAGTAAATTTAATTTGTTAGTAAAGAGAGAATTACATGCAGGGTAGATAGGGACCTTTTCTACTATCTACAGGTATCCTAACTGCAAAGACCATTCGTGAAAATATAATGGCATACACCATTACTCAAATCACTGTTTGTTTCTGTATTCTGAAGAACTACAAAGTGGTTCTTTTTTTTTTTTCCTCTAATTGCTTAGTTCCTTTAGTGCTGCAAAGCACTTAGAATGCCAACAGTGCAAAGTCCCTGCTTTGAAGTCTGTAATCTCCATCCCTGCTGATACTAATTCTGAATCGAATGCAAATGTGTTCAGCTACAAACTGCTTACATCCAGGAGAGAATCTTTGCCCAGACAGACCCCTAGCATCTATGAGAAAGTGTCCCATCGAAGATTCTCACACCTTACCCGCAACTAGTCCCACAGCTGCAATAACATCTTGACCTCAGCGAGCTCTCCCTAGAGGAAAGTTCCTCGTGGCTTTGGGAACGCTCCCATTTGGGACCATTTGGCCAGCTTTCTCCCTCAAGTGGAAGTGTCTCCCACGGGCCTTCGGAACTGTCCCAGTCACTGCATCCCTGTGCTCTCTAACAGTAGAAGCTTCTCGATCTTCTGGGCCAGAGTTCTCTCACTCTCCAGCAGAGGGTAGTACAATGGCAAAGTGAGGAAGTGGTCTGCCCCAGTCTCAGCCAATCACAGAGCTGGAACTAAGGGGCCAAAATAGCTCCAATGTTGGAGAACGAATACACAAAGGATGTCTTTTTCAGTAGCAAATAAGAACCTACAAGAATTCTTAAGAACCCTTGCTTGTGGTGGAGTCAAAGGAAGGAAGGAAGGAAGGAAGGAAGGAAGGAAGGAAGAAAGGAAGGAAGGAAGGAAGGAAGAGAAAAGGGAAATGTAAATGGGGGTGTGGCCCCACTGGCTTTGGCAATGATGGTCCTAGCTATATCGCATCTTGCCTGCTGGTATCACAGTCAGGAACACGTGTGTGAGAAAGTACTGGCTGAGACAGTCTTACTCTTCTTATGACAACTGGGCTTTAAGATAACAACTCATTTCTCAATACTTCAGAGGGATATGCTCTCAACAAGCTCATCCCCTACTGGGTTCCAGCAGCACCACCCAGGGAGCCTGTGAGCCTTTGGGGAGCACACTGAAATCCTTGCTTGGGGGGCGTGACATGAATTACTTTTGGGGGTGGCACATTACATTCTTGAGAATTTTCATTAAAATTTCTCAAGTTTATTCCTTCTCAAGTCTCTGAGGGAGTTGAAGACCAGGTAGCTTAGTTTTACAATGAAGCTTAGTTGTTTAGAGGTCAAGATGTTTTTAGGTCTAGATAGATGTTTTAAGTTGATAATGACAAGATATGATAGAGATTGATTTACACTCAGAATTTTAGATGCACCAAGATAGGAAAGATGTTTTCTTCAAGGCTGTTAAATACAAGTAGCCAAAACACTAAGAATGTAACATTTATATAATTGCTGATTGTGTCATGGTTCTTCTTGCTATAGGTAGTTTATTATGTATTTGTATAATAATATAAATGTATATGTAAAAAATTAAAATATTTGTATAATAATATAAATATATATGTAAAAAATTTAAATGTTTAATTTTAAATGAACAAAAAACAAAAAAATCTCTAGCTGCACAATGAAACGTTTTAAAAGTGATTATCGGACTTTCTGTTAAATTACCATTGTCAGTACGTTCAGCTGCTGAAGAGTGAAGCTATGAATGGAAACTCTGGAACAAATAGAGAAGTACAGTTGAAATTAGAACTTGTGTGGTTAAGTGATAATAAAGGATTGCTGTACCACAGCCTCTGAGCCGTAACCAGAGTTGATGAAGAAACTGGTAATGCTCAGTGTTGTTAGTGGTATCAGCTTACAGAAGTATCTTAAGCTATGATTGCTTAGATTGTATTTGTTAAAATCCCTATGTGTAAATTAATCTGTACCATCCTGCAGCATACATTTCTGAATATAACGAGCATTGCTATCCTAGGTGACAAAGATAGCCCTCCATGGAAAGATAAACACTGAAATACACGCAGAAACAATGCAAACTCTGTTTTTCTGATAATTTTTTAAGTTAACTCAGATCATTAAGAATAATTGCCACCATCTGAAATTATAAAGAAAATTAATTTTTAATTTCATTAGGAGTCTTGTGAGATTTTGACACATTTTCTTATATTTTGGATTACCATAGCTGCCCATGGGCTGCCAATTAACCTCTTGATATTGTGTTTCTCAGTGTAGCAGCATCTTTGATAGCTTATTTAGATGCAATTGGACATTTATAATTCCTTTATGAAAGAAACACTAGTACTGAAGTTGTTCTATTTTTACAAAAATGTGACTGCAATTTTAAAAATATATCTGATTATGTAATGCTTGCTGGTCGGGGGGGGGGGGCAGTAATACAGGCATGTACAAGAGCCTGCCCCAATCCCAATACACATAGGCACTCATTTTCAGGAATGTGTTTTTTATAGATGTTAACCATATTCATATTAATTATCAAAGCAATAGAGTAGCTTAACTACTTAGTGTTAGTGATGGCCTCAAATTAGCAGAGATGCAATAAATACCTATGTACAACTGTTAAGACACTCAACACAAAATCCAAGTACCACCAGTTACACTTGCATTATGATTTTCTACTTAGGGTGAATGTTTACATACAAGATTCCTTGAGAGAATCGACAGTGAGGCATGAGGGTACCTGCTTGGAAACCTGTGAGGCACTGTTAAAACGGAGAGGTTGGGAAAATGACCAGCAACCAATAGAAGCTAGCTGATCAACCCAAATATGCGCAAGGTCATAGGCCATGCCATTAAGCCCAGGAACCTGACTGCCTGGCTGCTTTCTCTCTGTGCAGGACACCTCTGAGTCTTGTCACTAGAAAACACTTCCAGCACAACACCTTTGCTATAGCCAAACGACGATGAATACCAGCAGGATGGACCATTGTAAAATCAAATCTAGCTCAAAGCAAGTTAACAACGATTGTAGGATGTACGGACTCTACAGGAATGTCCTCTATGCATCTTTAGAGCCGGACAGAAAAATCATTATATATAAAAGAGCCAGAGAAACGTAATAATGTAATTTAGCAAAGTTACCCCTACTCCCAGCAGGGCTTTGTGACCTTCACTAGTAGATAGACAACCCTAAATCATGAATGTAGGGCGCAAGTAATGTGTGCTAGGAGAATAACCCTTGCCTAAGGATTGGGATATAGTGACTATGAAAAACCAATCATCAAGTCCAGGACTTTTTTTTTAAAGCCTCATTCTCATGAAGCCCCCAAGTCTCAAACTCAGCCAAGACCCTGATAGGTAGATAATCTTACACAGCAAGATGGTTGCCTCTCCAGTGGGTAACTGTCTCTACTCAGGCAGAACAATTTTCTATGAAAACTTTCAAACTAACGAGTCAAATTGCCAGGGGCAGGAGAGATGCCTCAGAGGTTAAGAGCGCTGGCTGCTCTTCCAAAGGTCCTGAGTTCAATTCCCAGCAACCACATGGTGGCTCAAAACCAACTATAATGAGATCTGGTGCCCTCTCCTGGCTGCAGGTGTTAACATGCAGGCAGAACATTGTATACATACATAATAAATAAATCTTTTTTAAAAAATCAAGTTGCCTTTATGTGTCAAGGAGGATTCTATGTGCATGAGTATGTGAAATGTTTTAACATTACAGATAACCTATCGTGGTAGACTAACTCAAATTACAGTTGTTTAGCTAGGCGATCGACTTGGTTGGGTCAAACTTTATTATGATGTTGGCTATTAATATAAGACTCGTCCTGTTGAGAGAGGTTCTGCAATGAGGCTGAACTTGGTCATGCGAATACTATCAGCAGCCCCTTTGGGGAGATAATTATTAACAATGGGATAAAATGCTTGAACAGCTTTTCTATAGGCATTAATTAGTTTAAGGACCTCTGACCGCAACTGCTTTGAGAAATGCCTCCAGATTCTTAATCAGGCTTGCAACATCTTCTTAATAGGAGCTTTTAAAATCCAGTGTAGCATGTTCACTTAGCCACGTTTCCCCTGTAAAATGCCACTAACCGAGGATAACTCCACATTACTTAGAAAGCCAAGTTCCTCACAGCCAAACTTTGGCTGCTGCTCTGGCAGACTGTGGGAGAAGCTGCTCTGATAATATGCTTGTTTAACACATTAAACTGTAAAATCCCCACAGTGTTTGAGAATAGCTTGTGAAAGGACACTAATTGATGCTAAATATAACAAGTTGGAGAAAATGGCTTCAAGGGATGTGCTGGGTTGAATTCATAAGAAAAAGTATAGAGTTACCAAAGGTCGCCTCCTACACAACAAACTATCATCAAGAATCTGTTAATTTGTTGAGTGAGATTTATACACCAAATTCAAATTTTAAGGATGAATAGTTTCGGGGAGGTAGTGTTTTAATAATTAAATTATCTCCTTTTTTTCAAAATGATGTTTACCTAATAATCTTTTCTGCACATAAAAGCTTCCTGCCAGGATGTTGTAAATTCCCACACTGATGCTGCCTAAACTTGCGTAGTTAGAATGGAAACCTGGAACTGAGAAACCGTCATAATAATAGCTAATAACGGTGAGTTAGAGGGGAAGTTTAGTTTGTTTGTTTTTTTTCATCAAGACTGCTGAAGTGGATTTTCTTTTCCTCCTGAAAATTTAGACATTTTCTCACTCTTCTTCAACTGTTATCCAATGCGACCACAGTTAAGGGTGGTTGTAAGCCACACAATGTGGATGATGGAACCCCAACTCAAGTCTTAGGCAAGAGCAGTAGACACTCTTAACTGTTAAGATGCCTCCTGGGTTCCTCCATCAGAAACCCCCCCCCCCAACATTTGATGATTAAAGTATTCAGAGTTTCAAGACTCTGATAACACAGGATAGTAAGACACGTGAAGCCTTCTGTGCAACTGCACCCAATTCACACCCCATGGCCAGTCCTGCTGTTAGATTTTTGGAAGACAAACAGCCATCCCACACTAGATAAACTACATCAGGAAGGCAGGAGGTCATAGGAAGAGAAGATTCTGAGAAGGTTTGCAATGTACATATAAAGATATAAACATGAAAGGACCCTGCCTGTCCCAGAGACACCCAGGCTAGGGTGGTCAGTAAGCGGAGGTGAGGGGAGGGAACTGGCTCCTTCAGAAGCCACAAGCGCCCCTCTCATTGAATATCATTCTACAGAAAAAGAATAATAATGAAGGCTTTTCATGGTACTGTTGCATTTGAGGACGGGATTTCCAGAAGCGCAGAGTAGCACGAGGAGAGATACTTCAAAATATCTTCAGAGAAGCATGAAAAAAGATGCTCCAAACTGCCTGGCTTTGAAATACATAATTAAGCAGAGAAGAGAAGAGGATTCTAATGTAAGTAAAACCTCCAAACACACTTTTGTACAAAGGAGTCGAGTTATCAGGTAATAACGCACCTGAGGCAATTCATATTTCCTTACAAATTTTGTGATGCGAGGAAAAAAAAAAGGTTGGCCTGTTAGTTTGAAATAATAACACAGCTGTCATTGTGCGTGGAGTATAATGTTGGTGGTGCGTTGTATAACAAAAGCCTCGTGTGAGAGTTTTTCAAATGAGAAATGCATTCCTGTGCTTTAGAACTGCCTCAAGGAAGAGAATGCTCTCCTCACTATACAGTGGTGGCAGTGTGTAGACTCTGTTTCTTAACAATTAAACTTTATTATACAACGCAACTAGCTTACACAAGAAGGAAAAAAGGTTAAAGGGAAAGAAGAGTGAACCTCCCGGTATCCGTTCCATGGGAGGGGTCCCTAGGTGTCTCTGGCCCGGCCTGTTCGCTGATCCTCCTTCCGATCCAAGTGCGCTCAACCACGGTCTGAACCTGCTGTTGGTCTCTCCTCTCTGCCTTCCTGCCTCACATGGGAAGGGCAGTCTCCTTCTCCCATTGAGGGTCAATTAGAAAAGCAATAGTCCAGGTGGAGTTCCCAGGTCCGCTTTCTGAATTCCAGGCCCAGGATGGCTTCACCCAGTCTATCTCAAGGTATCCATGGTATGTCCAAGGGTAAAGCCTGCCAAGATTGCTTTCACCTGTGACAAAGCTTACAGTCCTTCCCACAGAAGTGGTATTTCCACTGATCTTGAAAGAGGCGCACACCTAGAGACATGTTTGATAAACAAAATATAGCAAAACAAAACCCACCTAAATGGTCATTTCATGACTAATTAACATTGTCTTGATATATAGGCCAGCCAGGGCTACATAGAGACACCCTCTCTCAAAGCAAACAAATGACCAAACAAAACCCTGCTGTACAAAAGTGATGGTTTGGTGGGGAAAGTGCTCTATTTACAGACGCTTTAAAAAGCTTGACTTCAGAATTGTTTGGCATAATATGGGCTGGGTATCTCCTCATATCATCATATGAGTTCCTGTGATCCATATCCATACCTTGCTTAGAACAAATGAGTTTACAGACTCACCCAGGTGTGACGTTACAAAGGCCAGGAAGTGTCCAAGTACTGAACGCAGGGCTCATTCTCAAATTTGTCAGCAGGGCGGTGTCTCTCCTCCGTACGTCTGCAAGTCCTTCTTCCGACTTACACTCCAGTGGTGCTGCTCACTTCGATGTCAGGTGAAGGCATGTTCACTTGACAATGAAATGTCATCTATGACCTTTAAATACATGATGGAACTGAAGGTATTTGACCACAATAAAACAAAGTCTGGCATGATAACAAAAACAAAAGAGTATACTGCCCTTCAAATGTGAAACAGTCTCTATAGGTTGGTTTCAATATGGGGGAAGGTTGTAGAATCTTTAGGTGGGTGAGAGACTTCCTAAACAAAGGTCCCCAAGGGCAGGCCTTGAGAATTTATGCCCAAGCCAATCTTTCTGTTTACTCTCTGTTTCCTGACTGCAGATGCAGTGTGACCAGCCAGCCCTCTGCTTCTGCAGCCATGCTTTGCCCACCTGCTTACATGTCACCCCGATATGATAGATTGCACCACCATAAAACATAAGGTAAGCCATTTATTTTTCAATTTTCTCTTTTTGTTGTGTTTTATCCTTAAATTAAAGCAGTTTATAAAGCACTGGATTATTAAAATGTTACCACATCACATTAAAATGTAAACTCCATTCTTCCATATGGAAGCATTTTGTAAATAAAGAAAATTATATATTATAATTTTAGTTACTCTATTTAATATCACCGAAGGATAATATAGATGAACATATGTCATGGGATGCTATAGATTTTCTTAGACTGAAAATTTCATGCAAATTCCATACCTTGAAAGAATTCGCAGCTTGCACCAAGCTAATGTTTGGCATGTAGGTAGTATATCTCTAAAAATCTTCTTGTGGATTAAAATGAGTATAAAATCTAGTGCTAATTGTGATTTCTAACTGCTAGAAGGTAAAGTAATAACACCCACACTGAGTGTTTTTAGTACTGTAGCAAGCTAGAAGAATAAATGAAGTATCAAATTTACTGCAGTAAGAATTTGAGGTGAAGAAAGATCTGTGAGCTGTGGAGCACATAAAAGTAGCTATTTGAGAAAATTAAGATTTAAGATGCAGAAGAATATGTAATGAATTGGAAGAAAGCTTCCTTCAGTGGTAATAGACAGTGTGGGAGCAGGAATTGAGATTTAAAGTATTTTAATCCAAAGCAAATAGAAGCATGTGGTTACTTTACCAAGGGAAAATGGGTTTCTACAACAAACACCAGCCTTTGTAATTATGGTCTTAGACTCTAGCGGAAAATCTGGTGCTGTACTGACATTTTCTGAATATCAGAGCCTTTTCCTTCTCTATGCCAAGAATGGCCATTCTCTCCTCTGTGAAATCAAAGGGAGACCTTGGCAGAGGGATGCCTGACGTCTGGATGGGAAAGGTCTGTCTCCTCTAGAGATAGTAATGGTGCAGTTTAAACTTCGAGGGGGAGGTATTTTGTTTTTAATTTGTCATATATGTGTGTTGGAAGCAGGATATGTGAGTACAGGTGCCTGTGGAAACCAGAGGCATCTGTCCCTTGGGGACTGGAGTCAGAGTCGTGGGCAGCTGTGAGCTAGCCAAAAAGAGTGAACACGGGCCCTTTTTCAAGAGTAGCAAGCCATGCCATGCTATCTCTCTTTCCCACGCTTTACATTTGATTGAAAATTATGCTGTAATCTAGACTACAGAAATTATTCTAACTATTGAAAAGGCTACTTAAACTTACTTCTATAGCTAAAAATAAAGTATATATTGCTAGGGCTATTTTAAACATTTTTCAGTGTGCCCGATTATGAGCGGCATGTTTTAGATAGCAACAATTCTTTTTCAACACTAAACTAATTTGTTTTATGACTCCGGGGTGTCTTACACATGCACATATATGTCATTTCCTAATCAGTGTGCTTATTTATGCTTCCATTTGCATGCTCACATGATTACTTCTTGTGTCCTTTGTGTCTTAATTTTTAAGCCTGTTAGAAAGCCTCCAAATATCAGTAATGTAGAGTCTTTGCTTTAACATTTTGGGTCTCACTGTTCTTTTCCACAATGCCCATTGCTTCTCCAATCTTAGCCCTAAGTGTCCCGAGTGCTTCCATTTTGAAACCAATCCTTCTCTCTTCCCCTTCCCCTCCTTCCCTCTTAGTCATATGAGAAAACATTCTCTCTCCCAGGAGACTAAAGGGGTTAAAATGCATCCCAGCTTATGAAAGAGATTAGCTTCACATTCTAGACTTTTTTTTATTTCAGCTTACCATGTGGCCTTATAAAATGGGAAGTTTATTTTTAAATTTTACTCAGTGGGACCATTTAAAATCAAGAATGTGGTCTTAGAATAAAAACCCATTGTACTATCATCTAAGGGGACACAGTTCAGAATGCACCTTCAATTCACGAGGGAATGCATGCATCCAATCCAAATAAAGCTGAGCCTGGCAGAAGATGGGACAAAACACACTTGGAAATTCTAATAGCATGAGCATGGGGTTTTGGCAGAATGGCTTCTCTGATTCCATGGCCAAGTTTTTTATATGTCAAATTTACCACATGGAGTTGTTGAAGAGATGAAAATAAGTCAAAATGCCTTCGAAGCTGACACGGTGGAAGTGTGTGCATGTACAAGCAGCGAGGAATATTGTTCTTGGGGTGAGTTTGCCTGGCTATCCTCATCCCCATTTGTGAAGGCTTAGTGTACACAGCTTTCAGAATGAATCCTGTACCCTAAGAAGGAACAAGGAAGTTTCTAGATGCCTCTATTCTTGCTCAGGGGCTCCCTGGGAAGACAGAAGGGTAAGAGGCAAGGGCTGATGAAAGCAGCGCATCAATTCAGTTAAGTACCTCAGGCTTAAAGAGCATGGGGCTAGGCCAGGTCTTTCATTTATCTGGCAGGACAGTTGTCATCCTTCAGCTCTCACGTCAAGAAAACCCACCTCCATTCCTCCCCACAGGGGCACAGTGTAAGCTAATGCACTGTACCAGCCAACATGGTTTTACTTTAGCTAATCGTCTTGCCTTTTCTATTTTGTTAGTAAGTGAATAGAAGGTAAATACTGTCTCTGTACTAGTTAATTTTCTCTTAACTTGACACAAACTAGAGTCATCAGAGAAAAAGAAGCCTCAATGCCTCTATAAGGTCAGGCTGTAGGCAAGCCTGTAGGACATTTCCTTAATTAGTGATTTATGGGGGTGGGCCTAGCCCACTGGGGGGGGGTGCCATCTCTGGGCTAGTCCTGGACTCTATAAGGAAGCAGGCTGAGTGATCCACTAAAAGCAAGCCAGTAGGCAGACTCCTCCCTGAGCCTCCGCATCAGCACCTGCTTCCAGATTCTTGCTCTGTTTGAGTTTTCACCCTGACTTCCCTTGATGGTGAACTGTGATGTGGAAGCAGAAGCTGAGTAAACACCTTCCTCCCCGAACTGCTTTAGTTCTGGTGTTTTATCGCAGCCATAGTAATCCTAACTAAGACCTGCGAGTATCGGGATAGTGGGTTATTGCTGTGACAGACCTGACCGCGCAGTTTTGGGGAAGGATTGTGGTAGAACTTTGGAACTTTGGGCTGGAAAAGCCATTGGCTGTTGAGAGCTCGGTGGGCTGTTTTGTAGGAAATTGAAAGATAAGGATGTTGGCGGTGATGGAGAAGATGGAGGCCTGGCTTGGGTAGTTTCAGAGGTGAGTTTACAGGCTCAATCAGGGCCGTTTGCTATTTGGAATTAAGGTTATGTGGTTCTGGTAAGCTGGGGCTGAAGAGTAAGCTGCGATTAGAAAGGGCAGAACTACTAAAGTGAGACCTTTGCTTCTCTGAGGCGCTCGATGGCCACTGGTTGGCTGGAGTTGAGAAATTCATGGTAATTAAGAAAAAGAAGAAAACAGCATCATTTGGGTGAAATCTTCTAATAAGTGTTTCCTGAGACCACACAGAATCTGTGTCCCGGGGGCAGCCAAGGCTGTCCCTCACACTGTCACACTAACTTGATCACATGTAAGAGTCTCCACATGGTACTGGCTTTGAAGGCGTGAAGGGGTTTTGTGAGAGGCCACTGGTGAAGGTGCAGCCTCAATGGCAGCTGAAGGCCTAGGATGGACTTAGACAATCTCCTATTGGGAAGCAAATAGGCAATGGACAATTACTACAGAAAAGTGGGGCCTCAGATAGCTTAGATTGTCATTTTACTGAAAGTAACACAAATCCCAAGCAACACTCTAACAAATCATATCCAATACTGCTTGTGCAGATAATGTGTCATGATCAGCTTATATCAAGAAAGCTTGTGAAGGTTAGCTTAGCACCAAAAAGTTAATAAGTATAGGCCATTCCCTTAACAGAATAAAACACTGCATGCTATTGCTATAGAGAATCATATTAGGAACCAGAAAACTAAAAACAGAAAGGGGCTCTCTTAGCATAATAACGCATTATCTACCAACTCCACTCAGCCACACTCATGTTCCGTGTTGGAAAATGAGATTCCTCCTCTTGAATATGTGCCTCATTGAAGATGCCTGCCTGCCTCCCATGTAGTGTTGTCCTGAAGACTCTCGGCAGTACAATGAGGGAAAAGAAATAATATACTCGATGCTTGGAGAGTGGAAAATAAGGGGGAATTCACCCATGCCGATCAAAGCATTCGTAAGAGTAAATACAACGCACTCTAAACTGCAATCGTTTCCTATTACCTATGCTTTTGCTTTTTGTGGTTTCAAAGACCCATGATGGATTGTGGTCTGAAAATAGTCCTTAGAAAATGCTAATATAAAGAGTTCTTAAGGAACTGTTATTACAGTATATTGTTATACTATTTCTACCTTATTAGTTCTTACTATTCATACCTAACTTATATAAATAAAATTTATTACATGCATAAATATACTGGACAAACAGTACACAGAGGGGTCAGTAGTATTGAAGGCTCTGTCATCCAATGAGCCTCTTGGAATGTGTCCTATCTAGATAAGAAGGGAATCGTCTCTCTATGTGAGAGAATAGCTATGCATGTGTGTATATCTATGTGTGTGTGTGTGTGTGTGTGTGTGTGTGTGTGTGTGTGTGTGTATTTAAAGTTCAAACTCAACAAAATTGTCCAGCATCTCTTTTGAAGAATAAATACATGGTATTTGACAGGAGAACTCTAAGGAAAGAGGAGAAACTAGAGCAAGAACAATGAGTAGTGAGTAAGCCCCCAAAATGTACATTTTCCAAATACAACACTGAAAAAAGGACCACGGTTTAGAGAAGGCAAAGATGCCCTATATATCACTAAGTGTCTTTAAAGCACCATTGACATTTATTTCTAAAGCATGATTGTTGTATCTAGAGGCATAGCTTGTACTAATTATTTTCAGTGGATTTTAATTTTTTTGTTTTGTTTTTGTTTTTGAGACAGGGTTTCTCTTTGTAGCCTTGACTCACTTTGTAAACCAGACTGGTCTCGAACTCACAGAAATCTGCCTGCCTCTGCCTTCCTGAGTGCTGGAATTACAGGTGTGTGTCACCATTCCTGGCTGAATTTTAATTTTTTATAGGTGCTAGCTTTATGGGGATAGAAGAGCCAAACAGGTTTGTGTGTATTTAAAATATGCAACAAGATGAGTGAATATACATACATTTTGTGAATTGATTACAATAGGTTACTCAACCTATCTATCACCTAGATATTTGTTTTGGCTGGATGTCATTTTGTAGATGAGAATATTTAAGCAAATTTGAATCATTTATAGCTATAGTCTCCCTGGGGGCTATAGTTAGGTCAAAAGTATTCATCCTGTGCTTCGGGAAGCAACAATGTGAATGCATGGAGGGTTTCCATGTTTTATTTCATATGCTGCTGTTATATAATTCTGTTTTCTAGGTATGTGTTTTACTTAATGTCATCACTACTTTTAAGAAAGAGGCTTATGTAATGAAAGCATAAAATATATCCCTTTTTTTCCTCTCTGTAAAAAAATAGCACACTGTGCAGTAGACTGAAGTGTCCGGCAAGCTCCACCTGGAAGGAGGTTTGGGGGATACTGCAAACAGACAGCTCTAATACTAGCATGCAGTCGCAGGAATTGAAGACCCACGCAGGGGCGGGGCACGTGGCTTAGCTGGAGGAAGACTTGTCTTGCATGAAGCCCTGGGCATAAACCGGAGCATGTGCAGACTGGCAGTCCCGGCGCTCAGGAGGTGCAGACAGGTGAATAGAGTAAGAGTTAAGTAATGAGTCAGAGGCCAAGCTCCAACTACACCAGACCCAATATCAAAGTAAATAAATGAATAAATGGGTAAAGATATTTACAGAACTCTGAGTGAACTAAACAAATGGATTTGGTCCTAACTTTAGTTTCATACAGAGATTTCATTCAGGAAGTCTTTTTCCAGTCAGGCTTTTGAAGGCCCTTTCGGGAACTCTGTATTTATTCAGTCCTATCAACGGAAACTGATAGTCCTCTGTGCTCAACATGATGTTCTCTTTTTAGACCGGTGTGTTGCTGGAAAACTTTTAGAGTTTATTTTTTTACCAAAAATCAGAAATGACTTCATCATTGGAAGGCCACTGTACACTTTCATAGTCCAAAAAGTAACCAGAAATCTCCCAGGAGCAGGAAACAAATGAAAAATCATAACATGTAATAAATATTTCAAATGAGTACACATGTCTGTACTCAGCCTGGGCCAGTCTGGAACCCTTGTGGCTTAGGCCAAAAATCCTATGATTCAGCCAGCTTCCTAAGTACCCAGTGGAAAGCTGCAGGAGTGGGCAGCTTCATGGCTCTCAACAAGGGCCCTTGCAAATGTATGGAGAATAACAGAAAGAAAGCAAGAAAAGGCTTCCTCACCAAGGAACTCAACTACCTTAGAATGCCATGGTTAATCTGTAAAGGAATTAGTAATTGCCATTCAGAACAAAACAACAAATAAAGCCAAATATAAAGACAAGCTTTCATATTTTGAAAATTTTTTACCATCTTGAAATTAAAGGGGAGAAAAGTGGTGCGGTGCCCTGAAATCAGAATTAATTTTACTCTACTTGTTTTCCCTTTCAAAGTGGTTTACCAACATTTAGAAAGCGCCTCTGGGGCCAGGGCAAGCCGGATCCTGCCCAGCACGAGCCTGCCAGAATGAAGATGAAGCACCAACTACCTCTTATATCACTTAGAAACCGGGGGGTGGGGGGGGGGGGTGGGGGGGGGTGGGGGAAGGCGTACTTGGACTTGTTGCAAAGGGAAGCAGAAGTAAGTCAAAACAGAGCAGATGAGCTTCGTGTTCCACAGGGGAACTCTTCAAAATATCTGAGTCACCGTTTAAGACTTGAATCGGCTTTCCCTCGCGGAAAAGAAATGTGGCATCGTGTGAGAGTTCACAGATGGAGCAGGGCTGGATGACTGAGAAAAAAGATGCTGGGAGTCATAGTCAAGACTCCTGGGTACCATTCTCTGGTTGGCTAATGACACAGAGATGTGTTAGAAGGAGATGGGGTTATCTCTCAGCGCTCAGCAATGCCGGCTGGTTGCCTGAGGTCCAACATGAAAAGCTAACTGTAAAACTGGCTCGGGCCTCTGTCCTCTTGATGCTTCTGCATGTAGAGTGCATGGCCATCTAAGAACTTCTATTCCTTTTGAATAATCCATATCAAATGGGGTCTCGGTTCTATTACCTATTACTAATCTAGTTAGACTATTGTCGGTGGAGTCTCCATGCACGTACCAGTTGTCTTTTTAAGTTGTCCATCTAGTGGGAAGCACCCAGGTCTTGGCGGAAGCTGTCACAGGCACACTGAAGTCTCCAATAACATATCATCTGTAAGTGATACTGTTGGCCTGGGTGCATCAAGTGATGGTGATAGTAGCATGAAATAACATAGTGTACGAGAGGACAGAGTTGTAGCTAAAGCATCTTGCTAATTTTTATTTCTTAAGAAGAAGTACCTCCAACACTTGTAACCCTGCACATCAGTTTATTAATAACACCAAAGTTTTGAGAAAATTAAAGTAGTAGGCACGGTTTAATCCTTAGTGGAACCTTCTACCACTTACATGCCTGTTCCCACACTAACAGTAACATGACTTCTGTTTGATCCATCACCTCTTGGAGGCTTGATGCAAAGAGTTACCTCATTTTGATTTGCTGTGCTATATCCGTAAAAATTAATATTGGCGAGGGGGCGGAGAGATGGCTTAACTGGTGAGAGCACAGACTGTTCTTGCAGAGGACAGTTCTGGGTGCAGTCCCAGAACCTCACTGGTTAGCTCACAACTGTCCTTCACTCCAGTTCTGGGGCCTTGGCCACCCTCTTCTGTCTGCTACAGGCTCCAGACGTGGTGCGGCACACATACATACCTTCAGACAAAACATTTCCACATATAAAATAAAAATAAATCTGTACCCCACCAAAAAAAAAGTCAAAAACTGATTGGCAAGTTGCAATGGATTTGGAGAACTAGATGCCATATTTTGTGAAGTGTCTGTGCCCAGTTAGTACTATTTTACTTGTATTCTTCAACTGAGATTCTGTCCCTTTGTCCTTCATGCGTAACAGTAAATACTGCGAACATGAATTCTTTGTCAAACGTATGCGTGACAAATATTATTTACTAGAAAATTGCTTGCTTCTTGGCTTCCTTAAATATGTTTTGAAAATAGAAGTTCTCATAATTGAAGCCTGCCGTGTCAATCGTTGGTTTCGTAGCTTATGCTCTCTGCGTCTTGGCTAGTTCTGTTCTTATGCAAAGTTCATATAGATGTGGGCCAGATTGGCCAAAGAGAAAGGGCTGTGTGCATGCCAATGAGACCTATCAGGAGAGAGCTGTGAAACGGAATTGGAGTGGTTTCTAGGGTGTTCTCCATATTCCTTCCCCCCGCAACCCCCCACCCCGATTCCTGTGATACTGCGAGGGAAACAGGAACAGGTAGGAAAACTCCTGTGATTCTTCAGGTGCCTCCTGTGCCAGTGACCCCTGCCTGAGTGGGGTGGAGTTGTTGAGTAGGTTTTTAGCTGCTCTGGCTTTTGCTCTAGGTTGTCCCGAGGAAAGTTGTAAGTCCCAGTTGCTACGCAGGGCCACCCTGTTATCTCTGCAAGCTGTCAAAACAGCCTGCTTGGCAAGTTTTGTGGCTCTTTGTCCTGTCGGAAACCAACAGCTCCCTTAGTAAACAAGGCCCATCCAATTAGTTGTAGTGACAAGATGTCAAGCAACAGCCTACTGTAGACTTCGAAAGCAGAAGGAGTGGAGCTGACGTGAGGGAGGAGAGCATGCGCACTTACTGTTGCTCTGTTGTGGCTCAGCTCACTGAAGGGAACCCCCCTGCCGTTGTTGCTAGCTAGGTTCCCCTCTGCAGCCTTCACTAGGACTGTGCAACTGAAGACCAAGCTGCCTCTCACAGCAAATTCTCCCTTGAAAAGCGGTCTGACCATCTGATTTACTCTGCAGCTACCATACTCGTATGCAAAAGACTGCCGTGAGCACCGGGAAAGAGCAAGCAAGGTGACTGCAGCTTGTGTCTTTAGGAAGAAAATAAGTGAAGACGTGGTGCTAACGTGGGATACAAACAAGAATATGCTCTAGACAAGTGTCTGTGAAGAGGGGGTCTCTGGGGCGACAGTTGGGGGCGGGGCTTAAGGAGACTCCCTGGAAAGTCCCATTCCTGTTACTCTGGTTCAACTACAGCTCTTCTCCACAGTTCTTTATCATTTATTTTTACTTTGGACTTAGAGTTGGCATATAAAAATAATATAAACATATTCATCCAATACTTGTCATAATGCAGGACCGAAGCCTACTTTCCTTGATTGCACCCTCCTTTAACCAGATAGAACCATCCTAAGTTTAACAGGAACATTTTCGTAGCATCACCTTTATAGGTAGACATATAACTAGACATACACAAATACTGATGTGTATGTTTATAGAGCCACAGTATGCTATATGCACAAAAACACACATACAGATGTTCTGCAGTGACGTATTTTTTACTTTAACAAATGGTGGCACAAAATGTGAAAAAAAAAATGAAAGCATGCAAAAAGGATGACAAAGTCAATTATAATTCCTTCACTCCATTGACTGACCTTCCAACGCTTTGCCTTCTTGTTCTCTTTCAATCCTTTTTAGAAAAACAAAATTCAAGTTGTACATGCAATTTTGAATGCCCATTCTTTAGAATTGTATCATGCACATTGCTACTGAACTAAATTTGAATTTATAATAATTGTTTACATTTAATAGTATTCTTGCTTTTTATTCCATTGGCTTAATTTTTGTGCAGAATAATGTAGCCTTACTCAACAGTCTTTGCACATATCTCTGATTATTGTTTCAGGACATATTTCTGAATATTATACAAAAAACGTGATTTTTTTTCAAGAAGGTAGACATATGATTTAACATGGCTTTTAGTTGAAGAATTTTTCTTTCTTTACTTCTTTTTGTTTTTTGTTTGTTTCTGTTTTTGTTTGTTTGCTCACTTGGCTTTTCGAGACAGGGTTTCTCTGTGTAGCCTTAGCTATCCTAGACTTGCTCTGTGGGCCAGGCTGGCCTCAAACTCACAGAGATCCACCTGACTCCTGAGAGCTGGGATTAAAGTTCTGTGCCACCACACCCAGCGTTGAAGAGTATTTCTTTCAAAATTACTTTCACCTTTTATTTCTAAAGCTATTTTTGCTTGTCATATCCTTGTTCGTATCCTAAAGGACAGATTTCTGGAACTGCTGTTTCTGAACTTTATTTTTCTTTTAATAAGTCTGTGTGTTTTCTCTGTGGGCTATAATGTATACTTGATTACATTTAAATTTGATGATCCATTATTAAATAAATATACAATATATGGTACACACAGAACTATGTGTGTGTGTGTGTGTGTGTGTGTGTGTGTGTGTGTGTGTGTGTGTGTGTGTTTATATATATATCATATCATTATTGTGTTGTGGGAGTTTAGTTCACCCCACTTTTTCCTCACTCTAGATAGTACTTGGGGAGTTTTGTAGTGTTCCACTGAGGTGTTTTGCAGCAATAATGAGTATGTACCAGGAAGGCCATTGCATGAGCATCTTTGTAGGGAACGGTGAGTTTAAAAAAAAATAACTTTACATAAAGTTTTCACCTAGTTTTAGAACTTAGCCTAATTTGATCAAGCCTTTTTAAGATGTAGGTGCAACAAAAATATTAAAGATACCTCTTCTACAGTTGAAGTCTCTCTTTACTGAAACTGTGTCCCCCAAAGTGAGGAAGAGGGTTATATATAAATGAAATCCATTGTCTGTCTTCTAAAGCTGCATAAATGAGCAAATGACAAATGGGCCTCACCAAGGACGGTGACAGTCTTGATACATACAAACTTTTCAAGACTGCTTCCCTGCATGAAATAATAGGTGTTACTTTGTGTGAAATAAAATATGGTAGTATTACTTATTGTAAAATCAGTAGTCAGTGGAAAACGTCAAGGCCAAATCCTCTTCAAGTCACTCACTGTTTTCATTGTGTCTACCTTAATCCTGTGAAGCATTTAAAATAGTCTGGGAACTGTATTTTCACCAGAATATATTGTGTAGATATAATTTTCCTTCAGTGCCTTCCTCAAACTTCAGAATCACATAAATATCTCACTAAAATGAAAATGATTGGCTTATGTTTTCCACCCAAATGCAAGCCAGAGAAACAAATAAACATAAAAGCCAAATAGAAAAGAAAATTTGTGGGCAAATGGCCTCCTGCTGTACCTTAAGTTTCTGTACAGTTTTCCTGAGTAAAACTTAAATCCCATGAGAAATGGTCTGTGATGTAGTATTCTTGCTGTTTCTTTAGTGCCCGGAACAGAGATGGGAACTTAATCAATTGGTTGTTGGATTGTTGAGGTGAGCAATATATTCCTTTCCTTTCCTCTCCTTTCCTTTCTTTTCTTTTGCCTTGCTTTTTTGCCTTGCTTGCTTGCTTGCTTTTACCTTACCTCACCGTACCTTACCTTTCTTCCTTTTTTTGTAGGAGATAGTCATAGCAACACTAAATGAACATGCCAGTGTGTGTGTGTGTGTGTGTATGTGTGTGTGTGTGTGTGTAAGAAAGAGAGAGAGAGAGAGAGAGAGAGAGAGAGAGAGAGAGAGAGAGAGAGAGAGAAATAATTAAAGAAGAAAAAGTCATGAATTTGTGAGGGAGCCAGGGGACTCAGGAGATGGAGGGGGAGAAGCAGGGGTAAAATGGGGTAAATATGGTACTCATATATGAAATTCTAAAATAAAAACAGAACACCTGAAGTGGGAAAAACCCAAAACCTAAGGAGGTTGAGCAATAAATACATGCTAGATCATGACTCCATCTGCATTTCCAGTGGTCATAACTACAGCATAATCTCTGCTATATTCTCCCAGCATTAAAATCAGTTCCCCCAAGTTTGCACCTGACAAGTCTGTGTGGTCTTTTAGTTTCCTTTTCCTGACTCTGTGGAAATAGGTGCCAACCAGAGACACTCTCTTCAAAGTCTTAATCTGCAGGTCCTTCCTAAATTTTTTTTTCATTTTGAAGACAGAATAAGGTAGCTGGTATTAAATTAGCAATGTGGCAACCAATTAGTGTTGCCACTGAAAACATCACATTTAGCTTTAGGACCAGAGACTGTCCTGTATCAAAGATTTTGTGTATCTGAGATTAAAACATAAGTTTTTCTAATGCTGGGAACACAACATTCAGTGGCCAGTACAGAGAGTAGTAGTATGTTGCAAGGTAAATAGAATCTTTATCCCAGTGGAATAAATATCTCTAAAATATAGCTGCTGCCCTTAAGTAATGATGTCTTTGTCTTCACTTGCTGCTATGCCTTTGAATCAAACAAAGCTTTTCAAATAATAGGGATGTAGAATGAGCAAGCAGAGGAAGAGCTCATCTGTTCCTAGCTATGCTAAAAAAGTGATGATGCATTTGTATATTGCCCTTGATACACAGAGTCCTGTGTTTAAAAAGCAAGACAAATATATAAGAGATTCCCCACTTCATTCTTTTAACAGAATGTGAGGAGAGAAAGTGGCTTCCTTCCCACCTCTGTTCATCACAAACCATGCTCTGTCCCTTTCACCAGGTGCACCACAATAAAAACATTTGACTCATAATTTCACCTGAGCAAAGAACTCACATCCAGTGTCTCCTTGGTGTGTGTGTGTGTGTGTGTGTGTGTGTGTGTGTGTGTGTGTGTGTGTGTGTGTGTGTGCGCGCGTGCATGCATGCGTGCGTGTGTATGTACGTGTGTGCATGCATGTGTGTGTATTGCTTGCTCTAGTTTTGTTGGCTTGGATCACTTCTCCTAGGATACTGGTCGTCTCTCTGTAGGACACAAAAGGCCGATGGTACTTTTTGGACTTTAAGAAAAATGTTCCTTCTAACCAGTTTAGTGTCTAGTTTTATGTTGAGGTCTTTTATCCACTTGGACTTGAGTTTTGTGCATGGTGACAAATATGGGTCTAATTGCAATTTTTACATGTAGACATCCAGTTAGACCAGCACCATTTATTGAAGATGCTATCCTTTTTCCATTGACTAGATTCAGCTTCTTTGTCAAAAATCAAGTGACTATATGTGTGTGGGTTCATTTCTGGGTCTTCAACCAGCCTATTGCTATGCCAGTACCATGTTGTTTTAATGACTGTTGCTTTATTAGTACAGCTTGAGATCAGGTATGGAGATTCCTCTGGAGGATCTTTTATTGTGCAAGATTGTTTTAGCTATTCTGGGTTTTTTGTTTTTCCATATGAAGTTGAGAATTGAACTTTCAATGTCCTTAAAAAATTGTGTAGGAAGGGGAAAATGGGAAGGAAGGAGGAATGGGAGGATAAAAGGGATGGGATAACAATTTAGATGTAATGTGAATAAATTAATAAAATATATTTTTTAAAAAAGAAAAATGTTCCTGAAGAGTGGCACAACAAAACATAAGGAAACATAAATGTTATAACCAGTGCACCCTTGTTATTACTCTGTGTAAGATAACGTCAATTGTTCCAAGAAGAAAATAGAAAGGCTCTGAGATGAACTGTATCTGAAAGTGCAACCAAGAGCTACCCTCTGATGGCCAGAGGCGGTTGTTCCATCACCAACTTCTCTGAGCACGCTCTGTTCTGCACTCGATGTTGTGAGAATCGGTGCACTCAGGAAATAGGAGTCATACAAAGCCTTAAATGCGCCTCTTCCACAAACACTGCTCCCAGCACGTCCACCTTACCACAAAGTCCGTGAACCGCCAAACACAACATTCTTCTTTGGCCACCTACTTTCGCTGTAGCATCTTTTCAACTAAATTCTACCTGATATTACCAAACGGAAAGCACAACCCAAGTATCATCAGGTTAAATGACTTTTCATACAGCCTTCGTTCAGTGTTTCTCTGTCTGCCATGCTCTACAAGGCATTCTGCCCTGGACATTGAACACTCGAAATGTATAACCCTTGGATTCAGCTTTCCAGTGCTGCTCCAAATCCCTCCTCTAGGACATTCCTCATATTACAACCTGAGTATTCTCTTGCTTTTATCTCCCTTTATTGTCTACCCTCTATACCCACCCTCTAGTTTGGGACTTCCATCTTTCTGTCACTGAAGACTGATTTGAGAAACCAATACCTTCTTTAGCTCCATCTCTTATTACCTCCTGCATGTTATGGTTATTGTTACATCCCAACTCAGTGGGCTTAAAATCAAGTATATTTTCTTGACCTGAGAAGCACCTCCTCCCTTTCTCCATGGCCCCTAGTGGCAGTTTACTAACCTTTCAGCACACCTGATTCACAACCACTCATTTACTCATAAATTTTCCTCCTCTCTCAGTCTTGAAAGTCTGTACGTACTTCTTCGCCTGGCCATTCAGCAAGTATCTACGTTGCTCACCGGTCTTCTTTTTCCAGTACTTAAAGATAAAAGTCCACATTCATCTCAGTCTTGTAGTGGTAGAGGGCACACTAAGTTTTATTTACCCCTCTTTAAAAATGAACCTAGATATCAATTATGCCCAGTTCGCATGCACTCGCGGAATGGTAGGTAATTTACCAGTATGATTCCACCAGCAGGGGTCCCACGTTATCTCACGCCTCCTACTATGACTTCTATACTGTAAGGTGACACTTTCTAGACATTTCCTAAACTTCAGCCATACTTCTAAGAATCCCCTTTAAAAAAAAAAACTCTTACAAATAAACTTTCAGCTAAAGGCACATACTATTTAAAGCTCATTGGGACTCATTCCCACAGCCAGTTATTTTCAGGGAAAACATTCTCTCATCCTCAGATCCCAGGTGAGCTGACAACTGTTTCATGTGATGCGTTCTCGTGCACACAACCACTCTCTGCTGCCTGACTCTGTCTCCGCGTTTCAGTGCTGTCCCAGCAACAGGACACACCTCTTACTACCATTTGGCTTCTTTTGATTTTCAAGATCAAGTTTTAAAGATGAATTACATTTATTTATTAATCTATTTCTCTTATGTATGAGGGAGGAGAAGTATGCCTGGACATCAGAAGACAACCTGCAGGAGCTGGTACTCTTCTTCCACCATGTTGGTCCAGGAATTGAACGCAGGCCGTCAGGCTGGGCGGCCAGCTCCACTGTTCTGTGAGCGCTCTCTCTCTCTCTCTCTCTCTCTCTCTCTCTCTCTCTCTCTCTCTCTCTCTCTCTCTCTCTCTCTTCCTCTCTCTGTCCAGGAAAATTCCATTCCAGAACCCTGGCACATCAGGTGCCCAAAAGATCTTCGTGGAGTAAACCATTACCACATTGGGTTTGGCTTCTTGTTTAAATGATTTAAAAGTTTCGATTTTAGGAAATAAGTTCGTGTATGTCCAAGCATAAAATACCACAGCGCCTATCTTCAGCAAACCACCCATGTTGGCTAAAAACTGTTACCAACCAATGTTTCTCATGTAGCCTTAGCTGCTCCCGCCTCCCTTGCTAAGAAGTTGTACTCCTGAGCTGGTGTTTAACTTTACTTTGTCTTATTGTGAACCCCCAGAGAGCCTCGCAATGTGGCTCTTCATGAAAACATATTAAGAACCAGCTGACATTTCTCACTCCCTATCCTAGAACTACAGTTGGATTTCTTCAGAACTTGCTAGACTAATTCTCAGTTGAAACAGAGAGAGAGCGGTTGTTTATTTTTAGTCTAGAAAAACATATATGGTCAACATCTCCATTCCCGAGAGGAAAAACAGGAACATTTTTGTAACACCAGCTGTTTCCCTGAGCCTGGGAAGACTTAACAGACCTCCTTGTTCCTGCCTTTCCCTGATATATTTTTATTCAGAAACGAAGCAGTGATGGCAATCCTCCCCCCCCACCCCCGCCGCCCCTCGTGAGACATTACACATGCTGTGTGACACCTTGAAATATTCTTCTTCCTGTGACTTTTAGGATAGTTTAAAATAACTTCTGGAGTGCTGTTGCACTGTGGAGTAACTACAGATACCAACAGCATACATTAAGAAACCTACAAGGAGGAATTTTAAATGTTTTTTTCCTTAAATACATAAGTGGTATATGTGAGAACGTAGAGCCATTTAACCTGTTTTGAGTCTTGCATGGTATTTTCATGCAGAGAAATATTACATGATACTAAGCTACAATTTTTATATATTTATTTTATATATGTGTCTATCAGTTAAAATAATTAAAATAGAAATGGAGAATATTGTATGGTTATATAAATCAAATACAAAGTAATAAAAATCCAGAGTTTGGGTATCTTATTTATATAACTGTTTTTATGCATCTCCTTTAATAGCAAATATATGTTAATTTTTAAAAAATATCATTTCTCTATAAAGAAATACAATGCAAATAATGTCTGTGAACTCAGCACCCAACCTAAGGTTATTAATAAAATATATTATTTATAAGTTCTTTCCACACAAAATCTCTTCCCTTCCACCTTGACCTTCCTTTGATGGGCATTTAGTTTTATAGCTAACCACACATGGGGTTGTGAAATTTTGCTTATCAATGACTTCATAGAAAGTGTATATTCCATAGGCAGTCATGTACATTGCTGTCCCTGACCAAATGACAAATACTGCTGTGTTGATAATCTCTGAAGTGAAACATTCCCCTCCTGGAAAGAAGAGGGATGTTCAACCCAAAAGCTTACAGCTTCACTGAGCTAGGCTTGAGTGGAACTGTTCCTTTGGTCTGTTGTTCATACTTACCTGAGGTAGATGCTACTTACATCATGTCATGAAAAGTCACACAACACAGTTGTCATCTGAACAGGAACCCATAGAACCAAAGGTAAATTGGGGAGGAGTTCTTGCAAGTCCCTACAATATGGGGCTGAGACATGTAACTAAATCTGGCCTTGAGAGGGTGGGGCATGCTTGGGGCAATTCCAAGATGGCTAACTTCACCCACAAGGAATGGCATGGTGTGCTCCCTTGTTGCAGTGGTGGTTACATGCTCCCTGTGTCTGGCGATAGAACATCCCACCAAGGCCAAGCCATCTTAGAATGGAATCCTACGGTGGCCATCTTCCTCTGCTTGGTATGGTGCTATGTCTCCTTGATGAATAGGTATATCATGAAAATATAGGGGTTCCCTTAAACTGTTGATGGAGTAGATAATTTAACTGCATGGCTTGAAAGTAACACATATAGGACAGGACTGTAAATAGGCTGTGGTGTCAGCTGTGGTGTCCACTCCACACTCAGTGCATGTGCTGATGCAAGAAAACCAGCTAAGCAAGATGACACACAAGTGATCTTCCCAGAACGGTATGGCCATGTAAGGGACGAATTAGAATGGTGTATTCTATTCACTGCATCAGACCATATCTTGGCAGGAAAAGTAAGTGGGGTGAGGGTGAGATGTGAGCGCTGGCTTGGTGTTTCTAACAGCTAGAAAGGTGCAACAAGAAGAGAATGCACATCAGACCTATGCTAAGGGGCCCTTCCTCACATCTAAAGACTTGAAACTCATGGGGAAAATTAGCCATGGAAGGGGTAGAAAAAGAAACCACAGAAGGTGAAGGAGATATCGTTCACATCTAATCTTTAATATGGAGGGGGAAAGTCCACAGTCAGCGTGCATACATGCCATCAGGGATATAAGCAATGGACATTGAGGGAGGAGATGGTAGATGTGATAGAAGCCATCTCTCAGATCTGATTTTAATACAGAAAAGGAAAGTCTAGGTGTCAGTGTGCCTATTGGCATCTTAATAATAGCCCACCACAAGGAACTGCCAATCAGGGAATACTCAGCATTTCACCTGTTTGCATCGGGATAGACTTCCTCTCCCTCCCTTTCCTTCTCCCCATCCTCCTTCCCCTCCTCCTCCTGTGTGTGTGTGTGTGTGTGTGTGTGTGTGTGTGTGTGTGTGTACATGCACAGGAGTGCACACACATAGGCCACAGGAGGATTCCAGGTGTTGTGTTCCTTCTTCACAGTCACCCCCCCTTCTAGAAGGGTCTCTCATTGAACAGGGCATTCAGGTATTTGAAGTAGGCTGTCTGGCCAACCAAGCCCAGTGATGCCTCCATCCCCCTCCCTCAACAACACTAGGGTTACAGATGGAATTGGCCACAGGCTTATGTTGACACTGGGGACTCGCACAGAAGATACTCAGCAAGTGGTTGAGCAAGTGATCTTCCCCGCTAAGCCATTTCTCTAGTCATGGAGAAGCCCTAAACAAGCTCAGAGGAGCCTCTCACAGCCTGTGAACTATGTTGTAACTGCAAAAGAAGTGTGTGTGTGCTTTGTTGGTTAACTCCCTCATCAATATTTGATATTATTAAATATCCCACTGACACCCAAATGAGTTACAATTAGTTGTTTAGCATGGACTGAATTTGCAGTTTCACAGTTGCTTAAGATGTAAGGCATAATTTAATTTATTTATGAACAATTTGAGTTCCCACTTTTGTGAAATATATGCTGATTTTTTTTTATTCTTTTCTTTTTCTTTTACTGGGTGCTGTTGCCTTTGCTTAATGGCTTGTAGGAGTGCTTTTGTATTGTTGGTACATAAGGTGCCGTAGTGAGTCTATTTAATTTTCAGATTTTTTTTCACTTTCTTCATAATAGCTTTTGAGAAATGATAAATCTTAATTTTAATCTAATCAAATTTATCAAATTGTGGTTTCATTTTCCTTTTGTGACTTTCTTCTACTGTTTTTAAATTTTTCTTTCATTCCCAAATGTATAATCAAGATTTTTATTATCATTAGTTAGGAAATTTTTATTTTCTATATAGTTATCCAGCATTCTGAAAAGGAATTCTTGAATTTATTGGAGATATTGCAGACATACATCATCGTTGAATGCTTACTGATCCTGTGGCCCCTTTCTTTTTCTTTTTCTTTTTTTTCCCCCCTCCTAATTCATCTCTCAACTAGGTTCCTGTTGGGTGTTTTGTTCCCTCAATGAGGTTCACATTCTGTCTGTTTCTGTTCATGAACTTTTGTGTATTTACTGAACCATAAGAAATGGTTACTTCAGGGTGGTTTTGAACTACTAAACCATTAGCTTTGTCTGGTTCACTCTAGAATAGAACCATTAACACCAACTCCAGTGTCTGTTGGTCTAACACCAGTGTTGGTCCATCAGTACACAATTTTCCCTGATATTGTACCTTTGTTTTAAACTAAAACTTTGATTTTTTTTTTCTTATCTTCTATAGACAGATGCTTCAAAGCATGGCCAGGCTTCTACTCAGATTCATCCTAATCTCTCCTTAAGGTTTAACTCACGCCCTTGTTTTCCTTTGACCATTTTAAAAGATAATGGAAACAGTCCTTGCTTTTCTCTCTAAGCATGCAGCCAACTTCAGGAATGTTCCTTAACTGTCCTCCATTAAGCTTTTCCCACATTCAGTCAGTTTGCTTTTTTTTTTTTTTTTTTTTTTTTTGGATATTTAATATTTATCCATTTCTCTGTGTTCATTTTAACTTGGTTTGGGTCAATCTTATATCTCAGCATGATTCTTTGTTTTCTTTTATTTTTGAGATTATAATATTTCCCCCATCCCTTTCCTCCCTTGAAGTCCTCTCATACATCATTCCTTGCTCTCTTCCAAATTCATAACTTCTCCATTAAATTAATCATTGTTACATACATACGTGTATATATTGTATATACTGTAACTTGCTCGGTCTGTAGAATGTTACTTGTGTCTATGTTTTCAGGGCTGACCAGTTGGGATTGGAAAACCAGTTGCCATGCTCTCCCCTGAAGATGACTATTTCTTCCACTCTCAGCATCCTTAGAAGCCTTTAATCCTGTGTAGAGTATTGAGCTCTCATGAGCTTTTCCCCGTCCACTTTGGCACACCCATGGGTGTTATCCTTTTCATGTCATCAGCATGATTCTTGTTATAACTTAATATCTAGTTCCAAAATTGTGCTGCTTGGGAATGGGGGAGGGAGGGGAAAAGCCAAGCAGCTTGTAATTAAATGCGGGGTGTCATAATGTTATGTCCAGCCAAGTCTCACCTTATTGACCTACTCTAGAAACAAACAAACAAAAAAAGCAATATGAGAGAAAAGCTACTACCCCCAAAACTCTACAGAGCACTGCAAGCCATGTACACAGGTGGAAGACAACAGTATTTGAAAGAAGGGCACGGGATAGAAGGTATTTCTCATTTCATAACTTTAGTTTTTACATGAAGACAGGCTGTGGTTAGTGACAAAGGCGGTGATAAAATCTTTTCTAAAAATGTAATGATATTTCTGACGTGCAAAATGAGAGGGTCGTGCTCAGAGCCCTGCCACCCAATACTGAGACAGCCATGGCAGCAAGAAATGAGATATCATCTCAAAGCTGCCAAATGTAATCTGTGAATGGACTCCGAATCTTGTCTACACTGTGGAGGCTCAAAGCAAGCAAAGCTCAGGCTAAAGAAGTGACCTGAGATGTGAATTGTTAGGTCATTAAATGCTACACAATTTGTGTGTAAACCCTAAAAAATAGATTCATTAAAACAGCAGCAACAACAAAAAAGGCAAAGTAAAAGTTAACACCCTGGCAGATTTTTGACAGCATCTGATGTTTAGAACATAAAATTATTTGACACATTGTAAGAACATAAAGGGAAAAAAATTCAAAATGATCCAGATGTTGAAACTAACCTCCTAATATGTCACTGTAGCTCTTAGAACTGTACACACAGTGATCTAAAGAAATGTAGTCACAATGAACACAAGAAAATCTTTCTGCCTGTGCATATGTGGTATGTGGATGTGTGTGCTTATATATGCTTGTGCATGGAGGTCAGAGGTCAACCTTGGTTGTTGTGTTTCAGGAGTTATCCACCTCCTTTTTTGAGACTGGACTTAAGATTGTTGCTTAGCCAGGGCCCTGCCTCTGCCTTTCCAAGCCTGAGATGCAAGGATATCACCGCATTCTGCTTTTTATATGGGTGCTGAGGACTGAGTCCAGGTCTCCATGCTTCAGTATTGCTAACTGAATTAGCCCCTGGCCTCAGGAAAATCTAAATAGACAAAAAGGTAAATAAATAAAAGAAAAACAGCATGTAAATTTGAGAGTGGAAAAAATGGCATCAGTTATTAAAACTCCATTGGATAGGTTGATTGGTAGAATGGCATCAAAAAAGGAAAGATGCAACGAACCTGAAGTTGGGTTGATTTTCATAATCAAATCTGAAGATGGCTTAAGTGGTTATAGTAGGTGTTATCAAAGGGTCCACTGGTTAAATCATTTGTCCCTTAGTAATACTTTTTAGAAGTGGTAGAACTGTTATAAGAGGTGGGACCTCCACTCAAACTATGGTACCAGCCAAAGACAATACATGCGGTAAACTTCAAACCCCTACCCAGATCTAGCCAATGGGCAGGACATTCTCCACAGTTGAGTAGAGAGTGGGGTATGATTCTCACACGTACTCTGGTGCCTCATATTTGACCATGTCCCTTGGAAGGGGAGACCTGGTAGCACTCAGAGGAAGGATAGCAGGCTACCAAGAAGAGACTTGATACCGTATGAGCATATAAAGGGGGAGGAAGTCCCCCTCAGTCACAGTCATAGGGGAGGGAAGTAAGGGGAAAATAGGAAGGAGGGAAGAATGGGAGGATACAAGGGATGGGATAATCATAGAGATGTAACGAGAATAAATTAATAAAATAAAATAAAAATAAGAGATGAGATCTATGGGAGGTCTCTGGGAGCGTGCCCTCAAATGGTATTATGGGATAATACTCACTTCCTCTCCCACCTTGCTTTCTGGCCTATGAGGCAAGCAGCAGGCTTTCCCATACACTCCCTGCCATTGTTGCCAGGCAACCCCACCAGAAGTCTCAAGCAATGGATCCATCCAGTATTAAATTGGATGATAAAATGATCCAAAATTACTCCCTCTTCATTATAAAAGAATAACCATGGGTAATTAGTTCTGATCGTTGGAGGCTGGTTGATACAGTGGCAGAGATAAAAGACGGAAGAAAATAAGCAGGTTCACAGAGACTTGGGGTAGGGGGCATTACCACCTCATTACAGGCATTCAGAGCTGAGGTTCCAACAGCAAAGGATGGCACATGACATACTGACAAGCATACCCTGAAGTGGTAAGAGAGCAAAGCTGGAGCTCGAATTATATTAAGCAAAAATTGCCTCCAGTAATCAAGTTGAAGTCAACTATTTTAAGATAAAATAACTAAATGACGTGTTCACCAGTTGAAGTATGTCAGACATACTAAAGTTCCCCAGACAGAAGATAGGTGATACCACGTGGATACAAACCATCTACAATGGTAAAACTGGAGCCACATAAATGATTGCTTTCTTTTTAATTTACTTAAAGTATAGGGCCAATTAAAGTGATAGTTATAATATTTTCATGTGGAATATAAATACTGTGGATTTCAAATGCACAGGACAAAAATGAGTAGGAAGTATATGAGGATACATGGGCTTCCTGTTTGCTAGGTTTCTGTATTTAATGTGAAATGTAGTTTCTTTTTTAATATTTTATTAATTTATTCATATTACATCTCAATTGTGAGCCCATCCCTTGTATCCTCCCATTCCTCCCTCCCTCCCGCTTTCCCCCTACTCCCCTCCCCTATCACTGTGACTGAGGAGGACCTCCTCCCCATGTATATGTTCATAGGGTATCAAGTCTCTTCTTGGTAACCTGCTATCCTTCCTCTGAGTGCCTTCAACCAAGAAGAAGTGTAGTTTCTTAAGAGTAAGAGATTGAGGCTGCCAACATGACACAGAGGCTAAAGGTGCTTACCACCGATCCTGATGGCTTAAGTTCCGTCCCCAAGATCCATAAGTTGTCATCTGACCTCCCCACATGCTAAAATAAATAAATAAATACTGAAAAAATAAGTAAGTGGCTACACAAAGCTGGCCCTAGAGATACCTGCATATCATACATGTTTATTATGGCAGCACACACAACAGCTACACGGTGGAACCAGCTTGGGTGCCCATCCAAGGATGAATGGATAAATAATATGTAAATGTCACCTCCACACAACACACAATACATAATTGTATTCTCCATAAATGAGAATGATGTTATGTCATTTGAAAGAAAATGTAGGAAAGTTTGCACTCACGTTGAATCCAGGGGGAAACAGGATGAAATAAAGGAGGGGACTATTAGACTATTTAGGGACTGTGGAAATAGAGTGACAGAATAAAAAGGGAATATAAAGGGTTGGATACAACCGAAGTCCATATTCTTCACTTATGAACATGCTATAAAGAATGCCTTTTGTAAAAATCCATGTGTAATAAGAAAAAGCCTAAGAGAAATGTGAAAATAATGATTTTATACATTAAAAAGTAAGATAAAGGAATATAATTAGTGAGGATCAAGAAATGGAGAAAGATGAAAAATAATAAAATGTGAAACCTGTATACAATCATTAAAAAATTATACAACTATGTGCTGATTATATATGTATGCTTTAAACACACACACACACACACACACACACACACACACACACACACGTTGCTGAAGCAGTAGCCATAAGACTGTAAGATGAAGTACACACCCAGAGGTAAAATGGCCGTCTTTATAATGGTAGAATTAATTCTTTAGGGACATTAATAATCATAAATATGTATGAGCCTAATAATAGCACTCCAGAGGAATATCAATTAAAACATGACAATTCTTGACAGAAGTATTGTGACAATATCACAAGCAACTTTAACTCCTCTGTCTTAGTAATTGATGGAGCCAATAGAAAATATCATAAAATATATAAACAACATAAGTATTTCTATAAATCACCATATCTTTCGTTTTACAGAACATTATATAGATAGTTATAATATACATTAACTGTAGATAGGATATACATTCTTTTTTATTATATACTATGCCCATTACAACAGGCCACATTCTGATTCTGGAACTGAGCTTTATTAATATAGAGTAAGTGAAATCAAATTATTTCACTGAAAGATGAAAGATAATGATATCTAGAACACTAATATCATAAGTAAACAATACATGTGGGTTATAGAACAAATTAAAAGAAAATTAGAAATTACATTGTTGGACAATAGTGAACTTACAATATTTCAGCATTGCAAGAGGCAGCTATCTAGTTAGATATGTGTTTTATAACACACAAAAAAATCATCTAGAGGCAAGAAAAGTATTTAAAAAATTAGGTGAAATGGAAGGAAGTGACAATTACAATAGCAAAACAAAGCAGAAACATTGAAATTAAAGAAAATAATAAAGGAAATAAGTGCAGACAATATAAGCAAAGGAAACTGTTGAGTTTGTTTTTTAAATTATGTGTGTGTGTGTGTGTGAAATTGATCAGCTTCTAAGCAGATGAGCTAAGAGGACAAAAAAAATAAACATTCATCAAAGGAAGCAATAAGAGGAGGGATGAGGGGTCCGCACAAATATTGTGATTAGGGGGTTATTAAAGGGAAAAGCTACCCTTGGCAGTTTCCATTATTGTTTTGTGATGCTCTATGGTCTGGGCTTAATCACAATAAATCCACCAAGGTGACTGCACTTCTCTGAATACAACCATCCAGGTCCCTTTGCCCATTATTTATACAGTACACATAGACATGTGCACATGCACACACACAAACATGCACATACACACATGAATTCATGAACACATATACATACATCTACCCATACAGGCACACATATTCATATGAACACATGCACACATATAAAAGCACACTACAACACTACATATGCATATATACACATACCCTAACATATATACACATACACACCCTCCACACACATTCATAGGCACAATACTATATGCACACATATATGCATATATTCACATATATGTACAAACAAACATGTACACATGTGCCATTGGCACACAATCATAAGTTATACTAATACTCCTAAGAGCCAGTGTAAGTCTGTGAAGAGCTTGGTACTGTATTCCTGGGTGGACTCTGCCTGCCTCATGTTAGTTCCCAATCCTGAATATTAGAAAGAAACCTTGATTCATTTCAAATGGACAATTGAGCAACACAGGACTTAAATCAAGATATTTAGTGGATTTCCCATAGAGTAAGAATCCAGGAGAAACCCCTGGTAACAAGACTTGTCTCCCAACGAAGCCTCTGCAAGATGTTGATCCCTCAGATAGCAAAAGCGTGAAAGGCATTGGGACGGGGGTGGGGTGGGGTGGGGGGACGCAAGTAGGAAAACGGGCAACTAAAAAAAAGCGGGAGATCTTTGAAAGAAACAAGGCCAGCAGGCAAGGGAGAAAGGACACTGGCAGCTCCTGGGTGACTGGCTGGCTTTTGGCTCCTTGTAGTCTGTTCTTTCTGATGTGGCAGACACCAGACAAGAGAGAATCAAGAGTGACTGGCTGGTGTTCAGCAGATCAGGAGAGAGATAGATGCTGAGTGCCTGGACACTGCCCCAACTCTACCAAGACAGCCTCGAGATCATGAAAAAAAGGCGGCCGCTGGTACCTGGAAACTGACATTGCGTCACGTACACTGCGGCCAGTTCCTCATGCTACAAAACACCCTGACAGAAGCAACTTTCTAAAGGTTAGGTTTATTTTGGCTCCTTAACTGAAAGCCACAGTCCCTCGTGGAGTGAAGGGAGGTCAAGGAGGCAGGCAGGTGAGGCAGTCGGGTGGGGCTGTACCTGTGGGCAGGTAGGAACGGGAGACAGCCAGCTGCTGCTCTGCAGCTCATTTTCTCCTTTATCTTTAGTCCAAGGAAGCCCAGCCCGTAGCATGGCACCACGCACATGGAGCTCGAAGCTTTCCAGCTCAATTAACCTAATATAGAAAATCCCTCACAGACATACTTAGAGATTTGTTTCCATGGTGATTCTAATCTTTCAAGTTGACAATCAAGATTATCTACCACATCCCAAACCAGTCCTCTGAAGTGAATTCAGAGATTGCATTTGACTCACTAGATCTCGCATGCCCCGGAGAGGAAAGATGCCTCTCTTACTGTTTCCACAAGCTTCCCTCAAAGGGAAGACAGCATACACCTAATTTCTCCTTGCTGTAGCTGCCAAAGCATATTACAGTAAGTGAAGGAGTCAGGCAGCTCAATTATTCGTGAATACCTTTATTGGAAAGCGGCTACCCCGTCACAGAATGCTAAAGGAGTTACAGACACACAGGAGGACGCCATAGGCAGAGAGATCGAAGAGGAGAGTTGCTAATGTAAGGAGACCGAAGCAATCAAGTACTTAATGTGAGACTGCCTGGAGCATTAATCACACCATCAAACCTCAGCGAGTCAGATTTTCAGGTGGAGCTGTGTGTATTTGGAGTGGAGAGCCTACAGCACTGTGCCTTTTTTTTTTTTTTTTTAATGCAGGATAATGAAGTCTAAGGTGCGAGACACAGAAAAGTTAAATCTAATGAGCTTTTATTGAAATGTCATTGTTATTGTTCATGTGTTAAATGTCCCCCTCTAAGGCCCATGGGATAATGGTTTAGTTATCAGCCTATGGGACTACTGTGAAGTGATGACACGTTTAAGAGTTGGTACCTAGCCGGAGAAGTTAGGCAAGGTGGGGTGTGCCTTTAGATGGGGTATTAGAATCCTGGCCTCTCTGTCTCTTTCTTTGTTCTCCAGACACCATGAAGAGAGCACCCCCTTTCACCATGCACGCTTGCCTCCACGTGTCGTGCCTCCACAAGCCCCAGTGTGGAAAGAACAGCCAATTATCCATCGAAACGCTTGAAGCCTTGAGCTAAATTAAATTGTTCTTCCTTTTCTGTTCCCTGCCTTTGGTATTTTGCCAGAGTCAAAAAGCCAAGGTTTTCATATGAAAACCCCGTGTGTGATAAGGAAAACTTAGATACTTGTCATTTAATCAAGATGTCAGGCCTCAAGAACCATCTCAGCCTCTGCAGCCAAAGACCACCGTAATTATACGGGTTGACAGTTCATGAGGCAGGAAAATTAGAAATCCAAACATCTGGCGCGGGGGGGGGGGGGGGGGGGTTGGGGGGGAGGGGGCGGGGCGCGGGGGAGGGGGAGCGGGGAACTTCCATTAAAAGACAAGGAATGTGGACAGGATTAGCTGGGCAGCAGAAGTCACCAGCCTACGATATAGACTGACAGAGCCTCTTCCGGACTCCATGGGAGGAGTCTAAAGGAACGTAGGATCACTAGAGGTGACTTGCTTTGGCAGAAATGGGACACGTCAACAGTTGGGTTCCGGTGGTAGTCCTGGGCATGCGCGATGGACTCAACAGCTAAAGGACGCTGCATACCAGTCCTCATAACAGGAGGTACTCCTAAAGGGATATCTGAGAGGTTCGTCATTGCGACCACCTAACAATGAGATGCAAACATGACATCTGGCTCACCACATCAGAACCAAGGGTGAGGAAGGAGCAACAGTAGGGCTGATTTCCAATGCTCACCTCAAAGACAAAAGGAGGTTCTGACTGGTCCCTTGGAGTCATAATGAACATGAACTATAAAACTCAGACTCTGGTGGCGCACGCCTTTAATCCCAGCACTCGGGAGGCAGAAGCAGGCGGATCACTGTGAGTTCGAGGCCAGTCTGGTCTACAAAAAGCGAGTCCAGGACAGCCAAGGCAACACAGAGAAACCCTGTCTCAAAAACAAACAAAAAACAAAAACAAAACAAAACAAACGTACAACACCCAAGACTCAGATGTACCAGAGAAAACCCTGGCTCAGCACTACAGAGGAGCTGTGAGGCTCTGTGCTGGTGATTCTCAACCCGTGGGTCGAGACCCCTATGGAAACCAAAGGGCCTTTTCACAGCTGTTGCCTAGACTATCAGAAAGCACAGATATTTACATTACCAATCACAACAGTAGCAAAATACAGTTCTGAGTAGCAAAATCATATGATTGAGGAGGGTCACCACAGCATGAGGAAATGAATTAAAAGGTCACAGCATTAAGAAGGTATAGGAATTCAAGTCCACGAAAAGTATTATTGTAAAGCTCAAAGGTCTCACTTTTGTCCACTTATGTGAGCCACCTGACTCATGCTGGCGCCTCTTCTCAGCCTACCCAGAAGGAAACTCATTGGAAAGGCTATTTCATGGATTCCATAGAAAAACACTGGACAGCAAACTGCACTAATGGTGCCTTTCAGATGGTCTGAGTGTTAGCAACTCTTGTGGGATCAACAGCACCAGCTCACATAAAACAAAAACAGTCTCCTCTGCTCTAGGTGAAACTCCCAGGGGCCTTGAGAATTCAAACTGAGAAACTGTAGGGTCTCCTTGGAAAGGCAGCAACAGCTCTGCAGTCTCAGAAGGGTCTCTTTTATTTGTAGTTGTATAGAAAACACCCTGACCTTTTGTCAGTCGCTGTCTCCTAGGTTCAGGCAAATTCTTGCACAAGCCCACAGCTAGGGGAAGAGACCCATGATAAGAATACCAAGTCAGACTACTTAATCATCTATTTGTCCAAGATGTTAAGCAAAAGCTAAGAAGGTTGGAAATGTCACTTTAAAATATCCTGTGTATTCTCCTGGCGGGGCTGCCTCGCAAGGCCACCATGGTTGAGGATGACTCAGCAGTCCTGATGGGACTTGATGTGCTGGGATGGGTAAGTGAGGAGGAGGCTCCCCTATTCTGAGGGTTGGGGTTAGGGAATCCAGGGAAGAGGGAAGGAGGGTGGGACCTTGAGAAAAGGAGGGAGGGGGCTTCATTTGGGATGTAAAGTGAATACATAAGTTAATTAATTCAAAAAGATCCTGTGTAGAGATTGGATTGATGGAAAAATCAGAATTAAAACTTGTATCTGCGGTTGAAGTAACTGACACGCTATTTCACGAAGTAGTATAGCTGTATTGTTTTATAGTAAAATGGCTATTCTTGCCTGGAAAACAGAGGTGCATATTACATAAGGGGCTTGTCTTATTGGTTGTAGAGAAATGACCCTTGGAAAATCATATACACTCCCATTGCACTAGAGTGTCATGGAAGGTCAGGAGAGTTCCCTGTCCTGCCTATAGGAACTGTTCCCAGTAACAACCTCCATCCACGGCCATAACATGACCCTAAACTGCTACATCTGCATCATTTTTTTTTCTCCGCAAGGTCTTTTATCCACGTTCTCTGCACTTAGGGCTTCTGTGTGCATCACGTAGTGTTGCATCTTCATGGAGTTGGGATGCTATGTTACTGCCTCCTTTTAATACCACAAGAAAGAAGAGCTTTTGAGTTCAGACCAGCATGTCTACATCTTTCTGTTATATTACCACCTCCTGAATCGGAAGCTCACCACGTCAGCTAGAATGGCCGGCCAGCAAACCCCCAGCTTCCTCCTGATGGTGGCCCCGCCCCCTAGCACTGGACCTACTGCCATACCGGGCTTCATATCAGTCCTGGATCTGATCTCAGGTCCTCAGGTTTGCACAGCAAGTTCTTTGCCCACTGAGCCATCTCCTCATCCCCACTCTAGGTGCATATTCTGTTTTCATGATAAGATATTTCTAATTGCTACTGGACACTAATGATGCAGCAGTACGTCATGAAGAAAATCAAAACTGAAGGAAGTAGAAGAAGACAAAGTTGCCTAACAAAGAGATTTTTTTTCTGGATTATAAACATAGACTGCACACTGCTGAAGAAAAACAGCCTGAAAGACAGACACTGTAAATTCCTATGATACTTTACCAACGATGGCATAAGGTAATAATGAATGGTTGCTAAGTGTTGCCATCATGCATATGAATAGGTGAAAACGGGAGGCGTGAAGGACTGTGAGACTGTTGTGTATATGAATCCACGACATAGTATACAATTTGAAAAGCCCACAGCACTGCGCAAGACAGTGAACCCTAGTGCAAACTCTGGACATAACTTATTAATGATGCACGCACACTGGCACCAGGTTAGTGTGGCTCATAGGCAGGGGAGAGCTGGTAGAGGCTCCACGCACTCTGTCCAGTTCCCCTGTAGCCTTGTAACTGCTTTAAACAAGCCAGCAAGCACTGCACTGGAAGGCTGGGTATATGCCCAGAAGTGCAAATTCACCCGGATTTTAGCGCTCTTGAATAGCCTGCCTACTAAACTGCCCACGTCGTAGTGAATACTCATGGGTACGTCCTGAACAAAGAACAAAGAGAAACAGCCCTGAGAAACATTTCCATTTTCCTCTATTCGCTGCAGACAGCATGCCCATGCCTTTAAGTTGTGGACAGATGGCGTGGTGACAGGCTCTGTGGATTCACATGTGCAGGACTGAATCTCATTACACCCTAACAAGACGATCGTAATGGGCACAATCACAGCCAAGCCCGGCTAATCATATACGGGAAAGCGGGTTTTAAAAAGGGGGGCAGAGTACAGGGACATTTCCATGCAATCTGAAAATGGTGATGATGGATACCACTTTCATTATCTTTTACTTCCTTTGTTCCTCGAAGAGCTAAGTAAACCAATGCAATTTAAAAAGTAATTTCCAATTACACTACAGTTATTTTTTTTATTATTGTGAGGTCTCACAATGTTTCTTCAGAGTGACCCTCTCTTGTACTTGCTTATAACTCCTATTATATTTCTTGAAGTATTAAAAAGGAACATTTAAACCGCTTTCTGCTCCTTTAGAGTGAGAGCAATAAAAATAAGATGGGCTTTCAGCAACGTCCCACAGTCATCAACAAACTCGCCCAGTTTCAGTATGTAGCAAATATGCAGACCTTGGCTTTAGTTTATAACATAAAATGAACAGGACAGGATTCACCTCTCAATGTCTTACGACACTAGCTAGCAATCCCATGTGTTTTATAAAAATCACTTAATCAAAAATAGGCACCCATGCAAAACCTTTTTGAGAAAAATGAAAAATATGTATTTTTTTAAAAAGTGAAATTTGAATTATTTATAGGCATTTTAAAGTGATAATACTGTTGCTCTTACTGTTCTGGAACAGGTGAATTTTTTTAAGTAACTCTTTCATAGATGAGAGTTAATATGCTTGATAACGAGAAAATGCAAATGCTCCTCGGAGTTGTGAAAGAAAATGAGTTAATGACCCTCGAGGGAGTTACAGGAAGATGAACGTCTCTGTGTAAATGTGTCTCCAGTGGGAAATCCAAGCTAATGAAGCCCAGAGGAGAATGGGTAGATCTTAAAGTAGAGTGTTGAGGTGTGTCTGCTGTACACGGTGTGCTGAGGTGGGACGAGGAAGGGACACAGACACCAGTTTATGTAAGATAATATCAAAGCCTCGTGAGGCCAACTGTGGAAATGTTGTGAGCTCATGCAAAATTTATTTTCAAGGCAGAGAGCTGGGAGGCCACGAGAAACAAAAATCTAGAGCAAAAGCTGAGAACTGGGGTATAGCGTTCCCTGATAGGTGTTAGGGATGGCAAGGACCAAGACAGGACTAGACTGCCAAGTCTTTGTGGAACTAAAAATAGAGGGCTTAGACCAGCAAGAATCAGATAATAATTAAAAGGCGTGTAGGTTGGAGGAAACCTACAATTCTGACCCACTGGTTTACACACAGAAGGCAGGGGGCAACCCCGTCTGCTCTGCTGACTCCTGGGTCGTGGGGCTCTGTGCTCATTTTAAACCACAGTCCTCTTTACTACAGTGTTTTGGACATAGGAAGCGCATATACAATTAATAGAAAGCTAGGTGTTAGACCCATGAGGTATGACAAAGGAAAGGCAAAAATGCCTAGGGTAGACACCATCAGAATTCTTAGACAAAGCCTTGGTTAGGCTAGGTTCACAGTCCAAACTTATAAACATGCAAGAGGCCAAATAACCAAAAACAAGCAGAAAGCACACCAGGAGCAAACGTGTAGAACTGCCACCAATGTCCTAATTCACATTGAATAGAATCTCTAAAATAAACAGATATCAAATGATTATAATTTGAGGGAAATGCTAAAATTGGAAAGAAAAAAAACCTCACATATGGGGGAGATCATTTTTCAAATAATAACAGATGCCCAAATAATAAATTTAAAGGAAACACCAACATGAAAACTAATCTTTTCCTTGTCATACACTATGCCAGCAAGGCATAGGAGATAAAATGCTTAGTGAAGCAATAACAGAAGGGGAATTGTGTGTTGTGGCACTGAACTAAAATCCCAGCACTGCAGAGGCTGAGGCTGCAGGTCTGTGATTCCCTGCATAGGAAGTTCCTGTCTGTTACAAAGTCATTCAAACTAGATTCCCTGCTTTCCACAGGAAGTTAGACAGTCACTGAGATAGTCATGCCGGGGAGAACAACTTTGGGACAAACTTCTAGCTGCTGGCTTTCAGAAAAAGATTTGGTCACCTATTACCTCTTCCAGGTTATACCAAGCCCCCACATGCCCTCAATCCTCCACATCCATCCATGTTTCTGTTGTGATAACCCAAGAGTGAGTCGCAACCTCAATTGTGACCCAAGTCTTTACAATTGTCTCTTCCTTCCTTCCTCTCTCTCTCTCTCTCTCTCTCTCTCTCTCTCTCTCTCTCTCTCTCTCTCTCTCTCTCTCTCTCCCTGTCTGTGTGTGTGTGTTCGTCTGTGTGCATGTGTCTGTCTATATGTCTGTCAGTCTCTGTTTCTGTCTGCCTCTCCCTCCTCCTCCTCCTTCTTCCTTCTTCCTTCTTCTTCTTCTTCTTCTTCTTTCTTTTTCTTTCTCTCTCTCCCTCCCTCCCTCTCTCTCTCCCTCCCTCTCTCTCTCCCTCTCTCTCTCTCTCCCTCTCTCCCTCTCTCCCTCTCTCTCCCCGGGGTTTCTCTTTGTAGCCTTGCCTATCCTGAACTTGCTTTGTAGTCCAGGTTAGCCTCGAACTCACTCAAATCCACCTGCCTCCTTGAGTGCTGGGATTACAGGCATGCCCCATTGGGCTCATCTCTCTTATCTGAAGGTGTTCACTTCTGTTAGAGGGGGAAAAAAAAAAAGAATGGTCGGTTTCCCATGAGTACTTGGTTCATTGACCTCTTTAGCATCTCAGCCTTGGAGAGAAAACATAGTAGTAGCTGGTGCTTTGAGTCAAAATAGCAGCATCTTTTTAGGGAATCTCTGGGAAGGTAAAGGAGTCCCAGTTGTGAAGATTCAAGGATTAGAAAACGTGTCATTCTTAGCTTTAGGTGCGCCTCACGCTAGATCCCCGGGAAAGGCTTTATCGTGTCACAGAAAGCTTGAGAGAAATGATTTCACTACCAACAAAAAGAGTACACTAACAAATCTTTCCCTTGGATCACAACCTTTTCCCACAACTGACAACCAATAATTCCACTTTCTTTAAAAGATAAAATTGTATATTCAATCATTACATTGTTTAACGCATGTTTAGAAATTCTTGAAGTGTTGAGAAACTCACCATTCCAGAATTATTGTTTAAGGTGAGTCCTCATATAAAGTTTATAAGGCTGATTTCCTAAAAACACACAGAAAGTGATGTCAATATTTTCCAATTAAGATTTTGTGACCAGACAAAGCAAGTATAGGACAACAGAGGCTGCCATCCTTGTTATCATTTTCTTTACGTTACTGCCATCTAGTGGTTGACTTTATTATGACTAACAAGCTGGGTTACAGTTATCAGCCTGGTTAAAAGGAAGGAAGGAAGGCAGGAAGGAAGGAAGGAAGGAAGGAAGGAAGGAAGGAAGGGAGGGAGGGAGAAATGAAGGAAGGGAGGAAGGAGCAAAGGAAAGAAGGAAAGAAGGAAGGGAAAGAAAGACTAAATATTATACATGTCTATTATTAGGTAACATTGTTCCTCATTTACATGGCTAATAAAGTTTTTTTTAATCCATGACAAAATTTCAATGATTTTATTGGCTATTTGGAATGTTGTATTTTTAAGTTGTTTGATAAAAATTACAGAGTCCAAAAAGTAGACTGACTACTTTACAGCTGCAGCCCAGAAGGGAAAATATGGTTTAAGTCTTTGTTGGACTGCTCACGGCTGCTGAATTCTGTGAATTGGCTAAGTGTGTCACTCACCTGTTGGAGACAGTATCAGGAAGTCATGGAAATACTAACACGAGATTAGGCTGGTCACCACGTGGTGAAATACAATGGAAAGGTATGTGCGCCCACGCTGAGGGCATCAGATATGGAAACCATGCTCTGGGAGGACTTGGGGCCAAGGACCTGCTTCACCTCCAAATGGAGCGTGTTCTTGCCAGGGACCTTCAGCAAGGCATGTGTATTGTGTTGCCTTGGGGAAACATAGCACGGTTGCTGTGATTTTAGTGATAAGAAAGAAATACGTACTGTGAATGCTGGGTATGACAGCAAGAATATGGGTTAAGACTGTTTCACTTCTGTTCTTGATGGGTGGTTGTGTATGGCCAGTAAGGGAAAGAGGCCCCCCCAAAAAACGGAGCTTACAATTTCCCCTCAAGTCTTTGAGTCCACACCAGAAATCACAATTTCTCAATAGGGAAGTATGTTGGTTACAGTTTCTGGAGGTTTTTGTAGTTGTATTGTTTAGTGCCGAATCGTGTGTGAAATTGAAAACTCCCAGGGTATTAAGAAAATGAGCCCGTGTAGACATTTTAATAAAACGGTTGAGGAAATATTGGTGAAGTTACTCATTTTCTTTAACTTATGCTGAAAAATCACAAATGTTAAAAGACAATAAACTTTAAAAGCAATCAAATATAAATACATGATTGTGCACTTGAGCCTATTTTTATTTTAATTTTTTTTGAGAATTTCAAACACAAACACTGTATTTGTATCATTACCACGCACCCTGCTTTCTATCCTCTCTGACTGATCTTATTTTCAGAAATCCAAATACATATATTTTACAAAGAGTGATGTTCTCTGCTTTTGACATGCCATGGTGAAATTAGAAGTCAGCCAATGAAACTCAAAGTAAGCCCTGGTTTCAAGTCTAGCTATTAAAAACAAGAAAGCTGTCATTTGAAAACACTACCTAAAGACAAAGAAAACGGGTGAGCTCAGATGTCAGATAGAGAATGTACATGGTACGACCCATTGCCGATGCCAGGAACCAAAACCATCAGAAACCAGAAATCGGTAGATCGATGTCATATTTAAGTCACAGGACCAAGATCTGCTACTAAGGAAAACCTTCTATCTCCTCTGCCGTCAGAGGGTTCATCTCTAAAGGGCAAAATTATTATTGCTGAGTCCTACTTTGCTTGTGGGGTGGCTAGTTTGAATTGTCGACTTCACAACAGACTCACACGGGAGAAGAGGCACTCAGCAAGTGAGTGTCTACATCATTTTTTTAAAGATTTATTACATATACCATGCTCTGCCTGCATATAAGCCTTGCAGGCCAGAAGAGGGGATTAGATCACATTGTAGATGGTTGTGAGCCACCATTGGGTTGCTGAGACTTGAACTCAGGACCTCTGGAAGAACAGCCAGTGCTCTTAACTGCTGAGCCATCTCTCCAGTCGCGCATTCTGGTGGGGGGGGGGGTTCCTCTCTGCACTAACTGATGTGGAAAGACCCACCTTCACTGTGGGTGGGGTCATTCCCTGGGCCAGGGATCCTGTGCTACCTAAACTAGGGAGGACTAGCTGAGTGTCCTGCAGGAATCCATTGCTCTGTGCTCCCAATAGTGGGCAAGATGTGACCAGCTGCTCCTCGTTCTTGCTGCTGTAACTTCCGAGCAAGGATGGACTCATGAGCCACATAGACCCTTTCTCTCCTAAGTTGCTTTTGGCGGGTATTCGGCCAGAGCAAAATAAAACCAAACCAAAACAGGGAGTTAATATATTGCCTGTCACTCCTAAACTCACCCTTCATTGATCTACTTGGAGGTTATTGAGGTGGAGCTTGTGAATAAGTCTTTGCCAGCTGGCCCAGTGTTATCGGTGGAGAATGATGCTGTGCGTTTACACGGAAAGGAGGGGTTTCTTTGCCTGGCTTTGGTGCTCTCCTCTTACTAGGCTTCCCCACCTTGCAGCTTGTTGGCAAACATGTCCAGACAGTGTTTCCTCCACTCCAATCCTTACGGTTATGAAAGCAGCACATCATGAAGGCTTTTCCAGCCCGTCACCTGTGTCCCCAGTCATCCTTCAGTCAGCTCTAAGCCCAGAGGTACAGCACCTGCTCATGCACTGATGCTCCAAACAGCCTGGAGGTCAGGTTTCTAGAAGTCGTAGCAGAAAGAAATAGACTTCTCTGTCTTCCAACAAACTCTCTATAGCAAGGACATGAATCTGTAGCATCTGGGGTGAGTGGAGAAGTGCGGACAGTTCTCCTGTGTGCACTATCTCAGACCTGAAGGAGTGTATGAACTAGGACTTTAAAAAAAATTTTTTTTTAGTTTATCATACTTTATTCAGATTACATCCCGATTGTTATCCCCTTGTTTGTATCTTCCCGTTCCCACTCTTCCACCCTGTTCCCCTCCCCTAGACCCCTGACAGAAGGGGACTTCCTCCCCCACCATATGACGACAGCCTATCAGGTCTCATCTGGATAGCCTGCTTCCTCTTCCTCTCTGTGCTGCCAGGCCTCCTCACCAAGGGGAGTTGATCAAATCAGGGGCACCAGAGTTCATGTCAGAGGCAGTCCCCACTCTCCCCACAACCATGGAAAATGAGCTGTCCATTGGCTAGATCTGAACAAGGAGTCTAGGTTTACTATATGAATTGTCCTTGGTTGGTGTCACAGTTTGTGCAGGGCCCCCTGGGTGCAGCCAGCCTTGATGGTCTCTTTGTGGGGCTCCTGAACCCTCTGGGTTCTCCCATCCTCCCATTCTTCCCTACCACTCTCACGTGGTGTCAGCATTCTTAAAAGAAACCGAAGCAACAGTTAGAGTCTGAGTATTACAACAATGAGTGTCTGCATGCTGAAGAACCGAAGAGCCCACAGATGCTATCCCAAGTCACTGAGAGCTTCAGGACAAGGGAGATCAATAATGTGGATCAATTTTAAAGGTGAAGATGGGGATGCTCTGTGGGTAGGCACGACCGTGAGCCAGCACGGAAAGGGCTGAAGAAGCTGGAGTCCAGTGAGGGCAACGTCGGCTGTAGCAATAGGCGCACCTGCTCAGAATGAGCTGGGTTTGCACAAGCTAGCTTGTTCTTACTCCACATTTATCCCATCTTGTAGTTCAGCCTATTCAATGGTGCTATCAAAAGTAAGAGCATGCCTTTCTCTCTCGTTTGCTTTCCTGCGTGCCAATCCTTCCTGGAGACGCCCTTATAGATAGACAGAAAGGGTGTTTGCCAAGTGCACTGGGTAGTCCTCAATTCCCTCCAAGTTGACCATCAAGATCAGCCACCATTGGGAGAGTGGTGGCTTCTAATACCTGCTATTTCTACATTCTTCATTATTTTCTTCACTTCTCCAGAGCAATTGCTCACCACTATTCTGTTCACTTGCTCACACTATCGAGTGGTCTCAGGTTCTCTGACTAGACCCTGAATGATACCGTCGGTTTCGTCTTTACGTTCTTCTAAACGAGGATCCATTCGTCCTTCAAGACAAGTTATGATGAGCCTAAGCACACCTAAGCCTCGTCATTAACCAGGCAGATGAGCAATGTTGTCCTTTTCAATAAAAGAACCATCATAGGGCTATGACTCTGAGCCAGAGTCTAACGCCTTTCAGATCGGTCTTTGCAGTACCAATTACAGCATCAATGTACAGTAGCAGTGATGACCAATGGTCAGTTCCTGCTTTGTTCCCAAAGCATGTTTCATTCATAGGGTGATAAAGAACAAAATTCTCATTGTGATGAAAAAAAAACCCTCACTCAATATCGTCAGTGGTGTCTACGTCCATCTCAGCCAAATGGCTTTGATGTGGCAATGAAAGGTACCTCCCATATGCTCATATTACCCCCTTGTAGTGTAGATTCCTGGAGACACTCCCTGGTGATATTCACCTACCAACACAGAGAGAAGCCCTCGCTGTGTGGTCACTCAGTTGCACCAAGCCCTTAGTAATCGGTGCTGATTTTTGGGATGCAGTTTGGGGACACAGCAGAGAGGAGTATGTTAGCAGCACCTGGGCTTTGTTGACAGAATTCTTGAGACTTATGGACATTGATACCAAATAAAAATTAAAAATAGATACGACTCTTCGTGGTTACGGGGCATCTAATTTATCTCTTAGAGTTTCAAATGATGTAAACTATATAAAAACACTGTTTTTGCCAGGCATGCTAATTTTAGGCCATCCAGCTCATCATTAAGACATAATGGTCTACCTTGAGAAACAGAAGTGAGAATTAAGGCTGCTCAGAAGTGACCTGGGCATGGATGCTGTTCAGGCCCATGACACGGTGCTATCTCCTTCTGCCTCTCTTGAAAGGAAGAACTTCATTTGTCACCGTGGCAGTTGTGAGCATGACTTTTCACTCACCCCTACCCATAAGGTTACCAGACAAATTATATCAATCAACACCTTTTTTTAATCCAGTATAATAGCTGACCCAAATTATACTGAATAACAAATATTTTAGTATGACCCAAATATTTTGTGAGATAGTTATACAAAACAAATTAGTCATGGGCGATCAGGAATTTCAGTTTTCAGGACATCTGCTTCACCTTCTACATGAGTTAGCTTTCTCCTTAGCGGTGTGATTAAATATCTGATAGATGCAGATTGCTCGGATTCACAGTTTGAGAGAGTCGTTTGTCAAGGCAAGGAAGACACTGCAACGGGGCCATTAGTCAGTGGGTCACGTGGTCTACAGGCAGGAAACAGAGATGGATGCTGCTTCTTGGCACACTCCCTCATTTTGTTCAGACCAGGACACAAGCCTAATGGATGGTGCTGACATGCCAGGGGTGGGTCTCTCCATCAGTTAAGCCATTGAGTACCACCTTCACAGACCTTCCCAGGGCTAGTTTCCCAGGGGTTCTAAATCACATCAGGTTAAAATAACAAATTAGGCACTGCCGGTTCCCTACAGGGCCTCAACCCAGATTCCCAGCATCTGGATTGGAAGGTTCCGTGTTTCTATATTATATTATATTATATTATATTATATTATATTATATTATATTATATTACTGCTTAATTTACCGGTGTCTTAGGAGTCTTTGTGGCATTTATTGGGTGTTTATAATCAGGAGGCTGAGGTCCGCCCAGCTCTCCGTCTCATTTCTTTTTTACACTCCGCCGTGAAAGACAGAGACCCGGAGGTGAAGCCGTGTACGCACTTGCAGTCTGCGCTACCTCACCCAGGCCATCACACGCCCTCCTCAGCTGCCCCAGGCTCTGGATGCTGGACTGCACACGGAGGAAATGTTTAGCCCCAAATTCCATCTATTTCTATCTAAAGTGGAGCTCTCACAAAGGGGTGGCTCTTCGGGGCATGATTTTCAGGGATTCTCTCCTGTCTGAACACTACCTAAGGCTTTTCTAGCTCTGCCTGCACTTTCTTCTGTGCCCTCAAACTTTAGAACATGGGTCCACCCATCAAAAATCCCTCGAAAGCTGAAGAGTAGAAGACTCTCCAAAGACAGAGCTGCAAGCCTGCTGGGCACACCTGTGTATCTACAGCAGAATTGCTGGACTGTGCATGCCAGCATTTTAAAAGAGGTACCGCAAGAATATTTTGAGAGTGGAGAATAATTATAGCATGCAAAAATAACCAGTTATTACGACGGCTGCAGTGAAAACAGTGGGAGTGTTAAAGGAACTCAAAATCTAGAACACAAAACTGTCTTCAGTGAATACAGTTTACAAAGAAATGATGGTGTTGAAGACCCCTCAGCAGAAGGCTACAGAGTTTCAGAGAGAAAGAATAAATGGTATGCAGGAGAGAGTTCTGGCATTCAGAGGAGAACAGACACAAAAATGGAGGTAAAAAGAAAAAGTATGTAGAGAACATGAGAATAAATACAAAACATAAATGCTTACAAAGAATGAAATTTGAAAGATCTTATATTGAAAATACAACAAAAGCCAGCTGGCTTTAATCCCAGCACGTGGAAGGCAGAGGCAGAAGGATCTCTGAGTTTGAGGCCAGCCAGGTCTAAAGAGTAAGCTCCAGGACATCCAGGGCTACACAGAGAAACCTTATCTCAAAACAAACAAAAAGCCAAAGAAAGAAGAAAATACTGAATAAGAGAGGAAAAAACAACACCCTTCCCCAGACATACACTGGAGAAGAACTTAATACTTATTAGTGATGGTCAGTGTTAACTGTCAGTTTTCCATCTAGGAGATAGCTTCCATGCACATGTGTATCCTACTATGGGTAGCCTATGAAAATGCGTGTAAAGGACTGTCTGGATTATATTAAAGGATGTGGAATGAGCCACTTGAACTGTAGGCAGGAATGTCCCCTGTGCAGGGGATGCTGGACAGAGCAGAGCGGAGAGAGCCCACCAAGCGCTAGCCTGCATGTGTCCGTTGCTCTCTCCTCAGTGTGGACACGATGGGCCCATCTGCTGCAGCTTCTCCTCCTCTGCCTGCTCTCCATGACAGACTGCAACCTGAGCTGTGAGCCCAGATCAGTGTTTCATCACAGCAAAGGGAAAATGAACTAACATGGTGTTTATTTAAAGCAAAAGGGGGAAATAGGTTATTTTTAAAAATCAGATTGAGACCAAACATGCGGATGACAGTGCCCTGTACACCAGGAAATTTAAATAACTAGTCTTTTGTGTGTGCGCATGTGCTCCTCCCTTGCACGCACTCCTCTCTCCTCCTTGCTCTGTGCCTGTCTCTCTGTCTTTCCCTCCCTCCCTCCCTCCCACCCTTCCTCCCTCCCTCCCTCCCTCCATCCATCCTTCCTTCTTTCTTATTGGTGCTGTGGATCAGACCCAGAACCTCTGCATGGTCCGTAAGCATTATGTCACTGAGTTACACACCCAACCACCACCACGCTTCCAAATAAGTGCATTAAGATATTCAAAGAAAGTAAATTGACTTTACAAATTCATGACTTATTGAATTATTGAGTTATTAAAAAGTTGTCATTAAGTGCTAAGAATATCGCCAACATTGTAGGATTCATGGGTTTTAAGAAGGCCTCAATATAAAGACCATCTCTGAAACATTAGCAAAAAAAAGTGATGAAAGCGAGAAGAGGCTGCAAAGGACTAGTGACTGGTGGCTTTGTAAGAAAGAAAAGTGAAATCAAGAGACAATTTCCAAGACACCATCAAATTATAATCCGGCACAAAATTGTCACATGCACAGAGGGGGGTGGTGGAGAGACAGACAGAGAGACAGAGAGAATAGATGAATCTTGCCTGTCACTGACACACAGTTGAGGAATTGCCTTGATCAGATTTCTTGATTACTGACTGATGTGTGAGGGCCCAGGGCACTGTAAGCAGTGTTATCCCTGGGCAGGCTGTCCTGGCCCTCATAAGAAACAGCTAAAATAAGACTAGAAGCAAGTCAGCAAGCAGCCTTACTCCATGGTTTCTGCTTAGAGCCCCTGCCTTGAGCCTCTAGACACACACACACATACACACACACACACACACACACACACACACACACACTCGACTAAATAAACACTTTCTCCCTACAAATTGGTGTCAGTCAGCATTTTATCACAGTAAGAGAGATGCAGACTATGACAGGGGAGAAGCAGATGCTACTGACCCCCATGTCTGTCTCATAGGGAGTCTACTTGACACTTATGCTCTCCCTCCAGATGATGGCCTGTAGCCATTGCAGAGACAAACAGTGTCATCCCTTGTGGACTTAGGCCCTTTGTAGCCCAGACATAGATATATAGGGCAATTGCTAAAGACTTCTAGTAGTTTTTTTTACATATGACTCCAGTTTCTAGAATATTCCTTCTGGCATCCATTCTGGTATCACCCTATTTCTCCTTGATAACTGGATTTGATGACAAACTCCCCTCTGTTACCTTACACAGTGTGTGGCTCACTGGAAAAGGGGTACAGTCTATCGTGGGCACCACTATATTTGCCAGGAGCTGTGAAGCTTAATAAGGTCTTGAGTTTAACCTCTGTTTATTTATCTTATAGACATATGTGGATGTGCGCATCACAGGATGTGTTCATAGGTCAGAGGAAAACTGGCTAGAACCAGTTTCCCTCATTCCTCTGTGGTATTGAACTCAGGTCTTCAGGCTTGGCAGCAGGTGCCTTTATTATCCACTGACTCATTTGTTTGTTTGTTTGTTTGTTTGTTTGTTTTTTGAGACAGGGCTTCTCTGTGTCGCCCTGGCTGTCCTGGACTCACTTTGCAGACCAGGCTGGCCTCAAACTCACAGCCTGCCTCTACCTCCCGAGTGCTGGGATTACAGGTGGGTGCTACCATGCCTGGCCACTGACCCATCTTTCTCGCCCAAAATGTTTTTTGTTTGTTTGTTTGTTTGTTTGTTGTATTTTAAATAAATCAGTTAAAAATAAATTTAATTTAAAAGAAAAGAAAAAGGGCTGGAGAGATGGCTCAGAGGATAAGAGCACTGACTGCTCTTCCAGAGGTCCTGAGTTCAATTCTCAGCCACCATATGGTGGCTCACAACCATCTATAAAAAGTGATCTGATGCCCTCTTCTGGCCTGCAGGTGGACATGCAGCCAGAATACTGTATACATAATAATAAATTTTTTTTTTAAAGAAAAAGACATTTTTGAGATCTCTAAAACAAGATTGCCTTTCTCATTGAACTAAAAGGGAAAAACAACAACAACAATTGGCCAACACCAACGTAAAGTACTTCAGGCATGAGCCACGCTATCTGCTTGCCTTGGGCTTTGTTTTTTAACAAATGTTGCAGACTCTCTCACAGTCTGCTGATGCTCTCTGGTGCTTCGGAGTCTGTACAGAGCATTTTAAAGCTTGGAATGTGGTACCCTTGCCCATCACACACTTATCGGTCCTTCCTGGGATAAAGGCACTTTCTTTTTTCACTAACTTGTGTTTTCAGCTCCCACCCTACACACACACACACACAGCTCTTTTAAACTCATCCTCCTCAAAGCAAAATTCTTCTTGCAATTACAATACTTATACCATGAGCCCTTACACTTCAAGTGCTAATCAAATCTGTTTTAAGCCCTCTAGTGTCTGCCCTAATTTCATATTCCTCTCTCCACTGGTATAGCTTCAGTGTTTATAAAACAATTCTACTGTGATTTTTTTTCATTCATCTCTGTATACATTTCTTAAGTGTTTTGCCATTGAAAATGACTGGCATCTTTTTTTTTCTTCTCCTCTGATTTTATGATACGAGACAATTTCTCATTGGAGGAAATTTAATAATTTCTATAATTTCTCTCTTACAAATAGCCAGAAAACATATTACAGACTTTACTGGTGGTGTCTGTTATGTCTCCTAAACCCCATTCATTGCTTTCTTCTCTCGCAGGGTTGAAATCTGCACAGCATTTGCTTCATCTGTTACTTGTTTTTGATGTTTCTCTTCAGGTGTTTGAGCACTTTTTCCCACAGCAGTGTGATGTGGTTCACCTGCTAGGAACAGTCCAAGGTTTTCCACTATTGGCGTTTTCCACACCTACCTACCTGTTGCTACTGCTGCAATTTCAAACTAGTAACCTCTATGTAAATTGTTAAACTTCATTGCTTGTAGGAAGTCTTATGATACTTAGGCTTGGGTTTTAACTAAACTGAGACCTCCTCCGCAGCCCCCCCCCCCCGCACCCCGGTTCAGAAAAAAAAATATCAACTTTAGAGAGATCATAGGAAAGCACTTCTATGTGGAGAATGTCACACTAGCAGACAGACTGAACCCACCAACCAGATCCCAGCTCCTGTGTCAGCGTGGGTGGTGAGGGTCCATAAAACGGTGCTGAGGAGAACAGGGTGGTGTGTCTGGGGTGGAGGTGGTACACGTCATCAGTGCCGATGCTTGTGGCGTTTAACCTAAGAGCAGCAAGCCAGCAATAGTGGCTCAGCTGACTTACAACTCTTATCTCTCCGCCTCACCAAAGACATGTAGAGGGTGGTATGGTCCACTCTGCCATGCCACCCACCGCATGGAGCCAGTACGATGTGTTCCAGGCTCCTCTTCCCCTTCTTTTCATTCTTGCTGCCCTGTCAGGGCCCCAGGTCCTCCAGTCGGCAGCTTTCTGAGGTGGGAGGAAGTAAAGCTGAAGGAACGTTGTCCACATCCCTGCAGAGAGGCTTCTAGGAAACGCCACTGGAAGTTTCCGTTTGCACCCAGACACCCAGCCATCTCCAGCTGCTGCTGATACTGGAATGTGCAAGTTAAATACTAGGCTACAATGCACATCCAGTGAATGAGGGCTCCTACGAGTGAGCAGTGAGCGACCTAAGCATCTTTCCCTAAGCGGTGACCAATTACTTGTATTTGTTTGTTTGGGTTTTTTTGTTTTGTTTTGTTTTTTACCTGTATTTGAATGACAACTAGAATGCTTCAGACAAGGTAAATGGCAAATATTTGTCAATTTTATAACATGAATTTCAAAAAGGGCTCAAGGATAGAATAATTGCCCAATATATATGAGACTCTTGGTGTACATACACACACACACACACACACACACACACACACACACACACACACTCACTCATTTGCTATCATACATCAAAGAAACTGGATCCTGAAATGTAGCGAGGAAGAAAGAAATTAGAGCAGATGGGTCTGGGATCTTTTCTTCCTTTCTTGCTACCTTTCTCTCCTAAGACTTTTAATTGGGCTGTTTTTTGTTTTTGTTCGAGATAGGGTTTCTCTGTGAAGCCTTGGCTATCATGCACTCTCTTTGTAGACCAGGCTGGCCTCGAACTGACAGAGATCCACCTGCCTCTACCTCTGAAGTGCTGGGATTAAAGGTGTCAGCCACCAAGCCTGACTGTGATGTCTATTTTTAATGACTTATTTTTATTAATTATTTTTATCTCTGTGTGTATGGGTCTGTACACATATGTGGGCCTGTGGAGGCCAGAAGAAGGCATCAGATCCCCCGCAATTGGAGTTATAGGTGGTTCTGAATCACCAGATATAGATGCTAGGAGCTAATCTCATGTCCTCTGGAAGAGCAGCCGGCCTCAGCAGACATGAAGGTCGATGTGTCTGTGTGTCTGTGTGAGTTGGGGGCTCGGGGGTGTTTGTTACTAATAGATAAGAAAGATGGTAGTGTATCTGTGCTCACTGCCAGCTTACTGAGGATGTGCGGAAGTCAAGAAAAGGGCTTGCACGGGCTGAGGGTGGAGCTCAGTGTGGTACAGTGCATCTGTGATACACAAAGCCTTGAGCTCAGTCCCCAGCAGGATATATAACCAGAGTGGCAACACATACCTGTAATCTTAGCACCCGGGAGATGGAGGCAGGAAGACGGGAAATTCAAGATCCTTCTTATCTGAATAATGAGTTCAATACCAGCCTAGGGTTCATGAGACTCTGTCCAAAAAAAAAAAAAATGGAGAGGAGTGGGAGATTTTGCTTAGATAGATTTCTTTAATCTATCTAATCTTTTTTTTTTTTTTTTAATGATAAGGTCAAGCATTTGGTAGGACTCGTTACTGTAGTATTGCCTAAGGCAGCATATTCGTTCATAAAATGGCACTTGAATTCTTTTGTTTTAATTTTTTATATTTTACATATACATATATTATTACACATATATACAATAAACTACCTATAGCAAGAAGAACCATGACACCATCAGGAATTATATAATGTTACATTCTTAGTGTTTTGACGTTTTGTATCTGACAGCCTTGAAGCAAGCATCTTTCCTATCTTGGTGAGTCTAAAATTCTGAATGTGAATCAATCTCCATCACATCTTGTTATTGAATTCTTAGTAGAGTTTGCCCATCCTACAACTCAAGAATGTCTGAACTAAGCCAGGAATCAGGCAAATGCCTGTCTGCCTGTCTGTGGTCGCCCTCCAGTGGAGTAGTGGAGCTTAACATGGAAAATGCACTTCTTGTAGGTCTGATTCTTTGTCTCTCATCACGTCTTCTTGCTCGCTCTCTCTTTCTCTCTCTCTCTCTCTCTCTCTCTCTCTCTCTCTCTCTCTCTCTCTCTCTCTCTGAAAATCCTTAGTAGCAAAAACGATGGTCAGAGGTTAGGGTGGCCTCTCTGCTCCCGCTATTTCTTAAAAATGTTCCTACAGCTCTAAGTAGTCCACATGCCAAGGTGCTACTTTGGGGTGTAGCCTGTTCTGAACCTCCTTCCTTGGGATAGTAAGGTTGAGGTTGTTTGAATGAGCCCTTCTCACGCTGTGCTCCTGTGGTCTAAAAATGCAGAGCTTTCCTATTATGCAGTAACTCTATACATCCATTGTCATTTTTAAAATATATTTTATTACTTCATTAATATTACACCTCAACTGCTATCCCATCCCTTGTATCCTCCCATTCCTCCTTCCCTCCCGCTTTCCCCCTATTCCCCTCCCCTATGACTGTGACTGAGGGAGACCTCCTCCCCCTATATATGCTCATAGGGTATCAAGTCTCTTCTTGGTAGCCTGCTATCCTTCCTCTGAGTGCCATCAGGCCTCCCCATCCAGGGGATGTGGTCAAATATGGGGCACCAGAGTTCCTGTGAAAGTCAGACCCTACTATCCACAAATGCCTTTTGTTTTTAAGGCCAAAGGCTAACCCTGAGAAGTTAAGCTGATTGGATCTAGGGTTCCGAAGTCTTCTGACCTTTGAAGGACCTAGAGTGAGTCTCTACACTGTTTCTGCTCTCTTACAGGGAACTTCGATTTGAAGAAAAAGGTTTTTTCTTTTCTCTCTTTTTTAAAATTTTTTATTTATTTATTTATTTTTGGTTGGTTGGTTTTTCGAGACAGGGTTTCTGTGTGCAGCCCTGGCTATCCTAGACTTGCTTTTGTAGATCAAGCTGGCCTCAAGCTCACAGAGATCCACCTGCCTCTGCCTCCCGAGTGCTGGGATGAAAGGCGTGCTCACTCACCAAAACATCACTGTACTTCCAGGCGTGTATGCACCATCACTGTGTGACCACAAAGAAAGGGACTGGGATGTCACTCTTTCCAAGCTCTGACAGAGAACAGTGAGCAACCTCTGCTTAGAGCCTCTGCTCTAAGTCTGGGAGCCAGGTAGGAATCCCCGGTTGCCAGCCTCAGCCCACAGCATTGTCTCTCTTTAGTTTCCTCACCTGGCTCATGGCATGACAAATATGCCTTTGGTTGAAAATAGCCTCAGTTCACCTGTCTGTTTCATCTTTCATGATGATGACTTCAAATGAAAGAGGAGGTGTTTTTGGACACATGTATATCATGCTCATAAAGAATATTTGATGTGAGGCGGTGGTGGCACACACCTTTAATCCCAGCACTCGCGAGGTATAGGCAGGTCCATCTCTGTGATTTTGAGGCCAGCCTGTCTAAAGAGTAAGTTCTAGGACAGTCAGGGCTGCACAGAGAAGCCCTGTCTCAAAACAACAAAAGAAAAAAAAAGGGGGAATAAAGAAAGAAAAGATCATTTGGTGTTTAATTTTGAAAGCTCACGGTAGAAGACACAGGGTACAGCTAAGAATGATGTCACATGTCCACAGTCCTAGGACTTGAGAAGCGCAGGAGAATCAGGCATTTGAGTGAGCTCAAGGTCAGTCTGAACTATACAAGACCTTGCTCCAAATGAAAATAACAATAAAAAATATACTGTACAAAGCCTTTCCTTGGAAGGTAACCAATGCACATGCTCAGGGATGGCAAATGCAGAGATAATAATAAAATAGAAATCACCGCCACGTTCACCAAGTGCTGGTACTAGACAGACACTGTTGCAATCATCTTTTAGATATTATATATTAACCCTTGGCACCACAGTCCTATGACATAAGTGCTGTCATTCTGGTTCTTCAATAGAGGGTTAAAGAATAAAGATACAACTTAGGCACCTTGTCCAAGGTCGTGTGGTAAGTGAAAGAGTCACACACGGGCAGCCTGGTGCCAGAATATAGGATCTCTGTGTAGCCCTGGTTGTCCTGAACTTGCTTTGTAGACCAGGCTGGCCTGGAACTCACCATGATCTCCCTGCCTCTGCCTCCTGAGTGCTGGGATTAAATTTCTCTCAGGGTGTGGTGGTGCATGCCATTAATCCCAGCACTCCAGGGAAGCAGAGGCAGGCTGAAGATCGTTGTGAGTTTGAGGCCAGCCTGGTCTACAAAGCAAGTCCAGGACAACCAGGGCTATTACACAGAGAAATCCTGGTTCAAGGCCTACATGTATTGAGTACTTACTGTCTCTCAGGTCTGTGCTATATTGTGAACACAAATAGTAACTGTGTCAGCCATCTTGTATAAAGACCCTCAGAGAACTTATCTAACTGGCTTTCTGCCTACTAGTTGATTGCCTGTAATTCCAGCACTCAGATAGGCAAAGGCAGGCGACATCTCTGAGTTCGAGGCCAGCCTGGTCTACAAAGCGAATCCAGGACAGCTAAGGCTACACAAAGAAACTCTGTCTCAAAAAAAGGAAAACAAAACAAAGGCAGTCTCTCATCCCCTCTTCCTCCTTCCTGTTCCTGCTTTCCTGTGTCCTCCCTTCTCCCTTCATTGTGTCCTTTTCTTTTTCTTTCTCCTGTAAGACTCAGAATTCCTAGGTCTCCTAAGATGAGCTCCTCCAGTTCAATGAAATATATAAAATCAGAGAATCCTTGATGACCCCATCAAGCCTCTACAGACAGAGCAGAGGATCAGGCCATCTCCTGACACACAGGCGGCTGAAGGTCTTGTTGGCTTGGTCCAGTCTGTGTTGTCTACGTGACCTACCTCATTGTATGCCCTGCCCTCGTTACATACTGCCTGTGTGATCTGCCAGTATTTTTCTATACCCAAATTTTGTTTATGTTTGAAGAAAAGATGCCAAAAGGACAAAAGACTTTTGTAAAGTGGGTTAGACAAAACCAGTTTGAAGCCAGCCATGTTATCCCACACCTTTAATCCTAACACTTGGGAGGCAGAAGCAGGTAGATTGTTTTGAGTTCAAGGCCAGCCTAGATCTACAAAGTGAGCCTAGGACTGCCAAGATAACACAGAGGAACCCTGTCTTGAAAAAAGCCAAAAAACAAAATAAAATGAAACCCCAAACTAGTTTGAGTTTAGACAGCTTCCAGAAACATCCTCTACATTCATGACAGTAGAACTCGCATGGCTCATGACACACATGCCAGCGGCACTGAGCATAAATATTCACCCTTTTCTCCATTTCTTTCATCTTCCTGTGACTTCTGCTCCTTGAGTCAAAAAGCACATTGTGAGCCTTTTGTGTCTGCTTTTCCTACTCTTTGGCTGAGAATAATTTTTCTCACAGCCAAAGCTCACCCTCATTTACTGATGCTGTGATTCCAAGAGAGAGAAAGAAACAGGCATGGTGGCACACGCCTTTAATGCCAGCACTTGGGAAGCAGAGGCAGGCAATCTCTGTGAGTTCAAGGATAGCCTGGCCGACAAAGTGAGTTCAGGACAGCCAAGGCTACACAGAGAAACCCTGTCTCGAAAAACCAAAACAAACAAACAAACAACAAGAAAGAGAAAGAAGGCGCCCTATGTGGGAATCAAGCTTTATAACCATTAATCATTGCAGAAAATGCTACGTATAGTAAGAGAAGTGGTTAGAAGAACTTTGAGTCTGCATACTGTTTGGTACACACTCCATCTCTCAAGTCAGAATTTACTCCAGAGATATTGAAGCATCAGCCAACGGGTGTTTAGCCCTTCCTTCCGAGTATCTGGGTCAGCAAGCACAGTCGCTCATGCCTATAATCCCAGCGCTCAGAAATTCAAGGTCATCCTTGCCTATGTTACAAAGATAGAAGACAGTTGGGGTTACATGGGACCTTATCTCAAAAAAAAAAATTTTTTAAGGGAGCTCACAACCATTTTTAAGGAGATCTGGTACCTTCTTCTAGTGTATAGGCATCACATGCAGGCAGAACACTGTATAATAAATAAATAAATACATCCCCCAGCCCCATTTCTGCCTGTCTTGGGAGGGCATCCACTGGGATTGGAGTTACATGTCAGTGCTGGGAATTGAACTCAGGACTTCTGGAAGAGGCACCAGTGCTCTTAACCACTGAGCCATCTTTCTAGCCCCCATCTTTCTCTTTATCAAGGTGGAAATGAAAATTTTTTGCAAAGTGATGGACCAGTAACTATTGTTTAGAAGTCTATGCCTAAATACCCAGTTTTCTATGTCTTGATGGGAAAGCCTCCACATTTTACCACACAACTAAACCAGATTAAGGGGAGGGAATAAGTACCACTCTCTTTTTACTTATTTTTTAAAAAGATGTATTTATTTGTTTTGTGTATATGAGTGCTCTGTCTTCATGGACACCTTCATGACAGAAGAGGGCATCAGACTACAACATTATAGATGGTTGTGAGCCACCATCTGTTTGCTAGGAATTGAACTCAGGACCTCTTGAAGAGCAGACAGTGCTCTTAACAGCTGAGCCATCTCTCCAGCCCCCACCACTCTCTTATTATAATTCAAAATAAATTCACAAAATCAAGAAAGTATATAAAAACTGAAGTTGTTATTATCAAACCACAAAATTTACATATTCTAAATATTACTCTTTTTATATTGTCAGCAAGATTTATTCAAATAGTGTCCCAAATAACTTCTATGTTTTTGGTTTTTGTTTGTTTTATTTGTTTGTTTGTTATTGGTTTCTCTGTGTGATAGCCCTGGCTGTCCTAGACTCACTTTGTAGACCAGGCTGGCCTTGAACTCATAGTAACTCACCTGCTTCTGCTTCCTGAGTGCTGGGAGTAAAGGCATGCACCACCATGCCCAGCCTTCTGTGTTCATTTTCTACACGCTATGTTTTATTAACAAATACTTTGACAATTTCTTTTTACTTCGGTTTGGTTTTTGAAATGGTTTCCTATGTAGCTCAGCTGGCTAGTTATTAAAGCCCAAGCTAACATTAAATTTGTAGTCTGTCCTGCCTCAGTCTCCTGACTACTGGGATGATTGGTGTGTGCTACCACATCCAGTTTAATTTTTGCTTTGTGTGTGTGTGTGTGTGTGTGTGTGTGTGTGTGTGTGTGTGTGTGTGTGTGTGTTGAGACAGGCTGTCCTGTTGCTCCCAGGCTCGCCTTGAACCTGCCATGTGACTGAAGATGTCTCTTAACTCCTGCTCTTCCTGTCTCTGCCTTCCAAGGGATAGAAATACGGCGACTGCCACCACACCATTATTATAATGAATATTTTCATGCCTGTTCTTCATACTTCATGAGTGTCATGGCCTCTTCTATATGGGAAACATAAAATTATTCTTTATTACCTTTGAAAAATGTTATAGTACCTCCTATTGAGTAGATGTTTCATTATACTGTAACTCATTAATGATATGTGACCAATTATCTAAATATACATCTACCATTTTCAATTGGATATCAAATGTTTATTTATTTTCTCTCCTATAGTACATCCCAACCCCAGTTTCTCCCCTCAACTTTTCCTTTCTCCCAGATGCACCGGCCTCCACCTCCCCTCAGAAAAGAGCAGGCCTCCCAGGGACATCAACCAAACACGGTAAAACAGGTCCTAAAGGCAGGCAAAAAAAAAAAAAAATCAGAAACATCCCCTGCTCCCTCTGTTAGGAATCCCACAAGAACACCAGGCTACACAGCCATAACATAGATGGCAGAGGACCTAGGTCAGACCCTGACTGGGCTCCCTGACCTCTGTGAACCCACTTGGGACGCAGTCAGTTGATTCTGTGATTCTTGTGTTGTCCTTAACCCTTCTGGCTCCTCCCATTCTTCCTCCCCCTCTTTCACAGGACTCCTGAGCTCCTCCTCACATTTGGCAGTTGCGCCCCTCCCCCACGCAGCCTCCTTTGGAAACCTGTAACACGCTAACAGCTCAGGTGCAGAATTGCTCCTGAAACACAATGTGTGGATTCCATTGGCATGCTTGAAGTCCTGTCAGCCATAAAAGCAGCATGAGAACTTCATTGTGAGGGAACTATCTAGGCTCTCATAAGACCTGCTTCATAGAGATGGTCGTGGTGGCGCACACCTTTAACCCCAGCACACAGGAGGCAGAAGCAGGCGGATTTCTGTGAGTTCAAGGCCGACCTGGTCTACAAAGAGAGTTCCAGAACAGCCAGGGCTATTACACTGAGAAACCCCGTTTTCAAAAACAAAAAAAAAAAAAAAACCCTATATTCATTAATTCCTCCCAGCAATGGCACCCTCGGTGACAAACACCACCTTGCACTGTCAAGGAGGAAACAAGCTTTTATACACTCTTATTATATTCAGAGCATAACAGTTTGTAAGTAAGCTCTTGGATGTGAGCCTTAGAAAACCCCATAGCTTAAAATAAATACTGTGAGCCCTCCAAGCTATTTCATGTACACTTGGGGGAGGTGGGAAAAATGATTGTGTTGTATGTGGGGTTTTGAAAAATCATTTTATTTAAAATATAAAAAGACTTCCATGTCTTCTGTATAGGCCTGTACTATCAGTAACTAACTGGCAAATGAGCATCAGAAAATGGCTATTATGGATGTTTTAAAACATAAGAATTTCTCAGAAATCACCGAGCCTCAAGAAGTCCCACAGGTCTACTGTCATGCACAGTGTGAGTCTGTGGTAAATATTAGCTAATGCCACAGAGGTAGCGCAGGCACGCAGACACGATTGTTTAGATAGAGCCCAAGTTAAAGGTGTGAGATGCAGGATTTTATACACTTGTATCGTACTCAGACTATAGCAGTTTATAAGTAAACAGTTTATAAGTACTTGGGGATCTTATCAGCAAACACAGCTGTGACTGGGCGTTTTCTATCTAAGAACCTTGTGCTGTTCAGACCGAGAGAGCTGGGAGCCTAAAGCCTTCCAACTTTCCTTTATGAGGAGTTTGGAAAACTACTTACTCCACTTGAGAAAGGAAGTTTCCAACAAAGGTACCCTCCATACTCTACAAATTATATTCATGTGAGTTGACTTTTTGGTTTCTGAATCCCACGCTCCCATTCTAGAAAATTCTCTCAATTGCTTTGTCAACTATAGAGCCGTGTGCCCGTCTAAGCCTCTAATGGGAGGGAATGGTGGACCTCCAAAGGGAAGGTCTATGGGAGGGAAATAGGGGTGATCTGTATCCACAAAGAAGCAATGATTTAGAGAGGGTGGCATCTTAGGGGAGGTACCCAGCCCTGGACGCATAGTTGTTTCATCTGCCTCTGTTTCTGTCTCCAGTATCTCATCTGTGATAACATCTCTACGGGTGGTCCTTGTCATAGCAAAGTCCAGCTCCCCAATGCAATGGTGGCCACGTGACCAAAAATGGCCACTAAGAGTGCATCATCCTCAAGGCTGGTCTCCTGGTCCAAGGGAAGCCTTTCCCGTTAGCAAGATCTACAGGATCCCTGAGAGACTGACTGAAAGTGGGCAAATCTGCACTTCCTATGAACTGTCTAACAGACAAGCCTGTTCCAGCCTGAAGCCCACAGAAAGGACTGCATTCTACAACTACAACCCTTAAAGTCAGCTCCATGTGATAGCAGCTGTAAATGAATCTTATTTCAGTTTAAACAACTTATTCTTCTTCATTGTCTTCCTCCTCTTCCTCTTCCTCTTCCTGTTCCTCTTCCTCTTTCACTTCCTCCTCCTCTTCCTCTTCCTCTTCTTTCTTGTTCTTCCTAGTTCTCCTGTAGCCCAGCTAGCCATGAACTCCTGATCCTCCTGCCTCCACTTTGAAAGTGCTGGGATTGCAGGTGTGCACCATCATGCCTGGTTTAATTGAAACTTTTTTTTTAAGCCGAGCATATATCCCTTGCAACCAAAGGAAGCTAAGATGCCTCCCTTGAATCACACAGAAACGTCTGAAGGCTGAGATGATAGCTAGAGTTGAGTTCACTTCCTACTTGAACAGAAAACTCTTCATTATTCCTGGATGTTTGAGTTTCAATTAAAGAGTGGTCACTTCTGTGGAAGGCCTAGACCTCTTTGAAAGTTTTTTCATCTTATTTATTTATTTTTGGTGGAGTTGGTTTTTCTTTTGTTTTGTTCTGGGTCCTTTTATTTGTTTGTTTTGCTTTTTTGGGTGAGGGGGGTTGGTTTGGTTTGTGTTGGGTTGGGTTGTGTTGGTTTTTTTTTTTTCAAGACAGGGTTTCTTTGTGTAGCCCTGGCTGTCCTGACTCTGCCTCCTGAGTGCTGGCATTAGAAGTGTGCACCGCCATGCCCAACTTTTATTTTTTTAAAGTGGTGTCCCAATATCATCCTTTCCATCCTTGATATCAACTCTGCCCTGGGCTTGCAGAGGAAAACGCTCTTGGCTCTTTTCTTTTTTTTCTTTTTTCTCTTTCTTTTTTCTTATTTCTTGCCTCTTTTTTTCTTCATAGAAGCTCTTAACTACAAGAGAACATTAACTCTTTCTTCTCCAGTCTGATTTTCCAGTGTTTTTAACTAGTAAAGGGGCAGTTTTCGGGTCTACACAGTTCTCATTGGTGGACCGTTTAGTAATAAGCCCTTTAAGATGAGTTGCCTGGCGTCAAGCCATTTGCTTGCTGGTTGGAAAATGGCAGACTTGTCTTCTGTATTCCAAGTGCTCTGTACCTACATACACATGAAGCAGAATTGCTTCCTAAATAAGACTCCTTTAACTGAGGTTTAGACTTTATGATATATGTTTGGCTTTGCTTTGGGGGGGGCCAGGGTTTCCTTGTGTAGTCAAAGCTGACTAAAAACTCATGGTGATCCTCCTGCCTCAGCCTCCCAACTGCTGAAATTAGATATGTATATCACAAAAGCTGGTGATATTTTTTTCAACGCACAAGTACAAAACCCAATAGTTAGCATAATAAAAAAAAATAACGTTACATACCATCAATAGTTTACATTGATGGGTAGCACACAGTGCTACCACCATTGTTTGCATGTCACAGAATCTCTTTGAGGGCGCTCCAGTCATTGCTCTGGGCAGGTGAGACATTGACCCTTACACTGATGGTGAAGCAAGGATCTAATTTTGGTCCCCTGAATTAGTTCTCCTATTCATGAAGTTCTTAAGAATACATGAGTATAGCTAGGCACGGTGGTGCCCGCCCTTAAACACAGCACTTAGTAGGCAGAGGCAGGAGGATCTCTTTGAGTTCGAGGCTACCAGGGCTATGCAGGGAGACTTCATCTAAATAAATAAATAAATAATACATGAGTTATATTTCCATCAGAGAGCAATCAGTCATCACTATGGGGAACTGTAACCATGGCAACTGAAGTCTTAAAGGCTGTGATGGTCGCGAATGACAGTTTATTTCTGTTTCTATCCCCCACCCATCCTACCTGGTTCTGAGGTCCTTACTTCTGTGTGTTAGCCTTTGAATGTTTTTCTTGTCATGTGTTCATTTGACAAGGAGTTTCACCAGGTTGCTCAGGGCTGGCTTTGAAATCTCTCTGTGGGCCAGGCAAACCTTGACATTGTGATTCTAGACCCTGGTTGCCAGGCAGGGCTGGGAGCCTGGCGTGGATGCTGCTCCCTAAAGGAAAAGATATGAACTATGAATCTTAAATGGAGGTTTGTCATGAGAGTGAAAAAGAGTAGGAAACAAACAACCAGGAAAAAAAACCACACCAGTTCAGCTAATATTAAAGAACTGTGAAAACATGGCCACCACAAAGTCAGTGGGGGGAGTGAATAAAAGGCCAAGTGACCAGGGAGAAATCCAAAAGAGTGGGGGATAATGGGGTACCCATGGAAAGCCCACAGGGGGCAATTAGCTGAGGAAGGGACCAGCTGAAGTCATGGGGAGAGAGGGTGACAAGGTAGGGCAAGGGGCATGGACAAAGAGAACACAAGGAGGGCTGCTAGGACGGTTCTGTCGATGAGGGCTCTAGCTGCCAAGTTGGGTGACTTGAGTTTGATCCCTGACCAACTTCTACGAGTCGCCCTCCTCTGGCCTCCACACATGTACTGCGGCATGCGTGTGCCTCCTCTAACACATATAATTAAATAAATTGATGTAATTTTTTTAAAAAATAAAAGGGAAGTGGAAGCAGGTAAAGTTAGAATCGGGTTGTTCCATGGAGGGCTCTGGAATCTGAGTCTTATGGCACAATTCCACATCTAGAGTTTTCTGGATTACATATCAAAACCCAAAGGGTATAAAAATCTGGGCTGGGCATGAGAGCTGGCATCAATACTTTTTGACACCCATGAGAATGGAAACAGGATTCCAGCAGAAGAAAAGGAGAAGTGCTCAGAGCTCCTGGGGATCCAGAAGTTAGGGGCGGGAGCAGGGCACTCGCTGTGCCCTGGGCATTGCTTCTGGAGGCACTTGGGCCCATTTGAAGTGCCTCCCAGTGTGAGGAATAATGATGTGCATGTGTAGACACTGAGAGAGGGACAGAAAAACAGAGGAAGTCAGTCCCAGTCAGCACTGTATAGAGTACCACCTACAGGGTTATAAGAGTAGGAAGATTATAAAAGCAATTCTGAGAAACCATAAGAAAATTTAAGGTTGGGGTTGAAGGTGAATAAAGGAACTATTTGGAGAACATGAGATCTCTTTTGTCATGAACTCGAGGTTTTCTTCCTTCCTTCTTTCTTTCTTTCTTTCTTTCTTTCTTTCCTTCCTTCTTTCTTTCTTTCTTTCCTTCTTTCTTTCTTTCTTTGAGTTTATTTATTATTTATACAGTATTCTGGCCCCATGTGCACATGTATGCCCGGAGAAGGTACCAGATCTCATTTTACATGGTTGTGAGCCACCATGTGGTCGCTGGGAATTGAACTCAGGACTTTTGGAAGAACATACAGTGCTGTTAACCTCTGAGCCATCTCTCCAAGCCAAACTCGAAATTAAATTGTGTTTTCTCTGTATACAGACACTGCCTTTACAATATATTCGAAGAGTGCCAATAAAGTTTAGTGTTCATGATTCTGGAAAGGCTTTCCGGCAACTGCCTTTCTTCAGGTGAGCACTAGGTGGCGCGCTTTGCTAGACTAAAAGCTTCCTCAAAAGAAGACTGTAAAATGTTGACTGTATCTGGGCTCTAAAGTCTTTGTGTTCAAAAAGGCTTTCTCTTGGGGTGTTAATGTCCTCCCGCTTCTTGAGTAGTTCACTGCTTAGTCAATGGACCGTTATTTGGATGGTCCGTGGTTTACTTGTCGCTGGTCTCAGCCAAGCCTTGCCCCTGGAAGGGCTCCATCAAGAGAAAAGCTGTTCCCTGAGCCCGAAGGGTGGAGCCCGGTGAAAAGGAGAAGGGGAGTCCCGTCTTTATCTTGTACCAAGTCTTGTTTTCCAGGCTTAGTATTAAGTACTAAGGATTGCCTATGGTGGGTGAGGCCTTTCGTATGATCTCAGGACAGTTCTCGGGGACTATAGTAAGGGCTATCTGGATGCCTAAATAGGTAAATAGCATACAAGTCTCTGATTTCTTGTTTGTTTGTTTTTTGTTTGTTTGAGACAGGGTTTCTCTGTGTGACCTTAGCTGTCCTGGACTCACTTTGTAGGCCAGGCTGGCCTCGAACTCACAGTGATCTGCCTGCCTCTACTTCCCAAAGTGTTGACATTACAGGCGTGTGTCACCACGCCCGGCTCATTGCTTTCTTCTTTACCTCACCTTCTCTTTAATTTTTAAAGTTTCTTTTAATTTTTTAAAGATTCATTTTTATTTGACATTCTCTCTGCACATGTGTGCATGCATGTCTGTGTGTCTGTGTGTGTGTGTGTGTGTGTGTGTGTTTGTGTGTGTGTGTGTGTGCCTGTGTGTGTATATGAGTGCAGGTGCCTTCTGAGCCCAGAAGCAGAAGATGCCCCTGGAGCTGGCCTTACAGGCTGTTGTCAGCTGCTGCTGGGAACTGAACTCAACTCCTCTGTGAGAGCAGGGCTCACTCCTCATCACTGAGCCATCTCTCCTGTCCCTGAAACATCGTCAAATAACTCTAACAGTTCTTAATAGTTAAGACAATGCATGTTACAAAACACTACATTCAATATTTCAATTTTGTTTTTTTGAGAAGAAAAATTAGTTTTCAAAAAAAAAGAAAACCTGGAAGGGCCTGAGTGTAAATAAGGCAGTTGAGGGATAGTTCAAACATGAAAGCAGATGTGAAGAGCCACTGAATAGAAGGGTTGCAAGTGGCCTGCATCAATTCTTGCACAATCCTTTTCACTCCTGGGTCCTTGTGGTCATGTGCTTTAGCCTCCAGGAAGAGACAGTGTCTACACAGCGTGGCTGAAGGCATCGTGGCTGATATTTTATACGGAAGTTTCTCCTTTCATGATCCTTGCTTACAAGGGTTTGAGACAGTTTTTGACTGTGCCATAGCTCTCTCCTGGCTTTTGTGTGAGTTTAATCCTGGGGTTATAGGTGCCCATCATGAGCTATCTAACGGAGCCACTCTACTTAGGTAAGATCTGGTCCATAGTGTTACGTATGTTTCTCCCGATCCCATGTGAACTGTTTATCATGTCCTCTCTTGCTCTTCCTCTCTGGTGTCCAAATAACTCTTCAAGTTTGACTTACTATCTCCCTTATATATGCCCTGCTTTCTCCCAGGCACCAGGCTGAGTAAAAAAAGGTCCCTTAAACATTTTTACACTGTACTTTTTTTTTTTTTTTTTTTTTTTTTGGTTTTTCGAGACAGGGTCTCTCTGTGTAGCCTTGGCTGTCCTGGACCCGCTTTTACATCTTTAACTGTTGCACACAGGACCCTGTGTGGTCCTGGGGACATTCCAGTTCTTGAGGTTGATGAAGCTGTCTTTGGAGCACATTAGAAGAACTGGCCAAATGCCATGGGTCTCCATGCCCGACCCCCTAGCCCATTACACACCTACTGCTGCTCTGCCACTAGGGCACTATTTCACAAATTCTGCTTCTGTCTTAGACCGTGGACTCTCGTGTGTGTGTGTGTGTGTGTGTGTGTGTGTGTGTGTGTGTGTCTGTGTGTGTGTGTGTGTCTGTGTGTGTGTCTGTGTGTGTCTATGTCTGTGTGAAGAATCCTATTCAGTTCATTGTCATTTCCCAGTGCAGAGCACAGTATCTAAAATAAACATGCGAATCTTTATAAATAGGGCTCTGAGCTGCACAACCAGACTTAGGTCTGAACATTTTAGTAAGTATCCTGAGAGATTGTGATATAGCTGTCCTTTAACTCATAAACTTTAATAAGCACTGACTTTGGTCTAAATCCTCAATAAGAAGATTTTTTTTGTTTATTTGTTTGTTTTTTTTTTTTATTTTTTGTTTTTAGTTTTGGTTTTGGTTTTTTGGTTTTTCGAGACAGGGTCTCTCTGTGTAGCCTTGGCAGTCCTGAACTCGATTTGTAGACCAGGCTGGCCTCGAACTCACAGCGATCCACCTGCCTCTGCCTCCTGAGTGCTGGGATTAAAGGTGTGTGCCCCCACACCCAGCCCAATAAGAAGTGGTTTTTTATACCTTTATGTTACAAATCCTGTGTGTAGGCACCGGTTCCTTTGTGCCTGGCCCCACTACAAAAGAATCGTCACAATCAGATCACACACCCATATTTGATCTTCACCAGGCCTGGCTTATTACTCCTCATCATCACAAGCTAGGAAACTAAGACACAGAAATGCTGAGCAACCCAACCCAGAGAGCCAGTGGGCAGGACCACGGGGTAGCCAGGGTCGTGGCATCTTATGAAACCTCCTCCAATCTGGAAGACCTGTGCCCATTTCTGTAACTACAGTGATTTGGTTTCTAGACATATGGTCACTTTGTTTCTTTAGAGTCTTGACTGCCTGGCCCATGAACCGCCAGGCAGGTATTCCTGAACTGACTCTCACTGATCTGTGCTGTTTTATGTTGCATGTTTTCTCCCCCCTTTCCGTTTCCGCCCACCAATATGTGTAAGACCACCCACATCATCTCTGACTGTAGTCTTGCTGTGCCCTTCCATCCAAGGTGAAAGGAATAGAGAACTCCGTCATTGCAGGAAACACACAGGAAATATTTTATTAATGTCCAGATGGAGAAAATGGTAGAGTAAAAATATTTCAATAGAAATCCATGATTCTCCTCAGAGAGCCCACCCTGGCATTCATGGCGCCCCAGTCGTGGTAGCGCCTGTACTCTCCGGGCCTCAGCAGGTACTGCCGCCCCCGGTAGTTGGGCATCTCATAGAGGACCCAGTAGCCTTCCATCACGTGGAAGGAGTGGAAGTCACTGAAGTGGAAGCGGTCCTGGAGGTGGGAGCAGTCGTCTGTGATCTCCACCATCTGGCCTCTGTAGTCCTCTCGCTCATAGATCCTCATCCTGTGAGAGCTGGACTGTGCGTCCCGCAGACAGCAGACAAGGGGGTGTCAGAAAACCTGGGCTTGGCAATCTAGCACGTGCTGCCTGGGGGGCGGGGCGTCCCTTATCTCTTCTATGCCAAAAGTGACTGACTTGAAAGAAAGACCACTAATGCCGTGCAAGTGTCCAGGAGGTTGTACACAGCGGGACTCAAGAGGTCACCGTTCCTTTGACATAAACTGTGCTCCGTGGAGTTTTCCGTTATTGTCAGCTACACACTGGCCCTCCTCGGCGCCGTTTGTAAATAGCTACCTTTCTGTTTTGTTTAGTCTTTCTCTTTTTCTTTTTTTTTTCCCCCCTAGATTTGTGGTGATCTGAGGCTCTCTTTGGAAGGTATAAAAAATAATGTGGTATTACAATGCAATCCCAAATGTATCCTCAGCAAAAGGCACCTTCTTGAATCTCTTAGCCTTAGGAGAGCTCGAGGAAGAGAAGTGAAATTACCTCTTGCACAGGAAAGAGGAATGGCGGTGATTCAGAAAGCTCAACCCAGATATCCCTCCATCTTTCTTTGTTGCCACAGACCCTGGCACCCACAAAGGCTGTAAACTAAGGACATCTTAAAGACTGAGGCTCATCTCTCAGCTCTAATGTGTGTTCTGAGAAATCAGTTTGGGGCAATACCAATAATGAATGTTCGAGATCCCGGAGAGGCCTGTGTGGATCAAAACCGTAATCCTTTAGGACAGTGGTTCTCAGCCTTCCTGACGCTGCCACTCTTTAACGCATTTCCTCATGCTGTGGTGACCCCCAACCACAGAGTTATTTCGTAGCTACTTCATAACGGGTAATTTCACTACTATTAGGGATCGTAACGTAAATATCTGATATGTGACACTAAAGGGGGTCAGAGCCCATGGGTTGCGAACCGCTGCTTTAGAACGATGGAAGGTCAGGCAGCTTGTCCTGGCTGCTCAGGATTGATTACCTAACTGACTGTGGGCAGGGGGGTCCCCAGGAAGGGATGGACTCACGTGCGGGATGAGACGGCAGGAACGCACAGAGTCGCTGAACCCCATCCACTGCTGGTAGTCAGGGTAGTCCCCGCGACGCAGGAAGTACTGGCACCCCGAGAAGTTGGGCTGCTCATAGAGCATCCAGCAGCCACTGTCCACGCGCACAGAGTTGCAGCGGCTGAAGTAGGGCTGCAGGTTGGAGTGGTCGCTGCTGCACTCATAGTGGCGGCCCTGGAAGCCGCGGTCCTCATAGAAGGTGATCTGGAAGGCACAAGGCAGGGTTCAGAGGCCTCAAGTGGCCAGGACCCAAGGGCAGGTCCCTCCCTGGGCTCCCAGGCCCCCTGGGCTCACCTTCCCCATGGCTGGTGTTGGCGAGTTGGAAGGGATGGTTCTGTTGGGTGTGTGGGGCTGGGCGCGGGGTCTATATAGCAGGAGGTCTGCTGCGCTGGCAGGAACAACACAAAAGGGCCCCTCGGCGGGACGGGGGCACTTTCTCTCTCTCCTTTCTATATAATGACTGTGGGGGAGGTGTGGGGTATTGTATCTTTTCTCTTAGACTCTCCAGAGCTTTCGAATGGATGAGGAATCACTGACCTGGTTAAAAGGGGTCACTTGACGCCGCTCTGGCCTTTAAACGAAGCTGATTTGGGAAACTGAAATAGAGCAAAGATGCTTAACTCGTTAACATTTGTATTGAAATGTTTTGGCTACCTTTTACAATCTCAAAACAATGTGCATTTGAATAACAATGCAGGATACTAACGGTCCTGCAAACGTGGAAAGTGGGGGTGAATACTTTCTTCGCTGGATGGTGGGAGTCAACCCGGGTCCTCCTCTGTCCTTAAGAACTTTCTTAGCGTGGAGCACGGTGGCACAACGTCTTTAATCCCAGCACTTGAGAGGAGGAGGCAGGTGGGGGAGAAGTGGAAGGGCAGAAGGCATGGGGGGTTGGAGAAGAGGGAATCTGTGTGGTTTCAGCCCAGGCCAGTCTAGTCTACAAAGCGAGTTCCAAGACAGCCAGAGCAGTTACACGGAGAAAACCTGTCCTGGAAAACCAAGCAAGCTCTGTGCTGGTCAGCTGGGAACCAGAGAACGAATGTGACAAAGGAAGCACTAAATTTAGACACTTCAGTTCTGTTCCCTGGAGTGTGCGCGACACCAGGGCCAAGGGCCTCATCACCCACACCTCACACAGCACAGGCAGCGAGCCTCTTAGCCTTGGCATTCACAGGGTGACTCAGCAGTCTGCTCCAGCTGCCTGCGATAAATGGGAGGTGACTTGTAAGGAAGACTTCGGAATCATACAACCTTGCAAAGATTCTTCATGCCAAGGACTGAAACCAGATGCTCAAACAGTGGTTTGAGCCTGCTCAAACTATGGCACCAGCCAAGGACAATATGTGCAGGAAACTTCGAACCCTGACCCAAAACTAGCCAATGGACAGGGTGTTCTCCACAGTTAAGTGGAGAGTGGGGACTGACTTTCACACGAACTCTGGTGCTCCATGTTTGACCACGTGCCCTGGATGGGGAGGCCTGGTGGCACTCAGAGGAAGGATAGCAGGCTATCAAGAAGAGACTTGATACCCTAAGTGCATATACAGGGGGAGGAAGTCCCCCTCAGTCACAGTCATAGGGGAGGGGAGTAGGGGGAAAGCGGGAGGGAGGGAGGAATGGGAGGATACAAGGGATGGGATAGCAATTGAGATATAATATGAATAAATTAATAAAATATTTTGAGAGAGAGAAGAAATCCAACATACTTCTTAGTACCCTGTCTCTACCAGCAGATGTCAACTGACTGACTTATCTAATGATGATAGCCAAGACGCCTCCAGCCACCACTTGGAACACCCTCCCCTGACCCCTGAAAACCGCTACCTTTGAGAAAGCTGCTCTCATTCCTAAGTAGGGACTTTTACTACCTGGGACAAATACTCAAATTTATTTTCCCTGAACAAATTTAACTTGATTGATTCGTAGACATTTAATAAGCCTGATTACATTTTTTTTCTCTTAAAAATAATTAATTTGGGAACTACAAATAAGTAGGAGGGAAAAAAACAGTCTTGTACCAAAGCAAGGTGCTATTGATGTATATTTTTATTATTATTTATTTATGATTTTTAAAATATTATATATATATATATATATATATATATATATATATGAGTGTTTTGCCTGCATGTATTTACAGGCACCTGGTATGCTTGCAGTAGTCAGAAAATGGAGGCTGCATCTCCTGAAGCTGGAGTCAGAAATGGTTCTGAGTCACGGTGCATGTACAGGGAATTGAGTTCTCCAGAAGAACAGCCAGGGTTCTTCCCGCCCCCACCCCCACCCCCCAAGACAGTGTTTCTCTGTGTAGCCCTGGCTGTCCTGGAACTCACTCACATAAAGGTGCCATAGTTTACTCTTCCTATGCTGTAGAAGATTGGCCGTCTCTAATCTTTTATTGCTATGACTATTCCCCCAAATAAACAGTTTGTATGTAACATTTTCTATTTTTAGAACCTTTTTCTTAGGACGGAATCCGAAGAGCAGACTCGCTGGGTCTAAAGTTAGTTCGCATTTTTTTTTCTCCTGCTGTGTTTTTGTTATTCTGTTTTTGAAAAACCATCTTGTTAGGTGGCCCTGGCTTTCCTCCAGTTTCAGCCTCCTCAGGGCTGGGACTCCAGGCTCATAAGGTACCTGTGCCTGGCTTCTCCGCTGCACTTACAAAATTCCTTTTAAAAAATATCTCTTTATTTGATGTGTATGTGTGCATTTGAACATATGCACGTACAGCGTGTGTGTGTGTTCAATGACAGTAGAGGTCAGGAGAAAGCGCTGGATCTCCTGGACTTGGAGTTACAGAGAGTTAGGAACCACCTGGATCTGAACTGTTTGGAACTGAATGCAAATCCTCTGAAAGAACAGTCGGTGTTCTTAAATGCTGAGCCATGCCTCCAGCCCCTTGTGACATTCTTTATTAGCACAACTAAGGACTCCAGCTGTAGACTCCATCTCAATTGTCCTCCCTTAGCCGATTGCAAAGGATTATAAGAGAAGTAAAAAGTGTTAGGAATTAAGTTTCTTCTATGTGTTTAATAGTATATAAAACAATAGCATTAATGTTATAATTTTTTTCGGTTAATGTCTTTCACACTTTGTATTTCCTCCCTGAATCTTTATTTATTCACTCTCTTCTGGTTTACTTATTTATGTTTTTCAAGCGTATTCTGTGTAGCCTTGGCTGTCTTGGAACTCTCTCTCTCTCTCTCTCTCTCTCTCTCTCTCTCTCTCTCTCTCTCTCTCTCTGTGTGTGTGTGTGTGTGTGTGTGTGTGTGTGTGTGTGTGTATGTGTAGACCAGGCTGGCCTCGAACTCACAGAGATCCTCCTGCCTCCCAAGTGCTGGGATTAAAGGCATGCGCCGCCACCACCCAGCCTGATATCTTTACTCTCAAGCCTCTGATAATCTTTTAAGGTCTCTTTTTAAATTTGGGAGTGTGTGCTCTAGGCACACTAGTAACTGCAGATGAAGAGCGCTCTTGGCGTTTTCCTCCACTCATTCTTTCTTAACTATTAGCTCAGTTGCATTTCACAACTACCCACTGGTTACCAAGGATGCCAGGTACAGGATGATACAGATGCTGGTTAAGACAGGGCACAATACCTGAGGCCATGCTGTTATTGTCAGCCTGATGGGCCAACTATCCCTAACTCTGGTGCTGTCTCGGGACCTCTTGTCATGGGAGTAATAGGCTTCCAGCTTGCTTGTCTAATGCGGACTTGTTATCTTTGAAGTTAAAGCAGTCCAACCAACTCTGATCTCATTCTGGCTGTGGGATTAGGGTGTTTTGAGCTGCTATGCAGGGCGAAGTGGAGGACCAGCAGCTCAGCAGGCAGGCAAGGAAACGATCTGAGGAAGGACAAGGAACTGTGGACTCAATGGCAGTGTGTGGAGGTGAGAGCAAAGGGTGACTGCAGTTAGAGGAGGAGCGATAGAATGAGGTGGCGCAGGCCTGTAATTCCAGCACTCTGGGAAGCAGAGGAAGACCTATTGCTGTGAGTTTGAGGCCAGCCTGGTCTACAAAGTGAATCCAGGACAGCCAAAGCTACACAGAGAAACACTGGAGAGAGAAAGAGAGAGAGAGAGAGAGAGAGAGAGAGAGAGAGAGAGAGAGAGAGAGAGAAATGGGTTGAGGCTAGTTTCTCTAATTAGCATCATTTTCTTTTTTAAACTTTTTTATTTATTTTTCTTTTTTAATTATTTTTTTCTTTTATTTTTTTACTTTTACATATGCATTTATATTATTACATACATATACAATAATCTACAACCAGCAAGAAGGACCATGAAACTATGAATTATATAAATGTTACATTCATAGCGTTTTGCCTATTTATATTTGGCAACCTTGGAGAAAACATCTTTCCTATCTTGGTGAGTCTAAAATTCTGAATGTAAATCAATATCTATCACATCTCATCTCTATCAATCTAAAAACAGCTATCTAGACCTGAAAACATCTTAACCCCTAAACAACAAAGCTTAGTTGTAAAACTAAACTATCTGCTATTTAACCCTACCAGAGACTTGAGAAGGAATAAAATTAATTACTTGAGTATATAGGGGGTGCAAGTTAACAGACTCCAAAATGTGAAAATGAGAGAGACAGTTCACTGCCTAGACAGTCACCAAAAACTCTCTGTACTGGAGCGTTGTCTTCAGCCTTCTGGCCCGTTATATTTGACAGACATATTTGTGAGGCAAGAACCATTGAGGATTTGTTTACCCTGTCTTGGCAGAATTTGGCTGTTGACTCTGCCTGTGTCCAAGCTTGCCCATTTTTAGTCAGAATTCTGTCTGTGGCAGAAACAAAGACATTTTTCCCAGTGGCTGGTTTGCCACATTTGAAGCCATCTCCATAAGGAGGTTCTTTGATGCTCATCATCTTCTCTGAGATAGGTGGGTGTTGCCAGGATTTAACTTGTCTTATTGTCAAAGAATATTTAAAATAATAAAAACATCTTTAAATGCCGTATTCTGTAGGTCTCTGAGGTTTTTGAAGACCTTATATAAGTATTTTATCTATCTATAGAATCATATCTATCTGTTAAACCTAGGGTGTATATTCTTGTGATAAAAATAGACTAGTAATTGACATGACCATGATTTGATCAACTAACAATTTTTGTATTACTTAATTATCCTAAACAGCCTGCAATAGCACTTTCAAAGTATTAGAAGTAAACTTTGTATTATAATTAAGTTGTGTGGGTACAATGCCTCCTCATATTAGAGTAAAAATATATTTAATGTGTGTGAAGAATAATCTTGGATTTGAATTCTATACCAACGTATCATAATGGTTTTTGAGACAGGGTTTCTCTGTGTAGCACTGGCTGTCCTGGACTCGATTTGTAGTCCAGGCTGGCCTTGAAGTCACAGAGATCCGCCTGCCTCTGCCTTCCAAGTGCTGAGATTAAAAGTGTGAGCCACCACTGTGTCTGGCTGGAAGCATTTTCTTATACGTAATGGAGAAACATCAAAAATCATTTGTGTGTGGTTTTTTTGGTTTTTTTTTTTTGAGTTTCTAAATATCTTTTTTTTAAAAAACACTTAAAAACATTTGTTTCCTTTTTCTTTTTAATTAGCATATATTGATTATACATAAAAATGGCTTCCATTATAATATTTTTGTGGATGTATATAATGCATCATCTTTCCAGGTAGTCTCTCTTCTACTTTTGTCTCCCTCAACCCCCACCCCACCCCCAATGAGCCAATGAGCCATCAAGGTTTTGTTAAGGTTGGGTTAAAGGCTCTCTAAAGGAACATGGACACCTTGCCAGTGGTCACACTACTGAAGACATTTCTCTCTCCCCCAGCATCCATTAGCTGCTCTCCAGGACCCCTCCCAATTCCCAGACAGGCTGTTGATCTTAGGCGGGTCTTATGCAGGTAATTAGGCAGTTGCTATGAGTTCAGAAGTGCCGTAGGTGGTGGTTTGAATAAGAATGTCCCCAATAGGTTCATGTATTTGAATACTTGCTCCCCAGTTGGTGGAAGTATTTGGGGAGGATTAGGAGATTTGACCTTGTTCAGGGAAGTATGTCATTGGGTGTGAACAGTGAGGTTTCCAAAGACCCCTGTGATACCTAGTGCCACCCCCACCCCCACCCCCACCCCTATCCCACCCCACCCCAACCGCTACCCCCACCCCCACCCCACCCCCACTGGCTCATTGTTGCAGATCAAGAGGAAACCATGTGCCAAATTAAACAATTTTTTTAAATAAGTTCCCTTGCTCATAGTGTTTTATCCAGTGATGAAATTTAACAAGACACAGCTACAATGGAAAGGCAGAATTCTACCGTACTTCATCTCGTCCTTTGGCTTTTACAGTTTTTCTACTCTCTTTTCCACAGTGTTTCCTGAGGCTAGGGGCAATGCACGATAGAGGGCCCATTTATGGGACACTCAATGGGCACTTGTTCTAAGGCTTTGACCAGTCATGAATCTCTCTCTGCAGCGATTGCTGCCCATGGTAAAAAGACGTGCCTCTGACTGCAGCTGGCACTAGCATTAATCAAGATAATTATTTAGAAGGCAATCTGACAGGCGCATCACATCCATTTCACAAAACAGCAGCAGGTGCTCTCCAACTGGGGCCTATGCCCTCCTCAGTCCAGGGCCTTTGACTAAGTTCATGGAACCTGACTTGAGTTCCATCCTGCGGGGGAGAGACAGGATACAATCAGATCCATGTTTAAAGTACTTACAAGAAGACTCCTTAAAAATAATAATAATAATAATAAATCTAGCAATGGCAACAGCAGTGCAACAGAAGAGAAGGCAGGGAAAACAAGAGGCAAGCAGAGTGCTATCGTAAATGAATATGGGTCTTAGTTTCCTAGAACCTTACGTTTAGTGTGTAGCACGTGTTGTATTTTGTGTGTGTACAAGATTGTGTAAGCATATCAAAGTTTTACATGAATATGTTCAAATTTGTATATGTACTTTGTAAAGGTTGGGTTAAAGACTCTCTAAAGGAACATGGGTGCCTTACCAGTGGTCACACTCCTGAAGACATTTCTCTCTCCCTCAGCAACATACACACACACACACACACACACACACACACACACACAGGGTATATATATATATACCAGTCATGTGAGTGGTGCTCAGACATACACTCAGGCAAAATACTCAGCCACATAAAAACTAAATAAATAAGAAATAAAGAAATAGGCCTGAGAGATGGCTCAGAGGTTAAGAGCACTACCTGCTCTTCCAAAGGTCCTGAGTTTAATTCCCAGAAACTACATGGTGGTTCATAACCATCTATAATGTGATCTGCTGCCCTCTCTGGCAGGCAGGACATTGTATACATATTAAACTAAAAATAAGTAAATAAATAAATAAGAAAAGAAAGGAAGGAAGGAAGGAAGGAAGAAAGAAAGAAAGAAAGAAAGAAAGAAAGAAAGAAGCCCTTTATGGTCTTCAGACTCAGAAACCTGATTTTAAAAGCAGGAACAATCTTTTGAATCTTGGCTTCCAGATGGTCACTGATCAAAGAAACTGAAAATAGAAGAGATTCCTGATCATTTGGTTTGAAGCAACAAGTTTTTTGGGTTGTTGTTTGGTTTTTTAAGACAGGCTTTCTCAGCCAGATATGATGACTCACGCCTTTAATCCTAGCACTCTGGAGGCAGAGGCAGGCAGATCACTGTGAGTTTGAGGCCAGCCTGGTCTACAAAGAGAGTCCAGGACAGCCAAGGCTACACAGAGAGAAGAATCTTTCTGGGCCTCTCAATCGTTCTGGATATGCAAAAGGCCTGTTTTAAAGGGAACCAACATAGATGGCTACCAAGTAACAACCAGGTTAACCTACAGCCTCTGAATGTATGGGCTGTATGCATGCACACACACATGAACACACATCACACATGCACACACATCACATGCATGCACACACAGCACACACAATGAACACACATGCATACACATGCACACACATCACACACAATGAACACATCACACACACATATGCACACACACCATACACAATGAATGCACACATACATGCACACACACAGAGGATCACAAGTTTGAGGCTAGTGCGGGCTACATAGTGAGACCCTGTTTTGAACCAATAAACATAAACAAACAGGAGATAAGACAAAAGAAAAAAAAAAACAAAAGCAAATCAGTGCCAGGAACACACAGAAAATATTTTATTAGCTTCCAGATGGAGAAAGGGTAGAGTAAAAAAACCAATTTAATAGAAATCCATGACTCTCCTCAGAGAGCCCACCCTGGCATTCATGGCGCCCCAGTCGTGGTAGCGCCTGTACTCTCCGGGCCTCAGCAGGTACTGCCGCCCCCGGTAGTTGGCCATCTCATAGAGGACCCAGCAGCCCTCCAGCACGTTGAGAGAGAAGATCTCACTGAAGTGGAAGCTGTCCTGGAGAGAGGGGCAGTCCTCAGTGAACTCCACCATCTGGCCTCTGTAATCTTCCCTCTCGTACAGTCGGATCCTGTGAGAGCCGGCCTGGTAGGCCCCAGGAGCAGGAGAAACGCACAGATGAAAAAACGATTCTAATGCCTTAGGGTGGCCTCACTTACACCATTTGAAATAGATAATGAATTTATAAATTAACTCCGGCTACTTATACACTCACCACTGTGAGGCAGATTCGGTGATTTTCTAAGGTCAGAAAGCAGGAGCAAAGGGCTTGAAGGAGGTGTGAATGTGTTTATTTAGATACTACCCCGGGTCGAGCCACCTTCTACGAAGTACACTGTAAAGCAAGCAGCCCAGCAAAACCAAGACCTTTAACGGCTGTGACTACTTGGTTTGCCGTTTGGGGGAAATGTTTTTATATTATGATATATTAAGGTATTCAGTATCTTAAGTCCCAGACAACAATGACTGCTCAGTTGGTAATTTATAAATATAATGAATAAAAATACAGGGAGAGAAAAATCAGTAAGCCCAGGGAGCCATTTTTTTCCCATAAGCATTGGCGTTATAAAACACACTTAGGAAATACAAAAGGCACAGCTGTAAAAACATCTGGGTTGCTCTGGGTTGAGGGAGTAGACTAGGTGGAGGAACCCCCAGATATGCACATGTGGGCATGAAAGAGGAAGGAGAATGTAAACATATGGCCTCTGTGTCAGTAAGCAGCACCGTACAATATAGCTTATTCAACCATTCTGTTTTTCCATCCTAAATGATCCCAAGACAGGACCGAGATTTCATATATCCCCCACGCTGCCAATGCGTCCTTACTCCACAAACACTTGCAGACCAGTTTGTAACTGGGTAACACTTTGCTTTTCAGGCATTGGTGTAGGGGTGGGGTGGGGGAGGACGACTATTGAACTAATCAATTCTAGCTTTTATGGGTTCGTTTTTACAAACAGGCTCAGCCCTACGTCCAGCGTTTAGCCTTTTTACTGGCAACTGCAGTCAGGGTCCTCAGTGCCTCAGTCTTGATGAGAATCTACACTCACGTGCGGGATGAGGCGGCAGGAGCGCACAGAGTCGCTGAACCCCATCCACTGCTGGTAGTCAGGGTAGTCCCCGCGACGCAGGAAGTACTGGCACCCCGAGAAGTTGGGCTGCTCATAGAGCATCCAGCAGCCACTGTCCACGCGCACAGAGTTGCAGCGGCTGAAGTAGGGCTGCAGGTTGGAGTGGTCGCTGCTGCACTCATAGTGGCGGCCCTGGAAGCCGCGGTCCTCATAGAAGGTGATCTGGAAGGCACAAGGCAGGGCTCAGAGGCCTCAAGTGGCCAGGACCCAAGGGCAGGTCCCTCCCCGGGCTCCCAGGCCCCCTGGGCTCACCTTCCCCATGGCTGGTGCTGGCGGATCAGAAGGGATGCTATGGTGTGGGGCTGGGCGCGGCGGCGGGGTCTATATACCAGGAGGTCTGCTGTGTTAGCAGGAACAGCACAAAAGGGCCCCGCGGGGGGCAGGGCACTTTCATGTTCTCTTCTTTTCTCTTTGCTGTCATAGCCCACGGGACTCATTGTGGGGTTTGGTCCTATTCACTCTGGAGTATTCAGGTTGCTATCACTAGCTGATGCTATTGAGATTGTTTGAAAATAAAGTAATTTGGCACATTGTTTCTTTAATAATAGAAGTAGGGCTTCAGCCATTTCATAGATAGACCACACTCTTCTTTGCATCGTTAGACAAAACAAAAATGTGTAAGTGGGGAGTAGATAGCATCTTACTGTGGTAAATATAAAGTGTAAGATTTGCTGTACCGCTATGAGTACCCCAACTATGTACATGGATTAATAAGAAAGAAATAGATTCAATTGAATGGTGAAATTTTCAAGTCCCTTGGAGACTTTTAGAATTAGAGGTTGTAAGAATCAGGATTATTTGACCAAGGGAGTTCACAGAATTTCATACTTTCACTGTGAAAAAAATCAAACCAAACCGAAATTCCAGACTAGCCATCACAGTCTTCAGAGATGCCCGTGACTTTGTTGCAAGCAGGAGGCAAAGCAGGCCATTGCTTTTTAGCAATGTATGGTTCTGCAGCTGAAAGGGGAAAATGGTTCAAAGATGCCCAGTCATCGAACTAAAAGGAAAAGTCTGAGCGAGTGAGGAGACCTACTCCACCAAAACACGCACACACAAATCACACCTTAGATTACAAAATAACCCCCAAGGGGCCCAGTCCTGGTGGGCCCTGGGTGACTCCTTTGGTCTGTGGTAGACAGGGGTAAACAGAGTGTTGGACTCTGAAGAGATGAACCAGAGGCACCAGGGCTGCAGGGCTGCAGGAGAGGAACAGATGGACCAGCGTCCAGAAGCCGGACCTCTAGGAAGCCTTTGCTGGGGATTTATTGGCTTGGAAAAGTTTGATGAGCTGGAAAGAGCACCAGAGTGGAAGATGACTGTCAAGTCTAGCCTCTTTCATGTTCAAAGAATTAGTCACAGTTCTGTCACCCCACAGAAGGACCTTGGCTTGCCTTAGCCATCTTTCTAAGTTGGGACGTACCGATGTGAAACCCCAGCTGTGTGAAAGGTGATGACTTCAGTTATTTTCTGGTTTCTGGCTTTCTGGACACGTGTAGACACACATGCTATAGATTCATGTGTAAAAGTGGAGAACAGGCAGACCAGATGTCTCACATAGATAATCATTATAATTAGGGCATTTTCAATGATAAAATATAAATTGGGAGCAATGCTAGACTCGTCAGAGTTGTTTCTGAGAATAGGACTCTGTGGTCAGGGGAGTGTTGATTGGCAAAAAAACAAAAAACAAAAAAACAAAAACAAAAAAAACAAAAAAAACATGAGAAAATCATTAGAGTACCAAAATGTTTGGACAGGCTGGATCAGGAAGAAAAGAGCATAAGGAGATACGTGTGCATACAGGGAGATGGGGGAAATCACTGCCTTTGTTGATGTGAAATTATATTTAGAACATATCTGCAGACCCAAACAAGAGGATTTTTTAAAAATCACTGTGGCAGCTTTATTGCAGCCTGGGGTACAAACAAACAAGGGCAATATCGCAGACTTCTTACAGAAAAGAAAAGCTAATGGTTGGGTCAACTTAAATACTGGCAGAAATGTCCACGAGTGACAAGGTTGTAAGACTCAATGCCCACATGTTGAACATAGTACATGAGGCGTCTCAGCTGTGAGATCCTTAAAAACTCCGCACAAGCAGTCTGGGATGACTGGGGCTGACACTGGAGATGAGCACATACCATTGCTTTGAGCACTGGCTAGTCCAGGAAGTGACCCGCCATTAGCCTCTAGTTTTAAAAAGTGATGTCAGGGCTGGAGAGATGGCTCAGTGGTTAAGAGTACTGCCTGCCCTTCCAAAGGACCAGGGTTCAATTCCCAGCAACCACATGACAGCTCACAACTGTCTGTAACCCCAAGATCTGACACCATAACACCAAAGCACATAAATTAAAATTAAGTAAAAAAAAATTTTTTTTTAAAAAAGTGATATCAGAAGAGAATATCTCAAGCTAGGGTTTTGCTGTATGCGCTGTCAATAATCTGTGTAGTCAATGTAAATGAAGAACAAGCAAAATAGAGTATTTGAAGATAGTTATCCTCATTTCTGAGAGCTTATGAGGTTTTATGAATCTGAGTCTTATTCCACTGAAGTGGAGAGAAAAATGTAATGTCCGCCCTTTGCTGGGTTTCCTTCTCCCATTTTCCCAAGCTCCATGATGCTAAGGTGTTTTCTCAGGAAAAGAGGGGACACATAGGGGATTGCTGCGGTGTGTGTGGATTGGGAGTCTCCCCAGTTTTCACTTTAGCCTGGAGGTAAGAGCTGGTACCTTGAAGCCTGTGGAGCGGGTGTACTTTGGTGTGGTATTTAAATGGATGTGGTAATTTTTGGATTAGTCCACACTTTTATAATTTTACATATTTTCAATTTTTTTAACTCATTCAATATTTTTATAGCTTTTATTATTTTTTTTATATATATTTACCCCCAATCATCTGCCTGGCACCTGAAGTCACCAACTTGCAACTCCATACAAGAGCTTTCAAACGCATCTGGGCAGAGTGGCACACACCTTTGGTCCCAGCAGCTGGGAGACAGAAGCAGGCAGATATCTGTGAGTTTGAGACTAGCTTTGTCTGCTTTGACCAGTTGAGAAAACTATACATCAAGTATAGTTGCCAAGTGTGGGAACTTGGCCAGAAGCATACTTTACTATGGACTTTTATATTTGGGGAGGTTAAAATCCCATTTTTTAAAAAAAAGTTCTACAAAACAGTGCAAGAATAGAGGGTGCTTAGTTTTATTTTTGCTTTTCTTATAACTGTCTTTGCTTATCCAAAAAACAAAGAAAACAAAACAAAATGGCACTAGTATGTTAGTTCCATTTGAAAAAAAAAACTGATTTGTTGAGAACTGCTTGATTTCAAGATTGTAAAAAACAGGATGAGCATTTGGGTTAGTTCATCCACCTGCTATAAAGTTTCCCAATCTAACCCCAGAGTTGCTTCAGAAACTCATGCCTCCATGTTAGGAACAGTACAGAGTTAAGGACCGTTCATCCACGTGAGCTGAGGCATCATCCTTTCTCCTGACTAGCTGTGCTAGGGCATCATCCTTTCTCCTGAGTAGCTGTGCTGGGACATCATCCTTTCTCCTGAGTAGCTGTGCTGGGGCATCATCCTTTCTCCTGACTAGCTGTGAGAACCTGATGTGTTATTAGTGCATTATTTCCCCCTGCAGACTTAATTTGTCTAGGATAGAAGCTTCTTATAGGATCCAATTAAAAAGAAAAAGCCTTCAAAATAACGTTCTTCCTCGTGCCTAAGGCCTCTCTCTCTCTCTCTCTCTCTCTCTCTCTCTCTCTCTCTTTCTCCTTGCTTTGCATGCCATTTCACTTTAAAGGAAACAGTCTTCCTCCCTGTATGCCCCATCCATCGGCATCAATTCTGCTTAGCCATTGTTATCCTCATCCCCTTTGCTGAGATGTATAGTTTACCAAGACAGGCATCAAACCAGCTGTGAAAGTGATGGGAGCCAGGCTCCTCAGTGTTGCTCTGATGGAACTTGAAAAATGGGGCAAGCTCTTTGTAACTTGGTGTGAGAAAATAAGACATTTAAAAAAATCCTTGGATCGTCAAGTAGAGAATGGGGGCTTCTGATCCTGGCTTGCCCAGATCCTGGCCAACATGTTGCCGAGCAGGTCTACACCTTAGTGCACTAGGGTACACTCTACTCTAGTAATGATGTACAGACATGTTAAGGCTGTGAGGAATCAGACAGAATAAAGGCAGCAGGTAAACAGTTTGGTTTTACTTGTAAAAAATAATAATTTCATTTATATACATTTAAATTTTAAAATCATATTACACAGAGAGCTTTTAATTTGAGTAATTTTTAAAAGCTAATTTAGACATGTTCCAAAAACTCAAGTACTAGCCAGGCACAGTGGAGTACGCCTGTAATCCCAGCATTCAGGGAGGCAGAAGCAGGTAGATCTCTGTAAATTCAAGGTGAGCCTGCTCTACAAAACGAGTCCAGGACAGCCAAGGCTACACAGGGAAACAAACCTGGTCTTGAAAAACTAAAAATGAATAAACAAAACAAACAAACAACAACAACAACAAAATAACCCTCAAGTACTGTAAAGAAAAACACACTAAAAAGCATGACTCCCGTCCCCTGCCACACCTCCCCAAGTTAGTTCTTTGTATCCATCCAGCATCTCTTAAAACATTTACAAGTAAATATAAATCATATTTAAAATAAATAGCTGGAGTCAAATGGTGGTGCTGCAAGCCTTTAATCTCAGAATTTGGGAGTCAGAGGCAGCAGGATCTCTGAGTTCAGGGCCAGCCTGGTCTACAAAGCAAGTTTTGGGGAAAGCCAGAGAAACCCTGTCTTGAAAAACCAAAACCAAACTAAACAAAAACAGCAACAAACCAAGAATCTTGGATTGGTTCTGAAGTTTATTCCTTGGAAGAGCGCTACATGAATCTTAGATGCCATTAGCACAGGAGCCCAGACAATACTGAGCCATTGGAGGAAAAAATATCCATTTTAAACGATCAGAGTGTACTGCAAGATTCTTCCTGCCTGTAGCCCCGTGGTTTGGAGATGGAAACAGAGGAGCAGATGGGTAGGGCATTGGAGGAACAGTGAAAGGAATGGGGAATAGCGAGGAGAAGCAGGAAGCTAGATTTGTCTCCTTGCCTCTACCCTCCCCCACTTCCGCCCCCACCCCCACCCTCTCCTCCTGCCAGAGATTGAAGGTAGGATGTGCCACTCCGTAGAGTCTCCGTAGAGTTTCTGTCTGGTCCCTGCAGCAAAGACCAAGTGTTTCATACTTTCTGGAAACCACACTCATTTGGGATGTTGCTGCAGACTGGAAAACAAGGAAGTGCCAAAGAAAGGGATAAAGAAATGATAAATGAGTATGTTGTGCTCAGTGAACACTTTCCATCCCCCAGATGTTAAAAGAGTAGAAACACAGAGCAGGAGAAATATGCAAAAACAAACAAACAAACTCATGAGTCTGCTTCCCCTAGAAGTTTGCGTTGGGATGATTCTGAGAGTGCACTGGAATGAGGAGGGCCCGAGCAGAGCGCTTGGTTGCTATTACTTAGTGTCTGACCTTTACTTATGTGCTCGTTGTGAGGGCTGCACTGTAGAGCCCAGGCTTGCCTGCAGCGCACAGTGCAACTCAGCGTGGCTCAGCTTCAAACTTGCTGTGATCCTCCGACCTCTGACTGCAGAGTAATGGGATTACAGTTACGATACCACACCCAGACCTAGTAACTGGCCTAAAAACGACGATCACCCCTTAATATGTGAGTCGGTATTTAGCAATATTTCTATATTCAGCTCAGTGGTGGTAGACAGACATTGTGGTGTTTTTTTTTTATACCCAAGGATGATAATCCCACGACAGGTGATCAAGAAACAATAAAGATTCCATCTCAATAGCTAGCCATTGGGCAATCCAGAGCAAATATAAAAAACAAGTGGACAGCTTTCACTACGAACAGTCAGTCTCCCTTGTGGGTCTCTGCTCTCCTGAAATTGTGGCATGTCAACATGACACTCAGTGTACATACGATGTTTGTACCTTTGTGTATAGGAGCCCAATACTAATGGAGAAAAGATGTAGTGATTTAGGGACCCTCCAAACAATGCATGACACTAAGCTGTGGAACAGAGAAAGGTATTGTCCTAACTATAACTCCGTATGGTATTACAGGGTTGGTTTGGGTTTGTTGTTGTTGTTGTTGTTGTTGTTGTGTTTGACCCCACACACAGTCCCCCACAGTGATACACACCTATAATCCCATCACCCATGAAGCTGAAGTAGAAAGATTGAGTGAGAGTCCAAGGCTGGCGTGGACAGCACAGTGAGAACCTGTCTTGTAAACAAGCAAACAGACATTGCAAATTAATGTGTATTGTCTAACTTCATCTCTGTGAACCAGGGAAGAATCCCAGAGGGGTGCCCACAACCGTGTGAATGGGGATTATCAGCGAAAGCTGTCGGGAGGTTCTCTTTACTTCTCTACTGCTGGAATTTGTGAAGTGGCAAGGTCCTGAGTGGCTGCGATGGCCAGCTCTACTTGATGTGGTTTCTGTGAGAAATCTCCCCACTCTCACAGATGTCAGCACTTGGCCCCTAGTTGGTGGAAGAGCTTGGGGAAGGTGTTGGGAGGTGTGGCCTTACTGGGGCTAGGCTTTGAGGGTTTACGGCCTTTGCCCATTTCCAGTTTGCTCAACTTTCTGCTCTGGCCTGCTGCCATGCCTCCCCTGACTCTATGGAGTCCCTTCTGGAACTATAAGCTTAAGTAAATTCTTTTTCATAAGTTCCTTTTGGTCACAATAGAAAAGTAACTAATACAACCAGCAACTTGACACAATCTAGAAAGACTTAGGAAGAGACAAGAGTCCTGTCTGTCTGTCTGTCCAGCCACCCATCTGCCTGCCGCCCCTCTGGCCCCAAGTGTTAAGTCCTGGCTGTCCTGGAACTCACTCTGTAGACCAGGATGGCCCCCTTGTATTCACTCAGATCTGCCTGCCTCTGCCCCTCGAAGGCTGGGATTGAAGGCGTGTGCCACCACTGCCCAGCAGGAAGGGAGTCTTAATGGAGGATTGTGTTGTTTTTAACAAAATCTCACTCGTTTAATTTTTACCAATAAAGCCCTGGGAGCCAGATGCTGGAGTGAAAGCCTGCTAGCTCAGAGAGGCAGAGAAAGCACCCAGCAGACCTTCCACCTCAGCCAAAGACATCTCTTTCTTCCTTGGTGTCTCAAACAATCCTCAAGCCATCCTCAAACTGAATGTCCCTTTCTTCTAATTCCTGTGCGTCTCTCTATCCTTCCTCTTGACTTCCTCTTATTCTCTATGGCCTTTTCCTATGTTGACTCCCTGTCAGCTGGTTGTTTGCTCCACCTCTTGACCTATGATTGGCTTTATTTAATCCTGGTGTGTGCTAAGGCTGAGCCACACCATAACTGAAAGGTTTTTCCAGAATAACAACACAGCCTCAGGGTTGGCAGTGTGATCAAATACACTGCCACTGTATTGTTTACATTGGGTGACAGTAGCTAGGGATCTTTCTCACTGGGAATGGTTTCAGAAAGAAAGGGGTTTTTAACTTTGCCAGGGTGGTGGTAGCCCTAGCCTTAGTTAGGTAATACTGTGTTCCACAGTAGACAAAAGTATTCCCCTAGGAGTCTGGATAGGCTGTCTGTCAAATTGGACGCCAACCACTTCCTGGATTAGAAGAAAACTTTGAACATACTGTTCTTTATGGGTCTGGCCTGACTGCCCCCTCTCCAGTAGTCACTGTGTTGTGTGCCTTTGGCTTGACTTGCCCTTTCTTTGTAGGGCAGAAATGCCCCTCCCCTCACCAGATACCCGCTCCATCCACCAGCTATACCCTCCCAGCACCTCAACTCCCCCCCCCCTCTCTCTCTTGTTACTGGTAGGGATCAAACCCAGGGCCTTGTGCACACTGAACAAAAGCCCTATCACTGAGGTACACTCATACAACACCCAGACATCACTGAGGTACACTCATACACACCCAGCCACCTAAGACTTGTTCAGACTTAACACAATTCTTGAACACCTTAACTTCTCCACTCTCACCTCATCCTTTAACAGGGAGAATTCACAGGTGGGTGGACCAGCCCACCAAGAAAGAAAAACAGAAGTCAGGGTTTGCCAACAATACAGACTAAATACTTTATTAGGTTCCAAAATGAGAAAATGGTAGTGTTAACCTATTTTAGTATAAGTCTACCGCCCTCCTCAAAGAGCCTGCCTTGGCGTCCACGGCGCCCCAGTCGTGGTAGCGCCGGTACTCCTGAGGCCTCAGCAGATACTGCCTGCCGTGGTAGTTGGGCATCTCGTAGAGAACCCAGCAGCCCTCCAGCACGTGCAGCGAGTGCACCTCAGTGAGGTGGAAGCGGTCTTGGATGCAGGAGCAGTCTTCGTTCAGCTCCATCATGAGGCCCTTGTGGTCTTCTTTCTCATACAGCCGCATCCTGTGGGAACCTGTCTGCTTGGGTCACACAAAGAAAGGTAAGAGAAAACAACTGAGTCTCCTCAAGAACTCGCCCAAGTAGAAGAGCTTGGCTGTGAAGCAGGAGGCTTGTTGGTCTAAGACCTGAACCTCTGAGATTTTGGAGAGCTGTGCACAGTGGTTCTTAACCTGTGGGTCGCCCTTTCAGAGGGATGGCCTTAAACACAGATATTTGCATTATGATTCATAACAGTAGCAAAATTACAGTTATGAGGTAGCAACAAAAATAAGTTTATTGTTGCGGAGCCGGGGGGTGGGGTGGGGGGATCACCACAACATGAGGAAGAGTATTGAAAGGTTGCAGAGATAAGAAAGTTGAGGACCATGGCTCTAGGGGGTGGAATTTTTAAGATGCTAAAACTGTATTTGAGCCCATCAAAAATTCAAATATTTCAATTCTCAATTCCCTATGTTCATTCTAAGCTGTATGTTTGAGGAAATACAAATAATGTGTTTTGACTAGTATTGTTTTAGTTTTATATATTTATATACATATAAATCCACATTAAAATAGGATTTTTTTTGTTTTTGAGAATTTCTGACATTAAGTAGTGAATTTATGTCATTTTCATCTATCCCATTCTCCTTATTTTGTAACCTAGATTGGCTTCAAACTCAGGAGCCTTCTGCCTCAGCTTCCTGGATGCTAGACTTACAGAGTACCACTATGCCTGGCTAATGTAGAGTTCCGAAAAAATCTTACCCTTCTGTGGAAAGTTAATTTAAATAACCACTTATAACCAGAACTTAGCTGGTTTTCAAAATTAAGAAAAATTATCATTTCTAAGGTTGGGCTCTGCCTTTGCAGTTTTTGATCACCATACTTTTTCAATGTTTCCTACTCCATAATAAAGCGTAATTAACTCGCCTATCAGAAATTCCTTTATTGTAGATAAAACTCAGTCTGATGAATGTAATGCCTTATCATGCCCAACGAGCTTCCCAGTCAAAATTTTTCTTTTATATCACAAGCATAAAGCTGCGTTAATTGGAACAACTTTTGATTAAGCTAATGGTAGCAACGATAAAGCCAACAAAACTGGATGCCACCCCCCCACCCCTGACCCCGTAGATTCTTTCTTATAACTCTGTCTTCTTGTCTGGGTCCCTGTAGATCCAGGCAGGCATTTGACGTCCATTTAACCCTTATGTACTTCTACAGGAAAAACTCACTCTCTGGACCCCACATCAGTAAAACAGAGAGGACCCCTGAGCAGCAAGAAATGAAGTCAAACAGGACTCACATGAGGGATGAGGCGGCAGGAGCGGATGGAGTCACTGAATCCCATCCACTGCTGGTAGTCAGGGTAGTCCCCGCGCCTCAGGAAGTACTGGTGGCCCTGGTAGTTGGGGCGCTCATAGAGCATCCAGCAGCCACTGTCCACGCGGATGGAGTTGCAGCGGCTGAAGTAGGTCTGCAGGTTGGGGCAGTCAGCGCTGCACTCGTAGCAGCGGCCCTGGAAGCCTCGGTCCTCGTAGAAGGTGATCTGTAAAGGAAGAGCAAATTCTGGGTGAGCTCATTTGCTCCTAGTGTGACGGCGGGTCCCTCTGGCTTTTTGTTTAGTGTTTGTTCTGCTCACCTTCCCCATGGCTGGCTGACCGTGGTGAGTTCAGTGTCCGGCCGGAGCGCAGCTGGTCTATATAGCAGGAGGCTTGCTGAGTTAGCGGAACAGCACAAAAGGGGCCCTCAGGGCTGGGGGGAATTTCACGGTTCTCTTTTACGCGCTGCATTCAGTGGCGGTGATTGTAGATTCGCCTGGTTCTCTGGTGTGTTCCAGCGCTGCCCTGGATGGAGCTGCCCGGAGTTGCTTTACTCGGATTCTTACTGGGTTTTTTTTTTTTCTTTTTTTTAATTTATCAGCATATCAGCTTGAACTTTTGACCTGAAGTCCATGTCCCTGCCTTTTGATTCCATTATATTTGGTAAATCTGGAAGAAATCTGTGCATGTGTACAAGTGCCGCACACACACACATACACACACACACACACACACACACACACACACACCCCGCCGCCGCCGCCCCGCCCCAGGGTTGAGAAGGCTGGAAGTTTGTGAATACTGCAATCGCGGACTAGTCTTCAGTACTACAGAGACGGGGCAACCTTATTCGGGGACACAAATCCAGATTCCGATCTTGACTCTTCTGTGCTATGTTGAGCTCAAGTTCCAGGACCTAACCTCTAGCTTCCCCTTGGCGCGCTCACAGTAAGGGACTCAAAAATCATCCCTCGCCCGGCTCCTCCCCCCTCCCCCCTCCCCCGCTCCCCCTCCCCACCCCCACCCCCCACCCCCAGTAATCAGTCTCAAGACTGACAGGTAAGTATGAATTGCTCGCTCATTTCCAAGGCCAGGGAAAGTCCTATTATACTTCCTGTGTGAGAAGAGATTTAAACCTAGGCTGCGGAGACACCATGAATCTCCTCTCTGAGCAAGGATTACCTTGTGGGAGGTTGAATGATGAGAAGAAAAGAAAGAACAAAGCAAAAGCGGAAAAACAAAAACAAAACACAAACGAGGAAGTAGAAAGGCCATGCCCTCTCATCAGGCAGCTGATCCAGCACCTCTGTCTGCCCAGAACCTGTTATTCATCCATTCGAAATAAACAGTCTTAATAAGGACCCTCAGGCACGGCTACTTAAAGTGATTTTCTCTGAACAAAGACCAATCTAAAGCCAAAATACCGACCACAGAATGCCGAACACTGCCATTCTCAGCCCAAATGAGTAACCCTTATTCCAAATACATTGTAGCAGTGTTGTGAATCAAGAACAGAACCGCTTCATAGATGCTAGGCAGAGCTCTGCTAATGAACTAGCACGCACGCATGAAAGCGCGCACACACACACACACACACACACACCACTCTCCAAGGCCAGCACTAAATTGCTACTTCTTTATTTATAGCTCTGTCTTTGCTCTAGCCTCCTTCCAGCATGGCAAAGGTTACTAATATGACCAATGATAAACATCTACCCTGATTTCTGGCAATATTGGGTCTAAAATAAATTCTCTCTCTCTCTCTCTCTCTCTCTCTCTCTCTCTCTCTCTCTCTCTCTCTCTCTCTCTTTCTCTCCCTAACAGGGTCTTACTATGTAGCCTAAGCAAGCCTTGAATATACTACAATCCTGCTTCAGCCACCTTGATGTTGTCATTAGAGGTGTGCACAGCTGGCAAAGTTCTGAGCTCCCTCTCTCTCTCCTCTTTTCCCTTTCCTTCCATCTCCACTGCACTCTCTCTGTAGCAGTGGTAGGGATTGAACCCAAGATTTTACTCATGCTAGGCAAGCACTGTCCCACTGGTCTTCTCCACCAAGACCTCCACTTTCTTAGGCCTTCCTCAAACCATACAAGCAAGGTACACATCCTAGACACAGCTCTTCTAATGTCAGCTACTGAAAACCCATTTCCCCAGGGTGTGTGCTCTCCCTGGAAGCAACAAGTCATAGGTTTAACTTGTTTACAGGCAGGCAGTTCCTAGAGATGGTTAGCTAATAGACATTAGCATTCATTAACAAGACTATGTGGATAACGGTTTGGGCACATTACTTGATGCAAATGAACACTGGTCATGCTATGGACACTGACAATAGTGTCAGAGTGACATCATTAAGGATGATATCAGCCTGTATGCTGACTGGAGATATTAAGTGTTCTCAGAGGTTCCTGAAAACATCACTTTCATACAGCCATTTTGTGGTTGAAAAGATAAGACTTGGAGTAGATATTAGAAATCTTAGGGATGGGGGAGGGGGGATGGGAGTGAAGGTGCATGCCTTTAATCCCAGAAATTGGTGGAGAAAGTGGAGCTCTGTGAGTTCAGGGCCAGCTTGGCCTACCTAGTGAGTTCTAGGATAATTAAGGCTATAGAGCAAGACCCTATCTCAAAGGAGGAGGAGGAGGAGGAGGGAGAGAAGGGAGAGCAAGAGGGAAAAAGGAGAGGAGAAGAAGAAATCTGGTCATGATTTGTAAACTACTATGTATAAAAAGTACTGTGTTTGTGAAAATTCATATTGCTGGACTCTAAGCATTCTTAAGACTCTACCTTATTAAATCAAGATAAGAACCAGGCAGTGGTGGCACACACCTTTAATCCCAGCACTTGGGAAACAGAGGCAGGCAGATCTCTGTGAGTTCCAGGACAGCCAGGGCTACACACAGAGTAACCCTGTCAAACAATAACAACAGCAAAAACCAAAGACAAAACCAAACCAAACAAAAGAGCCTTAGCATCTCTATGTTTTTCATCAGCACCAGATAGTTCTTGGACCAAACTTTGCAAAATATGTCAGTGAAAGATACCTGTACATCTACATGTACCTCAGCACTGTCCACTGTAGACAAGTATGGAAGTAGCTTAAGTGTCTTTTAGCAAGTGAGTAGATAAAGAAAGCATGGCATGTCTACTTAAGAGAATTTTATTCAGAAGGAAGAAAGGATGGGAACCAGAGATCATCATCTTAAATAAAATCAGCATGATTCACAAAGATAAATATCACACACTTTCTTCTCAAATGTGAAAACTTTATTTTAAAAAAAATATACGATGTGGTGACAAAAGGGCAGGGGCATCAGTGGCAGCGAATAAGAGGGGTCTAGGTAAAGTCAGCGATAAATATGATCTAGACATAATGATACAATTATAAACAGGTGTGGAAAATGTCACAATGAAATCCGTTCTGTGAGCCAGGTGTGGTGGTGCTCGCCTTTAATCCCAGCACTCAGAGAGGCAGAGGCAGGTAGATCTTTGTGAGTTCACAAAGCAAGTCCAGAACAATCCAAGACTGAGTTCAGCTACTGTCTGTTTTCCAGCCAGAAGCTGGTTCTACCGCCTACCTTTTTGCTTTTTAACCATTAATGTGGCGTTTGTATTACATGTGTGCTTGGTACAATGAGCAGTAGTCATGTGTATGGTGACCACATAGACAAAACTGTCCCAAACAAAGAGATTTGGAAGGGGACCAGCCTCGAACAGAGCTCCTCCTGATACATAACAGCAATTACTATCCTATTGACAGTTCATCACAGGAGATTATGGCTGTTACCTTTACTTTGACTGATTCTGAAGGGAGAGAAATAGATACACACTTACATCAGGACCTAACCTCATGGTGGCAGGGCAGGGAAATGGGAGAGCTCCTGCGCTGAGAACACTTTCTGGGAACAATGCGATACAATAAGTGTGGCACTCTGTAAAGCAATAGACCTCCAGTCTCATCATTTGGTGGGCCGTTTATAAAATTATTAACCCAAGAAACCTTATAGTGGGGAACGAGGAAAAGGAAAGAATGAGATTTAAAGGAGGACTTAGTGTTAGAAACTAGAACATGTAGCTGGGCTGGGGTGCACGGCTTTAATCCCAGCACTTGTAGGTGGATCTCTATGAGTTCAAGGCCAGCCTGGTCTACAGAGTGGATTCCAGGACAGCCAGGGCTACACAGAAAGCCCTGTCTCAAAAAAAAAAGAGGAGGAGGAAGAAGAAAAAGGAGGAGGAGGAGAGAAGAAGAAGAAGAAGAAGAAGAAGAAGAAGAAGAAGAAGAAGAAGAAGAAGGAGAAGAAGGAGGAGGAGGAGGAGAAGAAGAAGGAGAAGGAGGAGAAGGAGAAGGAAAAGGAAAAGGAGAAGAAGAAGAAGAAGAAGAAGAAGAAGAAGAAGAAGAAGAAGAAGAAGAAGAAGAAGAAGAAGAAGAAAAGTTGTTGGTTTTGGCTATAGTACCTTCCCCAAGCTACTCTCTATTGGTGACTTTTTCTTTATGCTGTCTCTTCTTCTATGTTTCACAGATGAGAGCAGAGAATTTTCAAGAATGATGATTCCAAGAAAAAGATTCAGGGAAACTTAGCATCAGGGCAGACACCTTTAATCCCAGCACTTGGAAGGCAGAAGCAGGAAGATCTATGTGAATTCAAGGCCAGCCTGGTCTACATAGTGAGTTCCAGGATAACCAGGGCTATGTAGAGAAATACTGTCTCAAATTGCCACCACCCTTGAAAAATAAAAAGGCTAAGAGAAGTTTTGTTTTGTTTGTTTGCTTGTTTGTTTGGCTTTTGTCTTGTTTTGTTTTCCTCATTTCCAGTTCAGATGTTTAAGAATAATTTCCATTTTCTGCCTCTCAAAAATAGTGCCCATCTGGCTCATGTTTGATATTATTCTTGGTGAACAGAGAACTGATGTTATCTCATGAAGTGGAGTCTAAGAGTTAAACTGGTGTTAGGAGGTTAAAGGTTAAAGAGTTGGGGTTTAGAAACAGTTAAGACCAAATTACGCAAGAATAAGACTTTCCTATAAAAGTAATATTTATACAACATTTTAAGATATACCTGTCTTACCAAATATATAGTCATGTGCCTCAGTTTTTCAGAACAGTTCTTTGACCAGAATTATTAATGATGATTAATAGGAAGTTCCTTAACTCAAAAGTGACCCAATTTGTGTACAGATGCTTACTGTATTTCTACAGTACTTGGGTATTGAACATGAAGGTCCCCAAAGATGTGGAATGAAAAGAAACCCCAAAAGAATTAAACAGCCACTGGGCATGGTGGCGCATGCCTTTAATCCCAGTACTCAGGAGGCAGAGGTAGGCGGATCTCTGTGAGTTCGAGGCCAGCCTGGTGTACAAAGTGAGTCCAGGACAGCTAGGACTACAAGAGAAACGCTGTCTTGGAAAAAATAAAGGAGAAGAAGAGGAGAAAGAAGAGAAGGAGGAGGAGAGGAGGAGGAGAAAGAAACAGCCGAGTGTCTATGGATAAGTACCAAGAAGAGGGGAGCGAAGAAGAGGAGGCAGGCCTGCCGACACTTACAGACCACCGGCCAGCTACAGTACTGCCAACCTATACTTTTTGTTTTTTCTAATATTTGGAGGATGAATGTATGGCTTTACACATGTTAGGCATTGAGCCTACACATGCTCTACATTGAGCTACACCCTCAAAATCAGGAATATTTTATCATTTACTGTTAGATTTCTATAATTGTACTGCTTCGATATAAGCTTATACTCATGCCCAAAGAACCTCTATAACAAAAACAGTCGTGTGCACTAAAGCCGTATGTGAGAAGCCAGGGGTTAGCGGAGAATGAGTTTTCCATCTGGGTAAGGGTAGCCCATGGGAAAATCGGCTCTCACTGGGAGGGTGTGAGGACCTACCCAATGATGAGGTGGGAGTGCAGACTGGGGGCTCATGGGAAAGGCATTGCCCACTCAGTCCCTCTCCAGGAGACATTGCTTATGTCTGTGTGGGAAGGAGTGCATATATAAAGCTTCCATCCCAGGCAAGATGACATTTGAGCCAATTCACTCTCCTCTCAAACGGTGTGATAATCTGATGAATTTTGACCTGAACTCATCAGATTTACTTATGAACTTTACAAGAAACAGCCCTACAACCTCATTTAATAACTGTAGGCTTTTTTTTTTAAATGATAATGACTTTTTACTCGCTAACCTCTTTTCCAGGACTCATAAGAAAAACAGGTTTTTAGTACTGGACATAGTTTGGCTTACCTTTAATTTTTTTCTATTGCGTTTTATTTGTGGTGTGTGTGTGTGTGTGTGTGTGTGTGTGTGTGTGTGTGTGTGTGTGTGTAAGAACAACTCTTGGAGCTAGGCAAGATGGTGCACATTTGTAATCCCAGCACTCTGGGAGGCAAAGGCAGGTGGATCACTGGGAGTTTGAGGCCGGCCTGGTCTACAAAGTGAGTCCAGGGCAGCCAAGGATACACAGAGAAACTCTGTCTCGAGAAATCAAACCAAACCAAAAACCAACAACAGGGGCTAGAGAGATGACTCAAAGGTTAAGAGCTCTTTCAGAGGTCCTGAGTCCAATTCCCAGAAATCACATAGTGGCTCACAACCATCTATAATAAGATATGGTGCTCTCTTCTAGCCTGCAGGAGTACATGCAGGCAGAACATTGTACACATAATAAATAAATATTAAACAACAACAGCAATTCTTGAGAGAATTGACAGTTTCCTTCTGTTAAGGTCTTCGGAATCAAACACGGAATACCAGGCTCGGGAGCAAGCATGCTTACCTGCTAGACCATGTCACCAGCCCAGTTATGACTTTCCTTGATAATTTAAACTTTTCTTTAATCCTGCATATTTAGTCATTAGAGAGTGTAGTTATACCAAGAACGTTATTTCCCCTTAGTAGGAGTTTGCGTCCCATCTTGAAAAGATTATCATGTTTGGTTTAGTGGCGTTCTTTTGCTTAGGCATGCTTAAGAGATTGAAAGAAAGGCAGGACTCTTATAATGCCAGAATCACTACGTATTTTATTAGGTTCTAAAGGAGAGAAGCGGAGACTAAAAAAAAATGCTTCAGTAAAAATCCATGACTCGTCTGAAAGAGCCAACTTTGGCATTTGTAGCCCCCCAGTCAAGATATCTCCTGTACTCCCCGGGCCTCAGCAGGTACTGCCGGCCCCTGTAGCTAGGCATCTCATAGAGGACCCAGCAGCCTTCCATCACATTGAGGGAGTGGATTTCACTGAAGTGGAAGCGGTCCTGAAGAGAGAGACAGTCGTCTGTGATCTCTGACATCTGTCCTCTGAAGTCATCCCTCTCATAGATCCTCATTCTGTAAGTGCCAGAGTGCTGGGGGTGACAGGCAGAAGAAGAAAAGCAAGTGAACACAGGCAGAGGCTAAATTTCCAGTCCCAGCACTGCCCAGAGTTTGCGTTCAGAACAGCGTGCTGCCAAGTTCAGGGTCTCTACTCCTGCACGCCTTTCACCAAGAGGGAAATAACTCAAACTTCTCCGTGCCTAATTACCAGTCTGTATTCCCTGGCAGTTAAAAGTTGCTTAAAATAAAGTTTATCACGCTTGATTAAAAAATAGCTTAAGAGCCGGACGTGGTGGCTCATGCCTTTAATCCCAGCACTTGGGAGGCAGAGGCAGGAGGATCACTGTGAGTTCGAGGCCAGCCTGGTCTACAAAGGGAGTCCAGAACAGTCAAGACTACACAAAGAAACCCTGTCTCAAAAAAAAACAACAACAAAAAAAAAATAGCTTAAGATAAAACCTATCACAGGATCTCAGGGCCTGCTGAGAGAGCCCTTTGCAAGGGAGGAAGTCAAGACAGGTAGCATTTTGCTATATCGCCTTTGTTGTAAAGGTAGTCAGCTATTGTTGGCAAAATTTATATGTTGGTGTTCGTGTGTCTATAAAGTGATCCCTGTAACAACTAAGGCACCGCGTTTCTCTTTCCAAGCCTCGGTTTCAGTCCAAATCAGAGCTCATCTGACTTTCCAGCTTTCTTCCTGGCCTCCCGCCTACCTAGGAATACTGTGGCCAGTGTTCAGAAAGCATGGCTTTTGAACTTTAGCTTTACATCTGGCCTTTTTGAAGATGGGGAAAGTAATCAAGTAGGGCACGCCAACCAAAACGTTTTTAGATGAGACTGGGGCTTTCAGGGTGGTATCCTACTGACCCAAAGGATTTTTAATCACCTGGACTGTGCTACGTTGCATTTATAGATGGAGGCATTGAATTTCTGACTTGGAGTGGTTTTGGAATAAACTAAGAACTTATATGGCAGGAGGTTATATTTTGAATAAATAATAATAAATGCATTGACTTCGATATCCTATTTTTCTTAATTACTCTCTGGTGTTTGAATTCTCGGCGGTATATAAAATGTAAAAATGGGGACCTGAGTTTTTAAACAAAACCAACCACCAAGTTCCTGAGAAATGAGGTTGCTCTCTCAGGTTCCCTGCTGGACACATACACTAGGGGTCACACCCACTCCCCGCTCTGGTGGTTAAGATTTGATTTAAGATGATCTTTTAAGATAATATGTTTCCGGAGAACAATAATAAAGGCAGAGCCACACTCACTTGAGGGATGAGGCGGCAGGAGCGGATGGAGTCACTGAACCCCATCCACTGCTGGTAGTCAGGGTAGTCCCCGCGCCTCAGGAAGTACTGGTGGCCCTGGTAGTTGGGGCGCTCATAGAGCATCCAGCAGCCACTGTCCACGCGGATGGAGTTGCAGCGGCTGAAGTAGGTCTGCAGGTTGGGGCAGTCAGCGCTGCACTCGTAGCAGCGGCCCTGGAAGCTGCGGTCCTCGTAGAAGGTGATCTGTAAGCGCAGAAAGGGACCAGACAAATAAGTGATTGTTCCCAGCAAGGATGCTGCATGCGGGCAAAGGTCAGGGTCCCCGGGGACTTACCTTTCCCATCTCGCTGAGAGTAAGAGATGCCCTCGGTGCTGTGAGGCTCCAGGAAAGCGGCCCTGGTATATATAGCTGTCCGGACTGCTGCCTCCACAGGAAATCACACAAAGGGGCCCATTCCAGTGAGTAAGGGGATTTGCAAACTCTGGGAGCTCCCGCCCTCCCTCCCTCTGCAGAGTGGTTTACTCTCATTCTTTCTGGTAGGTTCGGGTTGCTCTACCTAATTCACTAAAGCTGTTGTGTTGTTGCCACCAACGAGAAAAGTCTTTGCTCTTGTTTTGCAAAAGACTGAGCGAAGCTCTAATTCTATGCGTTTATTTTATAGCTTACTCGGCTCAATCGACTTCTCAAAGCGAATCGGACTTAACAATTGCACGTGCTTCGGATTTTTTGATTGTTTGCTTTAAACTCTTTAAAAACAGGAATTTCAGCAATAAGGAATCTTGAATAAGTGAGACCTTAAGAGATCTAATCTGAGGAAGCGTTCTGGAGAGCGTAAAGTTTAGTTCACATTCAAGAGTCTATGATGATTGTGGCTCGTTTGGGGGGAGGGGACCGTCAGGAATAGGATTGCTAACTGCGGCTTATCTCTTCTGCACCTTGTACCTGGAACAGAGGCCTGACAGCCAGGAGGCCCTCGCTGTGGCTCTGACTGAAAGGAAAGCAGGTCTTCATGTGCTTTCTCTGTTTCTCACCTCCTGGAAGAACCTAAACCTTCCTTCTGCTGATGGCCACCTAGAATATGTTCCTCCTTCAAGTGGCCAAAGGCTTTTTCTTTCCTTGTCACAGTTAAAGCCTTCACATTCTCATCAAAGTAGCATAAGGTGCCAGGAAGAAACTTCCCTAGCATGCCCCAGTTTTCTCAGACTTAAGATACAGGGCACCATCCAAGCTAGATCAGAGGTGGCCTTGACAGTGTGGATCATACCTGTACTGTGGGGACCCATCTACTTCAAAGTGATGTCCTGTCAGGATAGTTTTCAAAACAGCGCTGAGTTTATTTGTTTTTTGTTTTTTGTTTTTTTAAATATATTATCTTGGGCCAGGCGTGGTGGGCCACGCCTTTAATTCCAGCACTTGGGAGGCAGAGGCAGGTGAATTTCTATCAGTTCGAGCCCAGCCTAGTGTACAAAGAGAGTCTAGGATAGCCAAAGCTACACAGAGAAACCCTGTCTCAAAAAAAAAAAAAAAAAAAAAAAAATATATATATATATATATATATATATATATATATATAATCCTTTCACAAATGAGTACTGACATTTTCCCACATTAAGAATTCGCAAATGTATAAGACAATACATCCTTGTGTTGTCTTTGGGGAAATATGATGATTATTTATTGACGTATAGTGGTAATGGCTGAATTAATATTGATCGGGAACAGTTAGGTACAGCCTTCTCCTGAGCTACCATGGACATGATATCTGTGAGTTTACTGTTCTGATCAGTCTGTCACTCGTTTAGAAGGTTTAGCTTTCTGTCAAGGTGGGTGTCCTATGATAGGCATCGGCACGTGCTAAGATTATCTTCATACTGTGTAGCCACGTCTATATGTCTAAGCACATACCTCTCTCTACTCTAGACCTTACGCCTCACCTCTCCCTTGTCTCCGCCAGCCCTGAATCAACTAGCCAAGTGACTCACCACTGTGCAATGATTGCACGGAAGCCCTACACTCGGGCTGCTTTTCTTCCCACACAGAGCAGGTGGATGACCAGGTTAGCTTTGCTCTTTGTGGTTGTTTTTAATTTTGTGTTGTTGTTTAAGAAAAAAAACATTTTAATAGTTATTCATCATATGATTTTATGAGTGTTCGCCTATAGATATGTATGCACATCATATACATGCTTGGAGCCCACAGAGGTCCAAAGAGACCGTTGGATCCTTTGGGACCGCAGTTACAGATGGCTGTGAACTGCCATGTGTACTGGGAACCAACCCCAAGTCATCTGCAAAAACAGCAAGCACTTCTTCTAACCCCTAAGCCAGTTCTGCAGGCCAAGGCTCACTTTTTTAAGGTTTCCCAATGGGAGTATTTCCCTCTTGGCTGTTTTGGGGACCACCTGAGTGAGCTGCCATCATGCCATAACACCGTTTTTGGCTTGAACCCATATATCAAGCCAAATGGTTAATGAACTGAGCCCATCCATCACTCGTCCTCCAGACAGCTGACCGTGGGGCCTCCTGCATGCCGTTAGATTTCTGAGATAACAAAATGGCGGTGGCTTCAGCCAAAGCCACGGGGAACTCTATAGTTATCTATGAAGGGGCTGGGATTTTGTGCCCATTTATTGCTCAGTAAATGCCCATTTATTGCTCAGTAAATCAATACGGGTTGCCACTGTGGTAAAATATAATGTAAAATGGCTTAGCTTATCAGCTTCCTTTGGCTGAAGAAAGCCTTGAAGGAGCAGAGAATATAAGGATTTATCTTTGGCCCACTAGCTAAGCTAACCACAGGCAATACAGTGGTGTCTAGCCTCCAGGCTTCAGTAACGTAAATGGTAACACCAACTAAGGTTGTCATATTTAGCCTTTTAATGAGAGGCTATTATTTTGGTGAAGAAAAAGAGGAGATCATGCTGGGCTCTTAGCTGTATCCTAACAGAAGCTTCTCCAGGATGCAAGAGAGGACTATTCACCTGAGGGGACTCACTGAAAAACACTGTATAGTTTTGTTTGGGGTTTTGTTTTGTTTTTTGTTTTTTGTTTTGTTTTGTTTTGTTTTGTTTTATGTGCCAAGAGTTCTAACCCTTAAAAGGAGAAGGCTTGCAGCTTTATTTTATGTACAACCAAATGTATTCTTCATGCTTGAGAATGGCAACAAGTTCTCAGTTAGTGAACATTAATGTGACTTAAATCCCCCATGTTTTTTTATAGTCTACTGTATAAATGAGACATATGTTAGTCAGGCTTTGTATTGCTACCACAACGGTGTGACATAAAGGAAGGGATAAAAGTTTATTTTTAGTTCTTGGTTTGGGGGTTTCATAGTCATTGGCTGTGTTGCTTCTGGGCCTGTGGTAAGGCAGATCATCAGTGTGTGTGTGTGTGTGTGTGTGTGTGTGTGTGTGTATGTGTGTAGGAGGAGAAAGAGGAGGAGGAGGCTCTTCACATCAAGACAGATAGGAGGCAGAGAGAGAAGGGAGTCATGATCAATCAGAACCTTCAAAGATACTCCTTACCCCCAAAGATACTTCCTTGACCCCTCCCCCAATGTAGACTTTACCTCCTACAGTTTCCAGTTCCTCCCCAGGCAGTGTCATCATCTGAGGACCAAGGTTCAGCACATGACCCTGGAGGGAAGGGAGGGCATCACCTGCTCAATATATGGTAATTTCATGCATGTATATAATATATTGTGATTATACCCATCCTCATTACACTTTCTCAGCCCCCATATGTCCCTGGTGAGTCCTTTATTCCAAACTGGGTCCCCCTCTTGCATTCATCTTTGCTGTTTGTTTGAGCATGCGTGTGTGTGTGTGTTGTGTGTGTGTGTGTGTGTGTGTGTGTTTGTGTGTATAAGTGCATACACACATGTGTGCCCGTGATTGCAATGTCCATGCCAGAACAGCAGACAGCACCGTATAGCACTTCTCTCAGTCGTTTTGCCTTGCAATCTTTCTGCCTCTTCTTATGCAAGGTTTGGCAGAGAATATTTCTGATGTCCCACTTAGGGCTGAATATTTTTAATATTCATTTATTCTCAACATGCTGACCAGTTGTGAGTCTTTGCATTAACTATCACCCTCTGCAAAAAGAAAAGAGCTTCTCTGGCCACACCTGAAAGCCACACTAATGTATGGACAGAATCATAAATATTGCCCGGCATGGTGACACACGTCTTTAATCCAAGCACTCAGGAGGCAGAGGCAGGGCAGATCGCTGTGAGTTCGAGGCCAGCCTGGTCTGCAAACCAAGCTCCAGGACAGCCAGGGCTACACAGAGAAACCCTGCTCTCTCTCTCTCCTGCAGATGGGCATCTCGGAGCAGGTCTGGGACTTTTGTGGTCTGGGCGGGGGGGGGGGGGGGGGGGGGGGGGTTAGAAGATGGTGTCCTTGAGAAGATGTGATCCTGAGCGAAGAAGCTATCTTCAGAGAGCTCCAGTGTGGGAGAAGCTAGCTGGTACAGCTTCCTGCTGGTACAGCTTCATGCATTGGGGCTGGCCAGCTGGGATGAAGATTAGAACAGGAAGAAGTATCATACTCCCTCGTTTGTACATTTCTATGGATCTCTTACAATTTGTTTGTTTTTTTTTTAATGAGGGTTACATTTGTTAGTGTTTAGAGCACACAAAACAAAGAGCCCATCTTGGGATAGGCACATGGATGCCCCATCATATTGAAAGAAGTAGGATTTGCTGTAATAATCAAGATCTATCTACGGAAAGTGGCTGTTGGGTTTCCACTTCATAGGTGATTGAAAGGTTGTTTTCTTGGCAGGAATGAGGGAATCTAATATCCTGTGGGCACCAAGGATCCAGGCTGCTCCAAAGTTCCCATGTGCAGGGTGTCTCCAGATAACCCTTGTGACAGCTGACAGTTCCTGACCCAAGCTGCTTGTGTGGTGACTCATGCCTATCTCAAACAAACAAACAAACAAACAACAAGAAGCACATGGAAAAAAGCAATAGCACTGGCAAAGAGTTGTATCATTTTGAAAGAAAGAATTACGAAAGAAAAATTAGTCATACTGTCTGCTAGCGGTGGCTGGGCTGACTTTATTTAGAACAGGATATAAAAGCAGGCAGAGGAATAACTACGTGGGGGTTTTGTAATAAGCCAGGTAGTTTGACTTGAACTGCAGTACAAAATAGAAATGGGCAAGTGGAGGTTTGTAACCAGTGAGCAGGGTGGGGCCTGGTGTCGGTAGGTGGAGAATTACCAAGAGGAAATGTCAAGGATAAGGAGTTTCCAGCTAGCCTGATTGGTAAGACAGATGAGGGAGGCCGGCCAGGGTGGTCATGGATGGAAGGGAGTCAGTAAGTTAACTGAGCGGGTGTGTTGCTCAATCTGATTGTGCAAGAACATAGAAGGAAGGCCAAAGGTCAAAGTCAGGCTGAGCAATCAGAAGAACCCAGCTCAACTTTTGACCTGAGGGACAGTGTGTCAGCATTTTAATACTTGTCAAAAATGATATTCATAACATCTTTGGTATGTCAACTGATAATATACTTCCAGATTTGGGTACCATAGTGCCTATGTGTTTGCTTAGGAGATAGAAGGCATGCAAAGTTGGTGAGTAGAGGAAGTGGGAATTGCCGCAGGTCTAACTGCACCCAGAACTGAAGCCAATGGCCTTGGCATATGCCACTGGCTTGTTTTAGACATCATCTTTTCAGTGTGCAGACCTTACCTTCTCTAAATTATACACTTCGTATAATAGACCCAAGCAATGCCTTACTTCAAAAATGAATCCACAAGCTTTATTATCCACATAGTCTGCCCAACCTCTGCTGGCCCTGGGGATTCTTCAGCCATAAAAAGAGTTCTAGTACATTGAGTGAAATCATCAATTTATTTCTTCTTCTTCTTCTTCTTCTTCTTCTTCTTCTTCTTCTTCTTCTTTTTTTTTTTGTTTTTTTTTTTTGTTTTTGGTATTATCTGAATATTTAACCAACCAGAAGGGGCTCTCTAAGGATTGGTTCACTAATTTGGGTATAGACACATGATACAGCAGTAATAGGTGATGCTTAAAACAGCATAGAAGCTGGGCGTGGTGGCGCATGCCTGTAATCCCAGCACTCAGGGAGGCAGAGGCAGGCAGAGCTCTGTTGGTTCAAGGCCAACCTGGTCTACAAAGTGAGTCCAGGACAGCCAAGGCTACACAGAGAAACACTGTCTTGAAAAATGAAAAACAAAAAACCAAGCCAAAACAAAACAAAATAGCATAGAGATCCAGGTGTGATAGGACATGCCTGTAGTTCCAGCTACCTGAGAGGTTGAGGCAGGAGGATCATTATTTTTGAGGCAAAGTAGGAAAAAATAGAAGAGACTATTCACATTCACTTGAATTAGAGGAACTGTCTGGAAAACAAGTCATCCCTCTGTTCTTTTTATCCCATGACATTCCAGGAGACAGCACATACATGAGCATATATGAGCATATATATGAGCATATATATTTCAAATATGCTAGATGAGGATAATGACAGCAAACCGAAAGAGTGATGCCCCTTTTTGTTGTTTTTTTTCGAGACAAGGTTTCTCCGTGTAACAGCTCTGGCAGTCCAGTGTGGTGTGTGTGTAGTCCAGGCTGGCCTCGAACTCACGGATATCCACCTGCTTCTGCCTCCCAAGTGCTGGGATTAAAGGCATGAGCCACATCACAGGGCCTGTGACAAGCCTATTTATTGAGCCTCTACTCTCTGCTAGCATCAGCAGGCTGAGTTCCATTTATTCCTCACGAGAGCGTGGAAGTGCAGAACTGAACTAGGGAGGATACAGACCTCGCTCAAGCTCACACAATCACAAAGTGGACAGAAACCAAGGATGTGTGTGGGCTTCTGACCCCTCAAGTAAACTCCCCTAGAAGATGCACCTCCCCTAGAAGCCCAATAGAGTGTTAAGGTGTCTGAGCTTGAAGGAAACCTGAGACCCATCTTGTCCACAGCCCTTATTTTGGGAAAGGAAATTGTGTTGCATTCGGCTTTATTAACTAAAATGCACTTTTCTGTATTGTTCAGTTCCTCTAGACTAAAATAAGATGAAATTTCAAGTTATCAAAACTGTTTTCTGAGCTGGGTGTGTTGGCACACGCCTTTAGTACCAGCACTCGGGAGGCAGAGGCAGGTGGATAGCTGTGAGTTTGAGGCCAGTCTTTTCTACAAAGCAAGTCCAGGACATCCAAGGCTACACAGAGAAATCTTGTCTCAAAAACAAAACAAAACAAACAAAAACAAAAAACACACCCCCCCAAAAAAATAACAACAGCAGCAAAACAACTGTTTTCTGTAAAACATGACACATACTTTTTCTTTTCTTTCTTTCTTTCTTTCTTTTTTTTGTTAAAAAAACAAACACAAAAACAGCAGCTTGTGTGTCATTAGTCACCTAAGACAGTGGGATTACACAGTGAATTAGCTAAGCTACCAGCAAACCACAAATTTTCTGCATACTGATATTGGTGAGAGGCACAGTGTCTTGAAGCGTGTGCTTCCTATTTCCAATTTACTCAATATGTTCTTTCAGCAGGAAAGAATAGTCTTCTGGAACTGGAACTACAGACAGTTGTGAGCTGCCATGTGGGTGCTGGGAATTGAACCCAGGTCCTCTAGAAGAGCAGCCAGCGCTCTTTAACCGCGGAGCCACCTCACCAGCCTGGAAAGAATATTCTTCATAAGGAAACTTTGTGAGTTAGATAGGGAGTGCTTTTAGACAGCTTTGGCCTTACTATTTCATGTACACAAGTTGGTGCTTAGTGTATTCACAGATACGTCTGTCCATCGTCACAATGAGAAGCCATGCTCTAGCAACTGCACGCGTATTTAGCCATCCTCGCAGCCTTCAGCAGTCGCTGATGTACTTGTCACTATGGTTTTGTCTGCCCTGGGTCTTTCACATAACTGGGTGTACTAGTGTGTGGTCTGTGTAGTCTGCAGTCTGTATTACTGGCTTCTTTAACTTTACTGTCATAGCATATATCATGCCTCATTCCTTTTTGTGGCCAGATATCACATCATTGTATTGACCATGTATTGATGTTTTATCGTACCATGTTTGTCCAATAATCCATTCGTATCTGGATTTTGGCCTGTGTCCACCTTTTAGCCACCGAGTATTGCTACGAAAAATCATGTGTAAGTTTACGTATGAACCTCCTTTGATTGTTTACTGATGATTGGAATTGCTGGGTCATAAGACAACCCTTTAACTGTTTTTGAGGGATTCCCAAGTCATTTCCTACAGAAAGGACATCATTTTACAGTCCTGTAAAAAAATGTAAGAGATTCTAAGTTTTCCACATCTTCACCAACACTGGTTGTCTTCTGTTTGGTGGGATTTAATTAAAATTAAATCTTAAATTAATTTAAAACTATTATTGTATCCATCAGAATAAACATTAAGTGACATCCTACCTTGGGTTTTATTTGAATTTTTCTAATCAGTAGTGGTGTGGAGATTTTTTTTCCAATTTGTTTTGCTGGTTATTTATGTCTTCATTGGAAAACGTATGTTTAAATCTTTGCCCATCTTTTTAAAAAAGATGTATTTATTTATTATGTATACAATGCTTTTTCTGCATCAACGCCTGCGCACCAGAAGAGGGCATTAGATCACATTATAGATGGTTGTGAGCCAACATGTGGGCTCTGGGAATTGAACTCAGGACCTCTGGAAGAAGAGTCAGTGCTCTCAACTGCTGAGCCATCTTTCCAGCCCTCCTTGCCCATCTTTAACTGGGTTACTTTCTGTTGCTATTGTTTGGTTGAAAGGTTTGTTTAGATATGTGTTTTAGATTCTGCAACATTAGCAGACCAATGTTTGAAACATTTCTTCCCATTCTGTGAGTTGTCTTTTTTGTTTGTTTGTTTGTTTGTTTTTGTTGTTTGTTTGTTTGTTTTGAGACAGGGTTTCTCCATGTAGCCTTGACTATCCTGGACTCACTTTGTAGACCAGGCTGGCCTCAAACTCACAGAGATCTGCTTGCCTCTGCCTCCTTGAGTGCTGGTTTTACAGGCATAGGGCATGCACGTGCATTTTGTGTGACACAGGAGTGTAGGTATGTGCATCAGAAGAAAACGCTGGATATAGGTCTTCGCTTTCCCCTTTGTTTAGAGTCTCTTGTTCACTGCTGCTCATGCAAGGCTGCCTGGTCCATGAACTTCTAGGGATCCTCTTGCTTCTGACTCCCAGCCCATCTTACTGGAGGCACACTGGCATCATAAACGTCCACTACCGTTTCTGGTTCTGGGTGTCAGAACTCTGGTCCAGCTCCACAAACATCTTTTCTTGAGTACTTCCTTCTAAGAGACCAGCTGCCCCATCCCTCTAGCAATCCCTTGTCATTAGTGGTGTTTATGTCCTTTCTCTGGGTTCTAAGTGGTTGCTTACATTCATCTTTCCTCTCTCCTGCAGATTCAGAGGCCTCTAATGTATGGACCTTGCAATAAGCACTGTTTTCTGCCTGGAAGGAAGTAGGTCGGCATCTGAAAGTTGAGTAAGTTTCCTTTTTTTATATATTTATTTATTAAATATACAGTATTCTGCTTGCATGTATGCCTGCACACCAGAAGAGGGCACCATCATGTGAGCCATCATGTGGTTGCTGGGAATTGAACTCACGACCTCTGGAAGAGCAACCAGTGCTCTTAACCTCTGAGCCATCTGTCTAGCCCTGAGTAAGTTTCCTAAGATACCACCTAATAGAGTTGCAATATTAAAGGTAAGCAAGCGTTTTATCTTTAAAGATAAGCAGTAGTGCACGCCTGTAATCCCAGAGCTCAGGAGGCAGAGGCAGCTGGAACTCTGTGAGTTGTAGGTCAGCCTGATCTACAAAGTGAGTCCAGGACAGCCAAGGCTACACAGAGAAGCCCTGTCTTGAAAAACCAAACGAGAGAGAGAGAGAGAGAGAGAGAGAGAGAGAGGATAAGCAAGAGCCACTTAGTGCCAGGAACACAAGTTGTATATTTATTGCATATGTGTGGGTTGTAACACGCAAAATGAGGCTTAATACAAATCAATGACCCGTCTCAGAGAGCCAACTTTGGCATCCATGGCGCCCCAGTCATGGTAGCGCCTGTAGTCTCCAGGCCTGAGCAGGTACTGCCGGCCTCGGTAGTTGGGCATCTCGTAGAGGACCCAGCAGCCCTCCATCACGTGCATGGAGTAGATCTCGTTGAGGCGGAAGCGGTCGTGGATGCAGGAGCAGTCTTCTATAAGCTCAGACACAAGGCCCCGGTAGTCATCTTTCTCGTACAGCCTTATCCTGTGAGAGCTGGTCTGTTGTGATGACAAACAGAAGAGGGGAAAGCAGTGGTTTACAGGCTCGGTGGTGCAGCTTGCTTGCACCTTCACAAAGCATGGCTTTCGGGCAAGATCTGTCAAGTACGCTTTCTTCCCTAATCCTGGTCCTTGCGCTGTTGTTCTAACAAATTAGAAAGTGCACGAACATAAAGCTGACCTGACCAGTGAACTGGCGCTCTCCGGGAAGGAAACTAACGCCAAAAGGCAGGGAGTGAAAGCCCTTACTGCCTGTGTAACCGAATCCTAACAAGCTTTGAAGCCACCTTTTGTACGCATGTGTGCAATGATTTAGATTTACTTTGAGACCACATAGCTTGCTTGCTTGCTTGCTTGCTTGCTTTTTGGACAGGTGATGTGGACTTTTCTCATGAAATTTTAATTACTTGTCTCATAAGAAGCTAGTCAATAATAACTCCTGAAAAATGCAAAGCCACCCAAGCTGAGACCCACTTTCTTAGGCTCTAGGTTAGTGTGAGAGTGTATAATAAATACCAATACAGTCAGAATACACTGGCTCTAACCAAATTAAATATCAATTTTCAAATGTACCTACGTATTCTAAGATCAACAGATAATTTGTGTGTACTTATTAGGCACAGCATGATATTTTAGAGTAAGCACTATGATTAACTCTAGATAATTAATACATATTTACCCTCACATAATTATTACTTTTGTGGTGAGAATACATAGAATATACTCTCTAAGCACTTGTATCATGTTTAAGATCTATTTTTTTTCATGTTATGTGTATGAGTGTTTGCCTGTGTGTAAGTATACTGCATGCACTGTGCTGAGAGCTCATAGAGACCAAAAGAGAGCGTAAGATCCCTAGAATTCAAGTTACAGACTGGTGTGAGCTGCTCGTGGGTGCTAGGAACTGAACCCAGGTCCTCTAGAAGGGTGGCCGGTGCTCTTAACCCCCGAGCCATCTTTCCAGCCTCATCTTTTAGTATTTGTAATGACTCCAATACATGAGATGAGCTGTCATCACCGTGCTGTGCAGTTCGTCTCTAGAATGTAATTCTACTCTCAGGCTATGTCTTTTCTTTTTCTTTCTTTCTTTTTTTCTTCTCTATTATTTTTATCCCCGGTGCTAAGGGCAGAAGTCAGGGCTGCCTGCCTGCCACGCTAGCACACTACCACTGAGCCACACCCCCAGCCCTGGGCTTCTCTCCATCCGTAAACCTGCTGCTTGAGTGAGATTCCGCATGTGAGTGAGAACATGTGGCCTTTATCACTCTATGCCTGGTTCGTTTTTTTTTAGCACAGAGCCCTCCAGGCTCATCCATGTCCTTGCAAATAACAGGATTCCCTTCTTTTATGCCTGAAGGGTATGTGATTATTCAGACAAGTTTAATTTTAAAGGTCGTGCTGTGGTTTCCTGGGCCCTTACATACAAAACAATGTGTTACTTAATATGCCTACTCATATGTGTATATTCATTCTATTTACGTTTGAAAGTCAGGCACTTGCCCGGCCAGGCATGCCTATCCTTGCTGAGACTACAAGAACAGGCGTGGGAACACTGACAGGCAGGACCACGCAATGTTCCCACATCAGCCAGACTGAAGTCATACTCACGTATGGGATGGAGCGGCAGGAGCGGATGGAGTCACTGAACCCCATCCACTGCTGGTAGTCAGGGTAGTCCCCGCGCCTCAGGAAGTACTGGTAGCCCTGGTAGTTGGGGCGCTCATAGAGCATCCAGCAGCCACTGTCCACGCGGATGGAGTTGCAGCGGCTGAAGTAGGTTTGCAGGTTGGGGCAGTCAGCGCTGCACTCGTAGCAGCGGCCCTGGAAGCCTCGGTCCTCGTAGAAGGTGATCTGTAAAGGAAAAAAGGAGGCAGCACATGGTCAACCGGAAGACACCTCCACTACACAGAGGCGACGCTCAACAGATCTGAAAGGCCCTCCCTCGGCTCACCTTTCCCATCGCTGTTACAGCAGATGCTCAGTGTCGAGAGTGATGGAGACAAGGAGTAACGGCTGATGTATATATAGCAGGGCGGTTGCTGTGTTGGCAAGAACAACACAAAAGGGGCCTGGGGGTAATGTGTAAGGGGATTTCTGCGTTCTCTCGCTTTTTCAGCTGGGATCATGGGATGGGGGGCTCTCATTCTCTCTGGCATTTTCGAGTTGTCCTCACGAGCTCCAGTGAAAGGAATTCAAGTCAGCAGAGCCATTATGGCCTTGGAGACAAAGGGCGCGCTGCTCATCCTATGCAGCTCTCTTAGAAACGCGCTACATACCCAGCATTGTGCGATGTTTGCCTATAGAAACTGCTGAGATGGAGGTTGGCGGGTCCATTTGTGGGAGTCACGAGAATCACATGAGTTCCAGAAGCACTCTCAGGCGCCAGGAGGCAGCAGAAAAACAAACAAAAGTCCTCAAGTTGAAAAACAGTTGCATGTCTTTATCTGTATAATATGGGTTTGAGTCCTTAAAAGTTACACATGTTTAAGATAAAAAAGATTAGAATTGTGTATAAACTAAAATGTCAACCATGGTCATCAATGAATGATATATATTTATATAGAGAGATAGATAGATATAGATAGATATAGATTTCCATTATTTTCTTCCTTTTTACTTTAAAATTTCTTTAATTTTCTATTAAAATATATTTTACAAATTCAGTGGATGAAAGTAGTAAAATCAATTGCAAGTGTGTGATTTTTCAAGTTAATGGAAATAATTTTTTGAGATGATAATGAGATGAAATTTAAAATTAGATCTCTCAAGAATCTGAGGCACACTGATCAGGAAAAGTTATTGGACTTTTCCATTCTTCCTACCACCTTCTTCCAGGATTACTTTTTGTTCTTAAAACTAGTGCTATGCACACATTTGCTCACTTGATTTTTGACAAAGAAGCCAAATCTATTCAATGGAAAAATGATAGCATCTTCAACAAATGGTGCTGGTCTAACTGGATGTCTACATGTAGAAAAATGCAGTTAGACCCCTATTTGTCACCATGCACAAAACTCAAGTCCAAGTGGATTAAAGACCTCAACTTAAAACCAGAGACATTAATTCAGTTAGAGGGGAAAGTGGGGAAGAGCCTGGAACACATAGGCACAGGAGACAACTTCCTGAACAGAACACCAACTGCCCAGGCATTAATGTCAACAATTAATAAATGGGACCTCATGAGGCTGAGAAGCTTCTGTAAGGCAGGAGACACTGTCAGCAGAACAAAGTGACAGCCTACAGACTGGGAAAAGATCTTCACCAACCCTACATCTGACAAAGGTCTAATATCCAAAATATATAAAGAACTCAAGAAATTAAACACCACAAAACCAAACAACGTAATTGTGAAATGGGGCTCAGAACTAAACAGAGAATTCTCAACAGAGAAATATCAAATGGCTGAGAAACACTTAAAGAAATGCTTGTCCTCATTAGTCATCAGATAAATGCAAATTAAAACAACACTGAGATTCCATCTTACACCCATCATAATGGCTAAGATCAAAAACTCAAGTGACACCACATGTTGGCAAGGATGTGGAGAGAGAGGAACACTCCTTCATTGCTGGTGGGAATGCAAACTAGTACAACCACTTTGGAAAGCTATCTGGTCTCAGAAAAATGGGAATAGGGCTTCCTTAAGACCCAGATATTCCACTCCTTGGAATATACCCAGAAAATGCCCTAACACACAACAGGGACATATGCTCAACCATGTTCATAGCTGCTTTATTCATAATAGCCAGAACATGGAAACAGCCTAAGTGTCCCTCAGTAGAAGAATGGACTAAGAAACTGTGGTACATTTACACTATGGAATACTACTCAGCTATTAAAAACAAGGAATTCCCGAAATTTGTGCACAAATGGATTGAACTAGAAATTATCATAATGAGTGAGTTCACCCAGAAGCAAAAAGAGACAAATGGTATATACTCACTGATATCGAGATACTAGTCCAAGGGATACGTCCCATGAAAAACTTTACTTACCAGGAAAGTGGGTCAGAGGAGAGGACATCCTATTGAGACTTTATGTGAGAGTAGCATGGAAGAATGGGGAAATAGAAGGATCCACAGGGTCCTGGAAACCTACAAGAAGAACTTTATGACAGGCAGATCTGGGTCCTGGGGTCCTCTCAAACTAAGGCATCAGCCAAGGAGAATCTAAATAGGCAGTAAACTTTGAACCCCTACCCAGACCTAGCTAATGAACAGGATATTCTCCACCGTTGAGTGGAGAGTGAGATCTGACTCTCACACAAACTCTGGTGCCCCTTTTCTGACCACGTCCCCTGGATGGGGAGGCCTGGCAGCACTCAGAGGAAGGATAACAAGTTACCAAGAAGAGACTTGATACTCTAAGAGCATATATAGGGGAAGGAGGTCTCCCTCAATCACAGACATAGGGGAGGGGAGAAGGGGGAAGTGGGAGGGAGGGAAGAATAGGAGGATACAAGGGAAGGGCTAACAATTTAGATGTAATATGAATAAATTAATTTTAAAAATGAAAAAAAAAACTAGTGCTATGTATGGGCCAAGCATGGTGGCACATGTCTTTAATCCCAGCACTCCGGAGGCAGAGGCAGGCAGATCAGAGTTTGAGACTAGCCTGGTCTAAAAAGAGAGTCCAGGACAGTCAAAGCTTACATAGAGAAACTCTGACTCGAAAACAAAACAAAACAAAACAATAAAACTAGTGCTATGGTTTGTCTGTGTTTTCCCTCATCAAACTATGAGTTTCCCTGAGCCAGGATGAATGCCAGAAGAACTTTCTTCTTTGCTGCCAGCTGGCTTGTGGGGATGAAGGATGGTCAAAGCTTGGGTTCTCTTCTTTCATCCCATCCCATGCATATTTCAGGAAGTGAAGTCATGCCATAAGGGCACTCTAAAAGGACACCCAACTAGAGTTAGCAATGCAGGCACAACAACTGCATGAAAACCCCCAGGTATCACATACATGACACATACGGATGGTGAAAGGACAGACAGCAAGAAGTGTCTTCTCACAGTGACGCTGCGCAGAAGCAAACTGGGTGAAGTCCTTGGCAGCCGGAGCCTTGACATGGCCTCCAGGCCACTGATAGCCTCCTCTGCCTGCATCCTAGGGTTCCAAGTGTGCTGGGTGATCTTCAAGCCCCACGTGAAAAGGCCCACCCTGGCCTTCCCAGCCACAACCCGCCATGGGAAGGGATTTAACAAACTCACCTAACTTTGCATGTGTCACTAAGACTATCTTACAGAAAGATGCCTGGCCCAGTCCATAAGAAAGGGGAGGTATGATGTGTTCAGACATTCATCTGAGGAAGCTGTTTTGGTAACTGGTGTTTTGCTCGCTGTGTGTGCCTTGTTGGTATTTTGGAAAGGCCTGAAAAGAGCAGAGCATGTTCTTTCCCTACTGGTCATCATGTTCTAGCCCCCCCCCCCCAAAAAAAAGATGGCATCCTTTTTTCATGTCAAACTTTATTGAAAGGGAATGAGTTTACATTTTCTCTATTTTAAACTAAGCTAATGAGAAATTAATTTTATTTGGGGTTAAAACTGTGGAAAACTGCATCCTTCTCCAGCATACTATGTGATATTTAATGCTACAAATTTGCTAAAAACATGTACCAAAGCTAGACTGAGTGATCCCACCCAGAAATAGCAAAGTCCTCAGGGTGCTCCAGCAGTCTTCAGGCATATTATGAAGTAGTACAGGATATACACTTTTTTTTTCATTTTGCCAAAATATAGGTATGCAATATGCTTTCAAAGGAAGAAAGTTCAATAGCAAACATGATTATCAATGCAGTTTTGCATCAATGCAGAGAAAGAGTGTGCTGGTGACAACTGCAGCTTTAAGGCAATGTGTCCTGTCTGCTTCCAGAAGCTCTGTCACGCATGCACGGTGCTTGTCCGTGTTTCTAAGTGACCTGCGGAATGAAAGGATGGTTTTGGTACCAAGCGCATCAGTATAACACAGACACACTAGCTTTCTATCAATAGGGAGCTAAGGTCAAATGTCAGATGCCAACAGAGATGGATTAGATAGATGTAGAAGTAAAAGAATTGCAATGACATGGTTCTGAAGTATCTGAAAACGAATTGTATTTCTCAACTGAATGCAGTATGTGACCTCACATTGGAACCCTAAAGGGGACATTATTTGGACAAGTGGGGGGAAAAATGCTATTTGGGTGATAGATGAGATAAAAGTAACAATGTTTTAGATTCTGAAGTTAATAATTGGTTACTTAAAAGAATGACTTCGCTTTTAGGAGCTGCAAACTAAAACATACAGAGTGAGTTGATAGGGTATGTACAAGTTTTAATAGCTCAGAAAAGATTGTTTATCAATATCTATATACAACAACAAGAAGATAGAAGGGAAAAGAGAAATACATAAGGCTGGTGGGACAAACAGCAATGATAGATGATGAGCCTGTGTCCTTTGTAGTATGGCAACATTTCTTTCTTTCTTTTGAATATTTGTTTATATATTTTATGTATATGAGTGCTCTATATGCATGTACACCTGCAGTCCAGAAGATGGCATCAGATCACATTATAGATGGTTGTGAGCCATCATGTGGTTGCTGGGAATTAAGCTCAGGACCTCTGGAGGAGCAAGCAGTACTTTTAACTGCTGAGCCATCTCTCCAGCCCATGGCAACATTTCTTTAAGCTTGGAATTATTTCCAAATTAAAATTAAAGATCATAAAAGTCAAACTTCTTTAGACAAGCACTATCCAAAACAAATAATTTTTCAGCTCTGTCCTGATAGCATATTATTTTAGGCTTTGCACATGTTACTTTAAGTTTAGATTCTCCTCCCTCTGTTTGGCTTCCTTTCCAGGATGCTGTGGGTCCTCCAGGAATGGGAAGAGGGGGGCGGGTATCTTTCTGCTTCCTAAAGTCTTGGTGATTCTCTGAGTCTTCTACATGCATTAACTAATTTAGTTGCTGAAATAGCCCTGTGAGGTACATAATACATTTTCTTTTATAGAAAATAAAGTAAAGCATAGAGAGACTAGCTTTTCTGGGGAATATTGCTCACGTATATTTTGATTAAAACAAGCTACCAATGCAATAAAAAGAAATCTTAAATGTTTCCTAGAATAGCTGGGAGTTTTTAAAAGGTTTTGCCTTTCTCTTAGTTTCTGAAGAAACTCAGTGCCTGATTATGAAGAAAGAGTTGTTTTATACCAAGGTTTTTAAAATAGATATTTTGTTTTGTTTTGGTATTTTGTTTTTTGAGACATGGGTTCTCTGTGTAGCTCTGACTGTCCTGAAATTCCCTCTATAGACCAGGTTGGCTTCCAATGAGGAGATCTGCCAGCTTCTGCCTCCCAAGTGCTGAGATTAAAGGCATGTGCCACCATGCCTGGCAAGCCCTTTGGTTTTTGTTTTCCATCTCAAAGTTCAACATTGTATCCATAAGCTATACAGTAAAAATGAGGAGTCCCAAATACATGAAACAAACAAACAAAAAATTCCTCAAAATCCCAGCACTCAGGGAGGCAAAATCAGGCAAACCTATGAGTTTGAGGCCAGCCTGGCTTAAAAAGTAAATCCAGGATAGTCAGAGCTGTTACTCAAAACAAACAAACAAACAAAAATCATCAACAACAATTAATACCAGCACTCAGAAGGCAGAGGTAGGCGTATTTCTGAATTTGATGCTAGCCTTGTCTATAAAGGAGTTCTAGGACAGCCAGAGGTGCACAGAGAAACCCTCTCTCTCTCAAAAAAAAAAAAACCCAGCATGTTTTCTATACATTTAATAAAATATTTAATGTATCTAATTATAACAAAAAAATCAATGATACATACAACTATGTGTATGTGTGTATAATAACAAATATTGATATCATAAGAAATATTAACAGTTGTTGGTTATAAATCACGGAAAAGGAGTATAGAGAAAAGAGAATTCTTTTATTTTTTCACTGTAATTTTAGTATGCATTATATCTTATTTTATTATTATTATTATTATTATTATTATTATTATTATTATTATTATTATTATTATTATTATTCAGTCCAGATTCCCACATTTGGGGAAATCACAGGGGTCAGTACATCTGGAGTACAATGGGTAAGCCTCGCCCTGGGAAAACCACTTTTATGATCATGGTATATAACCTGTCAGGTAAGTATATACAGTGTCTTTTAAAATACCCAGGAGTTACATATAACGTGCAAGAAGAAGAAAGCACTAACGGATTTGCCATTTTCAGGATGATGCCCTCTGGAAAAGGTTTATTTAAAAACAGACCTGAGTCTCAGATAAAGTCCAGTGTTACTGGGTCCTGCTTTTAGAAAGGGGTCCACTGACCAGACTAACCCCAGAGCTATCCCCTATTATTCATTTACTAACAGTAGTTACAAATCCCCATGGCCTGGACTCAAAGCGCTGCTGGCTTCAGGAAGCCAACAGCCATTGGTAGTTGTGTTAAAAAAAAAATACATGGTCCTGGTGTAGTAGTACACACCTTTAATCTCAGCACTTGGGGGGCAGAGGCAGGTGGATCTTTGTGAGTTTGAGGCAGCCTGGACTACAGCGTGAGTCCAGAACAGCCAGGGCTCTGTTCTATAGAGACACCCTGTCTCAAAAAACAAAAACATGGAATGAAATTATATTAAAAACAACAACAACATCCAAATGATGTCTACAAGGGCCCACAATGAACCTGGGGTGCGGGGGAGGCGGGGTATCTATGAACCAGTTCTCAAGATCAGTCTTTGCGCAATTACATTTTGTCCAGCTTATCAGGGTGTGCGTATACACACAGGTGTTTGCGTGTGCTGTTTCTCTGATGTCTGCTTTTGTTTTCACCTTGTACAGAGAACCAGAGCTGTAGTAAATATGACGGCATTTTCAACATCTTTCTACTTTCCCTCCTGCCCCACCCATCTCTGACTTGTCATTAAGTTCGTCTGCATAACAGTTTAGTGGATGGACAGGGAAGAAGAAAGGGCAGGAGTTGGGGAGATACTATTAAAGGAAAGACAAAATTCTCCTTTGGGGTAGAGTTCTTATTATACAGATACTAAAATAAGCCACCGTATTTGAATAAACTGAAAAACAACTGATTGATTTGTGAAGAGTAATTTTCAAGTGTTGAAAGCTAATTAAGGCTAATATTTATTTAGGCTTTACCCATGTACCGATTACCACTTTAACCACTCATCCATAATCCTTATTAATCGGTGACTTTAAGGGGGCCGGCACTAGGCTGGAGAGTTGGCTCAGTGATTAAGAGCACCGCCTGTTCTTCCTAGAGGTCCTGAGTTCAATTCCCAGCAACCACATGGTGGTTCACAACCATCTCTCAGAATTGTTAAGCAGCCCATTCAAAACCACAGGGCTGGTAAGTGATGGGCTCGGTAGTCACACCGAGAACCTTGAGCTCCAAATACTCATCTTTCAGCACAATATAGGCAAAGCCATCCCAGGACACCCCTGCTCAGACTTACTTTGTTCTTGGGCTGTGTGTATGAGAACCTTTCCTGGCCAGGACTTCCATCCTGTGCCATTGCTTTCTTTGTAGAGCTACCGGTGGCTTTTTTATTCATCGTTCCTCTCTTCGACTTGACACCTGCAGACACGGGGCAATACCACATCTGGGTATAAAACTTAAAAACCTGCATCCACCGCAGTGTTAGATCTCGCCTTTCTGGACTGCATTCCCCCGACCCCCCTCACCAAAGGATCTGGGAAGTAAACCTTTCTGATTAGGGTAATGTAGGGGAGGGGGTACATCAAGTTATGAAGGACCTACATTTTTTTTTTAATCTCCCCAGATAGAAATCAAATCAGTATTATCATTCAGCCTCACTGTGCGGGGCCCAGTTCCTACTTAACTTTCTCTAGGGCCAGAAGGAAGCAGGCTTACTCTGTCTGCGGTTGCACTCTGCTGCTTTGGGTGCTGTCAACATGGCGAAAGGGTGCAGTGAGCGGCGGGGCAGCAGAGCCTGGGAGACCTGAAAGAAGACCGTTCCGTTTTACAGCTGTGTGAGCCTTGTGTAGGGAGCACCTGCTCCTCATAGCAGCTGGCGTGTCTCGTCACCCCAGGTGACTGGTGTTGAGGAGGCACCTGAAAGGCGTGTGAACGTGGTCTTCACGTACAGCCTCTGCTCCGGGCTTGGTTCTCACAACACAGAAGTGCCCTTTGCACAGGGCATTCCTCACAGTCCCCTCTCCTGTCACAGCCACTTCCTCTTTTCTGCCATAGACTCCTCCTTTTCTTTAATCCCAGCAATTCAAGAGGCAAAGGCAGGTGGATCTCTGCGAGTTCGAGGCCAGCCTGGTTTACAAAGCAAGTCCAGGACAGCCAGGGATAAAACAGAGGAACCCTGTCTTGAAAAACAAAACAAAAAATTAATTAAAAAAATATAATTATGCAACACTTGGGAGACAGAGGCAGGTGGATTACTGAGAGTTCAAGGCCAGCCTGGGCTACGAAGCAAATGCAGGACAGCCAAGGCTACACAGAGGAAACCCTGTCTCAAAAAGCAAAGCAAAACAAAACAAAACAAAATATAATTACTGGTGTGGTGTGGCTGGTATAGTGTTGCATACCTTTAATCCCAGCATTTGGGAGGCAGAGGCAGACAGATCATTGTGAAGTTTGAGGCCAGCCTTGTCTACAAAGAGAGTCCAGGACAGCCAAAGCTATACAGAGAAACTCTGTCTTGAAAAACCAAAAATAAATGAATAAATAAATAAATGAATGTATATAATTATATCACTTCCCCTATTCTCATCTCTCCAACTCCTCCTATGTTCTTCCCTTTCTAATTGATTATCTCTCTCTTTTTTGGGGGGGGGGGCGGGGAGAGGTTGTTGAAACAGGATTTCTCTGTGTTGCCTTGGCTGTCCTGGACTAGCTTTGTAGACCAGACTGGTCTCAAACTCACAAAGATCTGCCTGCCTCTGCCTCCCCGAGTTCTGGGATTACAAACGTGTGCCACCACGCCTGGCTGATTACCTCTTTTATTATTACTATCATTAGGTATATATAAATGCATAAATACTCAGGGATCGTGGCACACATCTTTAGGCCCAGCATTCAGAAGGCAGAGGGATGCAGATCTCTGACTTCAAGCCCAGCCTAGTCTACAAAGCAAGTTTCAGGACAGCCAGTGCTACATAGTGAAACCCTGTCTCGAAAAATTATAACAATAAAAATATATGCGTTAATACACCAATACAGCCTGCAGAGTCCGCTTAGCGAGGCTTGTGGGTGTATGAGTCAGGGCTGATAGCTCTATATTAATAACTAAGAGGCATGGCCTGGGGGAAGCTTATCCTCACTGGAAAGTTTTAAATCACTACAGTGACAGAGTCTAATTTAATTTTTTAAAAGCACACTGAGGCTCAGTGGAAGGACGCTTGTCTAGCATGCAAAGGCCCTGGATTCACTCGTAGCATTAAAAATTAAGATAAATGAAGGGCGGGGGAGAAGAGCATCTTGGCTTCTGTGTGAGCGATACATGGGAAGGTGGAAGCAGGGAGGCCTTTTCATTTCAGAGTCTTAGAGTGTGTGCAACAGATAACCGCCCCTCCCCCAAAGTTTTTAAGTAGCTAGATAAGTCCTGTCTTAGGCAAGGCACCAGTAGTTAGTTAGCAGCAGGGGTCTTACTTCCAAATTGACTGTCTCTGAATGCGAGGTGCATCAGTATAGTGTGTGTGGCCTTGTAGTAGGGCACGTGAGATGGATGGTAAGGGTCTTTTTATGTTTTGTAAAACATTACTTCACTTTGTAAAAAGGAATGTGCATGTACATGTAATTGCCAGCTTAGCACACGCACTGTGCCCTGAGATTACCCTTCCCAAGCCTAGATGCCCTTGGAGGAGTAAAGCGCAGAAATTTTAAGCTGACTCAGCATTTTAAGAAGTGCCTGAGTCCTGACGTCATCAAAATGGGGGAAGAGTACCAGAGAATGAGAGAAATACCAGGATCTTGGGTCTCAGAAATGGCTGCCCTGTGGCCACAGACAGAGTCTCCTGCACTTCCTCTGATGGCTTCCTTGGTTTTATCTTTCACACGGGAATCTACAGTCTTTCAGGAAGCACTTTTGTTCATGGTGTGAGACAGATGACAAGAGCTGAGCCAGCGCTCCTGGCGGACAGCTCATCCTGCCGCACACATCGGTGTCACCTTTGTCCTAAATCCAGTGTTTGGATGCTGCATATTTGTTGTTATGTTCTACGTCCTGACTCGTGGTCATTTGGCCAGTCCTTACTCCCATCCATGTCATCCCATAGCTCCACAGGAGGCCCAGTGGCAAGGCAGCTGTCTCTAGCTGTGACTTCGTCTTTCCAAGATTGTTTGTCTATTCTTGCCTGTTTGTGCTTCCTACAAATTTGATAACTGCTTGTCAGTATGTGAAAAGAAAAAGAGATATGGTCGTGGGATGAAAGAAGGAAACGAAGGAGGTAAGGAGGGAGGGTGGGAGACAGACAGACAGACAGAGACAGAGACAGAAAGAAAGAGGGAGGGAGCAAGCTTGCTACCTAGTTTCCTAGAGTACATCAGTCTCTGGATTACTCTCTGGGAGGATTGATAATTTTCCACCCTTAAACAGATTCTGTTAGATTCATTCCTGAGTCTGTTTTTGTTTTTTGTTTTTTTGTTTTGGTTTGGTTTGATTTTTAACTTTAGAGTCAGTTATCTGTCTGTACTTTGTATTCTCCTTACCCCTGCTTATAGAAAGAAATTAAGATTTTAAACTGATCCTGTATCTGGCAATTTTGCTAACCCCAATTATTAATAAGTAGCATATAGATTCTTTTGAATTTCCAAAATATCCATTATGTCATTTTGTTTGTTTGTTTTTCAAGACAGGGTTTCTCTGTGTAGCCTTGGCTGTCCTGGACTCTTTTTGTAGACCAGGCTGGCCTCTAGCTCACAGAGCTACACCTGCCTCTGCCTCCCTGGAGTGCTGGGATTAAAGGCGTGTGACACCCTGGCCTGGCTTTCATTATGTCATGTTAAAGAATGACTTCTAATCTTCTCTTGACATTTTACTTAATTCTGCTGGCTAAGATTGTCAAGCCAAACCAACCAGACATACAAACACAGGCAACAACAAAAGCACCTTCAGAATGTACTAACAGACCACTAACTTCTACCTACCCAAAAGCTAAGGATGTCAGCCCACCGCATCCGAGACCAACAGGGGAGATGGGCACTCCATCCCCATCCCCTTGCCTTGGCTGTGGACCAACTGATGTTCTCACCAACATATTTGGAAAAGCCCTTCAGTTTATAACTTTCTTTTATACCATAACTATAATAACTCCATGAGAACGTGTCCACACTGGAGCATAGTATTTGAGACACTGAGTCTGTCCTGGGCCATGCATGGTTACTCATATTGGCATAAAAATAACTTATCTAGTGCTCGGGAGCTCAGTAAGTAAAGTGCATCACACAACTCTGAGGACTAGAGTTGGAACCCCTTTTACCCTCATGAAAAAGCTGGTGTGGAAGTACACACCTATAATCTCAGTGCAGGAAAGAAAGAGATAGGGGCCACCCTAAGCCTTGCCAGCCAGTCAGTAGCTCTGAATTGATGAACTCCCTCCTCAGTGATAGTCTCTATGTCAAAATAAGGCAGAGATCCATTAAACAAGATGGCCAACATCAGTTTCAGCCTTCCACACTCAGTGCACAATTAGGCATGTGTGTGTACACACACACACACATACACACACACATGAATGCACATACATGCATAATACATGCTCACACAATGAACACCTTCTCCCTTTGAGGTGTGCATTGTGTTTTGTGTCCACATAAAATAATATACATTTAATTATTTTACTGACATATAGAAGTGAGTACAAACATAAACTTTGACCCCTTGTCCCAAGAAGCAAATAACCTATTGTGTTGGTTAGTTTTGACTGTCAACTTTATACCTGGGAGGGGAGCCTCAATTGGTAATTGTTTAGATAGGTTGGCTTGTGGGCATGGCCATGGGATATTATTTTTATTGCATTTATTGAGATGGGAAGATCGTCCCCACTGTGGGTGGCACCATTCCCTAGTAGGGGATAGCAGATTATGTAACAGTGAAGAAACAAGCTAAATACTAGTGAGCATGCATTAAGTCCTTGTCTTCTGCTTGACTGTGGGTGTATGTGACCTTCAAGCACTCCAAGTTCCTGCCTCCTTGACATCCCCACAATGATAGACTCTACCCTCAAACTGTGAGTCAAATAAACTCTTTATCCCTTAAGTCCCCGGGCTATGTTATCAGGGCAGCAGGAAACAAACTAAAATACCTGTTTAGAAAGATAACCTTATGACACAAAAAGTAACCAGAGAGGAGGCTTTAGGTCAGTGTGTGGTAATTATGACTGCTGTGCACTAGGCATAAGGAAAGGGAAATGGCTTATGTGTCATCCTTGATAAAAACAAAACCAAGAAAGCAGGTATTTCTCAGGCTCAGGTGCTCCTATCCCAGGGGTAGTAGACCTGAGTGTTGCAGAGGTCACTGCTAACTTGGCTATTTAATGGAGTCCTGATAATCTGTGACTTATGCCAGCCATCTTTAGGTTTCCTGTGTGGTTTATATGAAGGATTATTACAACAGTAGGATGGCGCACGCCTTTCATCTCAGCACTCGGGAGGCAGAGACAGGTATTTTAATAAACTACTGCTCTCATTTGATAGACAGGTGATAAAGACTTGACGCTTGCCACCTCCCTTGCGTCTCCTCTCCATGCCTCGTTGGGTCAGTTCCTGCCTACCCTAACACAGCCTCATCTCCTCAGCTTGAAGAAACTTCTCAGACTGTGCTTTGGGATTTCACAAGCTCCCGGAGTGAGACGTGACCATTACGACCCTCTAACGTGGAGACGATGAGAACAGCGACGGAGTGAAAGAGAACACAGTCAGCTCCAGATTAGGATCCAAGCGCCATCCTACGGTATGCGCAGAACGGGGGGCTTAGCAGCATCAGCAGTCAGGTGGAAGGCTCTCCTTGGGCTACCATGGAATTGATGTTCACGGCCCCAATTAATCCTCAGAACAGCCCGGTGTGGTTGGGGGCGGTGATAGTAGGCCTACTTACACATGTGGAACTTGTGGGCAGAGAAAAATAACTTATGGGAAGCACACAGTAGGACGGGCTGGATCTGGGCCTGGGCCTGTCTGCTTTGCTTTGGAAGTCATGGGGTTTGAGTGTTAGTTTGGATGGATTTGAATGCTGCCTCTTAAAATGGGGTGACTTTTGGGAAGACAGAGGAGAGCTGGGGCCCTGGGGTTCTCTGTTCAGCGCCCTTCTCTCCTTCACCTACTTTCATTCTTTCTGCCTTCTTTCTCTTGTCCCCCTTTCTTCCATCAAATGAGACTGAAGAATGTTTACCAATTGCTCTATAATCTTAACGAAGATTTTATGCTTTTTGTTTGTTTGGTTTTGTTTGTTTGTTTTGTTTTTCGAGGCAGGGTTTCTCTGTGTAGCCTTGGCTGTCCTGGAACTCTCTTTGTAGACCAGGCTGGCCTCGAACTCATAACAATCCCTCTGCCTCTGCCTCCCCGAGTTCTGGGATTACAGGCATGCATCACAACACCCGGCTAGATTTTATGTTTTTTCTTCAGTTTCAATCAAGTTGAGCATTTTATATTTAACATCTGGAGAGAGTTGTAAATAGCCCATACTTATGTAAAGCCTTTAATCGAACCTTTTCTGGGTCCAGAGTCCTCAACAGGAAAGCAAAACAAAACAAACAGAAAACTAGAAGGAGCCTGCGGCTAATAGCGAACAGTACATGTCTTGCTGCCCTCCATTCACCAGGGGGCAGCAGAGTCCCAGAGAACGCCACCTGGAGGCGCACAGTTCCCACAAGTCCTTTCCAGTTGCCGGAAATTCGTCTCAATCTGATTTGTATTCCACAGGGTTTTTAACTCTGGTTTAGAAACTATTCTAGATGTTGCTTAGCAGACATTTTATCCAAAGGAACCAAAAGTCATTCCGATATAAGTGGTAATTAAAGAACCTTTGACAACATCTATTGCTCTTTAATAACTCTGGCTTCTAATTAAAGCCGTTATTTTTTAAGCTATGGTAACCTCAAACGGCTGTTTTAAAATACCTAGTTCTACAGCTTAATGTTTAAAATGCTACATTGCCACTGCTGGTTCCTCATCCAAGTTGAAGTGAAGTTCTCTGGGAGGAGAGACTGCTAGCTTTACTTTCTTAAACCCTAATCACTTGGGGAATTAGATAAGCCAATTTGCAATGTGCTGATATACATATTTGATTAGCAGTTTAATGTTTAGATATTTAGGACAGTGAGCCTCACGATCAGATGTAATTTTGTCCCTAGGGCACGATTGGCAGTCCGGAAGCGTTTTTAATAGTCACAAGTGGAGAGACGCTCCCTGCCTCTGGTAGCTAGAGGCCAGGCTTAGCTACCAGAAGACTGGCTTCCGGCACATACAATACAGAATTGCCTGGCTCAAGGTGTTAAGATACTCTGATACAAAGGTGGGGATGGTGGCGTGCACCCACTTGCTTGAGATACTGAGATGGAGACTGATTCAATTCAGGGACAATTTAGCTATACAGAAAGATCAACACCAGCCTGGACCATGTCACAAAAGAAAAGAAAAAAAAAGAGGGCAAGATGAGAGGCAGAGGCAGGTGGATCTCTATGAGTTCAAGGCCAGCCTGGTCTACAGAGCGAGTTCCAGATCAGCCAGGGCTACATAGGGAAGCCCTGTCTGTCTTGGAAAAAGAGAGAGAGAAAAAGGAGGGGGGAGGAGGAGGAGGAAGAGGAGGAAGAAAAACTAACTCAGTTATCCAATCTTGACTTGCAAAACCTCAATTCTAGCTATTATTTTGAGGTTTTTAATGTGGCAGACATAGACACAAGGGCTTCCTTGGACTGACTCACTTAATGGCCACAACAACCCCACCTTATTTCCCTGACTTTATAAACGGAACAGATGCTTACAGGTGTTGGAAATAACACTCAGCATCATTGTGCTTGAGTCTGGTGGAGTTGCAACTGAAACCCAGGCAGCAAGAATTCAGAGTCTAGGCAAACTTCATCTACATGCGGACGAATAGATGTCCCCAGCCTGTAGGGACATGGCAATGCAAGCTTCTGAGGAAAGGAGTCCTCTGGTACGATATGACCTGTGCCTCTTCCAAGGCGATCACTTTGTAGTCCACTGATGCATCCCCACTTTTCGCTGCCGGTGTGACTATGGGGATAGAGGCTACATGTCACTGAGCGGAAGCTCCTTCATGACTGAATGAGCCATGGGGTGGACCGGCCTTCTATTTTAACCCCATGGTGTAGACTGAATTTAGCCCCTGCGCAGACACTGACTGAGAAACCCTGACCAAACCCCACTAACCTGGAGGTCACAGTGCTAGCCCCCTCAGAATGAAGCATGGGCCCTGAGACTCAACCAATCAAGTACTGTGGCTGACGCCTCCTGAGAGCTAGAAGATGAAGAGAAAATCGTAAGTGAAAAACGGTGAGCAGGACTCAAAGTTCAGGGCATAATCGGTGAGGGAGAGAGAAGACAGGCCAGCAGAGAGCACACTGTATGGGATAAAAAGAAACTGAGCACTGTGGTGTGTGTGGCCAAAACACGACAAAAGCTGACCTTTCTTCAACTTAAAAAGCTGCTTGGCTGGAGAGCTGGCTGGGCCCATAAGAGCCCTGGCTGCTTTTCCAAGGGCCATATGTTCAATTCCCACCACCCACGTGGCAGCTCACAACTATCTGTAACTCCTGTTCCAGGGACTTTGGCACCCTCACACAGGCAGGCATGCAGTCAAAACACCAATGCACATGAAATACAAATAAATCATAGAAACCACACTAGGTCATGTGCTATTCCCGTGCACCAAACAAACAAACAAAAAACCCTGCTAAGTCTCTTAGGAGCACTAGTCAAGATAAGGTTCAATACAGAGTATGAGACCTATTTAAAAAAAAAAAAGGCACTTTTGCCCAACTGTCACATCCCCAACATTCAACCACATATTGTGAAAGAGCGAAAGAATGAACAAATAAGCAGCACAGTGGTCAGGGTGAGGGCTGTAGTTCCTTCTTGGGGGGAGAGGGGCAGGAGAACATGGATCTCGGCAAGAGTAAGAAGCTGAGAAGCTGGTTTCAAAACCGTAAGACTTAGGCACTGCTTGCCTGTGGAGGTGGATGAGGTAGGTACTTGAACTTCTGGGACCCACCCACTGCTCATACAGTACAGCCTACAGGCAAGAACAGAGAATAAATAACTGTCCTGTGTCTATGGCCCTGGCCCTGCCTTAGTGTCCTTCTGAATCCTCCCAAACTGCCTTGTGGTTGTGACTCATTGCTTACGTACTGTGGTCTGTGGATACAAAGAACAGGGGAAAAGCTGCCCTGTGTTTACAACCCACTGCTTTCATACCGCCCTCTACAGGTAAGAAACAGGGCAGGCACGTGTCCTGTGGTTGTGCTCATGCCTCAGGCCCTGCACTTGACTACCTCCCAAATCTAGATGGTCAGGGGTGAGCATGCTGGGCCAGCTTCCTTTACTCATGCCCACTTGCTGCCCCTAAAAGTCTCCAGTAGGAAGAGGATCATAGTCAGTATTTAAATTCTTTTTTTAGTTTTTCAAGACAGGGTTCTCTTTGTTAACAGCCCTGGCAGTCATGGAGTCTCTTTGTAGACCAGGCTGGCCTCGAACTCACAGAGATCTGCCTGCCTCTGCCTCCTGAGTGCTAGGATTAAAGGCATGCGCCACCATGCCCAGTTCTATAATGGTATCTTTTCAGGCAGCAGATAAATAATAATTTTATGTCAAAAAATAAAAACTGAGATATTCAGACTGCTCAACAAGTCTTTACTTGTTCACTCCTGCAGTCAATCCCATCCCTGGTTTGATTCCCAAAATCTATGTAATGCAAGGAGAAAGCATAGTCCTGCAAGCTGCCCTCTGACCTCCACGCAAATGTGTGTAACATACAACTGCCCACCCCACCCCCAAATGAATAATTGTACACACACAAACTTAGAGAGAGAGAGAGAGAGAGAGAGAGAGAGAGAGAGAGAGAGAGAGAGAGAGAGAGAGAGAGAGATGCTCTGTCCTGGAACTCACTGTGTAGACCAGGCTGACCTTGAACTCACAGAGATCTGCCTGTCTCTGCTTCCCGAGTGCTGGGATTAAAAGCCTGCTCCAGTACTGCCGGGCATAACTGTAGTTTTAATAAAGGTAAAACCCAGATGCTACCACATCCCAGTTGAGTCACACATGCTTGCAAAATGCCCCCTTGACGTGGAGCAGCACATAGTGAGTGCCAGTGTGCTTTGTGGAAGGCTGTGTCAGGAGGAAAAGAGAGCACTGGGCTAGGAGTTCGGGTCCCATCATTTCTGCCCACTGTACGTTCTCATTCACGCTTTCAGTGGCATGTACCTAACAAGTCGCACTCTGCCTCTGGTTGGATGTACGCTCCCATCCAGAATGATGCTTATGCTCAAGATAAAAGACCTGGCTAATGGAGGCCACATGGCCATTTCTCCTTAACTTCCTGGGCAGCAGCAGCAGCAGCAGCAGCAGGATAACCCAGTGCAGAGCTCTGATTTTCCCTCTCCAGAGCCCTAGATGGGTCCTTTTCCTTCTTTGGGCCTGTCTATTTCATTCTTTTATTTTAAAAAGTGTTCTGTTGCCAGATGTGGTAGCACGCACCTATAATCCTATCTCTTAGGTGACAGAGGCAGGAGGATCAGGAGTTCAAGCTCATCCTGGGCAGCATAGGGAGTTCAGGCCAGCCTGGGCTACGTGAGGGTATGTATCTGAAAAACAAAAGTATTCGGAATGATTTTTCCAGATGGATGCATTTTCACAGTTTAATAGTATGTGGCCACTCAGTAAAAATTTAAATACTGCTGCGCATGGTAGCGCACACCTTTAATCCCAGCATAAGGGAGGCAGAAGCAAGAGGATCTCTGTGAGTTTGAGGCCAGCCTGGTCTACAGAGAGAGTCCAGGACAGCCAGGGCTACACAGAGAAACCCTGTCTCAGTGGAGGGGGGTGGTTAAGAAAACAAATCATTATAAATTATAAATGTATATGCTAAATAATTTCACTCAAGGGCTGGGGATATAGCTCAGTAGCAGAATGAATGCAAGACTCTGAGCAAAGCACACACAGACACACACACACACACACACACAAATACATACACACAAATATGCACACACAAATACACACACACTCACAAACATGAAGAGCTATGTGTATGTAGCTGGGCGTGGTGGCTCACACGTGTAATCCCAACACTCCAGGAAGCAAAGGCTGGTGAACCTCTGTGAGTAGACTAGCCTGGTCTATATGGACAGCCAAGGCTACACAGAAACCCTGTTTCCCAAAAACAAACACAAAATTACACACAAAAAGACAACCAACCAACCAAGCAAACAAAGAGCTATGTTTATGTATCCGTATTTGTGGGTTGGAATATATGTCAGTGGAAGGGCACTTGCTTAATGTATTCCATATACAGGCCTGTGTGTGTGTGTGTATGTGTGTGTGTGTGTGTGTGTGTGTGTGTGTGTGTGTGTGTACACATACATATACATATATACTTATATATATGATATTAATAGTCCCATAATGTTCTTACCTTGGTAGAATCAGGACTGGCAGAATTGGCCCCATAAATTTTAAGGACTTCCTCAATGGGGATACTGTGCTGTGACATAAAAACAATGAGTTGTCATATTGTGGCTTTTATTTTTTTATTATGAAACAAAGCTACTGCAACTCCAGTGCATCGAGCACAGTGTGAGGCGGTACAGCAACTAGATAATACCGTCTAAATTAATGGGTAAACGGGGTCTTCTAGATACTAATATCTCTCACCCCTTTTTTCATTTCCCATAGATATTTTTGCAATATGGCATGGAAGTCAATTTTTTATTATGCATTTAAAATCATAAATTTTACTGTTAGCAAATCCCAGGTATTTAGAAGCAACATTGAAAACATGTAAATATAAATAAATAAATAAGTATAAATAAAAATTTAAAAAAAGAACATGTAAATATGCGTTAGTACCAAAATGATCTTAAGAGACATGTATTCTTTCCCTCACCATTAAGACTCCCGCATAAGATGATAAGATCATGGCTTCTCGCTCTCTTCGGTTTGGATACATGGGTCTGCCATGAGGTGGCGCTCTCCTAAGGGGAAATAAGGATGGAGAAGAGTAGGTGTGGTGTATATTGGGGGTGGGACACATGTGTGTTTGTGTGTGTGTGTGTGTGTGTGTGTGTGGTGTGTGTAGAAAGGTGGTCCACCTCAGATGTCGTCATCTGAAGCCATCCCCCTTGGCTTTTTTTTTTTTTTTTTTTTTTTGTCAGGGACGCTCCCTGGGACCTGGGACTCACCAAGCAGGCTAGGCTGCCAGGCCAGCAAGCGCCAGGGATCCATACGTTTGCCTCTTCAGTGCTGTGACTATAACAGATTGGTGCCACCTCACCCAGGAATTATGTGGGTGCTGGGGGTCAGATTCTGGTCCTCTCGCTTGTCCAGTAAGCGCTGCCTGAGTTGTCTATCTTCCCAGCTCCTACTCCTGTCCTTTTTGACACGTGCTAAGGTTGTGACACTAACACATACATAGTAATCAGCAATGGCTCTGTATTATTATTCACTTTTAAAATAGGATTAATATGATTGACTTTTTTCTTTTTCTTGTCTTTCTTTTTTTTTATTTTTATTTTTATTTTTTATTTTTGAGACACGGTTTCTCTGTATAACCCTGGCTGTCCTGCACTCTCTATGTAGACCAGGCTGATCTCGAACTCACAGGAATCCACCAGGCTCTGCCTCCAGAGTACTGAGATTAAAGGCCATCACCACCCAGCCATACTTTGAATTTTTAATTTTCCAACACAGTGATATATTTTTTGTCTGTTTTCACTAAAGCTGTCACAAGTGCACACTGGTTCCTGTAGTGGGTAGTTATGGCTTTACTAGCAGGTATCCACCCTCCTTCTCCTCATCGTCTGCTTGGTGGTCGGGAGTTGGCCTGTTTTCTTTTATTCTAAGCTTGCACACCTTCAGGGAGGCTGAAAATAGCCCTAAATCCTGAGCACGGGTCTTGTCAGTGGCTTCCATGTCCAGACAAATCAAGAAACAGACACTGAGATACAGGTCATCTTTGCTTGTTGTTCATTTAAATCCATCCTGGTCTGGACTGAGCCTCGTTGTGAGGTGAGCTGACCCCCAGAAGAAAGAGACTAGAATAGAACCTGGTGCCAACAAGTGAGATTCAAAAAAAAAAAAAAAAAAATCACATCTAGCCAGGCATGGTGGCTCACGTCTTTAATCCCAGCACTCGGGAGGCAGAGGCAAGTGGATCTCTGTGAGTTCGAGGCCAGCCTGGTCTAAAAAGTAAGTCTAGGACAGCCAGGGCTACACAAAGAAACCCTGTCTTAAAAAAAAAAACAAAAAATAAAAAACAAAAATCATATTGACTGATTGTGTGTGTGTGTGTGTGTGTGTGTGTGTGTGTGTCTGTGTGTTGTGAGAGAGAGAGGGAGGGAGGGAGGGAGGGACGGAGGAAGGGAGGGAGGGAGAGAGAGCACTCACATCACTGTGAAGCACCTATAAAAGTTAGAAGACATTTTGAGGGAGCTTGCTCTTTCCTTCCATGAGCCCCAGGGATTGAACTCAGTCAGGCTTGTCGGCAAGTTCTTTGCCCGCTGAGCCATCTCCCCAGCCCCAGTTCTGAATCCCTGTGCTTAACAGTCGTTTTTAGATACAGCCTAATCAAACCTCCCTTCCTCACTTTCTCTCATCCTTCTGCTCTCTCATCCCCTCTTCTTCCTTCCTTAAGTTTGTTCAAACGGGATTTTTTTTTTTCTTATTACTCTCAGTTCCTACCTGCAACCTTGTGCCAGGACCCTGGAGTAGAACACTGGCTGGACTTTGGAATATGAGCTGTTTGACCGTGGCCTCTCGGTTTCCTGTTCTGAGCAGGGTGCTGAGGCTGCCGATTCATGAGTCACTGCACTTGAAGGAAAATGCTGATAATCTTGGGAGGAAAATGATCCCAGGGACTCAGGTGCTTAAGGGCTTCCATGTTCCAGAAACTGTGAGCTAGTCCTTGGGAAGCGATACCTACAGCACTGACCAATATATAGCTCGTATACAATACAGGGAGGGCATGCTTCTCCGGAGGAGCATCCCAGGGAAGGTTTTGTTTTGTTCTTTAACCTGGCCATGGTGGTGCACTCCTTTAATCCCAGAAGTCAGGAGGCAAAGGCAGGTAGTTTTCTGAGTTCAAGGCCAGCCTGGTCTACAAAAGGAGTCCAGGACAACCAAGGCTACACAGAGAAACCCTGTCTCAAAGAGAAAACAAAACAAAAAAGTAGGTAGGTAGGTAGATAGATAGATAGATAGATAGATAGATAGATAGATAGATAGATAGATTAAATAAACTTGACAGAAATCAATGATTAGAAATACAAAATATGAGGCCAGGTGTGGTGGCCCATGCCTTTTACCCCAGCACTCAGGAGGCAGAGGCTGGCAGATTTCTGTGAGTTCCAGGCCTGGTCTACGAAGCCAATGCAAGACAGCCAGGGCTACAAAAGAAACCCTTACTTGGAAAGAAAGAAAGAAAGAAAGAAAGAAAGAAAGAAAGAAAGAAAAAGACAAAACCTGTGAACACACCTACGATGTGCTCAGCTGAGGTGTGTCTTCAGGCTTCTGCCTGGAGGAGGACGTTTGCTCTGTTTCTCCATCAGAGTGCCTCATAGGAAGATGCCACACAGGGCTAGAACTCCCTCCCTCAATTAGAGTCATGTTTTAATAAGGAAAACCCCAAGAGGGCTGAGGACATGGCCAAGTAGGACCTGAGTTTGGAGCCGTCCCTGGCAGTTCCTGTAAAAAGCTGGGTGTGGTGACACAGCCTGCAATCCCAGTGCTGGGGAGCCAGAGACAGGAGGCTCCCCTGGAGCTTCCTGGCCAGCTAGGCTTGCTGGTAGTGGGATTCATTGCGGGAGGAGGGGGGGGGCAGGGGAAGACCCTATCTAAAAAACAAGATGAAGAGTGACAGAGGAAGACACTGACATTGACCTCTGACCTCTGACCTCTGCATACACCCACACCCATAACCAAGAATGTGGCTACATACATATCCCCCCACCCACACTAAATAAATAGATTGATCGAATAAGAAAAAACAACAAACGTATTTCAACTTACATGTTCTCCCACTGGAGCCAAGTTAAGTCTTCTGGGTGGTCTAGCCATTGACAAGCAACACTGATGGCCAAGTCATAGTGGGCCTGGAAGTAGAGAGAGAGCGGAGGGGTAGACTGAGACCTTGGCAAAGCCACTCCCTGACAGTGGTACTGCTAAGCCTGTCCTCTGCCAGGTTTCCATTTGGGGAGATCTTTATTTATATAGCCTGATGCTCAGCTCGAGATGTCTCAGGATCTTTGGACAGGATCTTTCTGTGGTCCAGAAAAGAAACACCCACTCAACAGGGAACTGGGGAGTGTGGCCTCACACTGGGATTGCCAAAGACATGTGGCATATTCATGGGTGAGACCTTGATGGGCACTGGGCCTCCCTTTCCCTAAATTTTAAAAAGGCAAAGGGAGAGGGTGAAGAATAAAGGCAACGGAGAAGTCTAATCCTGTTGTTGCTAGAGGACATGACATGAGCAGTGGACAGGATAGACCTGACTGAGTGGCAGATGGAGAGCCTCACACCTGGTACAAAACTGAGGGTCGGGGCTGGAGAGATGGTTCACCATCTAAGAGTGCTGACTGCTCTTACAGAGGACCTGGGTTCGATTCCCAGCACCTACACAGCAGCTTCCAAGTGCCTATAATTCCAGGTCCAGGCCATCCAAAACCATATGACATGTGGTACACATATATGCACTCAAACACGCACACATAAGTTTAAATAAATATTAAAGCTACATAAATAAATGCTCTAAAAGAAAGAAAAACCTGAGGGTCCATCTTCATGTTGATTCTTATTCACAGTGCTGACTTTTTCCCTGGTCATTTATAAGTTTTTTTGCTTAGTGGCAACATTTCTTTTCTACCCTCATAGCCAAGAAAGCAAAGATGGGTCTGGGTTTGGTTAGGGTTCTAAGAATTTCTGTTAAGGTTCTAAGAATTTCTAAGAGCTGTAATGATGCCCTCCAGGGACTGAGCTAAAGTAAAATATCAATTTAAATAATAAATAAGGGGTTTGGACTGTGGTCATTTCTGTTGAAACTTAATCTGGAGTCACACTGCCGTGCTCATTGGAAATACAAGCATCTCGGCCTTCAGAATAAAAATGGCACTGTAATAATACCTCATTAAAGTTTGAGAAGTACAGTTCTTCCGCCCCTGTCAGTGCTCTGCACACAGAGAGGCAGGCTTAGCTAACTACCCTGGCTTTACTCAGAGGGGGAACCAAGAAGAGACACATACATCCCTCTTAGCACAAAGATAGCACACGGGCGGTGCATAAACAGAGCTCACTGATTTCTTTTGGATTAAATATTCCTGTAGGTTCTTCTCTAATTTCTGTGCAATGAAAAGAAATTCACATGAGCCGGAGCTCAGTTTGAATAACACAAAGGATTCTATATCACTTTGCAGTGTGATCCTGTATCATGTTGTGTCATTAATGCAAATGATGTTAAGAGCTTACAGTTGAGAACTGCCCTGTTACTAATTTTGTCAAGGTCTTTAACATTGCAAATTAACATTTTATCTCACAGTCATTTGCTTTTAAGTCTTTTCTCGACTATTATATTTCTTATTCTCTTTTTGCTTTTTTTTTTCCCAAGAAAGGGTTTCTCTTGTAGTCCTGGCTTTCCTGGACTAGTTTTGTAGACCAGGCTGGCCTTGAACTGGCAGAGATCTGCCTGCCTCTGCCTCCCAAGTGCTGGGATTAAAGTCATGCACCACGACGCTCGGCTATCCCTTTTTGCTTTCTATTTAGTGCATGAAGGTAGTCATAGGAACAACCTTAGGATGAAGGAAACATAAAGAAGAGGACAGGGCATGTGCATGCATGTGCATGCATACGTGTGCATGCGGGTGTGAGTGTGTGTTTGTTAGTTATGTATACGTTTGGTCCCTGTTCTGTCCCCTCATTACATACAGAACACAATGGGAGAGGCACCAGCGTGACTTTCTTTACCATATCATCTAGAAAGGTGAGTTGACCTCTTCCTTTCGGATCAAATTCATTTTCCCGAAGTCTGATGCCAATGTACTCTCCCCTTAAAAGCAAGAGAGCAGCACTGAGCTATTGGGAACGACATAGGGCTCCATCTTTAGAAAGAGGCTTTCTTCCCAATACCCCTTCCCAAGACAAAAATGCAACAGAAACAACTCCTGGTCCAGTAGCTGTTAATATTCACCTTTGCCTTGCATAGTGACCTCCAAAGCCTTCAGGTCTAAAACACCTGATCATAATAAACTTCAATCACATTTATCTGAAAACTAAACTCATTGTTGGAGTGGTTTACACGAAAGCAGAAAGGATGCAAAATGCCGATACACAGAAAAGAGGTTTTGCAAGAGGAGAGCTAAGACCCATTACATAAAAGGATGATATCGTGCCTGGTGTGGTAGTGCATACCTTTAATACAAGCGCTCAGGAGACAGAAGCAGACACACCTCCTGTTTGTACTCTAAGGAGAGGCCATAACATTAAAAGATGCGTTTCTGTAATATTTTTCACAGAACACACTAGCATTGGGCACTCCGCCTGGAAGTTAGCATGGGCAGTTAAGAAGTGTTTGTTTTCTATTTATTTTTTTGAAATAGGGTCTCTGCGTAGTCATGGCTGTCCCAGAGCTCTGTAGACCAGGCTGGACTCTACTCACAGAGATCCACCTGCCTCTGCCTCCCAAGTGCTGGGATTAAATGTGTGCACAACCACACTTGTCAGAGTTGGCGTTCTTCTGGGTTTTTGTGTGCTTGTTTGTCTGTCTGTTTTGTTTTGTTTTTCTGAGACAGGGTTTCTCTGTGTAGCACTGGCTGTCCTGAACTCTCTTTGTAGACTAGGCTGGCCTCGAACTCACAGAGAGCCACCAGCTTCTGACTCCATAGTGCTGGGATTAAAGGCATGCACCATCACTGCCAGGCTGAAGCTGGTATTCTTAACTACTGTTAGCTTTTGGTGTTATCTTTTTAACTACTGTTTGTTTGTTGTTCTCTTGGCCTCCAAATACATACGTGTAAACATGAGAGGATTCCATACATGTTTATTCCAGCATATGTTAAAGATTTGGTAAAAAAGAATCACCATCATAGGCAGACAAAAGGACATTTGATGGTATCTATGATAAGATCTTTGATGAAAAAAAATATTAGTGTTGTGCCAACAATAAATACAAAATAAAATAGAACCTTTTCTTGTTGCAAGATCTGTGCTTTTTTTTTTTTTAAATAAACACTGCAAAGTACCAGGTTGAAAATAAACTGAACGGGATGGGGAAAAATATATGGGAAACTTGATCTATTCTTTATTAGTCAAGAAAGTACAGAAGTTAAAAAAAAAAAAAGCACATGGATTATTTGGCTGCTGAGCTCAGCAATCAAAGCAGCACAGGCTCTGGTTTGAATGCCTAGGGTACATCCAGGAATCTGCATCTTTTGCCGATAGGTGCTGCCCCTTTCAGTGGTGCATCCTGTACCCCTAGGCTGTAGGGTGCCTTGTACACGGATGCTCCTGCAAAAGCATCCTTCCAAGAGATTCTGCATCTTACCCTGCCCCACATGGGCCTGGAGACAGAGACCAGAGAGCATCTGCTGGCTTTCTCCTGCAGAGCAGAGAGAGCCCTCTTTAGCTTTTTGTCCACCTGCCAACATCCAGACCTTCCACGAGAGCACTGCTGATGCAGGGGTCAGAAACGAAAGCTGTCGCCCATCCCCCCCCCCCACCTCCTCGGTACTCACAACAGCCTTTTCACCTCCTGCTTTACAAGCCTCCTTTCCATGACTGTGGCTGAGCAGATGTCGATAGCCTTTAGGAAGAGCAATTCCTGCAAGCCTAGAAAACAGCAGCAAATCAGAGAGGGTATGAATTAGGGATGCTGTCGCAACAAATACCAGTCATGGAGTCCAAGGCTGTGGAAGGGATCCAACAAATACCAAGTGAGAAACTGGCCTGAAGGCTCCCCCTGAACCTGTGCCCACCTGACAGCTTAGTGTTTATAAGTTTTACATTTGTTAAGTGACTTATCTTCGTGTGCGCATAAGCATGCAGATGTGTATGAGCCGTGTCCCAAGTGTGGATGACAGGGGACAGCTGTCAGGAAATGGTTCTCTCATGATGCCCCGCGGGATCCAGGGATGGAAATCAGGTCCTTAAGCCTGAGCTTAAGTATTTTGACCTGCTGAGCCCCTTTTCAAGTTTTTCTAACACTACTGTACTCATCCTCCCACTACTGTGGCTTGTAAAACGGGGATGGGTCATGTAACCTTTGACAGGCTTTTGGGGGGCAGAACCACTCAAACACACTGACTTGTGATCTGAATAAGTCAGAAGTTCACCATGTATGATGTTCACACTAGAGTTCCTGCTCACAAGGGAACTGGTCCATGGCTCCCCATATCTGGGAGGTCGCTTGACAGTCCACACAGTAGTGACAAATGTGACGTCAGTGCCTACCTTTGACACTGAACTGGAAGTTGAAGACAAGGCAATGGGATCAAAGGGGCTCAGAAATGACACACACTGAGAAGCTGATGAAAAAAAAATCATTACTAATGAATGGGGCACTCGACTGCAAGTATGAGTACGAATCAATCCCATCAGGACCATTTGTATTAACTTATAACTATTTGAAATACTTTGTGGCAGCTGGTTTGATGAGTCATCATGGCTCAATTACTACTATTAGATCTGGGATGGTTTTTTGTTTGGTTGTTTGGTTTAGGGTTTTTGAGACAGGGTTTCTCTGTGTCGCCTTGTCTATCCTGGACTCCATTTGTAGACCAGGCTGGCCTCAAACTCACAGAGATCCACCTGCCTCTGTCTCTCTGAATGCTGGGGTTAGAGGCGTGTAACACCATGCTGGGTTTCTCTGAAGAAGACTGACTGTAGATGCCACAAAAAAGTTGACAGACTATTTAAATTGTACCAGGGCTTCAAAATCCCTGCTCTAAAGATAACTTGGCAGATGACCTTAGCCCACGTTGGCTCGTTTTGTGAGTCAGCTCTCTAACAATAAGGGGAGGGCAAGCAGGCTGAGACTGCCTTGAATGAGTTGGTTCCTTGTCAGGACGATTATCATTCTTCCTGCCGCTGCATCCGCATCCGGCTTCAGCCTGTGAGAGGGAGGAAGTGGATATGAGGAGGTGAAGTAGAGCTGCATAGATGGATTAATCCCAAAGACATGATATTGTACTGATCTGGCGAGGGGGAGAGAGAATGCTACAGATTAGAAAGGAGGCCTCTGCTGGGCATGGTGGAGCACACCTGTTATCCCAGACAAGCAGATCTCTGCCAGTTCAAGGACAGCCTGGTCCAGGACAGCCAAGGCTACACAGAAACTGTCTCAAAAAAAAAAAAAAAAGCCTTATGGTCAAGAAGAAGAAAAGCCCTGGCATCTGGCATCGGTAAGCCAGGGACTAGGGTGTGACATCCCCTCTACAACTAATGGTTGTGACCATGCTCAAGCTGCTTGGCTCTCAGTGTATAGTGTTACCTTTAAAAAAGAAAAAAAAAGAAAAGAAGGTCTAGTTAACTTTGCTCCAAACTTCACCCTGGCATTCCATCATCTCATGATGGCTGGAATGTATTAAAATTCTAATTCAGTAACTTAGAAAAGTATATGTAGGGGCTGAAGAGATGGCTCTGTGGTTAAGAGAGCTCTGGCCTCTCTTCTAGAGGACCTGGGTTCAATTCCCACTACCCATATGGCAGCTCACAAGTGTCTATGACTCCGGTTCCATGCGACCCAATGCCTTCTTCTGGCCTCTGTGGACACTAGGCACACACAAGATGCATAGACATACCAGCAGGCAGAACAGTTATACACATAACTTTAAAAAAATTAAAAAGCACATGTTTATAGGGTTTTCGCCTGTTTTGATTCCTTAATAGAAAGTGGGTTTGAGCTGGGTGTGGGGGTGCACACATGTAATCACAGCACTCAAGAGGCAGAGACAGGCAGATATTTGTGAGTTTGTAGGCCAACCTGGTCTACAAAGAGAGTCCAGAATAATCAGAGAAACTTTGTCTCTAAAAACAAAAAACAAAGATAAAACAAAACGACCAAACAACCAGCTCCTTAGTGCATTTTGGGCCAAGCATGATAGAGCACTCACTCCTTTAATCCCAGCACTCTGGAGGCAGAGGCAGGTAGATCACTGTGAGATCAAGGCCAGCCTGGTCTACAAAGTGAGCCTAGAGAAACCCTGTCTAAAAAAAAGAAAGAAAGAAAGGAAAGGAAAGGAAAGGAAAGGAAAGTGGGCTCAATTTCTTGGCAGGAAGTGGACTCAATACCTTGGCAGGAAGCAGGACCCTGAGCTTTGAAGCTCAAAAACCAAAAATCTTAGCATTTACTTAAATTTGTTTGTTTGTTTTTGTTTTTCAAAACCAGCTCTTAAATAATTCTTATCTTACAGTTCTGAGCAGGCCCTTTGAATTTCAAACTTACGAATTATAAATTTTCATCTCTTGATTGTTACCACGGCTTTCTCTTAGCACCCCCACCCCAATGTGGAATAACAGCCAAAGGTATATCCTATTCATAATACTTTACATATTAAAAGTACGAGTGCCTACCACCTCTAGGTCACTAGGCAAGAGGTCAGCAGAACTTGAAAGGCCACCAACTAGCTATGTCATTTTATGCAAATTGACTTTCTGGTTTTGGGGGGGTTGTTTTGTTTGTTTGTTTCTTTCTTTGTTTTGCATTTCTTCCTCTATAAAACAAGCACCATCTGCCCGGTGAGGCTCTGTCAACAGGAGCGTTCTGTGATTTACATGTATTTGTCAGCTTTGCCTGGTTGAGAAAGCCACTTGCATAGACAGTTCAGTTAGACTTGATTTTCTCCTTTTCTGTCTACAGAGCTAGAGAGGAATCAAGAGCACTCGCTAGAAACACACACAAAAGGGTACTGGAAAGAGGTCAGCTGCCTCAAGCTCTGCAGCTTTCACAGACACCAAGCCCTCAAAAGTCACAGCCCCCATAGGTTACTGAATCCTAGGGACTGTGAAATATCTGTGTATTCCAAGCAGACCTCCCCCCTCCACAATCCTGTCTGTGGATCTCTTGCGGGCTCTTAACCAGCATCCCCCCACTCCTACCCCCGCCCCCAGAATGTCTCACCAACTGGAGACTGTTGCAGCATTTCTGTTCTCTCCCGTACCTGCAAGCAGACTTGAGCATTGGAAGGCCCGCGCTGGTGCTTCCAGTCATCCTGAGCACAGATGCTTTTGCCTGGTTGCTAGGAAACTGGGTCTGGATAAAAATACTCTTATAAACATCCCCCTGTCTCCTCCCACGTCCACATGAAGGGGGAGGGTCTTATATTTGAGACAGACTGTGACCCTGACCTGCAGTTCACATATCTTTTCACCTGAGTAGGCATACGTGCGCCAGCTGAATGACTAAACAGAAAACTGAGATGAGAAGAGGAGGCCGTCACTTCACCGGGTTTTCTTTTTCTCTCTCCTGCCTTCCTTTCCTGCTTTTCTCTTTTCTAAAATAGCATTTGGCTACAGATGGGGGAGAATCCCCTGGGACTCCAGCTCCTTATACTTAGGGCATCCCAAGCAATCTCTTGGGGTGACACTACTCAGTGACTATGAACACAGAGTGATGAAAAGCCTAGGAAACCACCTCTTTGGGCCCAACCCATCATGTGCTGGTTAATTTTTGGCCAACTGGACGCCAAATAGAGTCATCTAGGTAGAAGGAATCTTACTTCCTTCTACCCAGGGGTTGCCTTTACCTGACAGACAGAAGGCAATTGTATAAGGGCATTTCTTTTCTTTTCTTTTCTTTCTTTCTTCTCTTTTTCTTGTTTGTTTGTTTGTTTGTTTTTTGAGAAACGGTTTCTGTGTGTAGCCTTGGCCATCTTGGACTCACTTTGTAGACCAAGCTGGCCTCAAACTTACAGAGATCCACCTGCCTCTGCCTCCCTGATGTAGGGAGGTTCAGCCCACTGTGGGTGGCTCCATCCCTGGTCAAGTGGTCCTGAGTTGTATAAGAAAGCAGGCTGAGCGAGGCACGAGGAGGACGCCAATGAAACCCTCTGTGGTTTCTGCTTCAGTTCCTGCCTCCAGATTATAGCCTTGAGCTCCTTCCCTGAGACTCTAATCTGTAGGACACACTAAACCATTTCTTCCCCAGGTCATGGGTCAGTGTTCTATCACAGCAGCAGAAAACCAAACTAGTACTGAAGAATGGCTCCCCTGCTTGTACACTCTCCTTATCCTTAAACCCTTGTGTGGGATGTCTCTTTGCTCTTATGATAACATCTAAATGTCTGACCATGGTCCGGATATGCCTTCTCTGTGCCACCAGACAGGGATATTCTGGGGCCTGGGGGCCTGTCACCTCTACTCATTTATGTTACTGAGAATGGAATCTGGGGCTTGTGCATTCTAGGTAGACAAGCTCTCTCCCCATGAGCATTATAGCCACAGCCTCTAACCACTTAATACTGATCATCTCTTTTCCTCTCTCTTGATTATGTTGGGGGAGGAAAAAAATATCTTTCCTCAAGAATAGCAAGGTTCAAGGCAGACATGGTGGTGCACGCCTTTAGTGCTAGCACTCAGGAGGCAGAGGTAGGTGGATCGCTGTGAGTTCCAGGCCAGCCTGGTGTACACAAAGTGAGTCCAGGCCAGCCAAGGTTCATGGCTGAGGACTTCCTGATTATTAGAGAAACAATCAGAGAAAGGCATTACTTTAGCTAATATTTTTATATGACACAAGAGACTTCATAATAATATGAAGACCCGAAGAAACAGCTAAACTTGTGTGGAGTTTTGGAAGAGTGGTCTGTCGGGGCCCGCCAGACAATCAACTGAGACCCTCGGGCCCCTAGGGAGAGAATGGGGGACAAGAGACGCAAAGAGCGGACAGGAGGTCAAGGAGTCTGATCAAGCTGACAAATTTTTATTTTCTCAGGCTGCTTATAGACTTTAAAGGCAGGGTGTAGGGAGGGGGGTGAGGAGGTGAGAAGCGATTGATCTTGGCTGCAGCTGTGCAGGATATCAATTATATCAATTAGAGTCAAGGGGAGAGGGGGAGGGGAATTGAGGTCATAGCTAGCCACATTCTGAGAAACCACGTCAGAAACCTGGTTGACTGAGAGAGCCAGGCCAGGCGGGTGTCTAGGTGACCGTGACCATAGATCCATATCTGGTTCATGAGAAGCCGAGAACAATAAGGTTCCAGGGTGATTGTGAAGAAGTCTCTGTGAAGAAGAAGGAAGTGAAGGAAGAAGGCCTGAGAGGACCTAAGTTTGTGGAGCCAAAGCAGTTTGAGGTGGGCAGAAGTACGAAGCCGCCCCTGGCAGTGGACAGTCATTGTGAAATATGATGGGCAGAGTCCATGATCTTCCTGTAATACACTGGGAGACTTCCCGAGCCTGCTTGCTCAGGTGTTTCTCTGCTCCTGTGTCCTTGGCTCCTCTCCAGCTAAGGGAGGCACCTCTCACCTGAGGAGGTAGGTTCTGCTTCAAGAGAGTATTGCCTGCTTTGAGAGAAAGTAACAGTGGCCTTCCTGCTGCACTTGAGTCCTCAGACTCCAGTGTGCCAGGGGCTTCATTTCCCCGAAGAGCTCCAATGTCACATAACACAAGGGACCTTGATTCCTTTCTTCTTTATATTTATCAGAGGGTCTAGGGTTGGTGTAGAATAGATAGCCTCTCCTATAAACCAGATGGCTGTGCTTTTAGCATTTGGAGCTGGTGATGGGGCAGGGTACATGCCCACAGCAAACCATCACATGCTGATGGAGAATATTTTGCAGAAGAGGATGCAATTTTATAAATGTCTGTGTGGACAGAAGAGACCAATCTTTCTAGGGTAACAAGGAGAAATAATCCTGCTTGGGATTTAGACATGTCTGGGCACATCAGGACAGGTCTGCAGGGCTGGAAACTGTGGGAGCATCTAGGTTCTATTTGCATCAGTGGTTCTGAACTTTGGCTGTTTGTTCCACATGAGGAACTTTTAAAACTCCCAGAACCATTACCTTTGAATCCCTGAGGGTGAGACCAAGCCTTCATATTCCTTAAATTCCTTCAAGGGCTCTGATATACAGAAAAGGTGGATAATCATGGATGCATGGGGAAAACTGGAGGACATCCTGATGGCAGCTTCTCCATCACTATACAGAGGCACTAAAATTTAGCTGGGGGAAAGTTCATTTCCTTAAAAAAAAAAAAAGATGAAGAACAGACTATCACTAAAACATCTTAGAAGTCACCTCTTCCCCTATGATTATAGTAAGTTCTTTTTTTTTTTTAATTAAAATGTAGCCAGGTATGGTAGCACATGCCTTTAATCCCAGCACTCGGGAGGCAGAGGCAGTCAGATCTCTGAGTTCAAGGCCAGCCTGGTCTACAAAGGATAGCCAGGATTACACACAGAGAAATCTTGTCTCAGAAAAAAAAAATTAAAATATAATTATATTATTTCTCCCTTTCCTACCCCTTCCATGCAACTCTCCCTCACAAGTTTGTGGCCTCATTTTCTTTGCTTTAAACACACACACACACACACACACACACACACACACACACACACACACACACTTTTAAGTGTTACTTGCATGTATATGATTTCAGGATTGACGACGTGGTACTAGATAAACAATTAACCATTAGAGGGATCCTCCCTAGGGAAGACTATTTTTCATGCTCTGATCATTCCTTAGTTGCCTGTAGCTGTTCATTTAGGTGTGGGCCCCGTGAGATGTTCCTCCTTCTATGTTAGCATGTCTATTAATGTTGAACTGGTTCCAGTCTTGTTTGGGAAGTCGTATTATTGAGGTATCGTGGCCAAAGCTACTCTATCATGTCTAGGAGACACAATTGCACAGCAGATTTCCTGGTCCTCTGGCTCTTAAAACCTTTCTGCCCCTTTTCTATGATGTCCCCTGAGACTTCATGTTCAAGAGTTCTGTTGTAGCTGTATCCACTGGGGCTGGGCTCTACAGTCAGTTCTTCTCTGCATTTTGACTGGTTTTGGTTTCCTGTAATGGCCTCCATCTGTTTGTAAAGAGAAGGCTTTTATTTGTTTGTTTGTGTGTGTATGTATGTGTGTGTGTGAGAGAGGGGGGCGGGAGGGAGGGAGAGGGAGAGAGAGAGAGAGAGAGAGAGAGAGAGAGAGAGAGAGAGAGAGAGACTTATCTGTGAGTAGAAAGGTAAGTATTCAGATGGCAACTAGGAATTAAATGGGTTTAGTAGTGGTAGTAGGCTTTCTTTAAGATCCATGGCCTCACTATTCCCACCTAGTTAGCTAGATTTCCAGTATCAGGCATGAATGAGTGAGCCTTAAGTCCAATTAGGCAGCTGTTGATTACCAGGCACCAGTGTCTCTGTTGCATCCTTAGGGATATCTTGCCACCTGGCCATTGTTGTGGCTCATAGGCCATAGATACAGCTGGGTAGGATTATTGGCCACCTCCCTCCATTGGCAGCTTGCATAGAACCTTCTGGTACTGTGAAGGGTCCTGAGGGTGAAGGCATTCAGGCCAGACCCAGCTAGCATCCTCTGAGTCCTGTGCCTCAAGAGCACAGTGTTTTCAGTGATAAGGACTTAACACTCAATTGCCAGGAGATAACCAAGAGCAACAGCAGTCACTTAGGTTGTTTGGGGAGCCTTTTGGACAACCCTGACCAACAAATTGAAACCATGTCTGGTACTGGGGTTTCTGTTAGCTAGTCTTGTTGCAGGATATTTGATCCCATTGTGAACCCTGAGATTGTGAGCTATAAAAAAAACCTGTCTTTTGTTTGCTTCGGTTCAACCCTAACACACATCTTTAATGCAAGAACTTTCTTTTTATTGTAAACAGGTGATGGTGGTGTGGCTCAGTCCTAGCAAACACCTTTAATCCAAGATCTTTCTGTACATTGGATTTAATAAAATTAACCCTAGGTCAGGAGGCAGAGCAAGAAACCAGCTGTCAGGGATTAAGGAGTAGGAGGGACTTTGAGTTGAAGGGTATTTAAGACAGTGTGGATAAGAAGGGGATTTTGAGCTTTGAGGTAGCAAGCTCTTTGGCTTTTAGGCTTTTGGCTTTTCCTCCTGGGCTGTTAGCTGAGCTAGTGAGATTTTGGGGCTTTTCCCTCTGAGATGTGTGTGAGCTGAATAGGAAGATCAGTGGGGTGCTTTCTCTGCATCTCTGAGCTAGCAACTTTTCACCTCAACATCTGGCTCCTGAGTCTTCATTGATAAAACAACGTTTGGGATTTTTATTATTTAAAACAACAACATTGTAAAGAAAATAAAGTTGACTTAATCTGGTTACTAAGTTTTTAAGGTACTTCTTAAGTTCAGTGGTTCTGGCAAATGCTTCCCCATCTGTGTCCTTCAATTCTTCAGGGCGCCAGAACTGCGTGAGAGAGTCTGGACATTGTCTGACAGAAAACAGAGGGATAAGCACATCCTTGGATGTGTTCCTAACTCTTGTCCTGATATTTCCAAACTGTTGATATAAAGACCCAAACTCTAGTCTGGTCCAGAGAACAGAACCACCCTGAGCCCTGACTCTTCTTTAGCAAGGGGTGATGAGGGCACCAGATCACATTATAGATGGTTGTGAGGCACCATGTGGTATGGGAACTGAACTGAGGAGTTTTTAGGAGAGCAGCCAGTGCTCTCAACTGCTGAGCCATCTCTAGGCCCTGGGGGGGAGAAATTAAGCACAGCGCGTAGACCAACTCATGCTTTATTATGTATACAATTTTGTGTCTGCATGTTTACTTGCACGCCAGAAGAGGGCGCTAGATCTCACCACGTGGTTGCTGCAAATTGAAGTCAGGGCCTCTGGAAGAGCAGCCAGTGCTCTTAACCGCTGGGCCATCTCTCCAGCTCCCATCAACCACTCATGCTTCGGTTAAGGTCATTTTCTTCTTTGAAAGTCATTTTCTCAGAAAACACTGTGCTGAATCCTACACTTAATTTTTTCCCCCAGCAGTCTCCTTTTCAAACCTGTATGTGAGTGCTGGAGAACACATCTCCCTGGTTTAGCTGACAGGCACATTAGAATGTGCCTTCTCCTAGCTCCTCCATGGCAGGCTCAGTGCCCGCCAGGGAGGCAGGCCTGTAGCGCATAGCAATGTCGTGTTTTGATGGTTTGCTGGCTTCTACAAGAACACTGCACAGTAGCGTGATATATTTTGGCTAAAATAGATATTATAGTCAGCATTTAATGATCACTGTTACGGTGCTGGGTGCTTACTTTTTTATTTTTATTTATTTATTTATTTATTTGAGACAGGGTTTCTCTGTATAAGAGCTCTTCCTGGAACTCGCTCTGTAGTCCAGGCTGGCCTCGAATGTACAGACATCCACCTGCCTCTGCCTCCCAAGTGCTGAGATTAAAGGCATGTGCCCTCACCACCACCCAGCCACTGAGTGCTACTTTAAGTGGCATCCACAAATGAACCTGTTCACAGAGCAGCCCCGTGAGCTTGGCCTCACTGAGGTTCAGGGGTTCATGCCATCTCTTCAGTATCAGCTTTGTTGGTCATCAAATTGACTTCCCCCCCCCCATCCCCCGACAGTGGGGGGTGGGCAGATTCTATCTCTTGTCCCTCAATGATTCCAAATTTGGGCAGAAAGAAAGTAGATTTTATTTTTGAGTCCTTCACTCTTGACGAAAGAAAATAACTAGCCTTAACACACCATTTCAAAAAAAAAAGGGGGGGCTTTCAATTGCCTTGAGAAATTAAATAAGATTGACCTTTGTTCTAGCATTTTAGCTCATCCACACTCCAGTAAATTAAAACCTCTTCCTCAAGCTTTTATATTCTGCAAACAAGGAAGGCCTCACAGTGCTGCCTAAGCTAAACCCTCCACACGACTAGCATGTGCTTTTACAGACAATTTCACCCCTCCTTCTCTGCTGCCACCCTCCCCTTCCTTTTGCCTAAATTTAAAAACCACAAGCCTAATTACTAGTGTAGATCAGACCCTGCAAAGAGAGGGCACGTACCCTACAGCGTCAGGAAACGTTAAGGAAACTAATCAGGAAAAGGGAGAGAATTTACGTTTTCTTTCTCATGTTAGCTAGAGCACCACTGGCCTCCTTCCTTCCTTCCTGCTCAAGATCTAGTTTAATCATTACCAGATCTGGCTGGTGTCATTTTTTATTGCAACCTAGGTGTCACTGTCATGCGAGGCTGGCGTGGAGTTGATACGGATGTTTCAATAATGACAGCAGGCAATGACACACTGTGGTGCTTTTTTTGTTTGCTTGTTTATTTGAGACACTAATAAGATGACTCCCACCACAACAATTCTGGGTCTGTGTTCTTTGGACCTGTGGGTTCATTCTAAGACTGAAGGCCCCTCTAGGTGTGATCTACAATGTTCATTACTCATGCTAGTGTCAGAACTGTTGTGTGTTGCTTATCTGCATGTTTTCTGCATAATGTTTTACAAATCTGAACATAAAATTTGTATCCTTTCCAAAATGAATAGACGTAGGGAGATATACTGTCTCTGAAATTAAATGAGGTGCTACCACTCCTGGTCCACACCTTTTGACCAAGACGTCTTGGTTTCCCCCACCCCCAGGCTCTGGTGTCCACTGTTCCCCCCCTCTCTTTCTATGAATTAATCATCAGAAGGATTAATGTTTATGTGAGATGATGTAGCATTTTCCTTTCTGTGTCCAACTTATTATCTATATATTCATTATGGATTTACAGTTATCTATGTTGTGAGAAATGACAGAATTCCTTTCTCTTTGAAGGCTGAATAAATTATACATATATATACACACACATATGCACACATACATAAGTGTGTGTTTATAATGATTTTCATTTATGTACAGAATCACATTTTATCTATCTAGTCACTGATGCACATTTAGTTTGCTTCTGTACCTTGGCTATTGTGACTAAGGCAGACAGGAACACTGGATACTTCTCTAATGTGCTGAGCCTGCCGGAAGTCAGAAAACTGTACATCTGGGGGCCCTACTTACTCCTACCGTTAATCCAGGATGTAGTCAAAGATTGAACTAAGGTCTGCATTAAGTTGGTTTTCACTCTGAAAATGTAGAAGAGACACAGTTGCAGGTTCCAAAGGAGGTCGTACAAGAATTTGCGTCACCACGTGTGTGGCAGTGAGCACAGTAAGGCTCACAGGCTCTGCAGCTGACTGGTCCACTCAACTGTGCTCCTCCAGATACTCTGGCATTCATCATGATGTCAGTCGGCTTCGCACCATGGTCAGCTGACGTGAGGTACTTCAGAGAAAATGAGGCTTATTCAGTTCACAGTTTTGGAGGCTTTAAGTCTAAGATTGGACAAGGGGGGAGCATTGGTTTAGCCGCTGGTGTGTGTGGAAGGTAACAACACAATAATGTGTGCTCTGTGTGTATGTGTGCATGTGCATGTGCGCGTGTGCCTGTGTAAAAGTTTTTATCTCCAGAGAGTCAGAATGAGAGAGAGAGAGAGAGAGAGAGAGAGAGAGAGAGAGACAGAGAGAGAGACAGAGAGAGAGACAGAGAGAAACAGAGACAGAGACAGAGACAGAGAGACAGAGAGACAGAGAGACAGAGAGAGAGTGCTTTCCGTCTCATTAAGCCTCACCTCTATTCTTTTCTACTTGGGAATGTATATTTTAAATATAAATTCTGGTTGAAATATATGTTCCTTCTTAGGACATTTTCTTTTTTCTTTTCTTGTTTTTTTGTTTTTGTATTTGTTTTTGTTTTTGTTTTCCAAGACAGGCTTTCTCTGTGTAACAGCTCTAGCTGTCCTGGAACTCACTCTGTAGACCAGGATGGTCTCAAACTCACAGAGATCTGCCTGCCTCTGCCCCCCAAGTGCTGGAATTAAAGGCCCATGCCATCACTGCCCAGCCTTTTTGTTTGTTTGTTTGTTTGTTTTTGTTTTTTGAGACAGAGTTTCTCTGTGTAGCCTTGGCTGTCCTAGACTCAGTTTGTAGACCAGGCTGGCCTCGAACTCACAGCAATCCTCCTGCCTCTGCCTCCTTAAGTGCTAGGATTAAAGGCTGGCACCACAATGGCCCGATTCCTATTTTCTTCTTCGTCCCTAAAATCCTTCACAGACAAAGGTGTTTGTGGGCGGGCACTAACCAGCTTCTTGGTGTCAAATGCTAAATAAACATATTCTAAGATTCCCTATTTACTGTTTCATTTATACGATGTGCATAATATGCACATTAATGTATAATTACTTTATAATTTCTACCATATCTTTTCTCTTGAAAACATCATCAGCATTTGAAGCTCCTGTGGGTCAAGCCAGCTGATAACCTTTGCAAGAATAGCAGACAAATAGAACTGATTAGAACGTGCTCAGGCACCCGAGAATGCCCTCAGGGGTTTGAATGTCCCTTAAGGCCTGCTTAGGCATTGCCATTTCACCCACAGATGCTGGCAGAAACCTTCTGGCATGGCAGGAACACTCTGTTGCAATAGAAACCCTCAGGCAGCATTTGGAATATTATCTAGAACTTCAGACTTTGGAAGATGTCAAATCAATGGCCCTCAGGGTCTGGCCCTTGACCCTGATCTGTTATCTTTTATGGGGTTACCTTGAAGTCTGGGTTGACCCTGGCTGACTCATCCAAGTCAATCCTGTAGGTATTACTTAATCCATAGACAGAAAGAAACAAGAGAAAAAAATTGGTCTTGTGCGCGCGTGCACACGCACGCAAGCGTGTGGTGTGTATGTGTATGTTTGAGCATGTGTGTGTACATGAATACATGTGTGTGTGAATGTTTAGCATGTGTGTGTGCATGAATGTGTGTGTGTGTGTGTGTGTGTGTGTGTGTGTGTGTGCCCACATGCATGCAGGATTGGAGAAATGTTCTTGGGAAAGCAGTGTTCTTCACACACCATAGAACATCAGTTTAGGGTGTTTATGGAAGTGAATAGAGCAGCACTAAGTGGTAGCTTGGGCTCACAGGTCTTTCCACTGCAGCTCTGATGTGGTGACTGACAGTTCCTGATGCGTTTGTGGTTTTGACCTTGTAATTAAGATTTTTGTGTGTGATGAGGCTTTTGATTCCAATGTACATTTTACCTGAGATCCTGGGAGAAATACTGTAGATTTGCTTGCAACCAGGCACATACCCCTGGCAGCTGCAGAATCGAGAACTCCTAACTTAGCAAGTGGTCCTGCTAAACAGCACCACACCAGCCCTGGCATCCTCCTGACCCCACTAGTGGGAATCCTAAAGCACACCCCACAGCGAACCCAGCTTAACCACTTAAGGTCCAGAGGTGGGAAAGGAAACTTGAAAGTAACATCTTGGAACACTGGACCTTAGAGGATGTCATCCAGAAACCCAAAATTGCTGAATCCACAGGTCAAATGGGTGAGAGAAATTACCAGCCTGCTTTAAATTGTGTGCATCAGAAGCGGTAATCAGGCCGCTGTGGGCCGTCTGATGTGGGTGCTGGGAACCAAACCCAGGTCCTCTGACAGAGCAAATGCTCCAGATGCTGAGCCATCTCTCCAGAGCCAAGGATTTACTTTTAAAAGAAAGTTATTTAAAGTATAAAAGATATTGGTCAGAGAATCAGGGAATAAAAAGTGAGTACAAAAGCTGGGTGGTGGTGGTGCACCCCTTGAATCCCAGCACTTGGGAGGCAGAGGCATGCAGAGCCCTGTGAGTTTGAGGCCAGCCTGGTCTACAGAGGGGGTTCCAGGACAGCCAGATCAGAGCTACACAGAGAAACCTTGTTTTGAAGAAGAAGAAGAAGAAGAAGAAGGAGGAGGAGGAGGAGGAGGAGGAGAAGAAGAAAAGGAGGAGGAGGAAGAGGAAGAGGAGGAGGAGGAGGAGGGGGGAAGAGGAGGAAGAAAGAAAAGAAAGTGAGTACAAATGTCCAGCACACTAGTTCCTCTTATTCATGTATTCATTTCAGTCACCTATGATCAATTTCTTTTACATATATTTGGTTTTTCTAGACAGGGTTTCTCTTTATAGTCTTGGCTATCTTAGACTCACTTTGTGGATCAGGCTGACCTGGAATTTACAGAGGTCGGCCTGCCTCTGCGTCCCAGAGAGCTGGGATTACAGGGGTGTGCCACCACCACACCTGGCAACCTGAGGTCAGTTTCAATCTGAAAGTATTAAATGGAAAATTCCAGAAATGAGTAACTTGGAAAGTTTTACTTTTTTTCAACTTAATTTTTTGCTTGCTTGTTTTTGTTTTTTGAGATAAGGTTTCTCTGTGTTAGCCTTGACTGTCCTGGACTCGCTTTGTAGACCAACCTGGGCTCGAACTCACATCGATCTGCCTGCCTCTGCCTCCTGAGTGCTGGGATTAAAGACATGTGCCACTACATCTGGCTTTTTTTTTTTTTTTTTTTTTTTTTTTGGTTTTTCGAGACAAGGTCTCTCTGTGTTAGCCTTGGCTGTCCTGGACTCACTTTGTAGACCAGGCTGGCCTCGAACTCACAGTGATCCACCTGCCTCTGCCTCCCGAGTGCTGGGATTACAGGCGTGCGCCACCACGCCCGGCTTTTACATCTGGCTTTTAACTTAAAATTTTAAATGAAAAATTTTTATACTGTGCTGTTATGATTTTCCCATTTTGTTGTTAGTTACTGTTAACATTTTAAAAAGATTTATTTATTTATTATTTATGTTCTATGATGTTCTGCCTGCGTGTATGCCACACACCAGAAGAGGGCACCAGATCTGATTATAGATGGTTGTGAGCCACTATATAGTTGCTGGGAATTGAACTCAAGACCTTTGGAAGAGCAGCCAGTGCTCTTAACCTCTGAACCATCTCTCCAGCCCTATTCTTAACATCTTTATGCATCTAATATATTATAAATATATTATATATATATATATATTTATAATATATAATATATATAATAAATATATTATATATATATATATTTTAGGACTAGGATAACTTATATGAGGCTTACTGCATATGTGCTTTTAAACATTTCAGACTATCTCGGTGAGCTTTCTGTAGTCCATGTGGGGGGAAAACCTCTGCAAACTGTCTGGCTAATATTTTATAGCCACAACAAACTAGTATAGAGAAATCCTTGTGTTCTGGTTAGGGTTTTGTCTTGTCTTGTTTGTTTTTGTTTTTGACAACTTGACATAAGTTAGAGTTTTCTGGAAGAGGCTAAATTGAGAAAACGCCCCGGATTGCCCTGTGGGCAGGTCAGGCTGCAGTGTCTAGATTTATGATGACCTAAGAAACTGGTAAGCAACACTCCTTCACAGTTTCTTATCAGCTCCTGCCTCCAGGCTCCTGCCCTGTTTCAGTTCCTGACCTGACTTCCCTCAGCGATGGATTGTGATACAGGCTGAGTAAACCCTTCCCTCCCCAAGCTGCTTTTGTTTCCCTTCTTTCTTTATCTTTCTTTTTTTTCCAAGACAGGATTTCTCTGTCTGGCCTTAGTTGTCCTGGACTTGTTTTGTAGACCAGGCCGACCTCACACTCACAGTGATCCTCCTGCCTCTGCCTCCCAGAGCACTGGGATTACAGGCATGTACCACCATGCCCGGCTTCCCGGGTTGCTTTTGATCTTGGTGCTTTATCCAGTGAAAGAGACCCTAACTAAGATGCTTTGTGTGAAACATGCTGAAATTCCAAAGACTGACGTGCTCCTTTGGTGTTGCTGAAGATCCTTCTCTGGCATTAGAAACTTAGGTTGTAGCCCCCATTTCTGGCAGATTCCTCAACATACAGCAGAGTCCATGCTTTTAACCAGATTTGAGAGGAATGCCACTTTAGCCCAGGTAGATGCAAACAGAGTATTCTGTTTCATGTGTTGTGTCACTTCTGGAGGACCACTTGAGGATGCAGGACCACTTGAGGATGCAGTGCCAGGGGGGCTGTTCTGCTTGTCCAACTTCTTGATGTGACATGGATGTTTTTGCTATGTTGTATGTCTCCAGCACTACATTAGGCCCTGATGTGTCTCTTCTAAGATGTTCACATTGTTGCTCACGGCCTACTGGCCCTAAAGGCTGGTTCACTGTACTGGTGATGCGGGGTAGAATGTTTCCTTCTTTTTATTTATAAACAACAAAATATGATTGATGAGTAGACTATGTGACCAAAATCCAGCTTGATGGTGCTTATCTCGACACAGCTTTAGGACATTAAACAATGTGTTCTTTTAAAAAAAAAAATGAGGCCCAAGGAACTCCAAATAAATTTTGAAAAGCATTCCTGTCACAATAAACTATAAAAAAATAAAACAAAAGAAAAAAAAACAAAACAAGCCAGGCAGTGATGGCGCACACCTTTAATCCTAGCACTTGGAAGGCAGAGGCAGGTGGATTGCTGTGAGTTCGAGGCCAGCATGGTCTACAAAATGAGTCCAGGTCAACCAAGGATACACAGAGAAACTCTGTCTCGAAAAACAACAAAACAAAACAAAACCCTGGAACAAACACAGTGACTCAAAACCCAGCTGTGCAAAGGGAGCTGTTGGAATCTTCTGACCTAGAAGAATTCCTTCTAGAAGGTTGTGGGTTCTGAGTGACACTGCTTTTCCAAGAGTGTATCAGGGGTAAAGGTCACACTCAAATCTGCTGCGTGGGTTGGGTTCAAAGACATAAGCAAAGGAGAGAAAGACTGCTCTCCTCCAAAGATGGAAAAACCAGGCTCACGGTTCTGGCTGAGATCCAAGCTGTAAGTCTTCATGGAATAGTACAGGGTGTAGTACAGGGTGTGGCAACTTTTGCACAAATAAACAAGTGACCAGCATCCAGGTTCATCTCAAAAATTAAAGCTAAGAGCAAGATCTGAGCAGGTGGAAACTCACTGAGCAAGTCCAGCAAAAACAGTAACTGCAAATAGAGACTTTGTGAGCCTTTAACTAAGCGAGACTAGCTTTAAAATATAAGAATCAAAACACAGAGTCAAAGTTAGGGTTCCATAGAGCTACTTAAAGATTTTGGAATTTCAGGTAATTAAGTTTATTCCTTCTCAAGTCTCTGATGGGACTGAAAACCAGATAGTTTAGTTTTACAATTAAGCTTAGTTGTTTAGGGATTAAGGTCTAGATAGATGTTTTAAGTTAATAGAAATGAGATATGATAAATATTGATTTACATTCAGAATTTTAGACCCATCAAGATAGGAAAGATGTTTTCCTCTAGTTTGCCAAATACAAATAGCCAAATCACTATGAATGTAACATTTATATAATTCCTGATTGTTTCATGGTTCTTCCTGCTGTATGTAGTTTATTTTATTTATGTGTAATAATATAAATATATATGTAAAAAAGAAATATAATTTTAAAAGATTTGGAGTTTATCTGGAAAATTCATAGTTTCCAATTATTATTCTTATTATTAGTTTTTTGAGACAGCATTTCTCTGTGTAGCATTGGCTATCCTTGGCCCTCTTTGTAGACCAGGCTAGCCTCGAACTGATAGCTATTTGCGAGCCTCTGCCTCCCAAACGCTGGGATTACAGGCATGTGCCACTGCACTCAGACCTTAAGCAATGGAAAAGTCTTGAAATAGGGAATACATGGGAGAAAAATTGGAATTGGCACAATTTTAGTGATCCCCAAAATAGGAAAATGTGATTCAGTTACAAGTGTGTCTTGAAGCTTAAGTTCCTGAAGAACTAAACAATATGCAAGACATTATTTTTCAGACAAAAGTTCTCACACAGAACTCAAACCAAAGCTTTAACCTTAAATATTAGCAACAGGAAGGTATCATGGTTTCATCAAGGGAAGGGACAGCAACTCCAAAAAGCCAGCTAAGGACTCCAGTGTCTCTCATAGACACTTACTGTCCAGTTTTGCTGAAGTTACTGGGGTATTTCAGATGAAGGCTGGGGCCTCTTCTTCTTCTTCTTCTCCTCCTCCTCCTCCTCCTCCTCCTCCTCCTCCTGCTTTTGTTTTTCCAACAGGGTGTCTCTGTATAACAGCCCTGGCTGTCCTGGACTCACTCTGTAGACCAGGCTGGCCTCCAACTTATGTTGATCTGCCTGATCTGCTTGCCTCTGACTCCCGAGTGCTGGCTGGCATTAAAGGCATGCGCCACCATGCCCAGCCAAGGAGCCTCTTCTTAAGAAAAAGTTTCTAGCATATGTTTGGAAAGGTAAAAGATGACATGACCAGAATTGTGTCATCCTATCAGGCAAAGGACAAGAAAGTAAAGCCCATGCTGCAGAGAAAGTTCTTGGCCCGGGAGAATGTGGGTCTATACTGTCCACCCAGAGAGACATGGGGTGGGTTTCCCATTGTGCTGTTTTTTGTGGAGAGATGTAGACAGTCGTCCATTCACTCTAGATAGGGTGCCAAGGACAGACCAAAGAAAGGCATCCATCCAAATGCAGCTTGGTGAGCCAATATGAATTTATTGGGCTTAGTTATAGAAGTATGGGGGAGGGGCTCTTACAGGAGTATGGATGACCCCAAAAGATATGCAACACTAAGGGATCTCACTGCAGCATGGATGATGACCTCCCAAAGTCTGCATAAATGGAATCTCCCTTCAGTCGATGGTCCACACACTACCTACATGTCATAGCGTCTTCCCGAGAGCACATGCAGCTTCAGGAGAGAGGCAGGCAGTACCCGGGAGGCTGGAGCCTTAGGTGAGGGATCCTCCTAAGGTTACTCCTCCCATGTGGGAGTATCAGTAACCCTGATCCTGTGAAGGGTTCATGCAGGGTTTCGTAGATGCTCTGATTTCAAACATGGCAATAGTCTTGCCATGGGACATTTAGGAACTTTTTATTGTTAAAAAACAGACATGGTGGTGCACGCTCATAAGGAAGGCAGAGGCTGGCAGACTGCTGTGAGTTCAAATCCAGCCTGGTTTACAAAGTGAGTCCAGGACAGCCAAGGCCATACAGAGAAACCCTGTCTCAAAAAAAACCAAACAACAACAAAATAGATATAGCAAACCACACATAACAACTATTATTGTTGTTAATGAACTTAATAAAGCACTCCAGTCAGGACCCTTCCCAAGAGGCAAAGCGCTAAGCCCTCCGCTGCCTGTCCCAATGATACTCACCCCCACCGATAACCTTTCTAAGAAGAGACCCCATTGACTATGTAATTTAAAATTTAAAAATGTATCTACTTGTCTCCAAAGGATCAGGAACTCTGTGATCCCCTTTTCTTCTAGACCACGTCTGTGTTTCTGTGGTGGCATTCAGGTTTTAAGTTACTCTGTGGATTTTAGAGGTGCTGTCTTGAAAAACACAGTCTTCAATGAATACTTTCTGTTGAGCTAGTGGGAGCAAGTGGATGGGGTGGAGTGAGGTCTAGAAGGTGGATAAAGATGAAAATGTTTACTGGTAGAAAAAGGAGCCCACATGGAAAGGGATTCCTTTCCAGCTGATCTCAGAGGAAGCCTCACTTAGGTAAGGAGTGGTGTCAAGTGGCCTAATGTAACAAATAATTTTGTTCTATTTATTTATTTATTGGTTTTTCGAGACAGGATTTCTCTGTGTAGACTTGACTGTCCTGGACTCATTTTGTAGACTAGGCTGGCCTCGAACTCACAGGGATCCACCTACCTCTGCCTCCCAAGTGCTGGGATTAAAGGCGTGTGCCACCACCTCCCGGCTAGTAATTTTGTTTTTTATCCAAATAACTGCTTATTTGCCTTATTTAATAATTTGGTAAGGCATAATTTGGTAAGATCCACAATGAGTAAGTCTGAGGCAATTTAAGCATCAACATACATAATAATTGTGGTGTATCATAACCTACAGAATAAAGCAAGAATCCCAGAGTCTATATTGGTGTAAATTAACCAATAAGTAGACGGATGGAGGGACGTGTTCATTACAGTAGGGTATAAGCACATAAATATTCCTATGTATAATCATTTAGATGGTGTGATGGGCACAAAGTCACTAATGGATGCTAACGCAGTGGATGAAGAACTATAGGAAGGCATAGCATCGCTCTCCTTATCACCCAAGTTTACAAAGGGGAAAATGATAGCAATGGTGGAGAAACAAGGCAGTTACTACATGATTCAGCCGAGTAACACTAAGTTCACTAATACCAGAACAGAGCAATTTCATTCATACACACCCCCTCCCACCACACAACGAAATAGTTGCTTCCTTTTTAAAATTTATTTTATTTTATTTTATTCCCTTGTCAAAAGTGCTTAATCTGAATCAGATTGCAAGGTAACATCAGGCAAGCCCTAATTAGAGACTTCCTATAAAATAACTGCTTTCCTGCTGTGTTACTGTTTTACTGTGAGGGCTCATAGGACAGACCACCATGAGGTCTCTTTGGTCTTCTCTTGCTCCTCCCCCTCCCAGAGTAAAGAGAAAGACTAAAAAGTCCTTTATCGACCTGGCCTGATCCTCTAAGAAAGGTACACAATAAAATTACCTATAGTGTGCCCACACCCTGTTCCAGATCTTTGATGCCATTGTGCTCCCTGAGATTGTAAATTTAAAAACCTGTCTTTGACCCCATTGTGATCTCTGAGGTTGTGACTGTAAAAATCAGTCCTTGATCCCTTTGTGATCCCTGAGTTTGAACTGTAAATCCTTATTTCTTGTGGTTGAGCCCTAACACACCTTTAATCCAAGAACTTTGTTTATTGTAAACAGGTGATTAAGATTCGGTTCAGCCAGCCTTACACACACCTTTAATCCAAGAGCTTCCTGTTACACAGGATTTACTAAAGTTAACCCTAAGTCAAGAGGCAGGGCAAGAAACCAGCTGACAGGGATTAAAGAGTAGGGGGGACTTTGAGTTGAGGGGTATTTAAGACACCGTGTAGAAGTAGAAGGGGGTTTTGGATCTTTGGTCTTGTTTAGCTTGGCATTTTAGCTCCTCGGCTCTTAGCTCTCTAGCTCTTGAGCTCCTCAGCTCCTTGGCCTTTGGCTTTTCCAGCTTTGAGCTAGCAAGTCTTTGGCCTTGGGTTTTTGTTGTTGTTGTTGTTTGTTTGTTTTGCCTTTTCCTCCTGGGTTGCCAGCTGAGCTAGTGAGCCTTTTTGGGCCTTCTCCACTGAAACTTGAGCTGAGTAGGAAGTTCAGTTGGGTGCTTTTTCTGCCTCTCTGAGTTAGAAGGTTTTTCACCACAGGATCTGGCTCCTGAGTCTTTGTTGGTAAAACAGAAGACCAGGGATTTTCAGTTAAAACAATATAGCCCCAAAATTTCTTTAATTAGAGGGATCCAAACTCAGAATAAAAGTTGGTGGTCTGCCCCACACTACTGTCCTCTACATTGTCTGTTGGGTTCCATGAACTTTGTCTGGGCCCTGTGTTTGTTTTGCAAACCCATGAAGGTCTCCTAAATCGCCCACTCTCCCTCCTGTGCTGCAGGAAAGGGACAATTGAGTTTCTGAATCACATTTGGCTATGTTTTTCCCTTTTACATATTAATAAATTTCCATGCTTTTTGTCTAATTAATCAATCTTTGTCAAGTTTATTCCTGTGACTCTTCAAAGAATATAGGAGAAATGATCCTTTGCACACTGGCAATTTGGGAATTTGAATGTTAGCCACTTCTATCCTTGGACTCCAGGGATGTGGAAAGTCCAGAGACTTAAAATGTATATCAAAGCTGGGAAGTGGTGGTGCACACCTTTAATACCAGCACTTGGGAGGCAGAGGCAGGTGGGTCTCTGTGAGTTTGTGGCCAGCCTGGTCAATAGAGTGAGTTCCAGGTCAGCCAAGGCTACAGAGAGTAATCTTGTCTTGAAAAACAAACAAACAAAAACAAAAAACAAAAAGATGTACATCTTGCTTGAACGTTTTCCCTTTGTTTTCTGTCAATCATGATGCACCAATAGTCAAAAGAAATTTCCTATGAAAGAATTTTTATAGCTTTTAATCCCAGTACTACAGAGGCAGAACAGGCAGATCTCCAATTTTAAGGCCAGCTTGGTCTATACAGTAAGTTTCAGGACAGCTGGGGCTACACAGGAAAACCCTGCCTCAAAAACAAAAGCAACTTGCTGGGCGTGATGGAGCACACCTTTAATGCCAGCACTTGGGAGGCAGAGACAGGCAGATCTCTGTGAATTGGAGGCCATTCTGGTCTGCAAAGAGAGTTCCAGGACAGCCAGGGTTATTACACAAAGAAACCCAGTCTCAAAAAAACCAAACCAAAACAAAACAAAAAAACAAACAAAGATTTTTCAATAAAACATCATTGCTTGGCCATAGAAGCTCCCCCCCTCTTTTTTCTGTTTTCTTTGTACCCCTGAATTACAGCTTTGAAGATTAACAGATTAAAAACTTCATGCTCCCTGAAGTAAAATAAGAGACCATAGAGGAGATAGCTTATATTAATCAGTAAAAAGTAGACCACTTTTGTCAATGTTGACACAGGGCTGCAAGCCTTCATTGCTGATTTTTGTTATATTGGGTTTTGAGGTCATCTTCGGAATTAGCAGAAAGAGCAAGAGCTTCATTTAGGAGGGAAAACTTGTGTTACAAAAGTGTTTCTTAAATGGATTCTATATATTAAGAATACAGGGGCTGGAGAGATGGCTCAGCCGTTAAAGGCTAGGTTCACAATCAAAAATATAAGAATACAGGACAGCCAGGGCTACACAGAGAAACCCTGTTTCAAAACACCAAAACCAAAACCAAGAATACAGAGAGCAGCGCTTCTCATGGTCAAGACTAAAGCTTGAATAACTTCAGTTTAAAATTCCACTAGGAAGGAGTATCTGTGAAATGTAAGGATGCCAAAGTTTGGAATTCTCCTCCTACATCCCGAATCCTGCTGCTGTCCACGCTTCACTGAAGACTCATTTTCCAGGTCAGTAGTGTTGACCCTCTAGCGGCTGCAACGTCAACCATTACCCTGTGAGCACATTAGTCAGCAGCTGCCCCTTGATAGTTGTTTTAGACGTTAACTGGTTCTTGGCCAGATCCCAGGCCTGGGCATTGCAGTGGTACTCATTTGAGCAACTCCCAGAATCCTTGAGATGGGGAGGGGATGAAGGATCACCCAGTCCAATGCCACTGCTCTGTTCCACACTGTGCTTTCTAACTCCCGAACTCTTTTGTGTTTGTTTTTGTTTTTCGAGACAAGGTTTCTCTGTGTAATAGCCCTGGCTGTCCTAGAAAGTTCTCTGTAGACCAGGCTGGCTTTGAACTCACAGAGATCCTCCTGCCTCTGCCTCCTGAGTGCTCCACCACTGATGGGCTGTCCTCCCAAACTCTTTTTTTTTTTTTAAAGATTTATTTATTTATTTATTTATACAATGCTCTGCCTGCATTAGGCCTGCATGCCAGAAGAGGGCACCAGATCTCATTATAGATGGCTGTGAGCCACCATGTGGTTGCTGGCAATTGAACTCTGAAAAGAGCAGACAGTGCCCTTAACCACTGGGCCATCTTTCCAGCCTCCTCCCAAACTCCTAAGCCTGAAGCAAACAGAGTATGACAAGGCCTTGAAGGGTCTATAAAATAAAGGATAGTGGAAACGGGATCGTTCCCAGAGGTTTTGTTCCTTTGGTTTTGAACAAGTCTTCCTGTAGCACCTAGACCTAGCCTTGAACTTGCTCCGTAGCAAAGGATAACTTTACACTTCGGATGTTCCCGCTCTCCTGCCTTCACCTGCCGAGGGTTGGGACTACAGGCCTGACTACTGTGTTTGCTTTTATGCAGTGCTGGCACTGAACGGAAGGCTTAGTGCCCATCAGACAAATATTCTACTGTGCAAGTTTCGCCCTAGACACCATGCTTCAAAAATCAATTATGATCTTTTTATAATAATTACTGAAGTACTACCAGTCAAAAGTCTAACCAGAACTTAGTAAGTTTAGATAAAGCAAGATGAGTACAAACACTTTGACAGACAATTGTATGTTAAGAGTCAGGCTTGTAAAAAAAAAAAAAAAAAAGGCTGCCTTGTTACGTTACCTAGGCTGATCTTTAAACTATGGGTTTCAAGTCAACCTCCAATCTTCAGCCTGTCAAGTAGCTGAGACCATGGGCCCTCACTGTCACCCACGATGACACATATTTTGTAATTGCACATTTTAAGTCTAAAAGTTTTTTGGTTTTTGTTTTTTAGTAAGAGTTTCTTTGTGTCGCCATGTCTATCCTGAACTCACTATATAGACCAGGCTAGCCTTGAACTCAGAGATCCATCTTAATTCTAAAACACTTGGGATATGGTGATCCCTACCTGTAATCTCAGCTATGTGGGAGATGGAGGCAGGAAGATAACAGGTTTGAGTCAGCCTCATGCAGGTTTTGAGTTATATGATCTTTGGCAAAGGTATCTTAAATTTTCACGTAGGAAATAAAAGTATTGCTTTTGTCTTCATGGTTTTCCTAATAGTTATTGCTAGAAACCGTTTGGGGTTTTTTGTTGGTTTTTGTTTTCCCTATTGCCCCAGGGACCAGACTGACATCTGGGAAAACTGATAAACACTAGAACCTTCCCAGCCTTCAGAAAAGCTCCTGTACTTGTTTATAACTTCTTTTGTCTGGGATGAGATGCCCATGTCACACGGGCTTTCTCTACTTGGTGAGATTTTCCTGGCAAGAGAGATGATCAGTGACTACGGGTCTAGATTGGGGCTCGCCATGAGGGTAGCACTGAGGAAGTGGGTCACATGCGCACGCTGCATCACTGCCTGCCTGGATTCTGGAAGGACTCATGTACAGACAAGTGTCTACAGTCTGAACTCAAGCTTGCCAGGAGGGCAGACTGGAAGGTAAGTGAGGGCTGCTCTACTCATGGACTTCCTTGGTTTTACAGTTTTAATCCTTTTTTGGGGGGTGGGTAAGTGGGGTCACGTGCATATGTTAAGAGTTAGAGGACGGCTTTCCTGAGTTTGATTTCTCTTTCCACCATGTGGGTACCAGAGAACCGTCTCAAGGTGTCAGGCTCGGTGGCAGGTACCTTAATTGGCTGAGCCATCTCACCAGCCCTCATGGAGGTAGGAGAGTCCAGACTCACGGAGCCTCTTGCACCAAAGATACTGGGATGCAGACATCTTTCTCTTGGTATTAATAATGAAGCCAGAGAGGTTTCCTTGACTTTTCCCTCAAGCCTCAGAAACATACGCATCCAATTTCTTTGTGTTTATGTATACATGTGTATGTGTGCATAAATGTGTTGTTATAAAGAAAGAAAATCCCAAATGTTCGATTTTACCAACGAAGACCCAAGAGCCACATGCTGGGGTAAAATCCTGATAGCTCAAAGAGGCAGAGAAAGCACCCAGCTGACCTTCCTACTCCACTGACCTCTCAGAAGGAAAAAAAAAAAGCCGTTTCTCCTTCTCTATACTGCTTTAATTATCCTCAACTCAAGGTTCTTCCTTTCTGTTTACTCCATGTCAGCTTGTTGTTTGCTCCACCTCTTAACCTATGGTTGACTTCATTCAGCCCTTGCTTACAGAAAGTTCGTAGGTATGTCCTAAGGCTGAATGACAACATAACTACCTGCTTACAAAAAACAGGAAGTTCTTGGATTAAAGGTGTGTGCTAGGGCTAAGCCACACCACAACTAGAAACCGGGTTTTCCCAGTGCACAATCTTAGGGTTCACAATGTGATCAAATATCCCACAACATGCCTTTGTGAAGGGGGGGGGGCCAGCACAGCCTTGGGTACTGTCACTCCTTAGGCTTCGTCTACTTTTTAGGGGGAGGCGGGGTTTGAGACAGGGTTTCTCTGTGTAGCCCTGGCTGTCCTGGAACTCTCATTGTAGACCAGGCTGGCCTCAAACTCACAGAGATCTGCTTGCCTCTGCCTCTTGAGTGCTGGGATTAAAGGCGTGCGCCACCATGACCAGCCACTTTACTATCTGAAGCATGTCTCTAGCCCTGCCCTATCCCCTTCAGCAGTCTCAGAATTCCATCCCATTTTCTCCTCAGTGCCACCTGCCAGTTGGGTCTTTAATGTTTTTCAATTAGTGTATTACAGTTGCCTCTAAAGTGGTCTTCCTCCCTCGGTGGCATCTGCTATCTTACCCTCCATCAAGCATTCTTTACAAGAGGGCTATTTTTAAGATTGAAAATATGATCTTTTCCTTCTTTGGAATCTTCGCTGTCTCCTTATTACCTTACAGGGCAATCTTCAGCTGATGCAGTGTCGTGCCATTTGTTACTATTCCCTTAGGTCTGTCCTCTCTCCTTCCACTGTAGACTCCCCTCTGTCTGGTAACTTAGGCACCCCCACCCACCTCTACAATAAACTTTTTTGTTTGTTTGTTTTTTGAGACAAGGTTTCTCTGCGTAGCCCTGGCTATCTTGGAACTCTCTCTGTGGACCAGGCTGGCCTCGAACTCAGAGATCTGCCTCTGTCTCCCTAATGCTGGGATAAGCCAGGCGTGGTGGCGCACACCTTTAATCCCAGCACTTGAGAGGCAGAGGCAGGCGGATCGCTGTGAGTTCGAGGCCAGCCTGGACTACAAAGTGAGTCCAGGGCAGTCAAGGCTACACAGAGAAACCCTGTCTCAAAAAACCAAAAAAAAAAAAAAAAAAAAAAAAAGGCATATGTCACTACTGCTCCACACACAGTAGATTTCTTGAGAAAAGAAATGAAATGAAACTCCTATGGCTGAGGTTATAATCTAGTGTTTGTGAAGGTTAGTGTTGACAGAGCCTACAACCACCTGGGGCATGGCCTCGGCGCATGCGTGTACGGGATGATCTTGATTTCTGTTAGATGCTACAGGAAGACCCATCTTAGTTGTGGATGGCTGCATTGCCGGGCAGGGGGTCCTGGACTATGTGACATAGAGGAAGCGTGCTGAGCACTAACATACACCCAGCGGCTTCAAGCACCTGCTCCCTTGACTTCCCTGCCATAACGGGACTGACTGTACCTTCAACCGTAAGCCCAAGCCAACCCTTTCTCCTTTATATTGCTTTTGTCAAGGTATCTTATCACAGTGATAGGAAAACGGATAAACTACAAATAATAAGAACATGTAATAAATAAACACTTTGAAGAAGATCATTAGTACTTAATTTTAATTAAAATGAACAGTTTAGAAGGACTGGACTGGAATAGTGTTTAAATTCAACTTCTGAAAACTCACATTTATATAAAGGAAATGCAACAGGCTAGCACAGAGGCAAGAAAGGTGCAGCCTCCCTTGTTTCACATGGATGAAGTGTGTTACTCAGGGTAGGACAGTTTTTAGGGGAGGGTACGGGAGAAGAGAAATCAGAGAGGATAAGCCTCCAGGATGTATGTAGTTTAGATGTGGAGTTCTCCAGTGGCCTTAAAATACATTTAGCATATAGGACACGCAGATGCCCTTAACAAAATGGCTGCCACACACTGTAACCACACATTTTATTTGTTTCAGTCTTGTAAGTGCTCACCATGTAGCTCCCTGCTTGCATGGTGCAACATCTGCACACAAAAGGTCCTAGTGCTCACACTCACCCACAACAGTGGAAGTGAGTGAGCTTCTTTTTCACCCTTATATGGAAACCATACTGTAGCTACTGTTTACCCTTGGAGAACTTCTGATTTTGGTCAATTATATTAGAGCAAGAGAAAAAGTGACAGTTGTGCAAACGGGTACTAATGTAATGTCTAGACTGTTATACACAATAAAATACAATTAGGAAAAAAAAAAGAAAACAAGATCACAAACAAAAAATTTCCCTGCCACGTTCATTAAGGTGGCGATTGATAACTGTATGAAAAAGAAAAAGGCTGTAAACGTATAGAAAAGTTCAACTTTGTCTTCTAAACAAATTACAAAATAATTTTTGTTTTTAATCCTTGAGTGTTATTTTGAAAAAAAAAAAAAATGTAAACCTATGGACCTAGTTACCACAAAGACTTGTCCTAAGCCCAGGTTTGACTTTAAAGTTTGGCCTGAGCCAGTTTGGTCTTCAAGTTTTCTCCAAGTTTGTCCATGAATTCGAATGTATTCAAGTAGTCAGAACGTTGTACACTGGTAGGAAAGGGAAAGAAAGGAAATTTAGTTTCTTCTCTGATATGGTAGGAGGTAACTAAAAACATAGCAATGCTACTCACAGTTTCAGAAGAAAATCATGAATGTTAAGAATCTACAAATTGCTGGGCGTGGTGGCGCACACCTTTAATCCCAGCACTCAGGAGGCAGAGGCAGGCGGATCGCTGTGAGTTTGAGGCCAGCCTGGTCTACAAAGCGAGTCCAGGATAGCCAAGGCTACACAGAGAGGCCCTGTCTTGAACCTCTCCCCTCCCCCCCACAAAAAAAGAAACTACAAATCTGCGGGCAATGACTGAGGTTCCTGGGGCTGACTGCACTCAGGGCAGCCGGCAGTGGCTCTGTGCATACATTCACAGAAGGCTACAAGCTGTGTAACTTTGAACTACTAGGAGCTTCAGCTCAGGTTAAGGCTAATGTGACTGAAACCATCCACTTCTTATTTTTTATTCTTAGAAACAACAAAACCCATTCAGGGTACACCCGTCCCACATTCCTGTACACTCTTCAGCATTCTTTTTTTTTTTTTTTTTTTGGTTTTTTGAGACAGGGTCTCTCTGTGTAGCCTTTACTGTCCTGGACTCACTTTGTAGACCAGGCTGGCCTCGAACTTACAGAGATCCACCAGCTTCTATACATTTCTAATTGAAATATAATTATATCACTTTGCTCCCTTCCTTCAATCCTCTCACCCCAGCTCTTCCATGCCCCTCCACTCTCTAATTGATGGCTTTATTTTATTCCCCAATTATGGTTGCTGCACATATGTATATACATGCACAATTATACAAATACAATCTGATGAATCCGTGTGTATATGGTTTCAGGGGTGACTTTTTTCCCCCTGAGATAGGGTTTTTCTGTGTAGCCTTGGTTGTCCTGGAACCCCCTCTGTAGCCCAGGCTGGCCTGTCTCTGCCTCACAAGTGCTGGAATTAAAAGCATGTGCTACCACGCCCAGCTCAGGCCTGACTTAAGAACTTCTTGGGATGAGATGTCTGATTGACAGCTCATCTAGAGAAGACACTGGCTCCCAGGTCCTCAGAGAAACCCGGTAGCCACAGGGACAGTAGACTAGTGGTTGCGGTTACTTCAGGAAGGGACTGCCATCCGGCTTACTTATATTTATACTCAGGCTGTTTACTTCTTGGGAAGGTAAAGAAAACAAAGGGTGGAATGATCTGGTCCCCAAGTTCCTCTCATTGTCTATTCTCTTCTAAAGATTTATTTTTATTATTTTTAAGTTGTGTGTGTGTGTGTGTGTGTGTGTACATGCACACACATTAATGTAGGTCCTGTGTTGGAACCCCTGGAGCTGCACTTATAGGCACTTGTAAACAACCCAGCCTGGGTGCTGGGAACCCCACTCTTGTTCTCTGCAGGAGCAGTAGGTATTGTTTTCTTTCTTTCTTTTCTTTTCTTTTCTTCCTTTCTTTCTTATTATATATACAGTGCTATGTCTGCATGTACACCTGTAGGCCAGAGGAAGGCATCAGATCACATTATAGATGGCTGTGAGCCACCATGTGGTTGCTGGGAATTGAACTCAGGACCTTTGGAGGAGCAGTCAGGGCTCTTAACCTCTGAGCCATCTCTCCAGCAGTAGGTATTCTTAAGCACTGAGCCTTCTCATTTATTTTAGTCAATTGGGACCCTTTCATTTTAACAACTGTCTACTAGATCAGACACCAGCAAATTATAGCCCAACCTATAGAACCAAATCTACCAGAGTTTGACTGGCATGCCACCGTACCCATGCATTTCTATATGTACGTTCTATGACCACCACGCTCCTGCTACAGTGACTAATATAAAAAAGCAAGTGGCTATGGAAAGACTATACATTGCAGAGCTGAGTAGGGGCTCTGCCAGCTACCAGACAACACATAGGCATTGTGTGCCAACCCTAGAGGTGAGGAACAGCTCACATAATTCCAGACCAGGGTGGTTTGACCGCAGAGTGCAGGGCAGCTCACACTTACTTGGGTAAGCCTTTAATGCAGGCAGCTAAGTCCTTAGTCATAAAGCCAGCCTCAATGGTCTCAATGCAGACGTCTTCCAAAGCCTTTGCAAAGAAGCCGAGCTCAGTGTTGTTATCAAGCTTTGCCCTGTGGGCCAAGCCTCGGGACCAAGCAAAAATGGAAGCTAAGGAAAGGAAACACACGGTCACCATTTTTGTCACTCCAGACATGGGGATTCCAAGCACTTTACTCTTTGTAGAGACAGGGGGAGGTTTTTGTTTAGGTGGTGGGCATCCTTCCGTGCTGTGAATTAGGGATGAGTTTTAGGATGGTTGAAAATATTTTATCTGAAGCCCTGTTAAGAAAGATTTACCAATAGCAATTGAGTTGTGATCTGAATAAATTAATAAAATTAAATTTTAACTTAAAAAAAAAAAAGGAAAGATTTACCAGCCAGGTGTGGTGGTGCATGCCTCTAATCCCAGCACTCGGGAGGCAGAGGCAGGCAGATCTCAGTGAGTTAGAGGCCAGCCTGGTCTACAAAGTAAATCTAGTACAGCAAAGGCTATATAGAGAAACCCTGTCTCAGAGAGAGAGAGAGGGAGAGAGAGAGAGAGTGAGATTTACCCATTTGGCATGACACTTCATTGTTCCAGGTGTAAAGAAAAATGCTTTTGAAAACACTCCTCTCTATACCATCTATTCTCCAAAAAAATTAGAAGTTTCATCTTGTACCAAGCGTGGTGACACATGTCTTTAATCCCAGCACTTGGGAAGCAGAGGCAGGTGGATCTCTGTGAGTTCGAGACCAGCCTGATCTACAAAGTCCAGGACAGTCAAGGCAACACAGAGAAACCCTGTCTTGAAAAACCAAAAAGACACATCTTGTGCATTTTAAGGACCTTAAAATAGCTTCTAAGAGCTGAGAAAGGTGGCACACACTCATGACCCCAGCACTTGGGAAGGAGAGACAGGTGAATTGTTACAAGTTCAAGGGTAGCCTATGCTACATATAAAAGTTTTAGGCTAGCCTGAGGTACATAATGATACCTTGTCTCACCACCCACCTTCCAAATAAAACACAGTAGAACAAATGAAAAACAAACCACCACTCCTAGCACTAATGAGCCAGCAGCAACTTGGCGATGACACTGCATGGGAGTCCGTGAGTAGCAAAGGCAGGTGTCTCAGTTCCTCTGAGATCGCCTTTGACTAGCTCCCGGGCTGGAAGTCAGTGAAGCAGATACCATCTTACCAATGGGGTTGGTGGACGTCTCCTGTCCTTTCTGGTACATGCGGTAGTGGCGTGTGACGGTGCCATGGGCAGCCTCTGCTTCTACCGTCTTCCCATCTGGACAAATGAGCACACTGGTCATCATGCCAAGGGAGCCATAACCTGTAAGTGGTAGAGCATGAGTGTTGGGTCCAACTGCATGGACAGCAGTGATCTAGAGATGACAGTAAGGGACCTGATGTAGACAGTGTAGGATGGACTAGGTAAACACAAGTGCATACAGTCATCACTAACGCTTCTGCCCTTCAGAAAGCAGGATTCCCAGCTTCAAGTCTGAGGCCAACTGCCTGGAAAGGCTACTTTGTTCTCTCAGAAGCATCTGCTCTGTGATGGGGCTTATGTGACATCCTGCTTCCGCAGCTCCATGGTTCCCATGACTCAGTTTTCCTGCCTATGAAATTGGATTAATAAAGCACTTACTTCACTGAGTTGCTGTGGCATTAGAGGGACACATGTGATCATGGATGCGTGGTTGCATACTTATATCCCTAAGAAAAGAACTTCCTAATTGTTCTCAGGCGCACAGCATGTTCTTTTCTTCTGGAGAATGGAAGTGGGTTGTCTACCGCCCTCATGTGGCTCATCCTCAGCAGGATGGCAAGAAAAGGCAGATTAAAAGCAGGCTGGCTGGAGGCAGGGGCAGCCCTCTGTTTTCCGTTGCTCTCAACACCCTGACAAAACACCTCTTTTCTGCAGTTCCCTATTCAGAGATCCTTACTCCAACTTTTAAGCCCATGCAACTGCCTTTTCTCTTCACATATTTTCTACTGGATTATAAAGCACCTCCTTCACTTCCTTTATTCTCCCATGACCACCTAACGAAGCTGATAATATAAATTTAGAATAAAAGATTATAGAGTTGGGTGTGGTGGCACAAGCCTTTAATCCCAGAACTCAGGAGGCAGAGGCAGGTGGATCTCTGTGAGTTTCGAGGCTAGCCTAGTCTACAAAGCCAGCCTAGGATAGCCAGGGCTATTACACAGAAAAACCTTGTTTCAAAAAACCAAAACCAAACAAAGAAACAAACAAAAAAGGTTATAAGCAAGCTACGTTTTTAAAAAATTTGGTCGGACTTCAAGAAGATTTTTTTATTTTACTTTTTAGTCCTATTCAACTTTTAAAAATTATTTATTTGGGTGTGTGTGTACATGTGTGCGCATACACAAATATATACGTGTGGCTGCCAGAGGACAGCTTTTGAGGGTCACGTTTCTCCTTCCACTATGTGAATTCTGGGAACTGAACTCTAATCACCAGGCTTGGTGGTAGATGCCATTTCCTGTTCAGCTATTTTACCAGCCCATGTTGTGTAGGTCAGCCTTGGCTTGAGCGAAGCCAATCTATCCCCCTCTTTACGTTGTTATCTCATGCATTTGGTAGGTATTTAAAAGAAAACAAAACAAAATAATTCACATCAAAATTGAAAATCCCTCAGTTTCCCTAGCGTCGTATCTCATGGTGAGAATGTAAAAAGAGAACCAAGGTTCCACTAAGGAATAAAGCGAGGGACCCCTAAACACCAAGGACGTGATCCCGAGAGCTCATCAGTCACCTGGCAACAGGTACTGCGCATGCTCCTGAGGAATTGAGCCGCCTCCTCCTCCTGCCTATCTGCACCAATCTAAATCTCTTCACATTGATCTAAGAGCAACTCCTATGTTGAAATTGGTAAGCATAGGTAAAGAATTTAAAAAGGAAAGATGCCTCTGTGTGGGAGCAGTGGGTCCCTCCGGTCCTTTCGTAGCCCCAAGGCTTCAAATGCAGCGGTTGGTGAGAAGCACCCATCTCACTGTGGGTGCGCCCTGAGCTCTACCAACTCGGTGGCTTCAGGCTCTTCCCAACATCTCTACTAAGACACCAGCTGATGCCACTGTCAAGCTGAGTACATAAAGAAAAGGCTGAGAGCACACTGCAGCTTGTACCTCTTCAAGGAGTGGGAAGCCAGCTTCGGTGCACTGTAATCTGATTGGTTCTCTGGAGTCACGTGACTTACAGGCACTAGGCAAACAAAGGGCCTAGGGTAGTTCTGCTATCAGAGCTTATCGCACTTAGGAAATTGAAATATTGCTTTAGATACTTCCTTCCTATGATGACGGGACAGTTAAAAACAATGGATGTGGAGATTTAGCTCCACTACAGCACTTGCCAGCACATACAAGTTCGTAGGATGGCTTTGTGCATCTTTCACAAGAACTCTGATGACAAACAAGAAAGGGTTTCCCTTATCTACAGTAAAGACACTGCAAAGGCCTATTCCTTCCTCTGTCCACTCCGCATAAGTGTTTGAGATTTTAGAGAGACACGAGGGGACAGAAAGTTGTGTAACCCGTAAGTCTGATGCTAACATTATCTTCCGTTGGGCTGCTCTTCTGATTTTCAAACGGATTAGAGATACTCAGCTTTCACAAGAGCAAAAGCAGTACCTCCCGGGGGAAAAGTAAACATGACTGAAGCTAACACAAACATTCATGTGGGGGAGAGTCAGGTTCACGGAGTTCCCTGGTGCAAACTTGAAACCGACAAGCAGTCTGGTGCCTAGGAAGTCAGGAGTGGCTGTGGATTTATGCGACCCTAGCACCGGGCACAGCCACCCTGCTTCCTGGAATCTCTGAACAGCGTTGGGCTATGCTCACTTCCTTTGTGTTAGAAGCTAAACGTCGAAGAGCATTTGTTTCATAGGGCACTAGGACAGCCTTCCAGCTGGTACAGCACCGTAGTTAGGACTCCTTGCCAGATGAATGGCCCCTTGGATATGCCACCCTCAGTGCTAGAGTCCCCCACTTTACTTCTTTTTCTTGGTTTTCTCTCTACATTTTTGTTTGTTTGTTTGTTTGAGACAGAGCCTCTCTACGTATTCCCAGCTGTCCTTGAACTCATTACGTAGACCACTCTGACCTTGGAACTCTAAGAAACTCACCTACTTCTGCCTCCTGGGATTAAGGATGTTTACCACAACACCTGGCTCCTTTTCACATTCTCATTATGAGATATGAGGATAGGGAAATTGAGTGTTTAGACATGGCATTAGCTACCCACCGGCAGCTTTGAAACTTCAAGTGGGGGAGGCAGAGGCAGGCAGATCTCTGTGAGTTCGAGGCCAGCCTGGTCTACAAAGGGAGTCCAGGACAGCCAGGGCTACACACATAGAAACCCTGTCTTGAAAAACTGAAAAGAAAAGAAAAGAAAGAAAAGGAACTTCAAGTGGGGTAAAAGTCTGAGATGCGTTTCCATCCTAAGGCTGGAGCCAGGGCTGTCAGATCACTTAGAGACTTCCTGTGTGACCTTAAATAAAGCCACGTTCCCAGGAGGAGCCTGTTGCACCTAGCACCTAAGTGTGCCTCAGGCCTCCTTGCGCTGCTAACATTTCATCATTCGACACTGAAGGATTAAGACATTCCCTTCTCACACCTGAGAACCCTGTGGAATGACCTCACTGCCAGCAGTCATGTGCCTCCTCTCCGTGGTCCTCTGGCTGTTTACCTTGGGCAACGGAGTCTGACTGCACATCGCCATCATAGTTTTTACAGGCCCAGATGAAGCCTCCTTCTGACTTCATGGCCTGGGCCACCATGTCATCAATGAGCCTGTGCTCGTACCAGATCTTCTGTGCTTCAAACTGGGATTTGTATTGCCTATAACAAACAAAGAGAAAGCAAGAATTAAACAGAATTAGTTAGGGATACCTTCTGCAACTCCCCAAAGGGACAGGAAACATTATTTTTGTAGATATAGCACAAACATGGGACTGACACACGTGTGCTTAAGATTCCTACTCAATCATATTTAGACACTAAACCCTCAAACTGGCCATCCCTAAGAACAACGTTGTCTCTTATGAAGGTCTAAGAATGAGGGGAGAAAAACAGATTCTCTTGTGTGCTTCTTTACTTCCTACCAATTAAAATATAATGATCAGATTCTGCAATTCAACTTATTTAAAGAATATAATAGTGCACAGATGGGCTGTATGAAGAGGAATCTCACTCCTTCAAAGATCTGTCATCTAATTTCTTTCTTTCTTCCTTCCTTTCTTTCTTTCTTTTTCTTTCAGTGTTTTTAGACAGGGTTTCTCTGTGTAATAGCCCTAGCTGTCCTGAAACTCTCTTTGTAGACTAGGATGGTCTCGAACTCACAGAGATCTGCCTAGCTCTGCCTCCCCAGTGCTGGGATTAACGCCTGGCTGTGTCATCTAATTTCTAAGCCCCTGCCTGAACACTTGCCCTAACAGGGAGGTCACCTTACGAACTGACACACGAAGGCCTCATGTGTGGCTGGGATGAAAACTGTTACACACTAAGGCAAATGGCAGGTTAAAACAGACCTTTCAATCCTAGCAAAGACCTTTAGAAAGAAATAAATTGGGCCTGCCTCAGAAACTCACACTTTTGAAACACCATTACATTATAACATAAACTGTTTACTTTATTCAAACACTAAACAATCCTGCCCTTACCAAAAAAAATATGTGGCCCTTATTTAAAAACACATTTACCAGGCTGGGTGTGGTGGTACATGCCTTTAATCCCAGCACATAGGGAGGCAGAGGCAGGAAGATCGCTATGAGGCCAGCGGGGTCTACAAAGCAGGTCCAGGAGAGCCAAGGCTATACAGAGAAACCCTGTCTCGAAAAACTAAAACAAACAAACAAAAAAACCAAAACACACATTTACCTTCTAAGTGCATTTAAAGGTACTTTCCTTTCATTCCTACTAAACCTCAGCTCTGCCATTACCTAAAGTAAGGGTTGGTGATGTCGCACACTCAGTTCGTCCCAGGGGTTATGCCCTAGATGCCAGCTTACTTGGAAACAGGAAAGGGAACAAACGCGCTGTATTTACTTGTCATAGATCTCCTGAAAGATGTCTTTGAAGCGCCCGTCGTACTTCTTCAGGATGGTGTTCTTGGTGCTCAGGTACAAAGGCCAGCCCTTGGACAGAGCCATTTGGAAGGAGCTGTGTGCAAAATCTTCAATTGACTTGTCCTGGTTGTACATGCCCATGGCGACACCACCGCCTTCTGTGCAGGGGAAGCCATCAAGAACAAAGAGGAGAGAGGTAAGGATGCTGCTGTTTGTAGCAAAGGTAAAAACTATGTACAAGGAACTTCAAACCTAGCCAGGCGTGGTGGCGCATGCCTTTAATCCCGGCACTCGGGAGGCAGAGGCACATGGACCTCTGTGAGGTTGAGGCCAGTCTGGTCTACAAAGTGAGTCCAGGACAGGGAAGGCTACACAGAGAGACCCTATATCTGTACTCCTCAGTAAGGAGGAAAGGCTTGCATTTTAACTACTGGGTAAATTTTTCTAATTTCCTGGGGGATACTGAGCACAACTATGGTAATTGGTGTATATAATTACAGTCCGTGTAATCACTGGTGTTTCACAACTCCTATTAATTGACCTTTGTTATTACTAAAAGTCAGAACCTGAATCCATGCCAAGGCCCCAGGGTAACTTGGCATAGAACGTGAATAACGCTAAAACCCGAAGAACTAGGTTCTATTAAACCAATACTGCTTGGAGGAGGCAAGGAAACCAAAAGCTATAGAGGCCCGGGTTCCCTGTTTGTGTGAGTGCTTTGATTTTGGGGCAGAGTTTCCCCTAATGAACCTTTAAGGTAAATGTGTATATGTGTGCATGATGTGTATGTATATGTGACTGTATGCACATGCACATTCATGTCACAGGGTGTGGAGGTCAGGACAACTTCAGGTGTTGGTTGGTTTTCCACCTTGTTGACAGCACGGTCTCCAGTTGCTAATGGCTGTGTGGGCCAGGATAGACAGCTTGTAACTGCCAGGGGCTCTCTTGTTCTAAAGCACCAGAATTACAGCCCTACAACAGCGCTTAGCTTTTACGTAAGCTCTGGTGATGCAAACTCTGGACCTAAAATTTGTGTGGCAAATGCTTTACCCACAAAACCATTTCTATCCCTGAATGCTTTTTTTTTTTTTTTTTTTTTTTGGCCTTACTTTTAGCTCACAATTCCAAAAGAGACTTGAAAATGTTTTTTGTTTTGTTTTGTTTTTGTTTTTTCAAGACAGGGTTTCTCTGTGTAGCCTTGGCTGTCCTGTACTAACTTTGTAGACCAGGTTGGCCTCGAACTCACAGCGATCCACCTGCCTCTGCCTCTGCCTCCCAAGTGCTGGGATTAAAGGTGTGCGCCACCACACCTGGCTTGAAAATGTTTAGAAGGCTGTTTTTTGATGTTTTTGTTTTGTGATGGGACCCAAGACCCCACATGTTAGGCAAGTGTTCTACCAATGAGCCATACCTCCAGCCCTACTAAGCCAGGGCAGGTGTGTGTGTGTGTGTGTGTGTGTGTGTGTGTGTGTGTGTGTGTGTATGTGTGTGTTTAATGTTTTGCTCTCCCAGCAGATTCCCAAAAAGACAAAATGAAAATTTTAGCAAATAATGAAATGAATTCTAAATAGCCTAACAGAACAAGGACAGAGGACAGGAGATCTGCCTTTTGAACACTTAATTTATACAATTCACAAACAACAGATGGCTGACACCCGTCCCCAAGACAAATGCATACTTACATCCTTGTCTTTGTCTCTTTGCATTTTCACCTGAGCAGGTAGGTGACTCTATTGGTGCCATGGGAAAACATGGAACCAATCTCTTTCTTCCTTCCTTCCTTTCTTTCTTTCTTTCTTTTTTTTCCAGACAGGGTTTCTCTGTGTAGCCTTGGCTGTCCTGGACTAGCATTGTAGACCAAGCTGGCCTCAAAGTCATAGAGATCCGCCTGCCTCTGCCTCCCAGTGCTGGGATTAAAGGTGTGCGCCACCACGACCAGCCTAATCACTTTCTTATTTTAGACTTAGATGTTCCTCAGAAATGTTGTTGAGTCAGGTTATCTTTTATGCAGTTGCACAACTAGGTTTCCTGCCCCCCACAGTTTTGGAGATAAGGTTTCTTTTCTTCCTTCCTTCTTTCCTTTCTTTCTTTCTTTCTTTTTTTAATGATTTACTTACTTATACAGTATTCTACCTGCATGTGAGCCAGCAGGCCAGAAGGGGTCATCAGGCCACATTATAGATGGTTCTGAGCTGCCATGTGGTTGCTGGGAATTGAACTCAGGACCTTCAGAAGAACAGCCAGTGCTCTTAACTTCCGACCCATCTCTCCAGCCCAGAGATAAGGTTTCTCTGTGTAGCCTTGGCTGTCCTGGAACTCTCTTTGTAGACCAGACTGTCCTCAAATTCACAGAGATCTGCCTGTCTCTGCTTCCTGGGTGCTGGGATTAAAGGCATGTGCCACCACCACCTGGCCATAACTAGGTTTTTAAAAAATGGTAACAGGGGTGCCTAAGGCATCTGCTGAAATGAAATGCCGCTGAGATGGACTGCACATACCTTCAAAGTTATGCACCACGTATGTCACCTTTTGACTTCCATCTTTTGGTGTGTAGGTTATCTCTACTTTTCCAGGCCCAGGAACAACAAAATCAGTTGCTCTGTACTGTGAAGAGGGGAAGGAAGACCCATTAGGAAATGTACTCCGAGCCGGGCATGGTGGTACATGCCTTTAATCCCAGCACTTGGGAGGCAGAGGCAGGTGGATCACTGTGAGTTTGAGGCTAGCCTGGTCTATACAAAGCAAGTCCAGGACAGCCAAGGCTACACAGAGAGACCATGTTTCAGGGGAGGAAAAAAAAAAAGGGAAACGTACTCTGCCAGAAATTTTAAGGAAAAAAAAAAAAAAGAAAGAAAGAATATCGAGCCAAACACCAGTAGTGTAACTTGAGGCTCTTTGGTTTTAAAAGATGGGGTTGGAAGGGGCCCACTTCTAGGGAGCTCTACTAGTTGGTAAGAGCACATGCTGAAGATGAGTATTTTTTCATCAGGAGCCCACTGTATATACGGCCGTCTTATGAGCATCAATTCAGAAAGGGTCGAGAATAACATAAAGTTCTGCCTTTAGCTTTGTTGCTGCTGCTGTGAAGCAGGTTGTGTGTGTGGGGGGGGGGGGGTAGGAGGTTCATTTCAGCTCAGTTCCAAATGACAGTCACCACAGAGGGGAAATCACAGCTGAAGAAGCAGAGGATGCTGGCCACATCACAGCCATGGCCAGGAATGGAGAGCAGCGAATGCGCGCACGCTTCTGCTCAGCTTGCTCTCTTTCATTCAACCCAAGGCCCAGCGTGGGAAATAGTGCCCCCTGCCCCTCCCCCCATGTGCAGGAAGGACCTTCCCACGTAAACTAACTGCGTTAAAAAGAAAAATCCCTCATGTGGCCTGAAACACTTTGTACAGATCTATGAACTGTAAACAGTGAGTCAACATGCTGCTTCCAAAAAAATAAATAAATAAAGATAAAAAAAGATAACCTATTCTTCAAATGACCGATACCACAAAAATTAAGCAACAAAAAGGACAGACAAACAAACAAACAAAAAATCCTGAATAGGCAGTATGCTAAGAAGGGCAGGGCTAATGAGTGGGGAATCTGTACTTCTGTCATTTGGAATCCTTACTCAGGGATCTGGGAGACATCTCTGAGGGGCTGGCCAGGATGAAGAGCGCTCCTGAGCCACAGTGTGAAACAAAAGCCACGTGACCCGTCAAGGACCAAGCCGGTGACCCTGTCTCAGGGACCCAGACATCTGCTGTGGCCACAGTTTTCAGGGTTGACTCCATAGAAGCCTTTAGGTGTTAGCAGTACAGGGCTCTGGTTTTGTTTAAGGTTCGTGTTGATACGTAAGCTACTTTCAATTAAAACCTGAACTTCGGTTTCAACAGACTTTGGAGTTTGTGCCATTGACAGCTTTTCTGCTCAGTTCACCAATGAGACTATCTGTGCAAGCACAGAAGGGACATTTGTTTTCAAATCAACATAGAATGCGTTCATCAGACTGATTTCAACTACTTCATAAAATTCAAGTTTCACCTGCTCTAGGATGGGATTCAAATTTCAGAAGTGAAACAAAGAAACAAAAACAAACCAGCAAAAACTCAAAACAAATCAAAGCAGCAATGCAATAAAACCATCACCATTACTGCCAACAGCAAATCTCATGAAAGGGTCCCTCTGTGCAGTGAGCATTGAAAACTACCAATCTGGCCGGGCATGATGGTGCACGCCTTTAATCCCAGCACTTGGGAGGCAGAGGCAGGAGGATCTCTGTGAGTTCGAGGCCAGCCTGGTTTACATAGTGAGTTCCAAGACAGCCAAGGCTACACAGAGAAACCCTGTCTCAAAAAACAAAAAACAACAACAAAAAAGAAAACTACTGATTTGAGTCTATAGTTTTAACAGTGCAAAAACTGGCAGTATCATATAGAATAACTTTTTAAAAAGATTTATTATGTATACAGTGCTCTGCCTGCATGTATACCTGCACACCAGAAGAGGGCATCAGATCACATTACAGATGGTTTGTGAGCCACCATGTGATTGCTGGGAATTGAACGCAAGACCTCTGGAAGAGCAGCCAGTGCTCTTAACCTCTGAGCCATCTCTTAAGCCCTCATATGGAATAATTTAACAAAAAGATAAGCTATGTTTGGGGAAAATGTGTTACACTGGGAGCTTATTTGAAAGTTTATCTGTATCTTTGCCCTTTGCTAAACACATGTAAATGTACAGTTTATGCATAATCTGTGTTGGACCTCTCTTAAGGGCATAGGCACCTAAAGAACAAAACATAGAAAGTGGACTAAAGATCTATGAAAAATAAAATGAAAATATGGTCAAGTGACTTACTTGGTCCCCATAAGCATGACGACCAATGATGATGGGTTTCACCCAGCCTGTCACCAGCCTGGGGATATTTTTGCAGATAATAGCTTCTCTGAAGACAGTGCCACCCAGAATGTTTCGGATGGTGCCGTTTGGAGATTTCCACATTTGTTTCAACTTGAACTCCTCAACCCTCTTCTCATCGGGGGTGATAGTGGCACACTTGACGCCAACGTTGTATTTCTTTATAGCCTCTGCAGCATCCTTAGTGACCTGGTCATTGGTGGCATCACGGTTCTCAATGCCTAAGTCATAGCTTGGAGAAGGGAGGGAGAGATTGTCAGTGCAACAGTGTAGACAAACTGACAGGCTGCAACATGCATGCAGAGCTTACAGGACCAAAGTGAAGACTCCAGACATATCTAAGTATGTCAAGTTTTAGCATCAATATACCCTATAAAAAGATGAGTGCCTGCCTACAAAAAAAAAAAAAAAAAAAGAAGCGAAGACACACTAGGCGGCTGTGTCTGAACTGCAGTGGGAAGTTATCTATCAGGAAACCGCTCCACTCTGACAAACTGCCTTCTGCTGAAGGCAGCAATGGCACACAGACAACCCTTTGGCCTGGTTTCCCTCCAAATAACTAGCATATAAATTAAAGCCAAGTACAACTTTGTTTTTCCAGAGTAAGTTTTATACTTTATAAATAAAGAGGTGGAGAGGTGAAAGGATGAAAGGCCTGCTTTGTGTCTCTGGCACTCAAGTGGTGGGAAGGTTAGTAGCTCTACATGATCAGTGCCAAAGGAGCTAAGGACGCCTTTGTATAAGCCAGTTAGTCACACAGTGAACCTTCCCCTGCTTCTTGGGTAAGTCTCTTTGTCTTGGAAACAAGCCTGCAGTTTATTGGATAAGCAATGGGATCTACCAGCCATCTTGTACGCACTGTATTTAGCACCAGCTCCCACAGTGCAGACCATACACAGAGCAATGAATGCTGGCTGGCCACGGAGCATAGGAAATAACCATAAAGCTTAAGTATGTAATGGTTTATTGAAAGTGATACAAGCTGGGGCGTGATGGTACAAGCCTTTAACTCAGCACTTGGGCAGTAGAGAGGCGGTGGGGGGGGGGGTTCTCTAAGTTTGGGGCCAACCTGATCTACAGACTGAGTTCCAGAACAGCCAGGGATACACAGAAAAAACCCTGTCCTGAAAAAGCCAAAACCAGGCAGAGGCAGGCAGATTATTGTGAGTTCGAGGCCAGCCTGGTCTACAAGGTGAGTAAATTTATTAAGTGATTTGTTTTGTTTTTCATGGCCTTAGAGAAAAGTTTCAGCTCTCAAACCCAGTTTAAGTGGTTTCAGTGTTTGTATCTTCCTTTCCTGAGTTATTCTAACCACTGGCGCAAACAGATAGTCACTTTGTGTTTCGAAACAAAAATATTATCTCCTTTGGCTTTAGATGACTCATACACACTTAACACACCCATCTACTTTCTTATCACAGATATCCAATCCCGACTCCTCAGGAAATGTGGACAATATTTTCACGTTATAGGAGAATCGACCAACAGATGAGTAGCTCCTCCAACCCCACCCCGCCTTGTTTTAATATTTACAGGAGAAAGGAAAAAAAAATGGCCTAGACCACTGTGTAGCCTCTATTAAAAAGAAAAAAGAAAAAGAAAAACTGAGCCTGGTGGTAGTGGTGCACATCTTTAATCCCAGCACTTGGGAGGCAGAGTCAGGTGGATCCCAGTTAAGGCCAGCCTGGTTTACAGAGTGAGCTCTCAGACAGCTAATGTTATACAGAGAAACCCTGTCTCAATAAACAAAAACCACACAAAAATGGGGGAAAAAACACATAAAACAGAACAAAAAACAAAACTTACTATCCCACATCCCTTCCCCACCGTAATAACCAGATCAGCATAATACCTGGGGAACTATTTAAAAATCTGCTTGAGTTTTAAATTGCCTACAGTCAAGTATACCTTTTCTTCCTAGGCACAGGGCCTCACACTGTCCTCCAGCCTAGCTTGGAACTCACAGCAACCCTTTTGCCTCAACCTTTCAAGGGCTGGGATTACCAGCATGAGCCACAAGGATTCTTCTGGCCAGGGAGAGTTCAGTCACTAAAGTGCTTGTCCTGCAAGCACAAGGACCTGAGTTCAATCCCCAGAACCCACGTTCAAAGACAAAATAAAATAAAAATAAAAAATAAGGACTGGTCATTAAAAAAAAAAAATCCAGACATGATTATGCATTTGTAATCTCTGAGCAAGGAGGATCCCTGGGGCTTGCTGGCCAGTCAGCTCAGTTTATTTGGTGGGTTCCAAGCCAGTGGGGGCGAAAAAGATATCCAGGGTTGTTCTACAGCCTACATGTACAATCATGTACACAAACAGACAGACAGAAACACACAAACACATAGGGGTAAGGGGGACGGAGGGAGGAAGGGAGGGAGGCAAGGGAGGGAGAGACTCCAGACTAACAGCCTCTGGCTATTCAGCTGGTGCATGGGGCCCCAGGTCAGCTTGGCCTATCTATATCCTAAGTCCCAGGCTGACTAAGGCTACCAGGTGAGGCCTTGTCTCAAAAACCACAAAACAAAACAATAACCAAACCAAACCCCGAAAGAAGGTCTAGGGAAGTGGCTTAGCAGTTAGGAGCGCTTGCTCCTCTTGTAGAGGACCTGGGCTGGTTTGGAGGCAGCACCCATGTGCTGGCTCACAACCACCTGTAGCTGCACATCAGGCAGTCTGATGCTGGCCCCAGGTACGCACGCTGCACATATGCATACACCCATGTGGCCAAAAACTCATACACATAACATAAAGAAAATCTGAAAACAAAACATGGACCCCCCTGCCCCACGGGGTAGAAGGTGGGGGTGGGGGTGGGGTAGATTCAGGCTTACACAATCAAAAGGTAGCTAATGACATAACTTAACTAAATATCTGCACACAACTAAGCAACAGGATGTGCACAGAGTTGTTCCGGGTCAAAGCAAAGACAGACATTAATACTTTGCCTTAAACAAATTGCTCAACATTATACCATGCCAGCCTTTGACCACTTTAACCCTTTACCAAAACAAACAAAAACAAACAAACAAACAAAAGCCTTAAAGCTCTAATCACAAAATACAAGTATTATGTATGTTAAAAAAAAAAAGTCAGGTACATTTTGAAATAATTATGTTTCTGAGTTTGCTAGCTACATGGAAGAGCAATCGGTTTACCTATGCAGATCCAGTTCCACATAGGGAAGAATGAGTTTTTCTTTAATCAATTCCCAAATGATTCGTGTCATTTCGTCTCCTTGCATCTCCACCACAGAACCGCCATGGATTTTTCTGGACATTTTTACTTCGAAAACCCTAAAATAAATAAATAAATAATTGCTTTGTCATGTTATAAAGTAGAAATGAAGTATCAATAATTTGGTGACTATGAGAGAGAGAGAGAGAGAGAGAGAGAGAGAGAAAGAGAGAGAGAGTTTATATTGTCACAATTACATTTACCAGCAGAACTGAGAACTTCTCTGTGTAAGACACTTAGCAGATAAGTTTCTGGAACTCAATTAGAAGAACTCAACAAAGCAGAGCCAATACTACCCATCAGATACAAGTTAAAGATTAACTTATAGCAGAACATAAAGCCCATAATTAATTCCAGTTCACCATGACCATGCTTTCAAGGCAAACAAGAAAAGAGACAGCAGCAAACTTATCTCAGTTCCGATACCACACTTTCATGGCCACGGTCCTCCACGGTATTACACAACAGTTATGACTAGGCTATTTTTCTGCAGTGGCAAACACAGCTAATAAAAGATCACAATGACTGGAATGTCCACAATTTTTGTTTTGGTTCATTATTTCCTTCTTGGTGAATATGAACTCTGCCATAATCTTCCTATATCTCAGAAGGCACCAATGATATATGTCAGATTCCCCTAGCTGTATCTATTGATTTTTAAAGCATCTGTTAACTAAAGAACTGAAGCTGTGTGGTGGCTATTATTCCCTTTCTCCTGGATTTAATTTCCGTGGGATGGGCGGGCTTGAGGCACCCCTAGATTTCCTGCGTCCTTGGGTCTCACATTTTCCTTTTTTCTTTTTTGGTTTTTCCGAGACAGGGTTTCTGTCTGTAATAGCCCTGGCTGTCCTGGATTCACTTTGTAGACCAGGCTGGCCTCGAACTCACAGGGATCCAACTGCCTCTGTCTTCTGAGCGCTGGGATTATAGGCATGCACCACTGTGCCCGGTGGGTGCATATTTTCTGACTTTCCCCAACTTCAACTTTTGAGGGCAAGTGTGATCCAGCCCAGAGTTACCAGCTCATTTACATAGCTGGATTCCAATCTGACAAATCTGTGCAAGTCCAGAAAACAAACAGCATAGACTAGTTTAAACAATAGAGGCCCTTTGCTGTGCTTATTTCCATAAATCTCAAGCTTCTATCTTAAGCCTTTTTTTTTTTTTCCTGGCTTAGTCCAAGCTGCAAAACATTCAGGGTCACTGAGGAAGCAGTTGCAGAATATGGTTGGAAAGTTCCTGCTTCCTTCTCTTGCAGTATCTACATTTGCACCCACACCCAATTACAGTGTACAGTGTGAACACATTAATAAAATCAGGTTGGAGAGCAAAATTGCTAATTCTCACCTTGACGGTGAATGGACTTCCAGTGACAACAAAGCCTCTCAGTTTTGCTGACTCAAACAACTGTAGTTTCAATTTACTCCTAAATTAAATTAAAAAAAAAAACTCTCCTAAATCAAAACAAAACCAGGAATAGAAAGTCTTAACATACAAATACCCCCGTCAGGAGGAGGATTTACTTGGTTTTAATACTAGCCTGACAGCCCAGTTTATCTGGTTTAAAGTACAGTGGTGCGTGTATCTGGAGGGGCAAAGGGCGGTTTATTTATTTGCACAGGAACCTTCTAAATGAAGGTCAGAAGGGTAGGGTGAGTGCCTGGCTCCTCGTCTTTTTGCGGGTCTCTGGTTTGCTCGACCTCGGCTGACACTGTGAACCAACAGATATCCCTGTGGGCGTTGTGCAAGGTCTGCAACTGAAGCTGACTCGGTTCCTCCTTCCAGAGGCTCATGCCTACCCCTTTTCTCAGCGGTGCCAGGACCTTTAACACCAGGTCCACCCAGCTGCCTGCAGAACTCCTCCTCCAGGACTCAGCTGGAGCAGCAGGAGCAGGCAAAGGGGAAGGTGGAAGGCGGCCTTCCTCCCAAACCCGGGGGTGCCCCCAAGTGGCTAAACGAACACACCAGACTGAAGCTGGAGGCCCGCCCACTTCACCCCTTCCCTCACTTACACCTTCATAAGCACTTCAACGGCCTCAAGGCAGGACCCACCCCTGAACCCTGAAGGAGTGCTCGGTACACGCCTAAATTCCCGGCTTACACCCGTTCGGCAACCAGTTCCCCGCGGTTGCATATTTTCTTTCTCTTACCCACCCAACACTCAAAAGAGTTCTGTGCGTCCTCCCCGCAGCTAAATTCTCCTCCGCGGGTGCAGATCTGCCACTTGTCACTGCTTGCAACGCCCTCACCGCCCAAATCTTACGATCCCACCCTCGGGAGCGCCCTTCTATACCAAAAGGCAAAGGCAGGCTGCACTCCTCCGCTACCCCCAGTTCCCTTCCCTAAACCCAAACTCTGGCTGCACCAGGGCCTTGCCACTCAATTCATCTCTGCATATCGAAGACCGGAGTTTTCTTCCTTTTCTCTACACTCCAGCCTTCTTTGGAATTTTCTAACAGAGAGGGGCGGCGGCGGCCCGCTCCGAGCCCCGGGGCACCTGTAGGGGTGGGGAGGGGGTGGGGAGCGCCAGCTTGCAGCCCGAGGCGCCCCGGCTACTCACCGGTTCACACCCTTGAGCACACAAGCTGTCCCAACCCGGCCCCAGCTGGCTCAGCATCCACCACAACCTTTGCACGGACGCCCAAGGGGCAGGGTCAAGGCTTTTTAACTTCCCGGCTTTGTCTCCTCCCAGGCCCCACCCCCTCAGCCCACCTCCTGTAGCCCCGCCCCCTCGGAGACGCCATTCGCCCGGCACTGACTCTCTGGGGTGGGCGGGGCCGTAGATGGAGATCAAATCTAGGATGCAGCGTCGGGGGTGTTCCTGGTGGGGGAGTGGGGGGTGGGGCTGCCACGCCGCTGGGATTCCTCGGGAACACCCTGCGGCCGACGAGCTGGACTGCCATCTACTGGCAGTCTACCGGACGCGCTGAGGCCGAGGATTCTGGGCTTCTTAGCCATAGAAGAATCCGATCTGAGTGTCTTGCTTCTCAGTAAAGGCACAAGAGACTAGATTGGATCTTCGGCAGGTTCCCTTCCTGGTGTTTCCAAGGATACTTCTAGGGCTGGAATGTGCCTTTTGGAGAGTGTGCATTTGTGGGTTTCAAAGGTGGGTGGTGGCCGTGGGGAATATAGATGCTGCTAGCATGCAAAGGCTGGCCAGGCCTCCATATCACCTCAATAATTTTCTCCCTTACCAAAGATTTGTGTTCCCAAGTGTTGCTAAGTATAAATAAGCCCCGCTCAGCATGTGCCATGGAAGACAATGAAGTTTATTTTCTAGGTTCCGACCAAGCTGCACTAGAGATACGCGATACAGGATCTTAGAATGCTAAGTAAGAGTGGGTTAAAAATATTCCTCTCTTTCTAGAGATTTTTCTGCTTGCATTCCTTAGTCTTGAAAAGAAGAATATTATGACTTGTAGGACAATAGATCCTTGGTTGTTCAAGGTTCAGTGCTCCAAAATTCATTTGTTTTTTTTATTACTTTTTAAAATTAATTTATTCATATTACATCTCGATTGTTAGCCCTTCCCCTGTCTCCTCCCATTCTTCCCTCCCTCCCACTTCCCCCCTTCTCCCTTCTCCTATGTCTGTGATTGAGGGAGACCTCCTCCCCCTATATATGCTCTTAGAATATCAAGTCTCTTCTTGGTAACTTGCTATCCTTCCTCTGGGTGCCGCCATGCCTCCCCATCCAGGGGACGTGGTCAAAAGAGGGGCACCAGAGTTCGTGTGAGGATTCAGCCCGGTGCAATGGTGCCTGCCTCTGATCCCAGCACTTGGAAGGCAGAGGCAGGCAGATCTCTGTGAATTCGAGGCAAGCCTGGTCTACAAAGCAAGTCCAGGACAGCCAAGGCTACATAGAGAAACCCTGTCTCTAAAAACCATAAGAAAACAAACCATCCAGCAATGTATTGTAAAGTTACGAATACAGCGCAGTTAGCAAGATGCATTTTGGACACCGGAAGGTGATAGTATTTTTTCTAGGTGGAAAAGGAATAACACACATGGTGTCACCTGTTAGTGTGATTGTATAACTTCATCTCTAATTTCATACCCTAAATCACGTGAGATTGTAAATGTTACTTCCTGCCACGTATTAACTCTTGTTTATTACTAAAAGTAACCATGCATAGCCATTCTGCTTCTAGAAAGTATTCTAGAATGAATTCAAGAAACAGAATATAACACAATAAGAAGCATCAATTGTAGATGATGGAAAAGATTAAAAGGATGCATAGGGTACCACACAGGACCAAAGTGAATTCAAACATAAACTGACTTCTCAATATGTGCGAGGCATGGGCTGAACATGTCTCTAAGACACGGAGGAAATGTGGCACTTAGGGGCATGTCACATCTGAAACCATGTGTCTGAGGGCTGCAGTGCATGAATGGGCATGTCAGCGAAAGACAATATGTGTAGATGCTCCGAGCTGAATTATATTATAATATTACAAAATAAAACCGGGTGCAGCAGGGTATTTGTATTCCCTACACTCAGAGGGCAGAAGCATGAGAGGCGCCACAAGATCCAGGCTAGCCTCATCTACACCATGAGCTCCAGGTCGGTCAGGCCCCATTTCAAAATCAAGAACAAATAATACCCTATACACAAATAAATGTATGGGTAAATCCACACATACTCTCCTGCTAAAGTGCTTATAGAATCATAAAATAATAAACTTATAGACAAAATGACCAGAAAAAAAAATTACAGAACATTTTAAGGATCATTATTTGTGTCTAATATGTGAGTGTGGGAATGTGCGTGCCACAGCAGGCTGTGGAAGCCAGAGTTTTTAAGAGGTGTATGTTCTGGAGATCGAACAGGTCAGAAGGGTAACAAAGCAAGTGCTTCAACCCTACTGAGGCAGCCCTCCAGCCTCACAAACCAGTACATCACCATTATTAATAACAGATTTGGCAACTGATGTCCTGCTGAAATCACATTACCACTAAAACTGTGAATACGAAGGCCATTGCTCGTGTTCTATCAGCTCGCTGCATTTCCATTCTTGTGACTTGCTATCATTTGCTCTCATTTACTCAATAAAACAACCTAAGTGTTGGGCTGGAGAGATGGCTCAGAGGCTCAGAGCACTTGTTGCTCTTCCGGAGGTTGTGAGTTCAATTCCCAGCAACCATGTGATGGTCCACAACAACCATCTATAGTGAGATCTGGTGCCCTCTTCTGGCATGCAGGTGTAATGCAGGCAGAGCACTGTACACATAATAAATACATCTCAAAAAAAAAAAAAGACTCTAAATATTTTAATAAGGTCTGGTGCCACACACTGCAGTAATCACCAATGGAAACCTGGATCAGAAAATGCCTCTCAGCATCTGTTGGGCTATAGGACACTCATCTGAATGGTGGTATTCCCGTAAGATTCAAACGCTACTTACTGCATTTTCATTTTGGGAATCTGAAAAATAAAAACAGACAGACAAAAAGGAAAATGAGGTAGTGCGCTGGCAAGATGGTTCCGTAGGTCAATGAATCTTCCTCCAAAGTGGATATTCTGAGTTCAACCGCCAGTACCCACATAGTAGGAGAGAACTGACTCCTGGGAGTTGTCCTCTGACCTCCACACATGTGCTGTGGCATTCATATGTACATAGGTGCATGCATGCATACACACACAGACAAAAATAAGTACAAATAGTGCTCGGGAGGCAGAGGCAGGTGGATGGCTGTGATGGCCAGCCTGGTTGTACAAAGCAAGCCCAGGACAGCCAAGGCAACACACACACACACACACACACACACACACACACACACACACACACACACACACATACACACAAAGAAGAAGAAGAAGAAGAAGAAGAAGAAGAAGAAGAAGAAGAAGAAGAAGAAGAAGAAAAAGAAGAAGAAGAAGAAGGAGAAGGAGAAGAAGAAGGTACAAATCAACAAAATGAAGGGAAATAAAAGGACTTGATCATTACTTATCCATGAAGGTTATGGGAAAGAGAACCACCAAGATACTTGCTGCATTTGGGGGTCAAGGTGCCAGACACCATTTGACAAGGAAGAGTTATGGTTATGGGTTGGATGACCAAGATAATTAATTAATTGAGCTCCAGGATGGTTTAATGTGAATGCTTGTGAGACAGGACAGTGGGGATGTCCAGGAGGCAGCTAGCCAGGTGCAGACTGGGCAGGGGATACAGACACGGTTTCTTTACTGTGTGTTGATAGACTTGAAGACAGTGTATGAGCATATGCGGATGTAGTCAGAACAGCCTACCAGCAAGAACCTTGGGGCACATTTAAACCTGTAAGGTCAGGTGGGAGCTAAGAGCCTCCCACCCCCCAGATAGAATGAAGGCTAGGGTAGGAGGTTTGCAGAGTCTGATATGAGAAGCCAACAGCTCAGGAAAGTTTCTTTTGTTGTTGTTTTTTGTTTTGTTTCTTCAAGACAGGGTTTCTCTGTGTAGCCTTGGCTGTCTTGGATTAACTTTGTAGACCAGGCTGGCCTCGAACTCAGAACTCACAGAGATCCACCTGCCTCTGCCTCCTGAGTGCTGGGATGAAAGGCGTGCGCCACCGCCACCACCACCTGGCCAGAAAAGTTTTTAAAAAGGAAGAGGTACTACAGAAAGAAAAATACAAGGCATGGAAATAAGAATAAGAAGACCTCAGGGCTGCACTCTTAGTAGAATGCAAAATTGATTCTGCTACGAGCCGTGCTGCAAAACACCGAAGTGTGAGCGAGGGATATTGGAAGGGAGGCAAGAAAGCTGTGAGGAAAACACCTTTTTAATAAAGATTGTCTCATGTAGTCCAGGCTAACCTTGAACTTGCTATGTAATGGAGGCTGGTCTAGAACCTGCTGGTCTTCTTGCCGTCACATCGCAACTAGACATTAGGTTAGAGACATGAACTGCTAGACCTAACTAGAAAACATAATCTTGATGCCTCCACACTTTAGCCACCGTTTGGCATACTTGCTGGCCATTTGTCCGGAGTAGAGTTGGATCCGACTGTTACTTTGGAGTCAGTTGTTGTTGTTGTTGTTGTTGTTACTGTTTTACTTATTGTGTCAATAGCAATATAAACCACCTCTTATCTTGCTTGTTAAAACTTTTTATCAATTGTTTACGCCAGATTAATGGAATAGTGGAACTGGAAGTATTGGATCAGGAACATAAACATTTTAAAAGTGCTTGTTAGAACTACCCAATCATTTTGCTGAAATAATATACCCATTTATATGTTCGCATGAAGTGTGAAAGAGTGATAATTCCATTATTTTCTAGTGAGGAGTTTTACAAAAAAAGAAAGAGTCTTTTGTTGTTGTGGTTTTGGTTTTGGTTTTGGTTTTGGTTTTTTGAGCAGGGTTTCTCTGTGTTACAGCCCTGGCTGTCCTGGAACTCTCTTTGTAGACCAGGCTGGCCTCAAACTCACAGAGATCTGCCTGCCTCTGCATCCAGAGTGCTGGGATTAAATGCATGTGCCACCACTGCATGACCAAAACAGTCTTTTGCATTATATACCAAAGGAATCCAGAACTTTACAGACAATCAATTGATTATATGAACCAAATAGGTCATGTTGAAAATGAGTTCACTGGGCCAGAAAATAAATATGTTCCTTCAATATGTTAGGTCAAGAAGGAATGTACCCTATAGGTCAGTTGCTAACATCACAATTAATTATGAAAATAGAAAGCCTGTTGTGTATGATCAGGCGAAGAAGCCCACTCTTGCTGTTATACCCAGATCATGAGATCCCCAAAGACCACTCAGGAGCCACTTCTGATGCAAACATACAAAGGTCCTTATTACAAACTCTGAGCTAGGGCCCACACATGATGCAGCAGGTCTTCTATGTGAGGCCCTGAGCCCAGGGAGAAAGTGGTTTTTATAGATTGCAGCAAGCAAGTAAGGAGGTTTTCAGCCTGGCAAGCATCTCATTGGTTGACATTTATCGGGGAATATTGTCCTTTAAACTGATTGGTTAGAGTCTGGTGCAAAACCACAAACGACTAACTTTTTAGAAGATCTGAGGAAGCATCTGGACTTTTGGTCCTTTCCTGTTTTCCAGCTGATTGGTTATTCTACGTTTGTGCCCAGTGTGCATTCTGTGGGTTTTTTTTCCTGGATCCGGAGATCAGGACTAGGTCACCCTAGTACAGACTGTGTTAGGATTCTGCTTCAATCTGTCTTCCTGTGATGTCATTGCCTACCTGCCACAGGGGGCGCGGCCCTGCCCAGGGCTATATAAAGGACAGTCCTACCTTGCCTCTCCTTCTCTTCTCTTACTCTTCTTCTTCTTCCCCTCTTTCTCTCTTCCTCTGTCTCTCTGTCTCTCTCTCTGTCTCTCTGTCTCTCTGTCTCTGTCTCTGTCTCTCTCTCCCCCCACCCCGCCGCCTCCCCCCCCCAGGGCAACCCCTCCCCCTTTTCTTCTCTCCCCATGCTCACTTGATAAACCTCATATACTCTAATATCTGGTATATTCTTATCATTCTCGTATTATTAACCATAAAACTTCGGGCTGCCATTGCCACTTCTCAACACACTACATCACAACAATCAGGCAGGACAGAGCCATGATAAGGTATTCAGATTAGAGAAGAAGTTAAAATGCCCTGTGCATGGGTGCTACGGGCTTAGATCTGGAAAATCCCAAAGATGTGACCCCCAAACCTGTTAGAGGCAGTGAAATTAGTAGCATTTGTATTCACTAGCAACAGACTCCTCAAAAGAGATCAAGAAAAACTATCCTACTTGTAATACTACAAGATTAAAAATGCCTAGAAAGAAATTAAACTTTACAAAGGTGGCAAAGCAATGATTGGCCCAACTTGAGACCCAGCCCACGGGAGAGAGCCAGCTCCTGACACTATTAATAATACTCTGCTATGCTTGCAGAGAGGAGCCCACCGTAACTATCCTCTGAGAGGCTTCACCCAGAGCCTGATTGGAAACATGCAGAGATCCACAGCCAAACAATTAGGTGGAGCTCAGAGTTAGGGAAAGCTCAGGGAGTTAGGGGAAGAATGGGAGGAAGGATTGAAGGAGCGGGAGGGGTCGGGGAGAGCATAAGATGAGCTACAGAGCGAGCAGGGCCCGGGCGCATGATGCCTCACAGAGCCTGAACCACCAGCCAAAGAGCGTGCATGGGCTGGACCTAGGCCCCCTACACATGTGTAGCAGATGAGCAGCTTTGTCATCATGTAGGGTCCCCTAAAAATGGGAGTAGGGCCTGTCTCTGACTCTGTTGCCGGCCTCTGGACCCCTATCCCCTAGCTGGGCTGCCTTGTCTGGCCTCAGTGGGAGAGGATGTGTGTAGCCCTTCTGCAGCTTGGTGTGCCAGGGTGGGTTGGTACCCATGAGAGTTTCCCCTTCTCTGATAAGAGGGGGGAGGGCGGAAGCAGGGGCAGGGGTGGGAGGGTGGGACTGGGAGGAGACGAGGGAGGGGCTTCAATTAGGCTGTAAAGTGATTAAACAAACAAACAAATAAATGGGGACGGGGGTGGGGGTGGGTGGGGAGCAGGCAGGGAAGCATTTTGCTAGAATTCCAGTGTTGGGAGGCAGAAACACGGAGATCTTACAAGCTTGCTAAGCAGTCTAGCAAGCTTTGCTAGCTTAGCTGACTCAGTGAAAGACCCTGCCTCAGAATATAACCGTGAAGAATGTGATAGGTGTTTCTCAACTTGACACCAACCTGGACACACTTGGGAAGAGGAAGGTTGAGTGGGGGAATTGCTCTCACCTGCTTTAACCTGTGGGCGTGGCTGTGGGGAGTTTTCTTGATTGCTAATTGACGTGAGAGTGCCCAATCCACTTCGAGTGCTACCATAGTCCCCAGGCAGGTGCTCCTGGGTTGCATCCTAAAGCTAGCTGAGCCATTCATGAAGAGCGAGCCAGCATGCAGCGTTTCCTGTGGCTTCTGCTTCCATTCTTGCCTTGAGTGTTCATGATGGCAGACGGTTCCCTGTGAGCCAAACAAATCCTTTCCTCTCCAAGATGCTTTGGGTCAGGGTTTTATTATTATTAATTTTTTGCTTGCTGGTTTATTTGTTTTTCTGAGACAAGGTTCTCAGAACCTTGGTGGTGAGGCCAGCCTGATCTACAAAGCCAGTTCCAGGATAGCCAACACTACACAAAGTAATCTTGTCTTGAGAAACTAAAAATTGAGCTGAGTGCGGCATTTCAGTGCTACAAACCCAGCACTCAAGAGATGAGGCAGGGGAATCTTGAAGGTCACCTTCGGCTGCATAGGCACTGTCTCAACTTACCCAACCCCCTAATGCTTCTCACTTAAAAAAAAAAAGTTTTTTGAGACAAGGTTTCTCTGTCCTGGCTGTCCTAGACTTGATTTGTAGACCAGGATGGCCTTGAACTCACAGAGATCCACCTGCCTCTGCCTCCCAACTGTGTCACTTTTAAAAATCAGAAATCTTAAAAAAAAAAAAAAAGTTTACTAAAAAAATAGGCCTAAAAACAAAAGATCCAAAATAGTACAAAGCTATGATAATCAAAAAGCATGATTTTTGGCATAAAAACAGACTTATAGACCTTTAAAAGGTATATGGACCAGAACGAGAGCAGAAATAAATCCACTTATGATAAACTTATTATTCAGAAAAACCCCAGAGGAAAGAGTAGTCTGTTCAATGAATGTTACAGGAAAACTGAATAACCACTTATACAAGAATTAAATTAGATCCATGTCTCAATACTGTATTAAAATCAACTGAAAATGGATTAAATATCGTGTGTGTGTGTGTGTGTGTGTGTGTGTGTGTGTGTGTGTGTGTCTGTTTTGACACAGGGTTCCTCTGTGTAATCTTGGCTGTACTGGACTTACTTTGTAGACCAGGCTGGCCTCAAACTCACAGAGATCCACCTGCCTCTGCCTCCCTAGTCCTGGAATTACAGGTGTGTGCCATCACACCCTGCTTAGATGAAATATGTAAATGTAAGACCTGAAAATACAAATTATTGGAAGGAAACAATAGCAAAAACCGCCATGGCATTGGCCTGGGCAGTGCCTTTTATTTTTATTTTGCGTAATTCTAAAGCTTAGGTGAGAAAAGCAAAACAGGCGAATAGGATTGCATCAAAATATAATGCTCTGGAAAGCTAGAAAAACAACACTGCAGAGACAATTTACGGAGTGGCAGAGAATATTTTCAAACCATACATCTGATAAGGTGCCGTTATCCAATGTATACGAGGAACTCAGTAGTGCAAAACAATAGCCAAGTTGTAAAGTGGAAACACACACACACACACACACACACACACACACACACACAGACACACAGATGAGTGTTGACAAGGGAATAGAGAAAAGGGCCTAATGCATACTGTTGGTGGGAAAATACATTGCTGAATCCATTATGGAGAACAATATTCAAGGTGAGAGAGAGAGAGAGAGAGAGAGAGAGAGAGAGAGAGAGAGAGAGAGAGAAAAGAAAAGAAAAAAATTCCACATGTTTCACCGATTCTACTTTTAGTGCAAATATACAAAAGAAATGAGTGTGTTGAAAAGACCAATACATTCACTGTAGAATGACCCAGGACAGTCAAGATGTGCAATTAACCTGAGTACCCATCTCTGAAGGGATGGGTAAAGAAAAATGTGGTCTATCTGCATAGCAGAATACCATTCATCTTCAAAAAGAAAATAGCAGGTTGGAGTGACCGTCCAGCCCCCAGCCCCCTCTCTGGTTTTTGAGACAGGGTTTCTCTGTATAACCTTGGCTATCCTGGACTCTCTTTGTAGACTAGGCTGGCCCCCAAATCACAGAGATCTGCCTGCCTCAGCTTCCCCGAGTGCTGGGATTAATGGCCACTTCTGAAACTCTCTAGGCAGCTAGTATAGTCTATCTGGTGAGCTCCAGGCCAATGGGAGACCATGTCTCAAAAACAAGGCCTATGACAAATTGAGGAACAACATGGAAGGCTGACCTGTGGCGTTCATGAGTACTAGGACACATATGTGCGCCCTCCACACATGACTTTGAACATATAATAAATACAAATTAAAAAAAGAAGGAGCCAGGCAGCGGCGGCGCATGCCTTTAATCCCAGCACTCAGGAGGCAGAAGCAGGTGGATCTCATGAGTTTGAGGCCAGCCTGGTTTCCAGGACAGCCAGGATTACACAGAGAAACCCTGTCTCAAAAAACAAGAGGGGGGGAGGGAATGTTGTTTGAGGCAATGTGCTGAACCTGGAGGACACTATATTAAGAACACTATATTGAAACATGCTTGAAAGAAATCCTGCAAGGTCTCATGTGTTGAGTTTTTAAAAGGTTAATCTTAGAAAGAAAAAGAAAAAGAGAGCAGAGATAAGAGGAAAACAAAACAAAACAAAATGGAAACTGAATACTCAAAATTTCATGGAGGACTAGCAAACACACCCAGGAGTTTTGATGAGGGGCTCCCATTGGTCAAATTAGGGGCAATTTCATTAAACTGAATAGTGCTAATTAGGGCACTACTGTGAGAAAAAAAAGAAAAGTGGATATTGATAGTAACCAATATAAAGAGAGGGGAAGGCTATGGATTTTTAGCCAAGTACAGAAGCGTGTGGGTATAGTGCCATGTGACAGTCCAGCCCAACAAGAGTCATGTAAGTGCTTGGATGGAAGTTCTGGGAGAGACTAGTCACAGACATGCACAAAATGTCTCTGTAGGTAAAACCCACCTGGCATTATTATTTATTTTCAGAGACAGGGGTTCTCTGTTTCTCTGTGTTACAAAGCCCTGGCTGGTCTGGACTTGCTTTGTAGACCAGCTTGGCCTCGCCAGCACGCCCGACATGGAATTGATTTTTGATGTCTAGCATGAGGTAAGAACCCAAACTGTGCAGGCATGGTGGCATACGCCTGGGAGGCAGCACTCAGGAGTCAGAGGCAGGTGGATCTCTGTGAGTTCGAGGTCAGCCTGGTCTGCAAAGGGAGTCCAGGACAGCCAGGACTACACAGAGAAACCCTGTCTTGAAAAACAAAACAACAAACAAACAAAGTCCAAACTGCCTTCTTTCCCAAAAGAGAAATCAAATTTTCCACATAAATTAAACTGCATGCTAATGTAGATATGAAAGTCCAAATTTCTTGGGAACACGGACTGTGGTTGCAGCTTTATCCTTCGCAGAGTACCTACTCAACACATGAATTGGATTAGCTGTTGTGTTCTCTTGGATTATTTTATAATTTATTGTACATTTATGGAATACTGGTGTCTGTTGGACTAATTTAAGAAAGTTTATTTTATTTTATTTTTATTTTTATTTTTTACATTTTTTTTTGTTTTTGTTTTTTTGAGACGAGGTTTCTCTACGTTATCTTGGCAGTCCTAGACTCGCGTTGTAGTCCAGGCTGGCCTCGAACTCACAGCGATCCGCCTGCCTCGGCCTCCCAAGTGCTGGGATTAAAGGCATGCTCCACAACGCTCAGTTTTGTTTTGTTTTGAATTTTTAATTTTAAAAGGAAGATGCTTGTGCATGTTTATGGGCCAAGGAAGAAGTTATTGGGAAAGGTTTGGTTTAAGAGGCATGCAAGCCCTCAGCGGTATGAGTGAATGAAGCCGGCCCATGTGGTTTCAGGTAGATGTGTGGTGAAGGTGGTTAGATTAAGGATTGCACCCACGGTGTCCCGGCTGCTTTTTGACAAGGTACTGGGAGTGGAGGGAGGCACAGCAGTAATGAAGACCAAAGACGGCCAAAGGAGCTGAGGGTGAGGCCCAAAGGTCATTTAAGGATGGTGACCAGGAGTTGCAGCGTCCCCTCGCTTCGGGCTTGGGTGGTGCTTTCCAGGGTTGAAAGACCAAAGCTGGGTTGGAAAATGCCAAAATTCTTGAGGAAAAGGATCCATAGAATTGATGTCAAGTAACACCACCCTTCAGATTCTGTTCAGTGCTCCCCCGCAAAGCTCTACGGCTTCAGCGAGCAGGTTTTAGCTTGTTTCCCACTTTCAATTGCACAGGCCTTTTAGCAGGACAAAAATAACGGGCCGTGTTAATACCAAGCTGAGCAAATCGGGGCTTGATAAGTTTTAGCTACAACATAAAACTCGTCACATGGCCCGTTTTGGCGGAGTCCTGAAAATACCCTGAAAGCTATCCGCCTATTCGCTCTGGGTTACACAGGTGAACGCCGGTCCAAGAGAACTCCGAGGACAGCCTCATATTGTTGAGTGCTCACACTGTTGAACACTTACGGTAACGGCAGTCCGGCTGGTGTCCGGTGCCCAGCTCATCACCCAGTGACCCGGCCGCGTGATGCTCACGCGCACGGTGGATCCTCCACTCCCCCCGCCCCGTCACCCTCCGCCCCCTTCCTTCGGGAAGGCAGAGGCTGTCTTAGGACGATACTCTCTGGGTTGGATTCTTTTCGCCTGAACATCTGATCGGAAGGGCGGGAGGGCGGGGAGTAGTGGGCGGAGCCGTACCTAGGCTCCGCTTGATGATTGGTTGGGAGGGGGGATTGGGCGGAGCCTCGGCGTGGTGGGCGGAAGTGAGAAGCCGCAGCTACCGCGTAAGCTTGTCGGCGCAACCGCGGGCCGCCTGAGCTAGCCGGCGCTGCTGCGTTCGGTGTCGGCCTCTGGGCCGAGTCGGGGGAAGCGGAGGCCAGGGAAGCGGGAGGCCTGCGGGGCCGGGGCGGGAGGCGAAGGTAATGGAGGCGGCGTGGCGTGGGCAGGCGGGGCGCTCAGTGGGAGGAAGGCTGGCATGGGTCGCGGAGCGCGGCGGGAGGGATGGCGAGGGCCTGAGGCTTTGCGGGCGAGGCTTGGCCGAGGGAGCGGGGAAGACCTGCAGGGGAACCGGCTGGCTTTTGAGTTCCCCACGGTCCTGTGTGGCCGGACGGGACGGGAGCCGGCTGGGCCACCCCCTGCAGAGGCTTCCTCGACGCCCTGCAAGTTCTCTCGCCCCTCTGTTTTCCTAATGCCTAACTTGTTTCGGAAGTGGACCATGCCCTCTCTGAGGGGGTGGGCTCAGTCTTAGGTGCAGCCCTCGGTTGGAAAAGAAAGTTCCGACCCACAGAGACCATTCCAAGCTTGTGTGTGTCCATCCGCTTAAACGCTTGTTTCTGCCATTTGAGGCTTTTTCACATCAATTTAGTCTTTTTTTTTTTTTTTAATCCTGTGGAGGAGGCGGAGGAGGAGGAGACTTGATTTCCCCTTACCCAAGAAGTTCCCAAGAAAGGATGGAAACGAAACGTGATGGATGCATTTAGGAATTTAGGGTCTTCTTCCCCATTTAGGCTCTTAAGGCATTCAGGAAGGGTGCAGATTCCCTATAAAGCAGGTTATGGCTGTGTATATATCGTACGTGTGTGATGTGTTAAATGGTCAAGGGTCGGTTCATTCGGGGAATCTTGTGTTGGGAGTGGTGTTGACAGCTCTGAAGAGGTAGGCACCCAGCAGGTTGCACCATCTTGTTTCCCATATATTTGGATCTCTGTCTCTCTAGGACTCTTAACTCTGAGAGATATTGTTAGTTTCTTTTTCTTAGGTTCAGGCATGTAACAAAGGTCAGCCTTCTCTGAGAAGCAAGACTATTTTTATTTCCTGAGTCCACTGCTGCGCCCCCTCCCCCCCTTTCTGGAAAAGTTACAGGGATAATCACACAGTTCTCCTTTAGTGTTTCTGTTGTGCATGGGTTAAAAGACAAAACAAAGCAAAACAAAAAAACAAAACAAAACAAAAAAAACCCAAAACCCCTTTCTTGATGGAAGCTAACATTACTTGTATTCAGGTGCCCTGCATTAATAGATAAAAGTTCGCAAGTTGTATTTAAGAAAAAAACTGACCCTAGAAAATGACTAGGCTTACATTTGGATTTTCATCTGAATTTTTCATATGAGCTGATAAATCACGTTATTTTCTACATTTTAATATTGGATTCGTTTTCTGATTTGCTTCACCAAGATACTTATTGCAAGTCTGCATATACCATGCCATGCAGCCTTTGGATAAAAAGAGACAAACAGTTGGTGACACTAGAAGTCTTTGCATAAGCAGGTGGATATTTCTAATTATGTATGCAGAAAGAGCCATGCTTTACAGCATAAAGTTATTATGCTGCTGAAAATCAGAGTTGTAATTTTTTTTGCATGCTGGTGGCATGTAATTATTAAGTTTAATTCTATATAGTTATAGTTTGTTTTGGAGACTGCACTTGCTGTATGTTTTCATGGTAATTTTTTTTTTAACCTTCACATGTCCAAAGCTTAATGAATGTTCTGGATATAGAAGACCTTTAGAAGTAATTCTAAGATTCCTTAGGCAGCTTGATTGCTGTGCTTTTGTTGTCACTTGATGAGTCACTGTCTTAATCCTTTATGCTGGGGCATCAGTTTGGATAGTTGTATGCCAACTTGACACAAGCTAGAATCTTCAGAGAGGAGAGAGGCTCAACTGAGAAAATGCCTTCATAAGATGGCTATAAGCAAGCCTGGAGGGCATTTTCTTAATTAGTGATTGATGGGGAAGGCCCAGCCCATTGAGGGCGGTGCCATTCCTGGGCTGGTGGTCCTGGGTTCTATAAGAAAGCAGGCTGAGCAAGCCATGAGGAGCAAGCCAGTAAGCAGCACCCCTCCATGGCCTCTGCATCAGCTCCTGCCTCCAGATTCCTGTCCAGTTTAAGTTCTTGTCCTGACCATCTTTGATGATAAACAATGATTTGTAAGTGTAAACCAAATAAACCCTTTGTTCCTGAAGTTACTTTGGTTGTGGCGTTTCATCCCAGCAGTAGTGACCCTGAGACAGTACTTCATGTGGTCCTGGAGGCCCTCCTTCCCTGTCCTTCCTCTTTTCCCTTCATCTTTCCCCCTACTCCACTGCCTTTCTCTTCTCCTTCCTCATCCCTTCCAGTAAGCACTTGTTGCCAAAGTCCCACCCAAGGCAGTGGTTTCATTTCTGTTTCAATGTTCTCTTCAGTGACGTCACTAATCTGAGAATACAGTTGGCTAGAGTTGGAAGTCTGTGAAGAGCTAGCTTTTGTTTGTTGGTTTGTTTGTTTGTTTCTTTCTTTTTTCTTTTTTTTCCATAGAAGACTGTCAGAGAATTTTGGGGCAAGACTTGGAGAACACTCACAAAGTCTATTACTGTCTCTGTGATCCACCCAAGGAGTATTGTTTTAGGTTCAGTGTACCTTAGTTGACTAACCCCTAAACATAGTGATAAAGCTTACTTATGTGACTTCCAGGAGTATTGGGAAAGTAAACTGAATGGATAGGTGTGATTTTGAAGGAGAAAACCTTTATAGAAGATGTAATTCCTTTCTTTGTCAAGTATATATAGATTACAAGCCGTAGCAACAGAATGACCGACTCAGCTAAGGACACGTCTCTTTAAGCTTTCAGTATAAGGGGGAAGAGCCTCAGTACCTTTCTGTAGCTTTGATTGGGTGACTAGACTTATTGCTTTGACCAGTTATGCTTTCTTGGTTACTTGTAAACAAAAATACCTTTTAAGAAGGTCATTACCTTAATGTCTTATGAGTTTAGGCTTAAAGGGCGGTTGTGGAAATCCCAAATTCATATGCGTAAGAGGAAAGAGTGGACAGTTTATTGATTTGAATACTTGTCGCAGCATTACCAAAGCTACTTGCTCAGATTACATAGACATGCCATAAAATGTGACTGATTTTCTTTTCTTGAGATACATAAGTAAAATAAGGGTGAATAGTTTGTATTATATAAAGTCAGTTTCCTCTATAGCTTTAAAATGTTATAATTTTTTTCCAAAGAGACCTTGGGCACACATATAAATAATGGGAAAGTTTTTTTGTCTGTTCATGTTTATGCCTTACATGCAAGTTTTTAATTAACTATAATTGTAAGGGTAATAAGAACTGTAATATTTAAAATTAGCTTGGCCATGTAACCATGGATTTAAGTGTTGAGGCTCTTTTCATCTAGACAGCAGTGTTTTTTTTTTTAAGCCTGAATTAGATTATTTGAAGGTAGGTTTCCTTACTCTTTATTGATAAGGATTGTCACACAGTGTGGCTGTCAGGATATTTGTCTGTTTTTCAGATGTTTCCGGACCCTCTCTTATCCCAGTCCCCCTTTCCTTGCAGACTCATGAGATGGCCACAGATGATAAGAGCTCCCCGCCGCTGCACGCCGCTGACGGTCCTCCGCGCTCGCCTGCGAGCCCTTCTCATCTCACTCACTTTAAGCCACTGACTCCTGACCAGGATGAGCCCCCCTTCAAGTCAGCATATAGTTCTTTTGTAAACCTTTTTCGTTTTAACAAAGGTAAGATTTAGTTCTAAAAATCAGAAAGTGCAGTTTTGATTCTCTGTTCCTTTCTGTGGTGTCATGCTGTGTGATTGCAAGGAAGTGAAACATTAACAAGGTGCTAGCTTTAATCTTAGGTCACCAAGTCTTTCTGTCTAAGATGGAAAAGATAACATAGCATTTCACTATATTCTGATTAATTATTTGTGTGAATTGAATTTAAAGTAGTCAAGGAGGTCTTTTAAAAGAGAAAGCATACACTGAGTGTAGTGGCGCACACCTTTAATCCCAGCACTCAGGAGGCAGAGGCAGGCAGATCTCTGTGAGTTCAAGGTCAGCCTGGTCTACATAGTTGAGTCCAGGACAGCCAAGGTTACACAGAGAAACCCTGACTCAAAAAACCAGAGTTGGGGAGGGGGAAGGCATTTTTTTCCTCACATATTTTCTGTTAATGTGCTTCAAGTTAGTCAAGCTTACAGAATGAATTCATTTTGAGGAGGGTGTTAGTAACAAAAAGATTTTAATTAAAGCAATAAAGTAAACAGAACAATACCTGGTTTATATATTTCAAAACGTAGAAGGTTTCAGCAGGCATATTGAGGCTTACAATCATTAGATTGAGTTGTAAATGATATCAAATAAATGATCAGATAATTTAAAAATAAGTTATTGAATATTATGTTGTTTGTTTTTTTTTAAACCAGATTTTAAAAAGCCAGGATCCCTTAATTTGCTGCCCCCTCTGCCTTCCCCTCCCATCCCCCCACCCCCACTTTTCTTTTGAGACATGGCTCAAAAATACGGCTTATTTTTTAGCCTAGGCTGACTTGCAAAATACTGTGGTAGCCTTGGACATGAGGCCATCTTTATGCATTAGTCTCCCGAGAGCTAGGATTGCAGGAATGAGTTACCATGCCTCAATCATTTGTCTTTATTGTTTGAAATGTGTTAGAAGATATTCTTGTTTTTAGGACCTTGATGGGATTTGGCAGTTTCACTCAGTAGACCTTTCTTTCTTTCTTTTGAGACAGGGTTTCTCTGTGTAGCCTTGACTGTCCTAGACTCACTTTATAGACCAGGCTAGCCTTGAACTCACAGGGATCTGCCTGCCTCTGCCTCCCAAGTGCTGGGATTAAAGGTGTGCCTGGCTTTCTTTCTTTTTCTTTTTTCTTTTCTTTCTTTCTTTCTTTTCTTTTTTTGGAAATAGGGTCTTAACTGGAACTTCCTATGTAAACTTCCTATGTAAGCTGGCCTCAAACTCAAAAAGACCTGCCTGCCTCTACCTTTTAGTCCTGGGATTAATGGTATATGCCACCACATGTGGCCTTAAGTAGAAATTTTAATAGAACTAGCTCAATTTTACTAACAGTTTTGTTATCCAAGATAATATTTTACATTTAGTGTCATAATATAGTAAATAATCTTTATATACTTAGGAAGGCTTTTAGCACCTGCTGTGCTGGGCACTGTTTGAATAACAAAGAGAAAACTCTCCCATTAAACTGATTAAAAAGGTCAAGATTTTGTGTAAGGTTGGCAATTGTATTTCCTTTAGTGTGCTTAAAAAATTTCAAATGAAAAGTAAACCATAGGTTGAAGAGATGGCTCAGTGGTTAAGAGCACTCACTGCTCTTCCAAAGGTCCTGGGTTCAATTCTCAGCACCCACATGGCAGCTAGCACCTGTCTGATACTGTCTTCTCGTGTGCGTATGTACATGTAGACAGAATACCTATATACATAAAAAAGTATAAATAAATAAATATTAAAATAACTTAAAAAAAAAAAGAAAACCAAACAATATATGTATATCATTGGAATGTAATTTCATCTTGGTTTTTTACTTCTTCTTTTTTTTCTGAGACATGGTTTTACTGTGTAGCCTGGGCTGTCCTGGACTCACTTTATAGATCAGGCTGGCCTCGAACTCACAGCGATCCACCTGCCTCTGCCTTCCGAGTGCTGGGATTAAAGGCATGCGCCACCACGCCCAGCTACTTTTTCTTTAAAATATTTTAAAATTAAAAAGGGTTTCTTTTCACTTTCAGTTATGTGTATGCATATGTTTTATGTGTGAGCACCTGAGGAGGTGAGAAGAGGATCAGAGCTCCAGGTGGTTAGGAGCTGCCTGGCATGGGTGAACTAGGCTCCTTTGCAGGAGCAGTACATACTCAGTCATGAATATAATACATGAACATAGTGTCTGAAGTGTCTTATCTGTCACCTTCTCCTCATGGAACTCCAAGCCTTAGGTTTTCAAGTAATACCAAGTTTCCTTTGTGACACCCTTATGACAGAGAGAGGAGACGGAAGCCAAGGAGAGCAGCAGTCTCCGAGTGCAGGTTGGTCCAGCCCACAGCTCCCTTCAAGGACACAGTCTGTGAGGTCTCCCGTACCTTATAAAAAGCAGCTCAATGAGGAACTCCAGCGGCGCTCTTCAGTGTTAGGTAAAACAGCATTTATTCCTCTTTGTGTGTGAATTTTCATCATTATGTGTTCTAGGTTATATGCTGACTGTTCCTGTTACTTGGAGCAGTCAAGTACTCTGTAGAATAAATAAAACTTACTTAGGTGATAAAAGTATTTTTCAACACCTGGAACATTCTTCATCATGTCATTAAACTTCTATTATGTAAGCACTGATGCCTTGACTGAATTTTGATTAATTGCTTGCTTGGGTTTCAGCAGAGAACACTTTGCCACATCCCCAGGAGAGCACAGGTTAGTCCCAGCTTTACAGATGGGATTTTGCACCTATTCTTGGAATGCTAATGGAGGGTGATGTGCATGCCGCTGGCTGCAGGACACTGTCAGACTCCATTGCTCATTGCTCTTGGCCTCTGTCTTCGTTGGGGTGCACACTGTCCGTGTGGCTGGGTGCCCGGTTCCAGCTTGTTTTTCATCTTGTTCTACATGGTCACCTCATTCGTTTTCATGCTCTTCTGATGGCTGTAGCCTGGGGATCTGAGGGACCAGCTGGAGGCGGCTTGTTTTACTGCTGTTAGCCCGCTAAGCTCAGGGAAGTGGTTTGCTCAGCTCCAGGTGATGGAAGGGCCGTGGTAGTGATTCCATGGGGAAGAGAGGTTGTAGCGTTGGGACTCAAGCGTCCCTAAAGCCCATATCTGTCCTGCCTGTTCACTCCCTTCCGTGAGATACTTGAGTGGCCAGTAGTTGTGGTGGTTGGCAGAAGGAAATTCTATTGATTGTTGAGGCATTTCTTACTAGAAGGAGGTGGAAGAAGAATAAAAGAGGAGGTTTTGCTGAAGGCCCAGAACAGCTGGCTGTGTCACCCCCACATCTTAGCCACCTTAGCAGCCGCCTCAGCCCAGGTTGTATCATTTTGAAAGGAAGAGCTGGGAGATGGGGCAGAGAACTTTCTTCAGCCCAGATGATCCAAGTTCATCCTTAACCTTATTAAACTTCCCTTAGTTCTTAAACCTGACCCCTGGCTTAGGGGGATGAGGCAGGAGGATTGCAGGCTTAGTCAGCCAGGAAACATTAGCAGGTTCCAGACCAGTGCAGGCTACACAGTGAGACCCTATCTTAGAGAAAGTAGCAAAAACACATTAGAGCAGCGAAACCTGCCCCCATGGCAACACTGTTAATGTTTGAGGGTGATAATCTGACTAAATCCTATGCTGAATTAAAACGTTTTTATGTGGAAGCTTTTATTTATTTCCTTTCCCTTGTTGAACTCAGCAATTAGTTTTTCGCCTAATGCTAAGCTATCCTTTGCTGCAGAGGGTGGATGGAGAAATGGGTCAAAGAGCAGCCTGAATTTCCTCACTTGTAAAATTGAGGGCTTGGACTGGACTCCAGTCTGCCAGGGGTTGCAGAGATGTAGGTAGCCAAAGTTTGCTTTTGTTGTTATGATAAATTTGAACTACTTCTTCGTTCACTGTGATTCCTGCTTTCCTTTCTGTCTACCGGGCCCACTCCTTGGGTTTTACCTGGGAGGCCTTTGAACCTCAGAAGTTTGGGACTGTTTAGTCAGATACGTTTTTTTTTCCTCACTAAGCATCTAATTCTACAGTTTGGCAGTTCTCCTATCTTAGGGAAGTTGTTTGATTTCTAGCATCCATTTTGCATAAGCAGTAGCTAACGTTATATGTGTAGGGGCAGTCATCTCTTTCACCGAGGTCAAGCAGGGTCTCACTGCTCATACTTTCCCAATGGAGGAAGATATTAATACTCTTCTTTTCCAAGCAGCTGAGTACAAAAGACTTCACAGGTTTTTCGAGACAGGGTTTCTCTGTGTAGCCCTGGCTGTCCTGGACTTACTTTGTAAACCAGACTGGCCTCAAACTCACAGAGATCCAGCCTCCCAGAGTGCTGAGATTACCAGGCATGGACCACTCCCTACTGTGGAGTCTATTTTTTAATAATTTTTGAGACTCCCCCACAAAATTTAGTTGTTGTAATATGTGTTAGTAACAGTATATCTGAGGTATTTGCTGCAATTAAGATAATTGTAGTTTAGATGAGGCGTTATTTTAGTGGTTAAACTGCCTTAAGAACTTTTGAGCAGCCGGATGTGGTGGCACACGCCTTTAATCCCAGCACTGGGGAGGCAGAGGCAGGTGGATCTCTTGTGAGTTCGAGGCCAGCCTGGTCTACAAAGCAAGGCCAGGACTACAAGAGAAATCCTACCTTGAAAAACCAAAAAGAAAAAAAAAAAAAAAAAAAAAAAAAGAAAGAAAGAAAGAAAGAAAGAAATTTTGATGCATTTATCAATTGTTCATTCTTTGCAAGCCCTATTTTCTCCCCACCCAACCAAAACAAAGTACCTATTAGAAAACCAGCAAATAGTGAGAGAGATGCAAAGTGGGATATTTTCCATTTTATAGTAATTTACCTTCTCTATAGGACATATCTTCTAGATCTCCAAGTAGATGACTAATACGCTAGGCAGTTTCAAAGTGTACATTGAAACCTATAATAAAGTTTACTTTATAAATTATACCAAGAGATTAATAACAGCAATACTAAACTAGCCCAGTTGCAACAGTATAATTAAGTCATGTGAATGTAGTCTGCTTCCCTTGAGCTAAGACAGATGTTAATATTTTCAGACTAAGTGACTGAGGGTAACTGAAACCTTGGAATGTAAAAATGAGATGGAGAGGAATTATGTAAATTAGGGGGACCCCATAGGTTGTTAGTATAAATGGTTAATGTGCTTAAACTAATAAGGATGCTCATCCTTTTCTGTCAAGCCACCTTCATTTTCCCCAAAGATTTTTGAAACTGCTGTATCCAAGAATAACTAGATACTTCATTTGTGATTTTGGTCTTCAATAAGAAAAGAATAGGTGGTAACTATGGTAGTCCTACTCCATTCTGATTACAAAGCTAGAATTTGGGCTTGTTTTATTATTAGTGGATGTGGCTTATATTGTTACTGCAAATGTAAGTGATCTCTTCCAGTGTGCAATTGCAGGCTTGAGGAGGTGGTGAGTGTGGGTGTGGGTGCAAGGGAGAGTTAGAACTTTGATAGTTTAATCTGCTTGGATATTGGTCATTTTTTTTGCCATCCTGGATCTCCTGCAACGCTTGCTGGCATCTTTGGAGGGCTGGTTTATCCAGTGTCGTTCTGTAGACATGAACAGTTTGGTCCTATTGCTTACCTATTTGACTTTTGAATCCATCTTAAACTAACCCTCTGGGATTGCCTTTCTTCTGTTCAGTGTCTGTCAGGTGTCTATTATTTATTTGGCTGGAATAAAGTGTGCAAGAAATCATTAATGAATTCTGGGCATGCAAGTGATGCTTCCATTTCAACCCTCAAAACCACCAGCTATTTCAGAGAGTTTTTTTGTAGCACTTAAGTGCATGTAAAATAGTGGTTCATATGTAATAAGATGTTTTTCAACTTCTTACTCTTGATAAAGATCAGTTTTAATTCTCAATCAGAATTAATGGCTTGGAGAACATATGCATGCTGACAATAGGGATGATTTGTATTATATATAGCGCGCACACACACACGCACGCACATACACACACACACCTCACACCACACCACACAGAATGCTTGATTTGATATGGTTACTAGAAACTATTAAAATTCAGTTCTTTTTTTTTAAATCTGACTCAGACTCCAGAAGGAAAGCAGAACCAGCCTTTGGAGGTCATGACCCACGAACAGCTGTTCAGCTTCGGAGCCTCAGCACAGTATTGAAACGGCTCAAGGAAATCATGGAAGGGAAAAGCCAGGTACTGTTGAGGGCCTGTGGGAGATGTTTTATTAAGCACTCAAGGAAGTCATGCCATCCCCATTGACAATGGCATGTGTCACTTGAATGGAAGTTTACTACTTCCTCTGATTCTGGACAGAGTTTCACATACAAATTCTTAATTTTTTTTCCTTTCTATTCAGTGTTGGTTTATTAGGCCAAGGTTAGTACATATTCTCATCTGTCGTTGCTTCAACAAACTTTATTGTTTTTGTTCATAAGTAGGGCTCAGGTTTTGAGTTTTTTTTTTTTTTTTCAAGACAGGGTTTCTCTGTGTAGCCTTGGCTGTCCTGAACTTGTTTTGTAGATTGGGCTGACCTCAAACTCACAGCGTTCCACCTGCCTCTGCCTCCCCGAGTGTTTGGTTTGCAGGCGTGCAGCACTCCGCCCAGCCTCAGGCTTCCTTTTGTCCCCTAGATGTCAGGGTTGTATTATAACTCATCCTAAGTCCGTATAGTTTTGTGAGCATACACTATAGTCCCTGTAGAGTGTTGTGAGTGTGCCACTCTCTCTTACACCACAGTCCCATGTTCTGTGTGTCCTTGTACTTAATACTCTGTCTGAAGTTATTATAGGTTTAGCATAAGTGCTGTTATCAAGTGATTATAAGTCCAGTTTTTTTTCTTCAATATTATCTTGGTCATTTTAACCTGTTGCATTCCATCTGAGTTTTAGAACTAGCTGGCCATCTGCAAAAGACAGCATCTAAGATTTCATTTACCATTGCAACTTACTACTCATTTTTAAGACCCCATCACTTATTTTTGTTGTTGTAGGACAGTGACCTGAAGCAATATTGGATGCCAGATAGCCAATGTAAGGAGTGCTATGACTGCAGTGAAAAATTTACAACCTTTAGGCGCAGACACCACTGCAGGCTGTGTGGGCAGATTTTCTGCAGTCGTTGTTGTAATCAAGAAATCCCTGGAAAATTTATGGGTTATACAGGTAAATGCATTTCCTTGATAGCATATTTAAAAGTCAAATTATGAAATAGTTAAATAGAAGGCCATTAATTAATTAATTAAGCCATTTAAAAAAATTGGACTTTATTTCTAAGGTAGTGGGGTATAATAGCAAGAAAGAGTGAGACACAGCTCTGATTTTAAGAACTTCTGTTTGAATAGTAGAAGAGGTGAGAATATTCATAAATAACTAGAGTAAAAATCTAGATTTAAAAATCTATAGCAACATAGTTTTAAATTTATGCTTCCATAAAGTTTTTATTCCCAAAGTAAAGGTTGCCCTGACTTACATGATAGTTGGCAAATTGTGTTTTATTCATATTCTTTCAATGGGAATGTAGTGAAATTGTATTAATGGGGAAAGTTCAAGGATGTTGAACAATGGCAAGTGGATTTATGCAGTGATTTGGGAGTGGAAGGTAGGGACTGTTTTTGTTTTTCTTCAACTAGTCTTGACCTTATACTCTTCCTGTCTTAGTTGTACAAGTGCTGGTATCCAGAGATGCATCACCACCCTGGCAGCTTAAAATTTTATTTATGTATTTGTTTGTTTGTTTATGATACTGGGTATCAAACCCGGAACCTTTTGCATTTAGGCAATGTTACATCCTCAGCTCAAGAGAAGGTGCTTAACATGTTTCTCATGTTATTTTAATTACTATAAGATGATCTTTTTTTTTTTTTTTCCTTCTGTGGTAGCCTTGGCTGTTCTGGACTTGCTTTGTAGACCAGGCTGGCCTTCAACTCACAGCGATCCACCTGCCTCTGCCTCCTGAATGCTTGGGTTAAAGGTGTGCTATCACGCTTGGCTGTATTCTATTTTATGTGTTTTGCTTGCAAGTATGTCTGTGCACCAACTATGTGTTGAGTGTTCACAGAAGTCAGAAGACGGGATTGGATCCCCTGGGGCTGGAGTCATGGATGGTTCTGGGAATTGAACCCGTGTCCTGTTCAAGAGCAACAAGTGCTCTTAACCACTGAGACATCTCTCTAGCCCTTTCATTAATGTGTTTAAATGGAATCTAATTAGAGAACCAGTTTCAGAGCCAATTCAGGAAACTTATCCCTAAGATATTGTGTCTATAAAAGTGTTCTTGCCCTGGATCTGGATCTGTTCGGGGTCTCTGGAGGAATGGAACCAATGGGTGGGGCGACAGGTTTACCTGTAGTCAAGGAACCGACTCAAATGCTTGTGCAGCCGGGAAGTCTGAAGTTAGCAGGGCTGGTCAGCAGGGCAGAAACTAGGGTTTCCATCTGACAGTGCTGAGACAGAAGTTTTTTGATTTTGGAGACTAATCTTTGTGCTTGAATCCTCAGCTGATTGGCTGAGAGTCATACTGTGGATGGTAATCTGCTGTACTTAAAGTTAGCCATAAGTGCTAGTAACACTGGAAAAACAGGGAAGCCAAGTGAGCTTCAACCCTAGTGTTTGACCAAAACTTTGTTTAGGGCTTAACTTAAGAGTAGCCCTTGCAAGTGGAAAATATGTGTTTGACAGTTACACACTTATACCCTGAATACATATAAAATACCTGACTATTTATACATATGTGTGGTGGCACACTCCTTTAAGCCCAGACTCAAGAGGCAGAGATAGGTAGATCTCTCTGAGCTTGAGGCCACCGTGGTCTATGTAGTGAGACATAGTCTCAAAAAATAGAAAAGAAAAATCAATGAATTTTATGCAGAAAATTAAGCTGCTATTATTGGTGGTAATTGCAGTAATACTTGCATTTATCATATGGTTTTTACTTACATATGTGTCGGTTGCCTCCAGTGAACTATACATTCTGTGATGGTGAGGACATGTCTCACAATTCTAGCATGTGTTCATCAGTCCTTGGCCGGTGAATGAACATTCTTCATGTACTGAAAGCTTCTGTGGTGAGGCTGCCTCTGCTTTAGTTTTAACGGTTGACTGGTTAAAGGAATTTATTCTTTATAGTCTAGCTTAGCCTTTGCTGTGGTAAAATTGATGGTCTTTCTGCAGATAGAAGTTTCACTTCCTTACTGTAGTCCATTTTGGTCAGTGGTAGTGATTATCATAGTGCTTTTATTTAACCTAAACTGAAGTTCACTTTGTCTTGTTACTGTTTCCTGAGTTCTGATTGAAATGGGTGCATTTTTCTTTTTTCTTTTTGGTTTTTGCAGACAGTGTTTCTCTGTGTAGCCTTGGCTATCCGGGACTCACTCTGTAGACCAGGCTGGCCTCGAACTCACAGCGATCCACCTGCTTCTGCTTCCCAAATGCTGAGATTAAAGGCGTGTGCCACCACTGCCTAGCTGGATGTATTTTTCTTTATTGAGTTTGAATAGATGTCATCTACTAAGTTGTAATGTTAGGAATTAGTGATGTTTTACTTATATATATATGTATATACATATATATCTTGATAAAACAGACATATAATAATAATAACAATAGTTATTATTTTTTGGTTTTTTGAGACAGGGTTTCTCTGTGTATCCTTGACTGTCTTGGACTCACGTTGTAGACCAGGCTGGCCTGGAACTCACAGAGATTTGCTTGCTTCTGCCTCCCCAAGCACTGCAATTATAAAAGGAGGCAATAAAAGTTAGTTTAGTATACTTGTTAGTAATTTATGGCAAAATATAGTACATTGAACTTTTAGAAATATTTTGTATCACTTCAGATTTTTTAATATTAATGAGAAAGTATAATTGACATAGAATTAGTAAATAACAAGTTATTTAGTGATCAGTTAAAGTTATATATAATCTTGATACTTGGTTGGCTAAATTCTGAGAACTGCATCCCTAGGAACTTTTGTCCTTGTGTGAGTCATAGTGTATCCTTGGGAGTAACTAGGTAGTAAGTTGCTGCCAGTGAACTGTAAAATCTGTAATGGCAGGAAATGGTCTCCTCTTTAGCAAAACTGACATTATCAAGTCATGAAACAGCCGGCCTGACCACAAAGCTTTCATTCATTGAAGAACGTCCATCAGACACACCTTTTCCTCCTGGTACTTGAGCCCCAGTGTCATGCCTCCCAGCCGATTCCTGAAGGCCTCATCCTGTTGCCCCCACCTACCAGAAGGCCTTATTTTCCACCTCCATGTACCAGGTGTATGCTACCATGTGCAACTTGTCTCGTGTTTAAGATTGTGGTACTTACTCTGTTGCCCAGGCTGTGCTTCTGTAGTCTTCCAAGTACCAACATGGGCCCTCAAAACAGTAAGCTCTTTTTTTAGTAAGTAGAAAAAAATTGATTAAAAATATAGCATAGTAAAGATAGAAACTAGTGACATAGTTATTCATCATCAAGTGCTATTTATATTCATAAATCAATTTTTATGATTATGTGCCTTATGGTTTTGTGACTTACAGATCAGTAGATTTATTTAAATGAACCTCAGCAAAAATGGGAATAATATGCTACCTATAACATTATGATGGCTATTGCAGCAGGCAATAAGAAATTTTTAGGCCCACTATAATCTTACAAAACCACTGGTGTATAGTGTGGCCTGTTGTTAACTAAAATGTCAGGTGGCACATGGTGTATTTTGCCTTTTAGCACACCAAATTATTATGGAGTCACACAAAACTGTTTTATAAAAATGAGGTAGAAATGGAACTTATTTTGGGACAGGACTGTGTCCTAAAAAACAGGTTTAGAGTATTAAGGAACCCTGTTTGTCCTCCAAGGAACTATCTCTGTGGTGTTACAGGTTGAAGTCAGGGCTTCATGCACTCTAGGCAAGCACTCTGTCACTTAGCCACACTCTTTGTTAGAACATTTCATGTCCATTTCACTATGAATGTTTCTTTTAGTTTTATTCCTATATGTCATATTATATGTAAGTCCATTAGTTTTAAACTGTACACTAGTAGATGGAGTAAATCTTTTTTTTTTTGTTTGTTTGTTTTTGTTTTGTTTTTCGAAACAGGGTTTCTCTATGTTATCTTGGCTGTCCTAGACTCACTTTGGAGACCAGGCTGGCCTCGAACTCAGAGCGATCTGCCTGCCTCTGCCTCCGGAATCTTATATATATTCCCTATGCCTAGATGAAGAGCTGCATGGCGGCTGAGAGAGGGGGAATTAGTCTTCCTCAGGCCAGGCCAGGCCCCCTCATAGGTTATCTAATTGGTCAGTCCTGAACACATGCAAACAACACTGAATACATCAGGCTGGGTTTGTGTGTGTGTGTGTGTGTGTGTAAGAGTAATTAAAGAAGAGTCATTGTTCTGAGAGGGAGTTGAGGGACATGGGATGTGGGGAGGGAGGAGCGGAAATGATGAAAATACAGTACTCCTCTATGAGGTTCTCAAGGGTTTTTTAAATTTAAAAAATGTACACTATTCTGAGCTGGGCGGGGCAGCGCACGCCTGTAATCCCAGCACTTGGGAGGCAGAGGCAGGCAGATGTCTGTGAGTTTGAGGCCAGCCTGGTCTTCAAAGAGAGTCCAGGACAGCCAAGACTACACAGAGAAACCCTGCCTCGAAAAACCAACCAACCAAAACAAACAACAACACCCCCCCCCCCCAAAACCCCAAAACAGAAAACAGTGCGCTGTTGTGGAGACCATTCTCCAGGGCTTCACGAGGGAAGACCTTAGTGTCTTTCCCTCCCTACTTGTTGCCTCTGGAAAACAGGTTGTTTTTGGTGTGTTAGTTATTTACTATATTGAAATCTTTTTTTTCACTGAAAGAAGGAATGTTATAGAAACATCAGGTCTACCTTATTTTTCTACCTTATTTTTTATCTGCCTCTGTTAGATCCCTCTTTGCATGAATACATTTTTAAAAAAATGATTTTGTTTGTTTTTCGAGACAGGATTCTCTCTGTGTAGCTCTGACTGTCCAGGACTCGCCTTGTAGACCAGGCTGGCCTTGAACTCACAGCGATCCGCCTGCTAATGCCTCTTGAGGGCTAGGATTAAAGGCGTACGCCACCACTCCTGGCGGGGGGGGGGGGGGGGGGGAGAATATTCTTACAGCCATGATTTTCTGTTACTATTATTGGGTTAAATTTTCCTACCTGTTATAGATATTTGAAGTAATTGGGATGCTTGGATGAATTATTGTAGTAATAAATCTACCATGACAGCAGAGCCAGCCCTTGTCTCATTTATTTAAAAAGTCTTTTTGTAGATCTTCACTTGAAGGCACTTCTTTTCTATTAAAGTGTGCATTAACACAAAGATTTGAAATATTTTATTAAGTGATATTTCTTATTATTTCTTATAATTCTTATTATTTCTCCTTCTAGGAGACCTCCGAGCATGCACGTACTGTAGAAAAATAGCCTTAAGTTACGCTCATTCCACAGACAGTAATTCCATTGGCGAGGACCTGAATGCTCTTTCCGACTCAGCGTGCTCTGTGTCTATACTTGATCCAAGTGAACCTCGGACACCTGTTGGGAGTAGAAAAGCCAGTCGTAACATATTCTTAGAGGAGGATTTAGCCTGGCAAAGGTACTGTCACTTGAACATGATTTGATTTAAACTCGAGAAATGCTTAGTCCTGTGGCCTGTTTTTCATTTTCATTTCTTTTTAAAAAATATTTATTTACTTTATGTATGAGTGCCCAATCTTCATGTACACCTGCATGCCAGAAGAGGGCATCAGATCCCAGTATAGATGGTAGTGAGCCACCATGTCATTGCTGGGAATTGAACTCAGGACCTTTAGAAGAGTAGGCAGTGCTCTTAACTGCTGAGCCATCTCTCCAGCCCCTGTTTATTTCTTTTTGTTACCTGCAAATTTACTATCTTTTCCAGATAATGTACAGAAGGATAATAGATGTTTATGGATAGTGATTATATTAACATTCAAATATAAGTACACGAGGGGAGAGTTTTTATATCTTTCTTAAATTTGCTATTCTACTGGAACCGAGAACAAATATGTGGCACGTGCATGCAGTTGGTTGAATAGGCAACAGAAGCCATTGATGTTAGTAATTCCTAAGATCTGTATTTGTTTCCAAATACGTTCAGATTTTTTTTTCCTTCTAAAGGAGTATTTGATGTGTTTATGTCTGCATATGCTTTGCTGGCAGATTGTAGATATATACACTTCTTTGGAAGTTACCTAGAATTCTTTACATTGGAATCCTAGGTTCATCAGTTTCTGATATTTTCTTTAGTGGAATAATCTTTTTACACATAATCCCTATTTTTCCCATGTCAATGAACTTAGAGTTTTAACTAACTTTTCCTTTGTTGTTGTTGTTGTGTTTGTTTGTTTTGAGGCTGAGGCAGGGTGTCTGTGTGTAGTTATGGCTGTCCTGAAACTCACTATGTAGACCAACCTATCCTCTAACTCACAGAGATCCACCTGCTTCTGCCTCCCAAATGCTGGAATTAAAGACTTGTGCCACCACCACACTCAGTTTAACTAACATTTTCTGGTGAGTAATTTTCTTAGTTACTTCTTAACAAAGAGAAGAATTAGTATATTGTATATCTAAAAAGAAAGAAATGAATACAACTACATTCAGCATATGTTAACGCAGGCATAGAGTAAAAAAGAAAGTCACAAACCATATATGCACTAAGATTCTATTTATATAATGTTCAGAAATATATAAATGATGGCAAATGCCCAGGGATATAAATGCTGTGGTTATTAGTTATTTGTCTTGTTGCTCTAACAAAATGCCCAACAGAAGCAACTTACAGAAGAGAGGGCTCGTTTCAGTTTACAGTTGAGGGGTGCAGTCCCTCGTGGCAGGGAAGGTATGGGTGACAGCAAGAAGAGGAGGTGCTAGTCCACAGGCAAGAAACAAGAGAGCGCTGAGTGCTGTGCTCAGCTCCATTGCCCCCTTCATTGAGTGTGGGGCCCAGTGTATGAGGTGATACTACCCACATGGTCTTTCCACTTCAGTTACTCTAATCTAGATAATCCTGCACAGATGTGCCTGGAGATTGTGCCAGTGCTGATGGACAGCCAAGATTAATCATAATAGTGATTAGCTGGGTGCAGTGGTCCATGCCTGTGATCCTAGTTCTCAGGGAGGCAGAGGCAGGAGGATCTCTGTGAGTTCAAGGCCAGCCTGGTCTACAAAGTGAGTCCAGGACACCCAAGGCTACACAGAGAAACACTGTTTCAAAAAACAAATAAAACAAAAAAAGGTGATAAACATAAAATTTATAATACTGGTTACCTTTGGTTTAGGGAAACGCATGGTACTGGGTAGGAGAACACAGGCACTTCAAAGTAGTCATAGTTGAGTTTTTTCTTAAGTTGCTTGATGGGTCTTTTGATGTTTGTAGCGTCACAGTTATATTTTGCTTTATATTTTATGAACGTAATTGATTCTGTATTTACCAAAATATTATGGAGATTAGATTTTCACCTTTTTAATTATTTTAATTAGCAATGCCTTGTATTTGTGTATTGTCCAGCTCTGAATTGACAAGTGTGACTTAATAAAACAAATGAGAGACATAAGATGGACCTCAGAGATCGAGTACTAGTTCAGTTTTAGGCTCTATGTTAACAGTCTCATATTCCATTAAGTCATCACATCCTTTTGGTAGGAAATACTTTTTCTTTTTTGACAGATGTAAGTGCTAAAGTTCAGAAAGCTTAAGTAATGAACCCAGTAGTAAGGGATGTAGAGCTGTGCTTGGACCTCTGCTGTCTGATTATTTGGTGCTCTTCTTGCAGGTTGTGTGACTGAGAATTTTGGAGCTCAGTTTTTTTTTTTTTAAAATCCAAATCACTTCCATTTTGTATATGTGAAATGGAAATGAGTTTTTCAACCCACCTATTCAACTAAATTTGGTGTTTTATTGACATTTAGTACACTTAAAACATTATCATTTTTTGATATTTATACTAGAGATAAAACTGTACTTTCTTTTTTTTTTTTTTTTTTTTTTTTTTTTGAGACAAGGTTTCTCTGTGTAGCCTTAGCTGTCCTGGACTCACTTTGTAGACCAGGCTGGCCTTGAACTCACAGAGATCCACCTGCCTCTGCCTTTCAAGTGCTAGGATTTAAGGTGTGCTCCACCACTGCCCAGTGAAACTGCACTTTTTGCCTCAAATAAAGTAAGGAATGAAATGAATTGTATATAATCTTATTGTTGTAGGGAAAGATACTTAATTTGATTTTAAATGTTAAAGCATTTATTGTAGCCCCAAATGATCCCAGTATTTTAATTTCCTTTATATAGTTTGATTCATCCGGACTCCTCAAATAGTGCTCTTTCAACAAGACTTGTGTCTGTTCAAGAGGATGCTGGGAAGTCTCCTGCTCGAAACAGGTAAACTGCCATTAAAAACAAAACAAAACAAAACAAAACTACTCTGTTTGACTTTTAATTATGTCCGTAGTAATGAGAACAGGCAGACAAATAGTGAGATTGCTTCAAAGCTCTGTTAGGCTACTTTTTCTTCTTTTTTTTTGGTAGTTCTTTCATTCTTCGGTAGCTCTTTCAGATATTCTCTGATGATGTCAGATGTTGGAACCTAACTTCTGTCTTCTAGTTTAGTATAATGGCCTGAGGGATGTGAGAAAGTAAGCCATGTAGGCAGTCTGTGAAAACGTGTACCAAGAAACAGAGCAGCAGGTTCTTGGAGCACACCTGGCTAGGAATATAAGAAGTCCTATGTGCTGCAGTAGAGTGTCTCAGAGTGAGTGAGTGGTCTTAATTTTGTTTTGTTTTTTGAGACAGGGTCTCTGTGTAGCCTTGGCTGTCCTGGACTCACTTTAGACCAAGCTGGCCTCGAACTCACAGTGATCCACCTGCCTCTGCCTCCCAAATGCTGGGATTAAAGGCATATGCCACCACACCTGGCATGGTCAGGATGTTTTAATCTAGTCTAAGATGAGGAGCTTTTGTAATAAAAGAGTGTTTCAATTGATTTATAAAACTTGAAAATTGTAAAAACCAAAAATTTAAAAATAGGGAAATAAGTGCCAATATATTTTCCATTAAGACATACTTACTTACATTTTGCCTTTTTATTTTGACACATTTTATATAATAACATATTTAACAAACTATCCAAAAGTAATGCCATCATTTTCTTACTTTTTTCGGTTAATAGATGAAACTCACTCTGCAGTCCAGGCTGGCTTCTAATTCATATTCCTCCTGTGTCCACTTCCCACGTGCTGGGGCTGTAGGCATGAGCTACTGTACCTGGCTGAGGATTCCTGTTTGTTATTATTTTTTTAATAGCAGTTTTGGCTTCAGAGTATAATTGAGCAGAAACTTGTAATCATATAACTTGTATGTAGAAACAGTCGATTTCTTTCAGTTAGTAAAATGTGCTTCTGTATTCATAGTGTCTGTTCATAGCTTACTACTTATATCTCTTTTTTGCTCTGGCATATTCCATTTTCTAGATGTGCCATAGTTTATATGACTTCACCTCCTGAAAGACATCTTGGTTGATTTCCATGTTTTGGCAATTATATAGAATGTTGCGAACATCTGTGTGCATTTTTTTTGTTTCTATTTTTCTGAGGGGACAGAGTCTCACTGTGTTGCTCTGTCTGCCCTGGAGCTCATAGAGATCTGCCTGTTCCAGCCTCCTGAGTGCTAAGATTAGGTTCAGGTCCCTGTACTCAGCTCTCTGTAATTATGTTGTATATGGATGTAGTTTTAAGTTCACTTGCATAAGGACCAAGAAGCATGATTGCAGGATCATCTTTAAAGAGCGCGTTTAATTTTGTAAGGGATTACCAAATGTCTTCCAAACTGGCAATGGCGTATTACGTTTCCACAGGCTGTGGAGTTCCTTTGTTTTCCCATCATTGCCAGCATTGGTGCTACCAGGGTTTTGTAATAGGCGTGTAGTGGTGTTTCATCATTGTTCAATGCTGCCATTTCCTGATATGAATTGAACTTTTCGTTTGCTTACTTACCATATATCTTCTTTGCTTTGCCCGTTGTCTGATCATGTTGTTCATTTTCTTCATTGTTGAGTTGTAAGAGTTTGTTTTGTTTTTTGTCTTTGTTTTTTGAGACTGGTGTTTCTCTATGTAGCCCTGGCTCTCCTGGACTCGCTTTGTAGACTAGGCTGGCCTGGAATGCAGTAATCTTCCTGCCCCTGCCTCTTCCCAGTGCTGGGATTAAAGGCCTGCTGACTAGAACTTTTTTCTCCCCTTTAATGTATTTTGAATAAGAATTCTTTATCAAATGTATCATTTGCAAATATTGTTTTGTGGTGGCTTGTCTTTTCATTTTTTTTACATTGTTGTTTGCAGAACTTAAGTACTTAATTTTACTTGGATTGTGCCTTTGGTGTTCTGTCTAAAGAGATCGCACTATATCCAAGGCTGACTAGGTTTTCTCCTGTGTTAATCTTCTTGGTGTTTTTCAGTCTTGTGTTTTACATTTTGTTTTTTGGCTCATTTTAAGTATGTGTCCATCCATTTGGTCTAGTATCATTTATTGAACAAATCATCCTTGCTCGTCTTTTGCCCTTGTTCCTTTGTCAGCGATCATGTGACTGTCTTTTAAGGTCTGTTCTTGAACTCTGTTGTGGTTTATTGGCATGTCTGTCTGTTCTTTCACCAGCGCTTTATGATCTTGATGAATGCAGTTTGATAGTAAGTCTTGATCTTAGGTAGTGCCAATTCCTTAACTTTTTTTTCTTCTTTAATAGGACAGTGTGTTCACTGTTTTTTTTTCTATCCTAATAATCTTTAGAATCAACGTCTGTAATATAACTTGTTTTGATTTTGATTAAGATTGCACTGAAAATGTTTTACAGATGGAGATGTTTTAAACAACTCTTTAAAGAGATTTAATTAATTTTTATTTTATGTGTATAATATTTTCCCTTAAATGTCCATGGAGACCGGAAGAGGGTGTCAGATCCTCTGGAACTGGAGTTACAAATGGTTGTTAGCTATCATATAAGTGGGAGTTGGCTGCCAGAAACATCTTAGATTCATTATATGTTTGATTTTAAATTAAATTTTGGTTGTTGTACATTCATAAATCTATCATCTTTGCCAGATTTTCCAGGACCTCAGCATTAAGTTATGTGATCCTGTGTGAGATCATGACATAACTAAAGAAGACGGGAGCTAGTTTAGGTTCATTCATTACAGTTAATTGTCGTGCCTTTTTGTCTGCTTTGCTATGGAATAATTCCTTTATTTTCCTAATAGTAGATTTGTAAAGAGATAGTCAATTATTTAGTAGAATGTCCATTGGCCTGTGCTTGTCAAATGCTTCAGGATACAACCTTCCTTCCTTCCTTTCTTCCTTCCTTTCTTCCTTTCTTCCTTCCTTCCTTCCTTCCTTCCTTCCTTCCTTCCTTCCCTCCCTCCTTCCTGGTATGAATACGTTTTGTGTACTTTTTATTCTTCCCTACTAGAATAGGTATGCTTTCATTTATCTCATTGGTCATAACTTATCTTTTTGCTAACGTTATGTCTAGTTTTTTTAAACTATGAAGTTAAGTCACCAGTTTCCCCTTTGACATTTGTAAGAGATATGTGACGGTTACTTAAGAGGTTGCATTGTTTCAGTCAGCTTAAGCCTTTTCTGACTATTCTGGGGTTTTAAAATGGTCATGTGTTTTCCTATTCAGGCAGTCCTTATATAACTGCTAGGTGACATTCTAGTCTGTAAATTAGGCAAGAGAATTTGGAGGGTGAAATGCTCTGTTTATTACTTTTTAAAAGAGTCTGACCTCTCTGTAAATCCTGTCTGAGAAGCATTTGACAAGCACAGGCCAGAGGACACTCTACTAAATAATTGACCATCTCTTTACAAATTGAAGGACATAAGAGTAGGAGCTGGTACAGCAGTCAGCAGTCCATGCTGGAGGACAGACCTACATTAGCACTGAAGTAGGATGAGGGCACGTGGACACAGGAGAAAAGAGATGGGGAGCCGAGGCAGGGTTAAAAGGTGAGGTGCATCACAGTAGTCTCATCAGCATGTGCACAGTTACATCACATCAGCTTTGCTAGTTTGTGTGTCTCCCTGTGATTTGAGTTGGTGTGAGGGTTGATGAAGGTCTTCAGGACATAAAATTGAGTCAGAAAATGCTATCTTAGTAAAGTTTAGTCAGCATCCTTGCCATAGCATATTTATTAGAGCTGTTGACAGCAAAGTTAACTAATTTTCTCTTATTCTCGAATACCGCTTTATTAGAGTGTATTCGGGAATTATTGTAATGTTAGAGAATCAGGCGGCATGGAAGAATGCACTTACTGTGGAGTAGACTTAAATTAGCTGAATAAGATACAGTGACGGGCTTTGACTGAAAGAAAAATGTCTAATAGTGAGTAACTGAATACTAAACCTTTGAATGATTTTTTAAATTTTAAAATGTTTTTTCTTTGTATTCCATAAAGGTTGAACTTTCATTTGAGACCTACGGTTTTGAATGGTACTCCTCCTACTATTAGTGGACTGGTTTTAGATACGTTTTCTTTTTCTTTTGAGATGGTTTCTGTGTGCAGCCCTGGCTATCCTGGACTCTTGTAGACCAGGCTAGCCTCCAACTCACAGAGAGATCCACCTGCCTCTGCCTCCAGAGTGCTTGGATTAAAGGTGTGTGCCACCATCACACCCAGTTTAGATATATTTCTTTATCCCTTCTGTTTTGTTTAGCCTGAGCTTTCTAAAACTAGCTCTGTAGCCAGGCTGGACTTGAACTCATAGAGTTCACCTGTCTCCGATGCCCCTCTCCCCTTGCTCCCGCCCTGACACCCAGTGATGGGCTTAAAATTTGTGTGCCACCCTGTCCACCTTTATCCCTGATTCTTCTTTACTTTTTTTTTTTCCCCGAGACAGGGTTTCTCTGTTACACAGAGCCCTCGTTGCCCTGGACTGTCTTAGTAGACCAGGCTGGCCTTGAACTCACAGAGATCCACCTGCCTCTGCTTCCCAAGTGCTGGGAATAAAGACATGCGCTACCATGCCTGGCTTCCTGATTCTTGACTTAAAAATTGTTTTACATCTAGTTGGATGGTGGTAGCACACACCCAAGCACCCAGGAAGCAGAGGCTGGCAGATCTTTGAGTCTGAAGCCAGCCTGGTCTACAAAGTGAGTCCATGACAGCCAAGGCTACACAGGGAAACCCTGTCTCAAAAAAAAAAAAAAAAAAAAAAAAAGGAAACAAAGGCACCTCTTTGACCTCTGGCTTCCACATGCACAAATACCCATACATACACACACCACATGCACATACAAACCAAAACAAAACCAATAAACCTAAACCAAAACCAAAACCAGAAGTTTTACATTTATATATTTACCTTTATATTTTATTTATGTGTGTATATACACGTGCCATAGCACACATGGAGATGAGGGGATATCTCTCATTCTGTCACGCAGGTTCCAAGGTTTGATTTTGGGTCACCAGGTTTGATGGTAAATACCCCTACCCACTGAGCCTCCCTGCTGGGTTTTCCCCAGGATTAAGTGAAAAAATGTATAGATTATTCTAGAAATGACTTCTATAGTGTTCTGTGACGTTTCTTTTTATCCTTTCTATTGAAGCTGAATTTTGATTTCATTTTTGTTTTTGTTGTAGATGCTAACTGAATTTCCAATTAACTTAAGAATAAATAAATCTTGTTAATGATATTCTACTTATAAGTCATTTGATACCTTTGCAAGGAGGCATAGTTAATGATACATGTGAATACTTACATGATGAGAGGAAATATATTCCCTATAACTTTTTTTACTGATGAAATAATATTTAAACATAATATATTCAATACAAGTCTGCTAATGAGAAGGCAAAAGATTCTTTTTTGTGGCATACCATTCTGCTTAGTTGGGGTTCGCAGCTAGTGTTCCTATCATCAGAATAATTGCAGGTTGTTCCTGGGCAGGCTAGATTTACCATTCACAACATACTTCTTTTAGCCCAGATATGTAAGGTTATTTTTGCTTATAGTTGTCATTCCTTATTTTTCTCACCTAGAAAACTGAATATCCAAGATTTTTTTACAAGCAGAGTTTCTGTGTGTTTCCTTTGCAATACTACTAATATGTAAACTGTATAATTGTTTTTCTGTATTATTTAAAACTGCTCAAATGTTTTTTAGTCAAATTGTTTCTCCTGTCCTTCCCTATGTTTCTCCAGTGATAGTCTGTATAGCTGTCGTAACTGCTTTTAAAGTTTCTTTAGCAGTGGCACCTAAACATGTATGTATGAATCTTCACTTTGTTTGCAGATGAACTTAAAATTGTGATTTGATATTTTGTTTATATTTCTAGATCAGCCAGCGTTACTAATCTATCACTGGATCGTTCTGGTTCTCCCATGGTTCCTTCGTATGAGACATCTGTCAGTCCCCAGGCCAACCGAACCTATGTTAGGACGGAGACCACTGAGGATGAACGCAAAATTCTTCTGGTACCAGTCCAGCTTTTAACCTGTTGTTAGTTTTGAGCATAAAGAGTGCTGACTCTTTATTCCCTTAAAGAAACACATATATAAGAGAGTCAGCGAGGCTTGGCAGGCATGCCTGTAAGATATATTGGGACACCTGAGGCAGGAGGATTTGTGTTTGAGGCTAACTTGAGCTAAGTGAGATGTTTTCCTAATATATATATATATGTTGAACAGGGAAACAATTAGCTTAACTTTTTATTTACTAGCATCACTTGAAAATTTATGTAAATATTCTTTGCATACTAACTGTATTACTATTTTCTTTTGCTCTTTCATTTGGCAAATCAGAATTTATCTAACACAAGAATTGAATTTGAAGTTAGATTGTAGCTTGCTTAAATTTTCAAAGCATGATTTTTGTTTTTGTTTTTTTGAGACATGGTTTCTCTGTGTAGCCTTGGCTGTCTTGGATTCCCTTTGTAGACCAGGCTGGTTTTGAACTCACAGAGATCCATCCCCCTGTCTTTACCTCCTGAGTGCTGGGATTACAGGTGTGTGCCACAACACCCGGCATCAATACATGATTCTTATATACATGGAAAACTCTCAGAAAAAAATTCTAACTTTGTTATATGACATAATAATTGGCTTTTTCCTCAGTGTATGTATATGGAAAACACTTGCCTAATCCTAAGAGCAAGGAAATGAAAAAAATAGTCTTTTGTTCTAAAGGTTATAACTGAAAAGGCAGAAATAATATCAATGGGAAATCCTTACTAGTGAAAGAATTAATATTTTATTTTATAATTTTATTTTGTTGTTTTTGAGACATGACCTCTCTACCTAGCCCTGGCTCTCTCTATGTAGATCAGGCTGGCCTTGAACTCACAGAGATCCACTTGCCTCTCCCTCCCAAATACTGGGATTAAAAGGCATGTATTGCTATGCCTGGCTTTGAAATATTTTTAGTAATAAAAATGTGTCAAATGTATACCATAGCTATTGTTACAGAGAAATAAAGTAGGAAGATTGATAACAATGAAGGAGTCAGGAAATTCCAAAGTGCTTGAATTGGATTTCAATCGCTGAGATTGGTTTCGTTTAGGCAGAATGTGACTCTTATTTAAAGATATGACAAAGGTACAGATTTAGGATCAAAGCACTTTCTATAGTCAGATGTAGAATTTATTAGTTGAGACAGTTTAAATTGCAATCTATGGTCAGAGGTAGCGGGACCTGGTAGAATGCAGCCAATAAGTGACCATGTTCTGACATCTCCCCCTTTTTATTTTTCAGTGGTAGGATATCCAGAGTGGTTTTGATTTGAGATGTTGTAGATACATCTAGTTGTCATTAAGCATTGTGTGTAATACTCTGCCACCAAGAACAGGGATCCAAAACTGTTCATTACTATTGGTTGTATTATATTGATAAGAAAAATCTAGAGAATAGCTTGAAAAGAGACCCATATTATTTGTAATTTTGGTCTCTTGTAGAACATAAGTCTATATTATTTGCCCTTCACTAGGAACACAAATGTTACGATGTCCTAAGCAAATAGGAAGTGATTTAAATTCCAAGGAAAAATTAAATGCAGTCCTATTTTCAGATGAATGACGGAGTCTCTTATAGCCCCAAGGTCCAAGCATAAACACAGTAAAGATAGCAAGAAGCAGCTGGGCTTGGTGTCATAGGCCTTTAATCCCAGTACTTGGAGGGCCGAGGCAGGCAGATGGCTGTGAGTTCGAAGCTAGCCTGGTCTACAAAGCAAGTCCAGGACAGCCAGGGCTACATAGAAACCCTATCTTGAAAAAACCAGAAAAGAAAAGATAAGAAGGAGCTGGATCCATCCAATCTATTAGTTGAAGCCAAGGAGGTTGAGAAACATATTTTGAGGCACTCGCTGCTGATGCACAGGTCAAAGAAGATAGCATCGTCAAAAAGAGACTCTCAGATGACACAGGGCCTTACTGCTTGTAGGTGGGCAGAATTGACTTATGATGATCCAGCCAATATCTCCTTTTGCCCTTTAGCTAGAAGTTTGCTTTCTGGTGACTTCTATTGCCCCTCTGCCTTCTAGCCTAGGGCTAGGAGGAATTGTAGAGAAATCCATAATGCTTCAGTGGATCCATCTGCAGTGACAGATGCATACTCCTTCCTAATATTCTTCTGGAGAAGTAAAAACAGGGCAGGCTAATGCATCTGCTTGCTTATTTCCTTCTGTAATAAGACCAGGGAGGTTAGAGTATGCATGCATGTGAGTAATAAGCAAAGGGTGCATATATGGATTTTAAGCTGATGTTGTAGTTCTTGTAGTGAAGACAAAATTAAAGCAGTTTTTATTGCTGGAAATCATCCTATAACATAAGCAGACTCTGAAACAATATTTAAAGGTCTATAAATTAACTGAAATAGATGAACCAAAGCAGTCAGTTCTACCTGTTGGGCTGAAGAAAAAGAAGTAGCAATAGATTGATGAGTGTCTAGACCACGAATCTCTCCTATACCTTTAGATGAGCCATCAACAGAGTCTGCTCGTGGAATGGGAGAAGGTTGGACAGTTTTTATAACTACAAATTCAGTCTGTATGAGAAAAGTCTCATGGTTTACCAGTTGGATAATGATTTCCTACCCTTCCATAGTAATCTGCAAATGAAATTTGAAAATCCAGAGAGCTCTGTAACACTCTTAAAAACCGATTGTTAGTTAAGGGTAATATAATACAACAGAGGTTCAAGTCCATATAACTGTTGACATTGGGCCCTCCCTTGATTTACTTATTGATCAAGAGGAGTAAGGTTAAAAGTTAGTGTTTTAAGGGCTGGAGAGACGGCTCAGAAGTTAAGAGCACTGGCTGCTCTTCCAGAGGTCCTGAGTTCAATTCCCAGTAACTGCATGGTGGTTCAGCAACCATCTATAATGTGATCTGGTGCTCTCTTGTGGTGTGCAAGCATACATGTGGACAGAACACTGCATACCCAATAAATAAATAAACAAACAAACAAATAAATAAATTTACACCCCCCCCCCAAAAAAAAAGGAAAGAAAAAAGTTAATGTTTTATGGCTCATATGGTATAAATAAACCTATTCCAAATGTTTATCCTCTTGTGCTGTAAAACCTGTAGGAGACAGTTTAGTGGGGAACATAAGTTTAAAGGCTGTGAAGGATTCACATGATACACAAATGCCTCTTTTAGTTGGGATTCAAACAGCTATAGTTCCTTTCTTGGCTCTCGAGATAAAACGCAAGGACTGTCCAATGCCATCTTTCTTTCTAGAGTTTTAAATATATTGGTAAGTACATATCAACCTTTTGATTTTGTTGAAATTACAGTGGAAATACCAAATGCAGTCCATGAGGCTGGGAAGAATTGAGAAGCTGATTTCTTTTCACTGACATGCCTAGCTTGCTTAGGTTGTAAAGTTAGCATTTTCTTAGGCTTTCCTAAATCTTTACCATGAAATGAGGGAAATATAAGATGGATTATCAAATTTCTCACCTCATGGAGGATATGTATCTAAAGGAGGCTTGTCATCAGCATAGTGATACATGGTGCTGTTTTTACTTTCAGTTTTGCTTGAACTGGGGTTGGGGTTGGGGTGTCTTCTTTTTTGCCTGTTTTACCAATTTGAAGGTTTGAATCCTCCTGTTTATATTCATTCAAGGAGTTAGCCATCTCTTTTTCATGATTAATATTTCTCCTTATCTTCACCATTTTCACAACAGTCTTAATTATCTTTCCCTTTGTTTGTATGCTGTCAGTGTTCTTTTGGACTCTGTCCCATATTTTTTCATCTAAAGTTACTTCTGGAAACTAGGGACTCTAGTCATAATTTGCTAGCAGTCTAATAGTTGGGATTTTAGGCAGTAGTGGTGCACATCTTTAATTCCAGTACTCAGGAGGCAGAGACAGGTGTATCACTGTGAGTTCAAGGCCAGCCTGGTCTACAGATATAGTCCAGGACAGCCAAGGCTACACAGAGAAACGCTGTCTCGAAAAACAAAACATGAAAGACAGAGCTTTTCCTGGTTTCTGTCTGTTCTTACTCACTCCCTTCTGTGAGGGTCCCTACTCTCTTACTTGGTAGCTGACTTCAGGTTCCTGTAGTAGGTGCCATGTCTGTACCACTCCAGCTGGCAGTGGGACCTGGGGTAATGGAGCTGGTAAATGAGGCGAACTCAAGGCTCATGCCATAGCTAACTGTATTCAGAGCATCAGACAGTTTATACTCTGAGGGTTAAGAGGAGTCACATGAATAAAATGTAGTCACAAGGGCAAACCACACATTGACAACAAGCCATGTGTGGCAAAATCATGTTTTTCTATAGAGAAATATAAATAAATAACAATAGCCAGTTGTAATGAGTAATCAGAAGTAAGCTTACTCCTCTCCGCTACACCTGGGAGGACATAAAAACATTTTCCAAGAACAATTTCGTGTTTTGAGGAAGCTGCTGTCACAAGACTTGTGTCTTGTTTTCTTGGAGTTTTCTCACAAGCACTCAGAATTCTTACATGAGTCCTTTTTGTACTGGGTTCCAACCTTTATACTTACAAGTTTGGTTTAGTTTATTATTATTATTTTTTGTTGTTTGTTTTTCGAGACAGGATTTCTCTGTGTAGATTTGGCTGTCCTGGACTCCCTTTGTAGACCAGGCTGGCCTTGAACTCACAGAGATCCGCCTGCTCTGCCTCCCGAGTGCTGGGATTAAAGGCGTGCGTCACCACGCCCGACCTACAAGTTCAGTTTAAATTCATAACTGAGGAACAGTGTTGAGAGTTTTCTGGAGTAGGACGTTACTCAACAAAGACTTTCCTTTAGAAACGTTTGCTGGGCACTTAAGAATAGTGGAGGGTGCCTAGAATCTGTGGCCCCTAGGCTACTATAGGTTAGGTAACATAATTGATTATTATCTTTGTCTGCCTTGACTTGTCTTCAAGGAAGATAGCACTTAACTAAGAGACAAGTAATATGTGCCATTGGCAAAAACAAACAAAGAAAGGAACACTTGGGATATTTGGTTTTGAAGAGAAAAAACTATGCTTGGAATTAATGAGTAAAATTCAAGCTGTTCCATGTATGTGCCATTTATATTTAATTTATCACAGTTAGCTACTGTGAAGAGATCCAAACTGAGATTCTTTTAAGATCTCAGAACCATAGGAAATCATCTAAGCAGTACACAGCATCCCTCTGGGGGTAACTAGTTGTTTTTGTGATTGCAGGATAGTGTTCAGTTAAAGGATCTGTGGAAGAAAATATGCCATCACACCAGTGGGATGGAATTTCAGGATCACCGGTACTGGTTGAGAACGCATCCCAACTGCATTGTAGGAAAGGAATTAGTCAACTGGCTAATCAGAAATGGACACATTGCTACAAGGTATTTTGGTTTTAAAATGTTTGGAATTATTCATTAGTTTATATTTATTGATGAGTAGGATGTATATTTAAAGATGTAAGGATAGCATCTTTTGTGAGTTGGGTGCCCAGGAACCACACAGCTCTAGGGTGGGACAGTGTCCCAATGGAAGGGTATCCTGGGACTTGGAAGCCCAGGGCCACACAGCTCTGAGAGGGGATCTCCTTCAGCAGGGAGACTGTAGCTCCCAAGGGAGGGCACCCCAGCTGAGCTCAGAGGCTCAGGAGCCTCAGCCTCACTCCACTTTCTTGCTTCTTTTCCTCTTCATTGCTTCTTGACTTCTTCTGATGACAGAGTCACACCAGGCAGCAAATTTGTAAAAAAGACTTATTGGAGGAACGAATCCGGGAGTGGCTGCCTCTGCTCCCAGGAGAAGACAGCAGGGAACTGAGCAGACTTATCCTTTAGATACGATTTCATAGGGGGCTGAGCTTTCTAGGGCAGAGATTTTCAAAGTGAGGATTGGTGGGGTTTCAAGTCTTGAGTTTGGGGAGTGAGGATTGGTAAATTTTCCTGTTTAGGCTGGATTTGTTCCTCCTCTTCGTGGATTCTTCCCTCTAATAAATCTTTTTAAAGAGATTTGCTGCCTGGTGTGACTCTCTCATTGGAAGAAGACAAGGAACAGTGAAGAGAAGAAGCAAAAAGGTAGACTGAGGCTGAGGCTCCTGAGCTCCTCAGCTCAGTTGGGATACGGCAGCTCCCAGGGGCAGCGCCTCTGCTGAGGAGGTTACTTCTCAGAACTGTGTTGTTCCTGGGCTCCTGTGTCTAAGGATGCCTTTTATTTGGGATGCCTTGTTCTCTGAGCTGCGTGGTTCCTGGGATTCTGACTCCCTGGCTACCCTTCCCTCTGAGCAGGAAGGATAACACCATGGATAGCTCCCGCTGAGCCGGTGTTATCACTCTGACAAGAGCTGCCATTTTGACTGCTCCTGTGGTGCAGGCTGGGGTCAGGGAAAAGGGGGCTCGGACAGCTCTGGGTGTGCCTCTTAAAGCTTTTGCTCAGGGCCTACAACCTCTGTATTCCATCTACTCCTTCTGCCATGTGAGCACCCATGTGCACACAAACACAATAACCAAACATGCTGAAACATGCAGTAATTCCTGAAATGGATTCCTAGAGAAGCCGGATGGGAGAATGTAGCTAGAGTCTAAGGTCAAAAAGATTTTCTTGCCACTATTCTGTATCTAGACATTGCAACCTGTACTGAGAATTGAGCTCATAACCTGTGTCTGGAGAGACCTAGTCCATCTCACAGATCACATATGTATAAAACAAATCAGAGACCGAATCTGTTGATTATTGTGCTAGCGACTTTTCTGTTGCTGTGATAATGATACCATGTCCAAGGCAACTTATAGGAGAAAGAATTCGTTTTGGCATAAGCTTACAGAGGGCTAGAGTACATGTGATCGCTATCTTATTTAGGGTTTCTATTGCTACGATAAAACACCGTACATATATATTACAGCAATTAATTAGAAAAAAAAGAGGCCATGAATTTGAAAGAGAACAAGGAAGGATAGTTATATGGGAGGGCTTAGAGGAGGAAAGAGAAGGGAGAAATGATGTAAGTATATTATAATCTCAAGAAAATGAGCAGGGTTGTAGTGACACACGCTTTCAATCCCAGCACTCGGGAGGCAGAGGCAGGTGGATCGCTGTAAGTTCGAGGACAGCCTGGTGTACAAAGCGAGTTCAGGACAGCCAAGGCTAACACAGAGAAACCCTGTTTTGAAACCCCCACCCCCCCCAATAAATAAATTAAAAAAAAAACAAACCAAACAAACAGACCATGACCAAAATCAACTAGGGGAAGAAAGAGTTTCTTGGCTTACAACTCTCAGGTCACACTCCATCTGAGGAAAAGTCTGTTTAGGAACTCAAGCGAGAATGTGGAGGCAGCCAGGCATGGTGGTTTACACCCTTAATCCCAGCCCTTGGGAGGCAGAGGCAGGGATAGCCAGGGCTATACAGAGAAACCTTGTCTTGAGAAACAGAGCAAAACAAAAAGGTGAGGAATGCTAAATCCCCTAAGACTTTCTCAGCCAGCTTTATTGCACACCTACTACCACTGGGGTAGGGGTAGGACCACCTGCAGTGTTCTGGGCCTTCCCTTCCTCAACTAATAATCAAGAAAATGACTAGCCAATGGACAGGACATTCTCCACTGTTGAGTAGAGAAGGAGATCTGACTTTCACACAAACTCTGGTGCCCCATATTTGAACATGTCCCTTGGATGGAGATGCCTGGTGGCACTCAGAGGAAGGACAGTAGGTCACCAAGGAGAGGCTTGATACCCTATGAGCATATACAGGGGGAGGAAGTCCCCCTCAGTCACAGACATCGGGTAGGGGAGTAGGGGGGAAGTGGGAGGAAGGGAGGAATGGGAGGATACAAGGGATGGGCTAACAACTGAGATGTAATATGAATTAAAAAAAAAAATGCTCTAGAGGCTTGCCCACAGGCTACTCCAGTGGGAGCCTTTTCTCAATTACGGTTCTCTCTTCTCAAATGTCTGGCTTGTGTCATGTTGACAAAACAACAGACTAAATGGGGCTGCAGTAATAGCATAACAACAGGTAGCAGGCGTGGTGACACAAACTGGATTCTCAGAACCACATCTTGTTTTCTTTTTCTGTATGTATTCTTGACTGTCCTGGACTCAGTTTATAGACCAGGCTAGCCTCAAACTCACATTGATCTGCCTCCCTGAGTGCTCCTGAGTGCTAGGATTAAAGGTGTGTGCCACCACGCCCGGCCATACAATTTTTATTATTTATTTTATAAATATATAAATATATAAAATTTATTTTATAAATAAATAAAATAAGTATCTGTAAACAGGGAACCTCTGGGTCCTAATTTGGCTGTATCTCTTTTTAGTTTTGTTTCTTTGAGGCTTGAACTCTTTATTTCCAATGTAGGGGAACAATTTAGTATTGTACAATTAAAATAGTTTAGCTGTGGATATTGAACAAAGCAATGTTGGCTAAGTGCTTTATTAATTTGTGAAATGTCAAATACTCTAATGTCTTTCATTTATATATTTTTTATCCCTATTATATTTGTGTTGTCATTTTTTTTTTTTGTTTCTTGAGACAGGGTTTTTCTGTGTATCCTTGGCTGTCCTAGACTCACTTTGTAGACCAGGCTGGCCTTGAACTCACAGCAATCTGCCTGCCTCTGCCTCCTGAATGCTAGGATTGAAGGTGTGTGTTACCACACGCGGCTTTGTGTTGTCTTTTTATTGATAATTTAATCTGTTTGAGTATAGGAACCATGTCTTTTTACTTTGTTAAGAATGGTGTGAATGCATTGTGTACTCAGTGCATGCTTACTGAAATTACAATTAGCTTGGTTAAAAACAAAAGCTACCTAAAGGGCTGCCTTACCAGTAGATTTTCCTTTGCTCGGGTACTTAGAAGAGTTTAATTTGTTTCAAGGATTTCTTTTTCTTTTTATCCCTTACCTAAAGACCATTTGACAGTTCCTCTGATTAGAAATGGAAAAAAAAATTGAAGAGGTGTTTTATCATATGCCCACACAATTACTCTGCATGATCTTTTAAAATTTAAAATTTCCTGGTCTTGATTTAGGGCACAAGCCATAGCAATTGGACAAGCAATGGTTGATGGACGTTGGCTGGATTGTGTCAGTCATCATGACCAGCTTTTCAGGGATGAGTATGCACTGTATAGACCACTGCAGGTAATCTTGGAGTGATGCTGTTGATGAGAACTGTAGTAGCTAATTTTGAAGTTGTGTGGGAATGAAAAGTAGTTGAATCATCTAAAGATGCTGTTTCTAAATACTTCCAGATTCAATGCTAGGGAAGTCCCCTGCCACCGAGTTACCAACTTTTAGGCTCTAATAATGTTACTAGATGTGGCTTTTCTTAGACTTAGCTTTCTGATACTTAGCTATTTGTCATTTAATGTTAATGTTTTTCAGTTTTACTCTCTGTATTTTTAGAACTAAGAGGGAATGAATTATAATAAAATGATTGGAAAATTTGACATTAGTTATTGAGATAAATTTTGACTCTTGATATACACACTATACACTAATGACCAAATGCTTAAATTTCTTTTTTTGTCATTTTATGAGAATGAAAGTTATTTATAGGTAAATTTAAAAAATACATAATTCCTTAATTTTTTGTTTTTATAAAAAATACATATATACACATATGAACACACACACATACACACACACACGCCTATATGATGAGCCTCTAAGAAGCTGTGGGTTAAGAGTTGTACACAGAAACTAGAAGCTGCATAGTTAGAAATGAGAAAGAACCCCACGACGTGGTGTGGTGTAGTTAGAAATGAGAAAGAACCCCATGGCGTGGTGCGGTGTAGTTAGAAATGAGAAAGAACCCCATGGCGTGGTGCGGTGTAGTTTGTTAAGGTTGGGTTATTTTCTAGGTGGTTCTAGAGTTGCCAGGGTTAGGCTGTGTTTTATGCTTTCTCACTCAGAACTGAAAGACAAAGTGAAGTCCTACTAAACACAGAGAAATACTCACTGGTAAAATGCCACATAAGCTTTGTAGTTAGTGAAAAGTGGTTATCAACATGGTACTGCTCTGCACTTCTGTTTTGTTATTTGGCTGTTTCCATGTACATTTATTGAGTTGTTAAAGTTACAGAAACATAGACCACAACCTCTTTATTGTGTGCTAGTGATGTCACCGAGAGCCAGTTGCATGTTTTGTTTTGGTCCTTTCAGAGTACGGAATTTTCTGAGACACCTTCTCCAGACAGCGACTCGGTCAACTCTGTGGAAGGACACTCTGAGCCGTCTTGGTTTAAGGACATAAAATTTGATGACAGTGACACAGAACAGATTGCTGAAGAAGGTGACGATAATTTGGCTAGTAAGTTTGGCTGTCTAATGTTTTTAGTTATGGCATATTGCTGTGTTGCTGTGATAAAATGCTTGTTTTGTTTAGGATTTATGCCTCCTACCTGATGTAAACATCTGATAGTAGTGACCCTTGTCTTAGATACAGTATTTTCTTAAGAAGCCGGCTTGTTAGTCAGCTGACATTTCTAGATGTAGTATTAGTCTCTAGTTTTCAGCAGCTTAAAAATAACTCTTGAGCTAATATCTTGGCAGGCAGCTTTCTTATCTCTTCACTGTGGTATCAGACTTCCTCTGTGCAGAACCTCCAATATATTTCTTCATTTAAAACTTCATTTTAAATTTAACCTGCTTAAATTTTATTAAGTCTACCCAGAAAGAAGTACATGAAAATACTGTATCCATTTTGGTATTGCACATTGGGCTTGTGTATTAAATTTTTTTTCCTTTCCTCCAATGCCCTGATAAAACCCACTTTTACTCCCCTCTCCCTATATTTCTTTCCCCTTCCCAAACTAAAAGATTCTGCCAGTCCTAGCAAGCGCACCTCAGTCAGCAGTTTCCAGTCCACAGTGGACAGTGACTCAGCCGCTTCTATCAGCCTGAACGTGGAGCTGGACAACGTGAACTTCCATATCAAGAAGCCCTCCAAGTACCCACATGTGCCCCCTCACCCTGCTGACCAAAAAGGTAGGAGGTAGTCACCACCTGGACTTCAAACAGGCTGAAGAGCTGGGCCCTAGTGTCCCATTAAAGCCTGGCTTCTGGCTTCCTCTGTCCCATAAGGCTGAGGGATTTTGAGTAGGTTTTTTTTCCCACCCTTTCTCAACCCGCCCCCAGTCTCCTCTCCACACCTTTTTTGGTTGATTCTTTTTATTTCTTATTTTCTCCCTTTGCACTGCCATGCCCAGTTTAAAGTATATAGTCTTTAAAAGGAACTTTATCTGACTGCTCTTCCCATAATGTGCAACTTCCAAGGTGGCAATTCTTCGCATATGTAACATGGACGTTCTGCTCTATTCTTCTGTCATTTTTTCATTTAACATCACAAAGCCTCTTTGCCTGTGCTATTCTGCAGCAATAGTTTCTTAAGGCTGTCCAGATGCTTTAACTTAGATTGGGGGAAATTTCATTCATGTCCATTACTTTTTTTAAAAAAAAAATTCTTTTCTAGTGAAAAATGAATTCCTTTGTAATTTTAGTTGCTTTATTTAATGCCTTGAGTTAGTTTGCTAACTTGAAAGTACTAATGACCACATTGAAAAAAACTTCCCAAAAAATAATGTAAAAGGAAAGATAGAGCAAACTATTTCTAATAGGTAATATGGCAGCATGCATGTGTTGCTCCTTTTTACAAGTGGAGGATGAAGCTGGGCATGGTGGCACACGCCTTTAATCCCAGCACTCGGGAGGCAGAGGCAGATGGATCTCTGTGAGTTCAAGGCCAGCCTGGTCTACAAAGTGAGTTCAGGACAGCCAAGACTACACAGAGAAACCTTATCTTGAAAAACAAAAAGTAAAGTAAAGTAAAGGAGGATGAGCTGTATAACTAGGTGCAATTAGAAACTAATTTAAAGTATAACCCCAATGTACCATTCTTTTAAGGAAAATAAATAATTAGTTATGGGAGTTCATTATAATAATAACTGAAACATTTATTATAGATAAAGTTCTTAATTTCATGGTTTTTTACGTAGAGTTTGCTTTTAATACTCTAAAACTGAATGGCTTCTGAAGTGCTTGCCTAATTCTTTGCTACTCTTTACTTTAAACCTAAAAATAATATAAAGAATATTTAGAGTTTAAAGGTTTATTTTATAACTTGAAAACATTTGTGTTCCCTCAATAAATTTCTCGTAATTGTCAATAGAAATTATTATCAAGATGTGATAAAATGTCAATCAAGGTAATCATGATAATAAAAAGTGCTTCTTATTTAAAAAATAAGGCATTGAGAGAAAGTGAGAGAAAGGAGATTTGACCATAATGAATATAAAATCCACATGGTGATGGGGATCCTAAGTGTAGAAGTTTGAAACATGATGGAGGCCATCTGGGTGAGTGTGGCGGGCAGTGAGGCAGGTGTGGGAGAACTGCTGTAACTGCAGTTACATGAGGAGATTCGGCTCTGAATAGAGATACAGTCAGCAGTAGCGTGTGTAATGACAGGACTGCTGTCCTCCCAGTATGAATGGCAGCAGTTCCATTGTGCTGAACGCAGAGTATGAAGTACGCTTGCTCTTAGCTGATGAGTTTGCATCTTGGGATGGTAAGGATGTTGTAAAAATTTTGAAAAAGGTAACATCTCATCGTAGACTTCATACTCCTAAAGGAGGGACTGCTGAGCTGGCCACATTTAGTGTAGGAAACCTAATTCAGAATTGAAGATAAGAACTGAAGTTTTCAAATGTGACATTTTTTACAGCCAACCTGAGTGTAACTCCCTGGAAAATAAAAGGAGAAGCACTTGCAGTTGAAAAGCCTATCATTTGTCATGGAAACTCTTGTTTGTTTGTTTATTTATTTAAGATTTATTTATTTACTTTTTATGTATATGAGTGCGCTATTTGCAGGTACACCTGCAGGCCAGAAGAGGGCACCATATCTCCTTATAGATGGTTGTGAGCCACCATGTAGTTGCTGGGAATTGAACTCAGGACCCCTGGAAGAGCAGACAGTGCTTTTAACCACTGAGCCATCTCTCCGAGCCAACTCTCTCATTCTAAATCTTTAAAAAAAAGCTGTAAAGGTGTGAGCATCAACTGTCATGGGGTGTGCCTTTCAGAAGAAGGGCTCATGCTTGACAGGACCATAGCCATCTACATGGTGCTGAAGGTTGGAGGAGAGGTCAGGGATATCTGAAACTAGAGTCCAGTTGTCATAGGAAGAAAAAATCAGCCAAGTTATTAGAGAAGCAGATGTATTTCTCTGTCAAAATTAATCTTATCAGGAAAGATACATAGATAAGGAGAGATAAAGTATAGAAGAATAAAGAAACAGAGTTCATGGTTAATCTAAATAACTAGGCAAATATGGGCAGACTGCATGTCAGCTTGTTAAAGTATCTGTGATCATGAAGCAAGAATCTACTGTCTTTAAAAAGTCCTGCAGTCTATAAATTACTGTATTGCTACATGGTATGACATTTTTTCTTTTCTTTATTTATTATATGCATTGCTGTTTTGCCTGAATGTCTGTTTATGTGTGTAGGGGTGTCAGAGCCCCTGGAACTTGAGCTATATAGACAGCTATGAGCTGCCATATGGATGCTGGGCAATGAATTATGGGTCCTTTGGAAGAGCAGCCCGAGTTCTTAACCCTTGAGCTGTCTCTCCACCTCCACCCCCCAACCCCCACTCTCCACCCCCCACCCCCCAACCTCCACCCCCCACCCCCACACATACTTTTTTGAATCAGGGTTTCTCGGTTTAGCCTTGCCTGTTCTGGGACTCAGTCTCTAGAGCAGGCTGGCCTCGAACTCACAGAGATCCGCCAGCCTTTGCCTCCTAAGTGCTGAGATTAAAGGCATTAAACCACCACCCTGAGACATTTTTTAAAAAATGGCTTCTTGATAGGCTTTGGAAGGTAACAAAATTGTAAGAAATTTGGTGAGTAAAGTATACTATGAAATTTAGCAAAGGCTTTGTGGTGGCTGGGTATCGTGCTGGTTAGCTAAAGTAAGTCATTTTGAAATGAACCTATCTCCACTTCAATGGTGAGAAGAAGTTGGTAGGTTAGTGTTACATGTTGTCTTTGTTGTTAATAAAGCATTTGATTATCCTCAGTAACTTTGTTCATACAACAATGAAATGTGTGCAAGATGTAGTTGAAGTCAGTGGTTATATGTATTTATTAAAAGCATAGGCTGTGCTGTGCTGGCCTGGGACATGGCTCAGCAAGGTAAAGGTGCCTGTTACCAAGCCTGAGGACCTGAGTTCTGTCCCTGGGTCCCACATGGTAGGAAACAGGAACCAACTCATGAAAGTGGCCTTCTGACTTCCACATGTTTGCTATGGCTTAGGCATGCCCCTCCCCACATAAGTAAGTAAGTAAATAAATCAATGTAGAAAAACTTAAGACAGCTCAGGCTATGGAGTCTAGATTAGCTTTACTCTTTTAGTAATTTTGAAATATTTGCTAGACTTTATTAATTGCAGTTGGTTATCATGCTGTAAAGTACATCTCAGTTCCCTTTCCTGACAGAAACTTCCTAACCTAGACTAATAAATAGTTCCCTATTCTCTCAGCTCCCCATGGCCTCAGACACGCACTGTGCTACTCACTGTGAGCACGCACAGTGTAGGAGTTCAGCAGTGCTGTTATGGATGTGGACGTACGGTTGTGTATTTGCTTGAATGACTGTGTACAATATTGACATGAAACTGGCTGGAAGAGGATGCTTTTAGGTTACAGGGCTTGTTATGTCTGTGTCAGTTTATTCAGCACTTGGTAGGGTTGTGGGACATACAGTATGTGAGGTCGTGTGTGTGTGTGTGTGTGTGTGTGTGTGTAGATGCATGTATACATGCACTTACGGAGGTGGACAAAGGTCAACACTGGATGTTTTCCTATTGTTCATCACTTATTTTTAAGTGAACCTGTAGCTTACTTAACTTGCTTAGACCTGTGTGCTGTGGTAATAGGCATGTGCTGCTGAACTCAGCCTTTCACATGAGTATAGGCTTTGATGTTTTTAAAACCTATTTATTTTGGTTCCTTATATACCTTTCTCTCTTCTCCACCCCAGTTCCTTCCAACACCCCAACACCAAGTAGAGAAAGACGTTAGTGGGGGGAAGGGGCATAGTTCTCTTCGGCTATTTCCTGCTGTCTAGGGTCATTGGGTTCTTTGGGGCAATACCTATCTCCACCATCAGGTCATCCAGCCAGCAACCGCAAACGCAGCAGCAGCCTTCTCTTCCTCCTTCTTCCATTTCCCCTACACGTTCTTCTCATAGCCCTCCTTCCTCTCTCTGGGCTTTCATATTTATTTCAGCTGGCAAAGACCATGCCCCTGCATGAGACAGTTCCCAGCTGACAAAGATTATGTGCCCTCTCACGAGGCAGTTATCAGCTGTGGACAAACTGGACCAGCCTCCATATCCCACACTTGGGATTAAAACAAAAGCACGTTCACATAACATAACTGAGTTTTCAAAGCAACAAAACTTCCAAAACACAAACGTGCTTGGCATCTGGACTCAGGTTCTTAGGCTTTTGTGGCAAGGACTTGTGGGCTAAGTTTTCTCGAACAGAACAAACTTCTGCTCAGTACTCTATAAACATTGTTTATGTATGTTGGTGTTCTGCCAGCATGTATTTATGTGCACCATGTGTATGCCTGGTGCCTGAGGAGGCCAGAAGAGGCCACTAGTCCTCTGGAACGAGAATTAGAGGTGGTTGTGAGCCACCTTATGGGTGCTGAGGATTTGAAGCCAGGTTCTTTGGAAGAGCAGCCAGTGCTCTTAACTGCTGAGCCAACTCTTCAGCCCCTGTCCAGTATGTTTTATAAATGGGCAGTCTATAGCTGCACTATAACAGTCTACAATAATGAGTTTCATTGTGATATTTTCATATATGCATATAACACACTTTGATTATAGTTCTAAAAGTAGTTCTAAGAAAGTATTGGTCATGGACCAGTGAGCTATCTCAATGCTGCCAAGCCTGAGAACCCAAGTTCAATTCCTGGGCCCCACATAGTGGAAGGGCATAATCAGTTTCCTCAAACTGTCCTCTGATATCTAGATATGCACTGTGGCAAGTGCGCGCGCGAGCTCTCTCTCTCTCTCTCTCTCTCTCTCTCTCTCTCTCTCTCTCTCTCTCTCTCTCTCTCTCTCTCTCTCGCGCTCTCTCTCGCGCTCTCTCTCGCTCTCTCTCTCTCTCTCTCTCTCTGTAACTTTTATTCTCCTGGCTCTATTGCTGTCTAGGAGGCTTAGTGACTCATTCTGCTAACCAAGGCTTAATCCTGGATGCTTCTAGCGTCTGTACTATCTAACCTAGGCCTAGAATGTTTTCAGCCTCTAAGACTTCCTGCTTAACAACCCTTACTTGTTCTTCCTGAGCTCTGGGCTGGCTGGTTCAACTCAGCTGTTGTGGCTCAAACTCTTCTCCCAGCTGACTTATTCTGCTTCTCTCTAGGCCTGAAATTGGTCTGCTTAGTCTCAGACTAACTCAGCAATCTTCTCTCATCTTCTGGCTTCTCATTTTCTGGCTCGTTCCGTCTTTACCTGAGTTCTCTCTCTGCAACCCATCTCCCGAACTGTCCTGGTGAAATTGCCTCTTAAGTAGTTTCCCTTTCTTCTTTCTTTTGGTGAGAGTTGGGTGTATCTATCCTCTTCGGTCAGATCTTCTCAATTTGTCACCTTTTTTGCCATTCCATTATGTGTACAAGATGTAGTTGAAGTCAGTGGTTATATGTATTTGTTAAAAGCATAGGCTGTGCTGTGCTGGCCTGGGACATGGCTCAGCAAGGTAAAGGTGCCTGTTACCAAGCCTGAGGACCTGAGTTCTGTCCCTGGGTCCCACATGGTAGAAAACAGGAACCGACTCATGAAAGTGGCCTTCTGACTTCCACATGTTTGCTATGGCTTAGGCATGCCCCTCCCCACATAAGTAAGTAAGTAAATAAATCAATGTAGAAAAACTTAAGACAGCTCAGGCTATAGAGTCTAGATTAGCTTTACTCTTTTAGTAATTTTGAAGTATTTGCTAGACTTTATTAATTGCAGTTGGTCATCATGCTGTAAAGTACAACCTTGGCAGTCTTAGTTTGTAGAGTAAGTACTAGATGAGTCTGATTGGTTGGTGCAACCTTGGGAGTCTTAGTTTGTAGCTTGAGGACTTAAGAGCCTCCAATACCTGTACTTCTCCTCACAGGTTCCTCTTCATAGCCTTTAGCACTGCTGAGAAGTAGTTTGTCTTATGAAGTTACAATATGATGAAATATTTGGCTGACTGCTAATAAGTAAAGATTGTCAGAATAACTCAGTTATGTGAAAGAGTACAATTCTTCTGCCTGTGTAAACAGGAATGTCTGGCTTTATCGTTCCATTGAGATGAAGGCCAGTCCTTATTAGTTTTTTTTATTGTGCCCTTTGTTATAGCTGAAGAAATCTGGATTCTGCACCCCTCTTATCCCCCCATCCCCTGCGCCCTGAGACAGGGTTTCTCTGCGTAGCCTTGGCTCTTCTGCACTTGATTTGTAGACCAGGCTGGCCTTGACCCACCTGCCCCTGCCTCCCTGAATGCTGGGGTTAAAGGCGTGTGCTAACACACATACCTCAGAAATTTGGATTTTAAAAACTGTTGAAATATCTATGTTTAAGAAAAATTGTTACTGCTTTTTATATTATGCAGCGAAGTTTCAAAGCTTATAAAACTTCACTATGCTTTCTGGTTTAGTAATTTTTCACTTTTTTGAAGGTTTGTATTATTGGACTTTATTTTGTGTTGTGAGCAGGAGTCTGAACCATTTGTGGAAAGTTACTAGACTTGGACCTAGGTGGAAGGCATGCTCTTTGATTGGATCCCCCATTCTTAGAAAACATGGGATTGAGGAGCAAGCTAAATACCCCATGAGGAAACACTGGATCAGTCCTGGGGTGAGGGACATTGCATAGGACATTTGCCTGGTTATTGCAAAATCCATTATCATGAAAAGAAAGTAGGAGATCTGTTCTAGGTGAAAAGAGATTGAGGAGGCATGGCAAGGAAATTCCATGTATGACTTGGTGGGATTCAATTTTCAGGAATATGTCTATAAAAGATAGTGTGCAAATAAATAAATTTGAATATAGATCAGTTCTATGATTGTTATAGTTTGTCTGTTTTCATAATTCTGTAAATGATAGGACGCTATAGAGAAGAGTGCTCTTGTTTTAAAGTGATGCCTACTGATGTGCTACTTGCAAAGTGTTGTATGTAACTTGAAATAATTGGGATAGCTTACATTTAAATTTTATTTATTTACATGTATGTGTGTATGTTTGTGAGTATAGGCATCTAATTACAGACAGTTGTGAGCCATCATGTGAGTGTTGGGATCGAACCCAGGTCCTGTGGAAGAGCAGTAGATGGTCTTAACCCCTGAGCCACTGCTTTGGCCCCAGGGTAACTTTAAAACATGTGCAGATATATAGAGAAAACTGATATGACAAGTTTTCAACAATGCTGAATCTATGTGGACAGTGTTTAGGACCTTTTGTGGATTTGAATTTTTTCATAATGTGAAGGGGAAACCTTCTTTTCTGGAATTTGATGTTTAAGTTTTACTATGAGAATTAGGGCTTCTAAAGAACAGTGCATTAGTTGAATTAACAGGATTTGGCTTTGCTTATTTCTGTCAGAATTAAAGTATAGAAACAAGTTGTATCTTTTTTGCCTACACACCTGGGTGTATTGTTTTTTAAATAAAATATTTTCTCTGCTTCCTGGCTAGAAGGGAAAATGTACTGACTTGGAAGTAAACTTGGTAGAAGTCTTGTGAGAATATTCACACTAAAGTAGTTAATGCACTGTGATCTAGTTTGCATAGTAGAAAGAACCCTCTGAGCTCTGTGTAGAAGAAAGTTCACTTGCAGAGTTTCAGTTTTAGAAAAGTATTTAGATTTTAAATGTCTTGAAAGTATCCAGAGTGTATTCATCAGTTATCTTACTGCAAAGATTTGGTAATAAGCTAGAAGCTTTAAAAAACCAAAAACTTGTTAAAATTCCTTGAATTATACCTTTAAAGTCTGCCATACGAATTTATTTTATTGCATATATTCTGAAGCTTAAAATTTTGTACTGTTTTCTTAGGTGGTTTCTATAAAGTACTCTGTATAGCACTTTATACTATCTATAGTCATTATTTGTTAAATAATATAGGAATACAAGAGGAAAGTGGTGTAGTACTTTAAGGCTTATGCTAATCACTAAAGACTTTTTTTTTTGTTTTTGTTTTTTGTTTCTGAATAAGAGAGAGTTTAAGATGTAGGTTCTCCCAGTTTCCGTGTTTCAGCGTGTAAGCAGTTTCATAAATTAGTTCTGGTTTTGGTTAACTAAATGTCATTTGGAAAAATATCTGTTAAAATGTGTGACATTTGAACCAAGGTAAAATTGTTTAATGGTTCTGTTGTCATTTAAGTCTTCTGAAAATAGTTTAGTATGAAATTTACAGAACATGTGTAAAGAGGCATTTTAGTGAAAATGTTTCTTAAGTTTGCTCGACGGTGTGATAATATTTTGTAGGGGTAACACACCCTTGTGTGTGGGTGTTTTGCTGCATAATTGCTACACTGGCTCATTGAAGTCACATATCTTCCTTCCTCTTCTCTTCTCTTCCTGGTTTGCAGAGTATTTGGTTTCTGACACTGGCGGACAGCAGCTCTCAATAAGTGATGCCTTCATCAAAGGTAATCTTAAAACAACCATACTTAAAGTGATGTCTACCTCTTGCTGGTGTGCTTGAGGTCTTAACACATTGATGGACAGGTAGTGCTGACTGTATTTGGCTATTTTGGTACCATAGGAACATGATTTTAAATGTGTAGAATGACTTTGGAGTATGTTGGAAGTCAAGAATATAAATTTGGTCCTGGTTTGAGAGTAGACTTAATGTAAGAGTAATTGTTTAATTTTTTTCAATGGGCTTTGCATTTTATTCTTTTGAAGGCATTATGTAATAGTAAATATTGATATCCATCTTGTTAAGGATTGCCTCTTTTTCAGAGAGCTTCTAAGTGAGCTAGCTCATCACTTGAACTTGCTGTTTGCCCTATAGAGTTGGGAAAAGAAGTAGGCAAAAGAGAATAAAGCACTAACTCCTCTGATTAGTTCTTTTGGGACTGAAGAAGAATAGATGAGCAAAAACCTCTCCTCTCTTTAGCTTAAACTACTGTGGGGAAAAGACAAAGGGGGAAAAGGAGGCTTTTCTGGTCTTCTTACTCCCTGGGGTTTCAGAAGAAGCGAGGAGGCAAGTTGGAACAAGGGAGGCCAGTGGCAGCGGGGCTGGCTCAGCAGGCTGTCTTAAGTTCACTGCTGACATCTGGTCCAGCTAGAAGTTTATAGACTGGCTGCTCATACAATTGGAAAGTACCAGTCTGTGCCTCATGCACCATGACACATGCTTTACAGAAGTTCGTTTGCTTTAAAAGAGAAAGCGTTAGAATTTCCCATCTCTTTGTTTCCATTTTGTTCAGTCCTATTATTCAATGATTTATTTAATGAACACATGTTTTGTAAAACATTGTTACTTAGCTTTTTGTAATCCATTTTACCCCTTTAAAAATTACTATTTGTAATTTTTAAGTCGTGTGTGTGTGTGTGTGTGTGTGTGTGTGTGTGTGTGTATGTGTTTGTGTGCTGTGAGTGAAGACACCTGCAGAGACCAAAGGTGTTGGAACCCTTGGGTCTGGAGTTACAGATGATTGTAAGCTGCCTGATGTGGGGCCTGGGAACTGGACTCCAGTCTTCTGGAAGAACAGCTAATGCTCTTGACTTAGGAACTCCCAACCCTCAAAGTAATGTAGATCAGGCAGGCCTCAGATTCATAGAGATACACTGCTGCCTTTGCCTTCTGGGTTCTGGGATTGACCACACTCAATCATTTTACCCTTTTTAAAAATTTAAAGACTTGAAAAAATCTTATGTAAATTGTTTATATGATGCTTTATTTAGTATAGTTTCTTTATGACTTATTTTTAGTCTATTTTATTAACATTTTATTTTAAAGCCTATATTGTAAAATACAATGGAGGATTGTATGAGACCTTATTTTGTCACCTGGGGCTGGAGTTGTCTCTGAGAGTTTCTCTCTTTAGAGTTCAGGGCCCATGTGACTATATTACTGCCACCATTCAGATTTCAGTTGAATGTGGTTTTTAGTTTAGGATTTTATGTGGAAAATCTGCATTCTTAGTAACTCTAAAACAGTGGCTCTTAACTTGTGGGTCATAACCCCTTTGGGAGTCAAATGACCCTTTCATAGGGGTCACCTAAGACCATTGGAAACAGACATTTACATTAGTATTCATAATAGTAACAAAATTACAGTTATGAAGTAGTAACAATAATTTTATGATTGGAGGTCACCACAACATGAGCTGTCACAGTATTAGGAAAGTTGAGAACTGCTGCTCTAAAACAAACAGGATGCAGCTTTACCATTCTGTTTGTGTTTCAGGATTCACGTTGATACTCTTGGCGCAAGAGTCTTTGTTACTCAGGTTGGGTTGCTTTTCTCAGCTGTGCTCATATTTTGCGTGGTGCCAGCTGTTTCTGGGCTTCCCCACCATGCTAGGTCTTGCACATGCTAGAGAAGTGCTGTACCGCAAGCCCCGCCTCTGCATTTTAGTGTGCTGATGTGTGTATATATGTATGATTGCATATTGTATATTTTAATTGTATGTTGATTACAGATCTTTGCCATTTTTATAGCAATAATTTATACTGACCAGCTGCAGACATTTTTATTTGCTAAGTGTATGAGCTGATGATGTAAAACATGAGATGTAGCACTGACTTCTGATTTTATGTTTAGAGTCCTTATTTAATCGACGAGTAGAGGAAAAATCCAAAGAGCTGCCTTTCACCCCTTTGGGCTGGCATCATAACAACCTGGAGCTCCTGCGGGAAGAGAATGAGGAGAAGCAAGCCATGGAAAGGCTGCTGTAAGGCACTAGATCTTTATTTTTCACTTACAGATTTTGAAATTTTCAGTGACTTGGCATATGCATGATTCCTCTTCCATATAAAGTGAAAAATGTTAATTTAAAGTATATTCTGATTTCTGATGAAATATCTTAAAAAACAGAGTCCCAAGCTAATTGTCTCTACTTTAATTTATGTGTTAAAATTTTAATTTAGCAGTTTGAAAGTTATTCGTTTGAAGCTAATCACAGATTTCACAAAGAGTAAAGTTGACATGGAAGATCGTATCTGTGAGCCATAATTGGAATGGGTATTTCTTGTAGAGTGCCTCTTGTGTTTTTAGTACTGACTGTACACTCGTTTTTGTAACATTTTGTAGTTCAGCTAATCATAACCACATGATGGCACTGCTCCAGCAGTTGCTTCAGAATGAGTCATTGTCATCATCTTGGAGGGACATCATTGTATCACTCGTCTGCCAGGTTGTTCAGACAGTCCGACCCGATGTCAAGCACCAGGATGATGACATGGATATCCGTCAGTTTGTCCACATCAAGAAGGTGAGCTTTGCTGCTGTTTGCTGATGCTAGGAGCTGATGGGGCAGGCCTAACAGTCATTGCCACGATGTTGTCTGCTCATCAGCGATACAAACAGAGTTCTTGGTAACTCTCATAGGAAGTGAGAGGTTCATGGAAAGAATGAGTTGGGTGTGTGGTGAGGACCAAAATAAATATAGTTTCTTCCTTTCTTAACGCTTCTTTCATGACATGTCATTTATGAGGAAGTCTGTTCTCACAGTTACTGTCACTGTCATGAGGAAAAGCAGTGGGAAACTGCTTTAGTTAGAGAATACTAACTTGTTTGAATATATATTTTACCTGTAATAATGTTAAAAATAGTGCCATAGACACCAGCTTATTTAGTCAATGAGTATTTAGAGAAGCATATATGACCCTAGAGAGTAGAGGGTAGTAAAACAATCATGATGAAGTAATCTGAGATGAAGTGAACTATATTCTGGATCTTTCTGCCCTTTCTTAACTATGTTATAGTTCAAAGATGTAAAAACATAACTAACAGCCATCTGATGAAGTCTGGGAGAACATCACTGGTTTTTATTGTTTTCTTGTTTTATTAGATCCCAGGTGGAAAGAAATTTGATTCCGTGGTTGTTAATGGCTTTGTTTGTACCAAGAACATTGCACATAAAAAGGTAATGAGTTTCAGTTCCTCAGTGAAATCCAGTAGACCATGGCTGTGTCTTAGGCTCACAAATTGGGGCTTCTTAATTATGAAAGAAAAGGAAATGTTGAATGGTACCTAGCCATGTGTCTCACAGAAGTTTGGGGGTTACAGGAAGATGTCCCAAAGCTGATGATGGGCAGGAATATGCATAATGTGAGTTCCTAAGACAGAAGAAGGAAGGTGGAAGTTGTTTCTAGAGGACAAGGATACAGGTATCCTGTCTCCTGAGACCTTGCCTCCAGGCAGCATTTTTCTGAAAGACTGTGTTCCTTCAAATGTTTAGGCTTCCTGCAGAACTGTCATCATCCCTCCCTCCCTTCCTGCCTTCCTTTAAGACAGGGTTTCTCTGTGTAGGTCTGGCTGTCCTGAAACTAGCTCTGTAGACCAGGCTGGCATTGAACTCACAGAGACCTTCCTGCCTCTGCCTCACAGAGTGCTAGTATTACAGGTGTGTGCCACCACTCCCGGCTCATTATTATTTTCTTTCTTTCTTTTTTTTTTTTCCTGAAAACACATTTCATATTTTATTTATATTTTAAGACTAACTTTAATCTCAAAATCACATATCCATACACCTATTTCCTTTTTGTTAACTTAACTTAAACCTTGTAAGCATGTCTTATTAAACAAAGACTGTAAACAAATTATCATGTTTGTTACATGTAACAAACGGGAACAGCTTTTAACAGAAATGTATCAATACCCCCCCCAAACATCTTTTTATTATAAATACAGGATTGTTTAATCTGTAACCTATTTTTGATACTAATAGTAGTCAGCACCTACACTGCTTCAAGAATTAACACAATTTGTGACTGTTCATTATATCTGCTACTCTAAACAGTTCAATTGCAGCTCTAAGTACAATGGATAAAGCGTGCCATTTCTGTTCTTCCTTCTTGAGACTTCACTTTTCAGAAGTACAAAGGTTTCCGTGACCGTCTGACACTCCTTTGCCATGCTTCTGTCTTGAAAACCTGAATTCAGTTTTGAATACTTCAGGTTCATGTTTAAATGACAGTGCTTTAAGTAGAGAAAGAAAAAAATATGCTGCACTTCTCTTATTATCTGAAAATGTAATAGGTGTACATATATTAAATATATTCTTACAACTGTCTGGGTCACGTTTGCCAGCTGGAATTCTTTTACTTAATGTGTGGGTATTGTGCATGGTGGTATTTAAGTTAGACATTAACATGAGTAGAAGGTTGTTGACTTAAGACAACTGTTAGTTATTATGTCTGTCCTTCTGGTGGCTGTAGGGGCTTCATATTTTCTTTGGACTTCATCAGGCGTCTTAAACTCTTGAAGTACAACTTTACTACTATAGGAATTTTGACGTTTTGCCAATACTGGTATGCTCTGTGCATCCACCATTCCACTGGAATTACTGATTTCATTCATTAATATGTTACAAATCTGACTGGTGGAGGAGTTTCTGGGTATTTAGATCCACATTCTACTTTCAGGCTATATATTCTGTTTTCATAGTTTGTCCTTAGTGGCCCAATAGTCATGCCTGTTCGCCTCATAAGTGTCATGCCTTCATCATCTTCAGGGCCCCAGCCAACTGTACCATCACCTACTCCTTTGTGTCCTTCTTCAAGTTTTTCCAATAAGCAAAAATTACAAGGAACTTTAACTCCTGTGGAGAGCGCCATCTTCTCCTGCTACCCTACCCTCATTATTATTTTCTTATGCTTCTCACCCATTCCGCCTCTACCCTCAGCTCCAGGACCTCTTTTGAGAGGAGCACAAAGACAGGAAGTTAGGTTAGATATTGAATGTTAGGGAATCTTAGCTATGAAGTTGTAAAATGTTGGAATGTCAGATGACACTGAAGGAAGTAGCCATGGTCTCTGTGTCCCACCCAGGGTTTGAACTTCTGAGGGCTTTTGATTCACAAAGTATGGTTTATACCAGCATTTTCCAGGTGCCTTCTTAAGTATGTGGCTCCCTAAATGTCTTAGACCATCTCATTCAGTAGGCTTAAGGGAGTAGGAAAAATGAGGGAAGGATCATACTGCATTTAAAGTGGGCACTATGGATATTCCAATGTTACCTGTTGGTAATCACATTAAAACAAATTTTTATTGATTTATTTTCTGTGGGTGTTTTACCCGCATGTGTGTCTGTGTACCATGTGTGTGCCAGATGCCGTGAAGGTCAGAAGAGGGCAGTAGAGCCCCTGAAACTAGAGTTACAGATGGTTGTGAGCTGCCGTGGGTGCTGGGAGCTGTACCCCAAGTGCTCTTAATTGCTGAGCCATCTTTTCAGTGCCCTGATCTTCACATTTTGAGAAACTATAACAGCATTCTCAGATCTTGCTCTACTTCACAATCATCAAGGAAATGTCATAAAACTAGGAATACCTTTGTCTCATCACAGGAGACATTAGTTTTCTTGCTGGGAAAGTTGAGACAATCGTTTTAGTCTGATAAAGTAGATGCTTGAATAGTAGTTTTGTTTTTACTATTTTTTCTTTCTTTTAAAAAAGATTTATTTATTTATTATGTATGCAGTACTCTGCCTGTGTGACAGAAGAAGGCATTAGATCACATTATAGATGGTTGTGAGCCTCTATGTGATTGCTGAGAATTGAACTCAGGACCTCTGGAAGAGCAGTTAGTGCTCTTATCCTGTGAGCCATCTCTCCAGCCCTGATTTTACTATTTTCTAAATACAGACTTTTAGTTGTTTCTGAGTTATTGTGGGTTATTGTTCGAGGGTCTCAAGGGAATGCTGAGATCAGGCAAACTCAAGCTCAAGTGTTTGTCTGTAATCTACTGAATACGTTCCTGTGTAGACTTTAAGCCATCTCTAGATGACTGGTTACTATAATATAAACGTACAGTTTTTATGCTGTATTGATTAGGCCTTAATGAATTACACAAAAATAATTTGTGCATGATTAGGACACACAGCTTCTTCCCCCATTTTGCAGATATTTTCTATCTGTATTAGATCAAATTCAAGATGTAGAAATCATGGGTATGGAGGACTGACTAGACATTTAGCCTTAGAAATTGTTAATGATCACTTATAAATAATATGCTGGTACTCAATACTATTTCTTAGACATGGTCCAAAATCACTGGGTGTTTACATATACAATCTTGTAAATCAGGATATTGCCCTTTTAAGGTACAATGTCAAACCAAAATAAGTGATGTTTATTGAATTAAGAGTAAGCATGTTAAGCCAGGTGGTGGTGGCACACACCTTTAATCCCAGCACACAGGCAGAGCCAGGTGGATCGCTGAGAGTTCAAGGCCAAAGTGAGTTCCAGGAAAGCTAAGGCTACACAAAGAAACTCTATCCAAAAAAAAAAAAAAAAAAGGCAGGGTGGTGGTGGTGACAGCTAAATATGTTATGTCTTTTCAGGAGTTGAAGAAAATCATGTGTAGGAGAGGTAGAAATATTGGTTTGCTTTGCTGGTCATATTTAGACATAGTCTTTAATTTAATTTTGTTTTGTTTTTTCCAGACAGGGTTTCTCTGTGTAGCCTTGGCTGTCCTGGACCCGCTAGAGTGTGAATAGCCGGAATATAATACTCACTGCTACCTAGAGCGTGTCTTTTGTCCTTATAGCATGAGAAATTAAAAAACAAAACTGTAATGAATAGTATAGGAGAGTAGAAAAGAAAAAGTTGTTTTTAAAGAACTTGCTTAAAAAAACAAAACCAAAGAGAATAACCCATAAGTAGTAAATTAGGGTTTGATAGTACTAATTAGTAGGAATTATGAGCACTATGAATTTAAAATTATTACTAAAAGCCGATACAGTGTAAATCTTTAACAAACTTTTTTTTTTAGATGAATTCTTGTATTAAAAACCCCAAAATCCTTCTGTTGAAGTGTTCCATTGAGTATCTCTATAGAGAAGAAACTAAGTTTACTTGCATTGATCCTATTGTGCTTCAGGTAAGAATTTGTGGAGGAAATCATTTGATGGGATGAATGAATGCTTACCTTCTGTGCTGCTTGCCACCTCTTAATTAAAAAAAAACAACAAAACAAAACTTGTTACCTTTCAAAAATTAATTATACACAGTACATTTGTGTTACATTTTATTCTTTTTGTATGTTTTAAATTTAAATAGAATTAAGTAGATCACATTCCCCTTTCCCTTTCCTCCCTGCAGCCCCTCTCAGCTACCCTCCTGAACCCTTCCCATGCCCCACCTACTCTCCAGTTGATAGTCTTTTTTTGATTCTTATTATTATGTATGTACAGTGTTACACACACACACACACACACACACACACACACACACACACACACACACACATACACCTTGTTGAGTCTGTTCTTTTTGTTGGTGTATATATGATTTCAAGGCTGACCACTCTGCACTGGACAACAAATAGTGGGACTCATCTCTGGAAAATAGGAATTCTCCTTCTCCTAATAGTCATTGGTGGCCTGTAGTTCTTTGTCTGCCTTTGCGTTAGCGTGCCCGTTGATACTGCCATTATCTGGCCCTGTGCATGCCACCAGTTTCAGGAGAGACCACTCACACCCTGATCCACATCCTTTCCAGCGGGAACCGCCACTTGTGCTGGTGATCTTGACCATTCTGACAGGTATATGATGGGCTCTCCAAGTCAGGATTTACATTTCCTTAATGGTTAAGGATGTTGAACATTTAAGTGTTTCTCAGCCGTTTGAGATTCCTTTATTGAGAAGTCTCTGTAAGATATGTTACCACCACTACCACCTGGCCTTTTTTTAAAGACAGGGTTTCTTTGTGTAGCCCTGGATGTTCTAGAACTCAGTTTGTAGACCAGGATGGCCTGGAACTCAGATCTGCCTTCCCAGTGCTGAGATTAAAGGCGTGTGCCACCATTGCCGAACTATATTCTTCTTCTTTTTTCTTTTTTAGTTTTTTGAGACAGGGTTTCTCTGTGTTATCTTGGCTGTCCTGGACTTGCTTTGTAGATCAGGCTGGCCTTGAATTCACAGGAGTCTACCTGCCTCTGACTGCGAGTACTGGGATTAAAGGCGTGTGCCACAATGCCTGGTTTCTGGCTTATATTCTTAATTAAAAAGTTATACTTAACTTACTTCACAATTATTGCATTCTTTGAATCTGATTAACAAACTTTTTTTTTCACTTGAATTATGTTTTAGGCACAGCTGTAGCTAACAGAATTTAATCCTTATAATATGAGGCATCTTGTTCAGGAGCGTTTCAAACATTTTTTAAAAAAAACTTTTAATGTCATTTCTATTAAACTATTAGTTTGGAAAGAAAATATCAACTAATTTGGTATATTTTTTCCCTCTCCTTTTCCTGTTTGTCTCTTCTGTCCTTCTTACCACCCCCAAGTGTAAAAATAATGAGGGAAGACACAAATGTAGTCAAAAAAAGGATGAGAAGCAAGGGTCGGGATATAATTAGGCTGTGATGTCATTTACACTCTCTGTACTAGGTTTGTTGGTCTGTAGTCTTCCAAGCAGTGCTTGGGGCACACCTCCTGAAAGCCTTTCTAGATGAGCAAGGACCAGACCTGCATTTTAGCTTGGAGCTTTATGTAAGCTTTATTAGTGAAATAGGGTTGTATCTCAGAGGAAATTTATTTGCCAACAGTGTACCAGAGGCAGACCATGTGTAGGTGTGTGCGTGCGTGCGTGGTGTAGGCCTAGGTTAGTTGATTCTGTTGGCCCTCTTTGGGCCCCTTTATCCCTCCCCCAACTCTTCCACAAGATTCCAAGATATCGCTTCTTCCTCGGGAAAACACCAAATGGCGGATGACGCCTAGAGGACCCGGAGGACCCGGGGGCCCAGGATTAGGAGGGCGAGGCGGCTTCCCTGGAGGATTCGGCAGCGGCCTTAGGGGCCGCGGTCGAGGCTGCGGAGCTCGTGGAGGGAAAACCGAAGACAAGGAGGGGATCCCCGTCACCAAGCTGGGCCACCTGGTTAAGGATATGAAGATAAAGTCCTTGGAGGAGATTTATCTGTTCTCCCTGCCCATTAAGGAGTCCGGGATTAGTGACTTTTTCCTGGGCGCATCCCTAAACGATGAGGTTCTCAAGATCATGCCAGTGTAGAAGCAGACACGGGCTGGCCAGCGGACCAGGTTCAAGGCTTTTGTCGCTATTGGGGACTACAATGGGCACGTTGGTCTTGGTGTTAAGTGCTCCAAGGAGGTAGCCACTGCTATCCGAGGGGCCATCATCTTGGCCAAGCTTTCCATCGTCCCTGTGCGGAGAGGCTACTGGGGGAACAAGATTGGCAAGCCACACACTGTTCCATGCAAGGTGACAGGCCGCTGTGGCTCGGTTTTGGTGTGTCTCATCCCTGCCCCCAGAGGCACTGGCATTGTCTCAGCCCTGTGCCCAAGAAGCTACTGATGATGGCCGGTATTGATGACTGCTTCACATCAGCCAGGGGCTGCACTGCCACCCTGGGCAACTTTGCCAAGGCCACTTTTGATGCCATCTCCAAGACCTACAGCTACCTGACACCCGACCTCTGGAAAGAGACTGTGTTCACCAAGTCTCCTCACCAGGAATTCACTGACCATCTTGTGAAAACCCACACCAGAGTGTCTGTTCAGAGGACCCAGGCTTCAGCTGTGGCTACCACATAAGGGTTTTTACAAGAAAAATAAAGTGGATTAATTTTGTTAAAAAAAAAAAAAAATTCCAAGATCTCCATCTAATGTTTGGCTGTGGGTCTCAGCATCTGTTTTGATCTGCCATAGGCCAGTTCTGCAAGCATAGCAGACTATCGTTAATAGTGATGGGTTGGTTCTCTCCCGTGGGGTGGGTCTCAGCTTGGGCCATTTCTTCAAACTCAGCTACGTAATTGGGTTCTTAATGCTTATTAGTCACACATGTGTACATACATGGTTCTTTTTGTTTTTTCACGTGTTGCTAGGGTTGAACCATAGGACCTTGAGTGTGTTTGGCATGTACTGTCTCACTGAGCTACATTTTAAATTACAGATTATTAGGACTAAAATTTTTTGTTACATTTGAATTTGTTACAGACTTATTTGTGAATGAAAAATTACAGGCTTAAAATTGATATTAACAGTCAAGCTGTCATGATATTTTAGTATGTTTGAATCTTGAATTGTACCACGTTTTGCATTTCTGATCTATCTTTCTTAGGAAAGGGAATTCTTGAAGAATTATGTTCAACGAATAGTTGATGTCCGGCCCACATTGGTTCTAGTTGAGAAAACAGTGTCTCGGATCGCTCAGGACATGCTACTGGAACATGGCATTACTCTGGTCATTAATGTAAAGTCAGTGAGTGTTTTTATTTTTCTATATTTATTCACTTAAAAAAATCATGGCTTTTAAATTAATATGAATATATGGTAGGTATGCAGCAATGTTTTTATTTGATGCACCACTTTTTTTTGAAAGTGGGACTCAGGTGTGGGAGCTACTTGATTATTAAGATTATAGATTTGGACAGAAAGGCATTATGACTATGTAACTATTCTTTTGGGTTTTATGAGACAAAGGTGGAATGGACATTAACCCATCAGCAGGTACTTATTGGTGATTGACTAGTCCCTCTGCAAAGTAGAGGCCACTTTGATTTTTTATTATTATTTTTAAAAAGAATTTTTATAGGTTTTATTTATTTTATGTATGAGCACTCTATCTGCATGTACACCTGCAGGCCAGAAGAGGGCACCATATCTCATTATACTGTGAGCCAGGTCTTTTCTGGGAATTTAACTCAGGACCCCTGGTGGAGCAGACAGTGCTCTTATCTCTACAACCAGGAATCTGATTTGTTGTTGTTGTTGTTTGTTTTCTCACAGTATCTTGTGCTGAGACTTGCTATGCAAATGCTCTTAAAAAGAAGATAATAACAAAGTAAAGTAAGAATAAAAAAGACACGGTCTCACGTTATACCTCAGGCAGGTCTGAAACTCAATCAGACCAGACCGACCTTAAACTTGTACTGATCCTTGTGCTTCTGCCTCTCATGTACTGGGATTATATAAGTATACCACCATAGCACGCCCATCTTTTGATAATATTACCATGAGTGTGTTTTGTGTTTTTTTCTTTTCTTTTTTGAGGCCACATATTGATTATTTAGCAAGTAAATTTGGCCAAATGTAGAATAAAAAAAATGTCATGTAATTATTAAAATTAAGGAAATTGATTGTGAACGTTATTTTGTTTTAAGACTTCATGTACTTTTCCAGGTTAAATTTATTAAGATTTTTACTTGTAGCTAATTCTGTAATATAATGTTTTTCTGTGTTGTAGCAAGTTTTAGAACGAATCAGTCGAATGACCCAAGGTGATTTAGTGGTGTCCATGGACCAGCTGCTTACTAAACCACACCTGGGCACCTGCCACAAATTTTATATGCAGATATTTCAGTTGCCTAATGGTGAGTCATCTTAAGCATACATTCACTTAGTTGGGAATCTCAAGGAATGAAACAACTCCTAGTTAAATATAGCATTGTTTACTCAGGAAGTGTTAGTATCTGTTAGCTCTGGTTAAGAGACAGTAGTCCAGTGTAGTTTTATTCCTGTAAAGGTTTCTTTTTTGTGGGTAGTGAATTCTGTTTGGTCCTCTGGATTGTCATCTGAGTCTTTTAATTTTGTTTTGTTTGTTTGTAGAACAAACCAAAACACTGATGTTTTTTGAAGGCTGTCCACAGCATCTAGGCTGCACAATCAAGCTTAGAGGAGGTTCTGAGTATGAGCTGGCTCGAGTGAAGGAGATCCTCATATTTATGATCTGTGTAGCTTATCATTCTCAGCTAGAAATTTCTTTTCTCATGGATGAGTTTGCGATGCCTCCGACATTAATGCAAAGCCCTTCATTCCACTCTCTGACTGAGGTGCGAGGGGAAGAGGGAGCTCCTCAAGAGCAGGTCAGCGGCAGCTCCCTTCCTCAGGATCCAGAGTGCCCTCCTGATTCCCTGTCTTCTGATGATAGCACTTTGCTGGAATCAAGGATTGCACTTGAGAAGGGTGAGCAGGACAGTAAAAGTGCTCCCCAGGCTGTTTCCCTGAAGCACCAAGACTATACTGCACCCACTTGCCCAGCAGGCATCCCCTGTGCGCTCTTTGCCTTGGTACCTGAGTCGTTGTTGCCTCTCCATATGGATCAACAGGATGCTATAGAAAATGAACAGCCAGAGGCATCGCAGCAAACAGATGATCAGCAGGATCCCAAAAGCCAGGTGAGAGCCTTCAGGGACCCGCTACAGGACGACACTGGAATGTACGTTACTGAGGAGGTCACCTCCTCGGAAGATCAACGGAAGACTTACTCCTTGACATTTAAACAGGAACTGAAAGATGTGATCCTCTGCATCTCTCCAGTTATTACATTCCGGGAACCTTTCCTTCTAACTGAGAAGGGCATGAGGTGCTCAACTCGGGATTATTTTCCAGAGCAGATTTACTGGTCTCCTCTTCTCAACAAGGAGGTGAAGGAAATGGAGAGCAGGAGGAAGAAACAGCTGCTCAGGGATCTCTCTGGACTTCAGGGCATGAATGGCAGTGTTCAGGCCAAGTCTATCCAAGTCTTACCCTCACATGAGCTGGTGAGCACCAGGATTGCTGAGCATCTGGGTGATAGCCGGAGCTTGGGTAGAATGCTGGCTGATTACCGAGCTAGGGGAGGAAGAATTCAGTCAAAGCATTCGGACCCTTTCGTCTATTCAAAAGATGCATCGTGTACGTCAAGTGTCAAATCGGGGAACAGGACTGAGAGTGATGAAGAGAGGGGGCTGATTCCAAGTGATGTCTTATGGTCAGCAAAGGTAAGCATCACTCTGGAGTGTTGTGTAAGTTTAGAGTGTTCAATGTGTTGAAAAATACTGAGACAAGATTAGAAACGTCAGTATGACAGATTGCATGCAAGTTTATTAAATATTTATTCTTCTGGTTTTTTTCTTCTTGAGACTGGTGCCTTATATGCATGAAGTAGAAAAGTAGATTCATAAGATAACAAAATTGGGATTTTCAATTTTAATATGTACTTGTAGTAACGTAGGAAGGGCCTGAATTAAGGGAAAGTGTTCAGTTGCTTCAAGTTTCTGTCTCTGTTGCTTATAGTATTTTTCAGATCATAAGACACACTTTTTCTCCCCAAAAGTGGGGGGTGGAGGGAGAATTAGGGTGTGCCTAATGGTCTGATTGCTGCTTTTTCTGTTTTTCTTGTTTTACTGCTCTAAAAACTGGGTGTGTCTTATAGTCAAGTACATCATATAGTCTAAAAAATGCAGTATGTGATATGATGTCTCTCTTGACTTTTCCAGTGTTTAAGATAGGTCTTGTTTTAGTTTTATTTTGTTGTTGTTGAGATGAAATACCCTGACAAAAAGGCAACTTATAGAAGACTTTATTTAGCTTGTAATTCTAGGTTACAGCCCATCAATAAGGGAAAGTAAAGGCAGCAGGAACTTAAAGAAAGTTATTTATGATACCACAACCGCAGTTAAGAGCAAAAAGGAAAAAAATGCATATATGCTGTTTGCTTGCTTGTGCTCAGTTCTATTTCTTCATTCTTATTCAGGGCCTTTTGTTAGGGGATGGTGCCACCCACGGTAGACTGGGTCTTCCCACATTTTAACTTAAGGTTCATTGAAATTCTTTTCCCGGTTGATGTCTAAGTTGTGTACCACCACAGCTTGCTTTACTGTTTTGACAGTAGTCCTTGTAAGAGATGGAAATTTAATATTGGAAATGGACCTGGTATAAGAAAGTATGTAAAGCAGGGTGTAATAGCACACACCTTTAGTCACAGCACTTGGGAGGCAGAGGTAGGCGGATCTCTGAGTTTGAGGTCATCCTGGTCTACAGAGTGAGTTCCAGAACAGCCAAGGCTACACAGAGAAACCCTGTCTCAAAAAAAAAAAAAAAAGTGTATGTGTGTATATGTACACATACGTATTCATATACATGTATGCATATATACACGCATACATATTTATCTGTATTTAACAGTAAAAATTTTTATATTGTCATTTAACTACTTCTGTTTAGATAGAAATTAAAGATATTTAAAGAAGATTTACTTGTGGATGGATACATTTCTAATAATGAACCTAATGAAATCTTTCATTAGGTGTAATGCAGTCCTGTAATTAAAAAAAATATAATTTCACTGCTAGTCAAGGAAGTTTTAAAATGGTAATGCTAAGTAATTGTTTTTGAGACTCATAAAGAGAACCATGGTTAGTGAGAGTTAAGAAATTTTGAATGCCTTTTGTATAAATTTATAGAAAGTGATGAAGTTTCCTATTTTACGTGCACATTTATACACCTTTGACTCAGGATTTTAAAGTTTCTGTTCCTGTAGAATGAATTAAATATGTCTGTATATTGTCCTACAAAGTGAGTCCAGGACGGCCAAGGCTATGCAGACAAACCCTGTCTCAAAAAAACATATATATGTAAATATATATGTATGAGTATGTTTGCTTATTGTAAATGTGCAATGGTGTTTGTTGAAGCATTATATTTTTTTATAGTTATATTATGTTTTACAGATGCGATGAATACCTGACATTAAACAATTTAAGGGAGAGAGTATTTTAGCTCATGATTCCTAGGTTTCAGTCCACACTCCTTGACTCACGGCAGAGTTATTCACTTCACAGCAGACAGGAAGCAGAGAGAAGTGGAAGGGCCTGGGATAAGGTACAGCCTTCAGGAAGACACCTCCAGGGACCTACTTCTTCCGTGTGGACTCCACCTTCTAGTTTCTAGAATGTCTATTGTAGTGCCCTATCTGGGAACAAACCTGAAGTCCAGGATTCTTGGGCATGGGCATGATTCATATTCAGCCCATGTCAAAGGATAAGGTGGTCCCATATATGATCTATAGAAAACCCATCATAACTTCTTAACTACTAGAAAGCGTGTCATAGAATTAATTCCATGATTGAACACTTTAAAAAAATACAACTTTAAAGTTTTGCTATATTAGAATAAAACACTATCGATGTATTTTAATATGTCTTTAAAGAAAGAAAGTCATGTTAGTATATTTTTGTAGCATATCTTATTTTAGTGAAAACAAAATCACTTTTGTGTATGTACGTGTGTATGTACAGTGTGATTGTGCATGTAGGTATATATGAACAATGACTAAACAGAAAGAGTGGTTTTTCTTTCGTGTTTGAAATAGGGTTTTGCGTAGCCTGGGCTAGCATCAAACTCAGTATCTAGTTGAGGAAGACATTGAACTTATCCTCTAGACTCTATCTCCCAAGTGCTAGGGTTACATGCACGTGCCACCGTACTGGCCACAGTGGCTAGTTAGCTGTATACACTAGCTAGCTTTATAGGCAGCATGGAGCCTGACTTATGTTCCTCTGCTACTTGAACTTTAACAGGGAGCAGGTAGGTGCTCAAAAACAGGAAAAAGCATGGGTGAAAAATACCTTAGTATTTAGATTTCTAGGCACCATAGATTGATGCAATATCCATCTGTCAGGTCATACTGTTTCATAGGAATATATTTTACTTAGTTTGTTCTTCCAAAATTTAACACAAATTTGAAAGAATGGAATGTTTATGTTAACAATCTTCTTAGTCCTCTTCCCTGTTCAAACCTGGGTGTGTGGTGCGACCAGGGCCCCACTTACGCTACAGGCCAGGCTAGTTACTTTATACTTAGGTTTACCTTAGAGTTCTGAAAACCCAGCTGCTCTCAGTTAGCCTTTCGTAAGTGTTCACAAGCACCCGCAGTGATGACAGGAGGCTGTATTAGGAGTGGAATGTGCTCTAGTTCGTGCGTTGGTAGGTGCTGTTTTCAACGCAGGTGCTCTTCTGTCCCTTGTCCTGCAGGTGGACTGCCTGAACCCTGCTAACCACCAGAGGCTCTGTGTGCTCTTCAGCAGCTCATCTGCCCAGTCCAGCAACGCTCCCAGTGCCTGTGTCAGTCCTTGGTAGGATGCTTCTCCCGCACTACTGCACCTAGGACCGGAATTCCAACAACACAAACTACTGCCTGCTTTTAGTTACGACACATAGATAGTCACATATGAACTGATAGACTATTTAAACTTATGAAGTAACTGAAATTTTTTGTTCATGGATAAATAATAGTACCTTAAGTAAGAGTGAAAAAACTCTGAGAGAGAAGAGAAATTTTTACTTTATAGAAGTTACAAAGTTGACCCACAAAAGCTGCTTTACAAAAAACAAAAGTTACATCTTGATTATAGCATGTGCAATTTAGGCAAGTTTTCCTCTTGCATAATTTTCATAAAAGCAGTCAGTGTTTTATCTTACTGTTTGTGGATCTGTCATTGAAATATACTACCCGACAAGCCTTTTGTCTCATTAGTATGTTCTTCTTGCAAACATCTAAGTAAATTTATAGAGACAGATTTTGTAATGTGCTGTTTCTAGTGATAGTCACAAAAACTTACATACCTGTTCTAGTTTTGTTGTTGTTATGTTAAAAAATTCCCTATCAAAAGCAACTTTAAGGAGAAAGGGTTCATTTATCTCATAGTTCAAAGATATAGGCCATCATGGCGGGAAGTCACAGACACTGGAGCCTGAAATAACTGACCATAGGAAGTCAGCATTCAGGAGACGGCAGCATAGAATGTGTGGGTGCCAGTGCTCAGCTTCACTTCCCTTCTCACATAGGCAGGGAATGGTGCCTCCCGCAGCGGAGGGTCTTCCCAAAGCAATTAACACAGCCAAGGCAGTTCCTCTTAGGCATGTCCAGAAGCACTTCTGGGTGCCTGCACGCCTCCATTTGTGTGCACATACACAGCTGGCTTGTTGTTGTTTTTGTTTTGTTTTGGGTAGCACTGCTTCCATGATAAAACATTTATTTCCAACAGAAAGATTTTTCTAGAAACTTGTGTAGTTCCAGAACAACTTGAAGCCTATAAGTCTTTTGGTTTTGTTTTTTGTTTTTTTTTTCTTTTTCCTCAGAATTTAATGGCCTACTTAGGTAATCCTTGACTAGGATAGAGGTTTCAGGACACAAACATACACACATGCAAAGTCTCTTAATTGTGGACAGCTGTGAGTTAGGTAAAGTTTGCAGTTGGCTCCTTATCAAGAGTGAGAGCTGTTCTCCATACTCAGTGAAGACAGGGACTAGAGGGCAGAAGGTACAGTCTTTTATCAAACCCCAGTGGTGATGGGGATTGAAACAGAGATGGTTTTACCTTTTTCTAATGTAAATCAGTTTTATTCAATTTATGAATTCTCATTAAGTGATTTTTTAAAAGATACTAATGGATTGAAAGTGGAAAAAATACTATAGTGTGGCCAGTCTTCACTTGTTTGACAGGATGAAGTAAAACCTGTTTCATAGCAACAACAGATATGTTTTTATTATTTCATTGTAAGCATATTTAATAATTAGAATAAAGTCTTGGTAGTAAAGTTGACATATTTCTAAGAAATGCTCTCTTTTTTTAAGGATTGTAACAATGGAATTTTATGGAAAAAATGATCTTACACTGGGAATATTTTTAGAAAGATACTGTTTCAGGTAAAAACTGATTTCTTCTTACTATTTATTACGCTTTGCTTTATTTTTGATTTTTGATTTTTGAGACAATGTCTCTCTCTAAAGCCCTGGCTGGCCTGGAACTAGTCCTGTAATATCAGGCTGGCCTGAAACTCACAGAGATCTGCTTCCTGAGTACTGGAATTAATTATTACGCACTTTTGAAGTCCAGAATTTCAAGCTAAACATGTCTGAGTTGAACATCAAGTATTGTTTATGGTTCTCATTTTTATACCATTTGTCAGAATATATCTTACAATGACATAATCTGTTTCATACTTATTTCTTGTATCTTTGCCTGTCCCGATATTCTGCCATACCAAGACTTTTTAAGTATATCTATTTTATAGGAATTCAAGGGAGAAACAGGGAAGTCTTGAGATTAGCTGAACATCAGTTTAAATTTCATTGCTATTACCAGTTAGGTTGCACAGCATGACACAAGTGATTTAATGTCACTAGCCTCTTTCATGGAGACTGTAGTTCTTAGAAAAGTCTGTTTTATTGTTGTTTGAAATTGAACACTAGAAGGCATTTGACAAATGGGAACTGTCACCATGCTTCAGTTAAAGACAGCTGAGAGCAGCGTGTGTCCTGTTCAGATTGTCCACTGCTTGTCATTATTCTAGAGATAGTGCTACACTTCCTTGGTCGTGGCTGTGATTATTCAGAATTGCTGTGGTGGTCCTCTGTTTCATGCTAAATGTGAGAAAGATTCTCATGTTTATCTCAGGTCTTCTTACCAATGTCCCAGCATGTTCTGTGATACTCCCATGGTGCATCATATTCGACGCTTTGTTCATGGCCAAGGCTGTGTGCAGATAATCCTGAAGGAATTGGATTCTCCAGTGCCTGGATATCAGCATACAATTCTCACGTATTCCTGGTGCAGAATCTGCAAACAAGTATGTGCTACTACTGAAATAGTTCACGTGGCATTCCTTTCTATTTGTATAGTTCTTTGGGGGATATATAGTCAATAGTATTTTAAACTTTGTATTTGTCATTGTGATCTTATTTATATACCTTTTTGTGCTATGTTTTTAACTTCATTTTGTCTTTTAAAAAATGTGTTTATTCCCTTTATATCCTGGTCGTAGCCCCCTCTCTCCTCTCCTCTGAGTCCCACTCTCCCTCCCTCTTCTCCCTCCCCGCTCCCCTATTCCTCAGAAAAGGGGAGCCCTCCTTCCACCAGCTCATCAAGTTTCATCAGGACAGAGCGAGTCCTCTTCCCCTATGGCCTTAAGAAATTTGAGACTATATCAACAATTCTTGAGAAAAAATGTAGATGAGGCTTTGTTAAATGGTCTGTATTTTTTTTTTTATATCTTGAGAAATGACATGGTCTTGTATTTAATTCCTTTGGACTATCTCTTCTAACTCTGAGAGAATTATTCAATGTCTGTGTTGTTAATTTTTTATTTGCTTGTTTTTCATTAAATGGGTTCAGTCCATCTTTGGAGACGTGGCATAGGTTCAGGTTTATGATTATTTATTTAATTTTATGTATATATGTGTGTGGGTAACTGTATGCATGTGTACTATGTGTGCAAGTATCTGAGGAGGCTGGGTGAGGGCTTCAGACCCCTGGAACTGAAGTGGCAGGTGATTGTTAGCCACCTGATGTTGGAATTGAACCTGGGTTCCTCTGCAAGAGCTGCAAGTTTCTTAACTGCTAAGCTGTTTCTTCAGCCCCAGTATGTTTTTTTCCCCTTTGTGTGTATGTGTTTAAATTTACTTTTATTTTTATATACATGCATGTTTGCCTACATGCATGTTTGGTGCCATATATATGCTTTGTGCCCAAGAAGGTCACAAAAGGGTGTTGAATCCTCTAACACTGTAGTTACAAATGATTGTGAGTCACCATGTGGATGCTGGGATCAAACTCTGGGCCTCTGTAATAACAGCCACCATTCTAATTGTTGAGCCATCTCTTCAGTCCCTATAATATTTGAAATTTATACTATTTGTTTAGGTTGAAGCAAATATGTATCAAAAATTGCTTCATTATTATCTTGATGTGTTTTGGAATGTGCTTGGAAAGCATTTATGAGAATTGTGGATCAAATAGTAGTGTGTTTGTTAGTATAGCACTTGAGAACGGCGACATTAGTTTTCTTTATGAGGTGGGAACATAGTGGACTGCAGTGATCTTATTAATGACCAAACCTTCCGTACTTTCTTGTGTGTGCCAGTGGAGATCAGGCTGCACATGCTAGGCAAGTGCTTTATCATTATGCTAAGTCTCAGCCTTATTTTCATATCCATGGGCCTTTTCGTCCTGATCCCACTTAGACAGCTGGTAGCATTTTGTTGTCAACTCTGTAGAGCAGTGGTTCTCAACCTTCCTAATGTTATGGCCCTTTAATACAGTTCCACAGTCCTCAAGCATACGGTTATTGCTACTTCATTCATAACAGCAACAGTTTGCTACTGTTCATAAATTGTAATGTAAATATCTGTATTCTCATGGTCTTAGGCAACCTTCATGAAAGGGTTGTGACCCACAGATTGAGAACCACTGCTATAAATATACTGTTGAATTTAGTGAATAGCTAAATTTTGGTCTGTTTTCCATGCCTTGGCCTATGCATTTAAGATTTTAAAAATAATTATGGGGTTATGCTAGAAAAGAAAAGAGTTTTGTTAACACACACAGAAAAGCTTCTAGTGTAGGAGGAAATGTAGTGTTGAATTATATAAGCCACAGTAGTAGAAAAAGTGGGCAAAGAGCACAGCAAAGCAGCTTAATATAATTGGCCAATAAAGATACAGATAATTTATTAACATAGTTGAAGCATGAACGAGGTCAAATATAAATAAATAAATAAAATGCCTTAGTTAAAAAAATAACATTTCAAAAGCAAGGAATAACTTGTAGGATTGGTAGGAAAGTGAGAGAATTGGTATTTTCAGCTTCTGTTGTTGAAAATGTGTGAATGGATGGACCTGATTTGGAAGGAAGCATGGCAAAAAGACCATTGCCCTTTATCTGTCATTGTCCATCTGTGCTGATTTATTCTAAGGGAATAATTATGTCTTTTTCTGAGTGTGTCAATAAGGATGTTCACCAGAACATCACGTAAATAAGGAAAGCTTATCTATCTAAAATGCTCATCAGTGGGAACCAGGCAACTATAAGACCATTCCCTGTGGCCATTTAACAAGTTGTAGAAACCTATACAGGCAAATGGATGGTGCTTGGGGGATTATTACAGGCCAGATCCGTTTTGATTATTTTATTCAATTGAATATTTGTTTGCTTCCTTCCTTCTTTTTTCTTTTCTTTTTTCGTTCCTTTCCCTTTCTTTCTCCCCCCCTCTGCCCCCTTCCTCTTTCACTTTTTGAAACAGTTTCTCTCTGTGACAGCCCTGGCTGTTCTGAACTCACTTTGTAGACCAGGCTAATCTTGAACTCACAGAGATCTGCCTGCCTCTGCCTCCTGAGTGCTGGGATTATAGGCGTGTGTTACCACTGTACCTGCTCCCAGTTTCTTTTTCCTTCAGTCAGAATATGTTCCTTGGAAAATAGAAAATACATCCTTCAAAGGTGAGAATCTCAGTATGTAATTTATTTTATTTTTATTATTTTTTTTTCTGAACTCAGGTGACACCAGTTGTTGCTCTTTCAAATGAATCCTGGTCTATGTCATTTGCAAAGTACCTTGAACTTCGGTTTTATGGGCACCAGTACACGCGCAGGGCCAATGCCGAGCCGTGCGGCCACTCTATCCACCATGATTACCACCAGTACTTCTCTTACAACCAGATGGTGGCATCGTTCAGGTAAGGAAGTGAAGGGATTGGCATTGCTGCAGTCCTTACAGAGGGAACACTTCTACTCTTGGATTGAGTTTGGGCATGTGTCCACCCTTACCTCTCACCTTGCAAGTGCAAAGGACTGTACTCTAAGAGCTTTTACTGTTGGTCACCCTTTATCCAAAGAACTAGGTAGTAGTGTAGTGTTGCTAGCATTGTTAGCAAGGACAATAATCTTGTCTGTTTCACCCATAGAGCTGCCACATGATGGGAATCATGGTTTAAATACTGGTTGGTTTTCTGCTTCCTGACTCACTCTTGACCATTGTTTTGACATTTGAAAGTCTGAGAATTTTGCTGAAATTTTATTTACCATGAACCTCCGAAGATACCTCTGACAAAGCTAAAATTCCAAGTTCAAGGAATAAAGAGCCATAGTTTCAGTATCAAATGTGAGAATGCCTTTAGGCTCTGCCCTCAGAACCTACGAATATCAAAGGTCGCTGCCCTAAACACTGCCACGGTGGCCAAGCCTCTTATTTTAGCAGCAGGTTCCTGCAGTAGCTCCAGGCGACTCCATAGCCTTGCTCCTGTAGCTGCTGTAGCAGTCAGAGTGACCCTGGTAAAGGGAAGTCAGCTCTTCTCTACTCTACTCCACACATTCCATAACGTATCTGGTTTACCAAGTAGAGGCCGGAAGCCATGTGTGGGCTGTAAGCCCTTACATACTCTGCTTGCCCAGGCCTGGGTTTCCACCTCACACTGCTCACTCTGCTGAGCTGTCCTTGGCTCTGGCCTGCCTTCTGCTGTGCCAGGTCGGTGCCTGCCTGGGAGCTTTGTACTTGTCCATCCTCTCAGCTGCTGTTGCAGACACCTACCTGTTGTTTGCTTACGTACAATAGCTCTCTATTTAGATTTTACCTGCCAGGTACTCCCTGCTTCATTCTTGGTTTATTTTTCTTCCTAGTGCTCTGATAAAAACACCTTAAATATTTACATTTTGCTTATTACCCACATCTCATGAGGACAGACGTTTTGGTGCTATATTCTTGGCACTTAAAACAGTATCTCACATACAATATATTCATGGAATATTTATTAATTAGAATTTTTGGATTTTTGAGATAGGGTTTCTCTGTGTATCTTTGGCTGTCTTGACTTTGTAGACCAGTCTGGCTTCAAACTCACAGAGATCTGTTTGCCTCTGCTTCCTGAGTACTGGGATTAAAGACATGAACCACTATTCGTGGCTAATTTATTTTCCTTTTAAAGCAAGAGGTTTTAGCCATAAATGTAGGATGTGGGTTGAGTGTAGTATTTACTAGTCAATACCTCAGGTAGAAAAGAAGTAAAGAAGCATGAAGAACCCCCAAGAGGTGGAGGGTAATAAATCCCTTTATTTAAGTCTCTATAGATCCATAGAAAGTTTGCATTAAATTCATTGGTGTTTTTATAGCAGATGGCTCTCAGGGGGATAAACAGTGGCATCACAGTGCAAGTGTAAAACAAAATCTTGTCAGTATTGGGAACAATATTTATAGTGGTTGAAAGGTTTTGTTTTGTTTTTTTTAGTTTTTTTTTGTCTTTATAAAACTTAATTTTATAGAAGATTTTATTTTCTCTATGTTCATTAGAAGTTAATTGATCATTTGTATATCTATGTATATGCTCTAAGTAAATTATTAAGATAGTTTTCTTTTTCTCCTGTCACTTTTTTTTCCCCTTAGTTATTCTCCTATTCGGCTTCTTGAAGTGTGTGTTCCACTACCAAAAATATTCATTAAACGTCAGGCCCCACTGAAGGTGTCTCTTCTTCAGGATCTCAAGGACTTTTTTCAGAAGTAGGTTTTAGTTTCTTTGGTCATCCATTTTTGCTTGCTTGTGTTTGTAGTCCATGGTAATTCATAAAAGGTTTACTCATTTTAACTCTTCTTTCAAAATACGAGTAACTTTGCCTTTCTAGTTATAATTAGTGTGTGTTCAGTGTGAAAAAGTAAGCTCAAATAACATAGGAAAACACCTGTAAGTTATAACTGACAACTTAACATTTTGAAGTAAACTTTGAGGCCATGTTTTTTGTTTTTTTGTTTTTGAGGCCATGTTTTGTTTTGCAAAATTCCACGTAATTTTTGATGAGATAACTTATTTTAGCTATAGTTTTATATAAAATGCCTTCCCCCCTAATTTATAGGAGGTAGTTTGATTTCAGCTCTTCTCACCACTTTTAGAGTTTCACAGGTATACCTAGCTGTTGATGAAAGACTTGCATCCTTGAAAACAGATACATTTAGCAAAACAAGAGAGGAAAAAATGGAAGATATCTTTGCACAAAAAGAGGTAATTTGTTTCTTTCATAGAAAATTCCAAAATTTCTGATTCATAGAAAGCCTTCTGTCTGTGCGGTATCTCAGCTTATTGAGCTTGCATCTGTTGCTTTCCAGATGGAAGAGGGCGAGTTCAAAAACTGGACAGAGAAGATGCAAGCAAGGCTCATGTCATCCTCTGTGGACACCCCTCAGCAGCTACAGTCCATCTTTGAGTCACTCATCGCCAAGAAGCAAAGCCTCTGTGAGGTGCTGCAAGCATGGAACAGCAGGTACACTTTGTTAGGTTTTTGTTGATACTATTGTTAAATTTGTTTTCTGTTCTGGGGACTAAACCCAAGGCCTGCATTTGCTAGGCAGTACTCTACTACTTAGCTAAATCCCCAGCCCCAGTATTTTAAATTTAAAGATATTTATTAATTATAGATGTTCCATTTTCTTAGTTATAAAGTTTTTTTATTTTTATTTTTGACCTTTGTTCTCTTCATCCTTTAAAACATTGCAGCCTTTACACGGTTTGCTAGGATAATAGCAAGTAGCCTTCTTGGCTGTTTAAAATGTGTCTGCTGCTGAGTGAGACTGAAGTGAATCATCACTGGCTATCTGTAAGAATTCAGTAGTGGCTACATACAACTTTAAAGCCTATTACAAGAAAAAATTATAAGTATAATTTAAGGTACTGGAAATAAAATCATGTCCTTTTGCCTGTGGCTATAGGTTGCAGGACCTTTTCCAGCAGGAAAAAGGTAGAAAGAGGCCTTCGGTTCCTCCCAGTCCTGGGAGACTGAGACAAGGTGAAGAAAGCAAGGTAATAAAGTGTGGCATTGTCTTTGCTGTCTCATTGATAGAAGTATGGTTAGTTCCATTTCTAACATGTAGGAGTGGTAGTCTGTCATGGTGTGAGTTTTCAGGAGATATGATCTGGACTACTTTAATATTCTAACCTCAATTAAGATAATGTGTTCATTTATTTGAAATATTTATCAAAAGGCTATTCTACTTGAGACACTTGAGGATATTACAGAGGAAAAGTTGTGGGTTCTCAGTGTATAATGGAGTTCTCAGTTTCATGTTTCTTAAAAAAATATATTTGTTTGTTTATCTATCTGTCTATTGGTTTTTGGAGACGGGGTTTCTCTGTGTAGCCTTGGCTATCTTAGACTTGCTTTGTAGATCAGGCTGGCCTCAAACTTATAGAATTCTGTCTGCCTCTGCCTCCCGAGTGCTGGCCTTACAGGTAGGCACCATTGTACCTGGCTTACTTACTTATTTATGAGCATGGTGTTTTGCCTACACTTACCTATGTGTACCTTGTGTGTGCCTAGAGCCCACAGAGCAAGAGGAGCACGTCAGATGGTTGTGAGCTGCCCTGTGGGCACTGGAACCAAACCTAGATCTTGTTGAAGAGCAGCAGGTGCCCTTAACTTCAGACCCTACCCTCAAGCCCTCATTTTTCTTACTGTGCAGTTTTGGGTGTTTTGTCTCTGTGCTTTATTGAGAAGCTTTTCTTAAGGTGTCTGCACTGGATAGCTCCTTTTCTAACTGGATTGCTTTCTTTTGCTGGTAGCAAAGTACCACACAGTTAGGGTTAAAAAATGTGGATTTATTATTTTATAGTGTCATAGATGACTGGGTTACTTACTCAGAATTCCACAGAGCTAAAATCAAGGCTTGGCCAGGGTTTCTCAGGATAAGCATTTCCTTCCTGGCTCATTCAGGTTGTTGTCAGGGCTCGTTTCCTATAGTGACAGGTCTTGTGCTGGTGGCTGTTGATGCTTGCCTTCCCTGCCCTGTAGTCCACTCCACGTCAGGGCTCTCAGTGCTGCTCAGTCCTTCTTGTGCTTCAGATCATCTCCTTTATCTCTGACTCGCATAGATTTAAGAGTTATGTACTAATGTCCTTATATCTGGATTTCTCTACATTTTGTGGTCAGCTGACTTGACACTGTTATATTCCTCAAATTCCTTCACAGCAATACTTAGATTTATGCTTGGTGAAATAATTGGAATAAGGATGTATATACTAGCAGCTGCATATTTTTGAACCGTTAGGATTCTGTCTCTCAGGTCACCCAAATTTCGCACAAATTGATGCTAGTATTATGACCTTATATTCCTATATCACAAGGGCTGTGAGTATTTTCTTTTTATATCATGTAGACTATTACAGAGGACTGTTTCCATGGAATGAATAGATCCAGGTGCTTTAAGTAACTTTAGGAAAAATAATAATTCCTTTTTGTCTGTTAAACACCCATTTAGGAATTGTATTTCCTATGTTTTCTCTTAATGTTTAGATAAAAATAAGGTTATTGAAGACGATTTGCATGTTAGTATTTACCCCCTAGCACAGACTCCTGATGACTTCTGCTTCTCTGCTGAAGATGTTGCTAACTTGTGAGTGCACAGCCTTTTGAGTATCGATATGTCTGTAGACATGAACTTGAAATATACCATCACCCAGTAGGTGATGTGCTGTTGGAAAGTTGAAAATTGACGTGAAATTCTGTTGTACTGCCTTTTCATAGGTTGTTTTGAGTTTGGTTTAGGCATTTTTCTAGCTTACATGGCATGCAATTGTGAACAAAGGCCATAGTTACTGTCTCATGAGACATTTGCTAAGAAGAGACTGATTGAAAACACATGGACTCATAAGGATTTAGTGACTATATAAAGATTGTAGAAAACTCTAAGGAAAATAGAATTTATGTGATAGAGTGGGTAATAGTGGCGGGTTGTTTAATACAATGTACCCAGAAGGATCTCTCTAATATGATAATCTTTACTGACATAAGAAATGACTCCCAACTAAATCCTCTGGGAGCTTGTGGTCCTCCTGATATATGTTGGCCATGGGTAGTAGAACATAAGGCAGTGCAGTGGATCGATGATAGGAGATGAGTGAGCTTACTAGACAACCCAAGTGTCCAGGCCAGGGTGTAAGTACTACTCACAGCAGGCTCTCAAAGTGTGCTTCCCTGTCTGCAGGGCTCTCTGTCAACCACACCCTGACCGTGTAAACCAGGCCTGGTGCTGTAACAGTACATCTCAGGAGAGTAAATACAGAACCCAGACAGCTAAGATAGCTCTGATGTAAAACAGTGATACTCTTTACAAGTGGGTTTATTTTTATTTTTATTTTTAATTTTAGAAAATAGCTTTATTCTTTAGGTAGTTTTTATATTTATATAATAGGATTATTTTTAAGTGAACCAGTAAGTGCCATTTAAGAAAGCACTCAGGGGCTGGAGAGATGCCTCAGGGGATAAAAGCACTGGCTGTTTTTCCAAAGGTCCTGAGTTCAATTCCCAGAAAGCACAAGATGGCTCATAGCCATCTATTATGAGATCTGATGCCCTTATCTGGCCTGCAGGTATACATGCAGGCAGAACACTGTATATATAAAATAAATAAATCTTTAAATAAAAAAAATAAAGAATGTACTCAGGTTTAGCTGGGCATGGTGGCACACACCTTTAATCCTTGCACTTGGAAGGCAGAGGCACGTCAATCTCTGTCAGTTCAAGGCCAGCCTAGCCTACAAAGCAAATTAATTCCAGGACAGCCAGGGCTGTTACACAGAGAATCCCTGTCTCAAAAAACATTTAAAAATAATAATGTAATCAGGTTTAGTTAATTAAAGTGACAAGAGCTACTTTAAATTATCAAGAGGTAATAATCTAATGGAAACAGGTTCTGAGTTCAAAATTTCCAAGATTCACTGGGTTAGGCTACTTTTAAGATATTATTTTTCAATGCATCCTTAAGAATAGCATATTGATTTCTCTATAGATAAGTGCAATGGACACATCTCCAAGGAATATTTCTCCAGGACTTCACAATGGAGAAAAAGGTTGGTCTTCAGTCTGGTAAAGAGGTTTTTGCTCTGTAAGTTGTTTTTAACTGCTAATGTGAGCACTGTTTTCTAATGCATTTGTCCATAGTCATTTCCCTCCTTATAGAGCATTTATAATTCTTATTGGTCTGCGACTGTCACATAGTATGTTATAAGAACATAAAATAGGATGTGAAATGCATACAGTGATTGAAGTTTGCCAGTAGGAAAAGAACAAAATAGGGCATTGAGTCTCTCTTTTGCTTATGATGGCCAGCCTCCCTATTCTATTACAAGGATTTTTCTTAGCATGGCCAATTTATACTTTACTTCATTAACTTGTTCTCCAGAGTTAAGATTTCTTTCTTCAGTAACTTGATATCATCTTGGAAACTGGGAAATTTGCATAGACTGTTGCATAGAACTTATCATTTTTTAATAATTATAACTTATTTTCTCTCTCTCAGCGTGAGCATGTTAAGTTTTCCCACAGCATTCTCATTCATTCTCTGTTAAGCCGAGTAATATTTAGGTAGCGGTGTAGCATTGTTGGGTAGAAGTCAGAATTGGTTGATATAGTTTTGTCACCAAGATTTGATTGTAGTTAAATCCTATAATCTTTCTGGATTTTTGTGTCAGTTTCTATGACATGAGTTATATGATCTAGATACATTTTGAAAAGGTGATATTCTTCTTTAAGAAGTAGAAATATAGTCTGAGGCCAGCCTGGTCTACAAAGCGAATCCAGGACAGCCAAGCTAAACAGAGAAACCCTGTTTCGAAAAACCAAAGGGGAAAATAAAAGAAGTAGAAATATGATTTGGTATTTAAAAAGTACTATTAGGTGAGTATTAGGTGAAATGGACTTTTGTTTTAAATGACTCATTTAAGATCGATTGTGTGTTTCTCTAGAGGATCGCTTCTTGACAACCCTGTCCAGTCAGAGCTCCACGAGCTCTACCCATCTCCAGTTGCCCACCCCTCCTGAGGCCCTGGCCGAGCAGACAGTGGGAGGGCCCTCTGACCTAGATACAGCCAGTGGCTCTGAAGGTGAGCTTTGGGCCACGTTGTACCTGACTTCGTTTTACCTAAGACTGAGATGATTCCTTGCCTTATATTTATGTTCCTTGCTTTATATGTGTCTCTGATAAGAAAATACATGGCGAATTCTTTGACATAATGCTTTCTTATCCTTTAGAATTGTTTTATGTTTGTTTAAAAAAATTTTTTAAGGGGCTGAAGAGATAGCACAGTGGTTCAGAGCATCTGCTGCTCTTCAGAGGACTGGGTTTGATTTGCAGCACCCACATGGCAGCTCACAACTGTCTGTAATTCCATTTCCAGGGAATTTTACTCTCTCCTCCAATAAGTCTCTTTGGATACCAGTCAAACATGTGGTGCACTTATACACATGCAGGCAAAACACTCATGTATATAAAAAAATAAATTATTTTAAAAAGTACTTTTTTAAATAAAGCCTTTCATTTTGCTTCCCCCTTCCGTTAGTTGCACTACTTGACATGCATCACTTTGTGTATGTAAATGTCATAGAAAAACAGTATTATTCAGTGTTATCTATATTTTTGGGGGCATCTTTCTTAAGGTGTGTAAAGTGTATTATTATTGCTTTGTAAGGCGAAAGAAATTTCTGCTGCCGTTTTTCCACAAAGATTTACATTATAAAAACCCATGCCTTGCTTCTCTTTTTCCTTTTTTTTTTTTTTTTTTTTTTGCTAAGTAATAATTATGTAATTCTAAACTTTGGCTTTCTTTACCATTGTTACTAAACTCAGGCATAATAGCTAGAGTGTACATTCCTGAGTTGGAGTGACAATATTGTCACAGCTCACGAATGCCAAACAATAATTCCCTGATGGATCCTGTGGTGGTAAGAGACCACGGATGCAGGATGATCTCAGTTTCAAATGTAAGGAGTTAGGCATGCCTCTTAGAATCAATGCTGAGTACATTTCACTGTTGCCATTTCATTTCCTAAGAGCCACTGTCTTAGACCAGAAAATGTAAACCATAGTTTATATCTGTGATGCTCAGTATGTCTGTCTATATTCTCAAGAGAAGAAGAAATAAAACAGACACTTCTACTCTGTTTTTCCTGAATGCTAATGTATAAGTAGAATGTTTTTCATCCTAGATGTATTTGATGGTCATTTGCTGGGATCCACAGACAGCCAAGTGAAGGAAAAGTCAACCATGAAAGCCATCTTTGCTAATTTGCTTCCAGGAAACAGCTATAATCCCATTCCATTTCCTTTGTAAGTATTTCAAAACCAAGTGGCTCTCTTGCTACTTACTCCCTATGTATTTAGATCAGTTTATCTGCAAATGTTTCTTAGTTCTAAATTTATATAATTCTAGTAAATGAGATGGCTTTTGGCATATAATTTTTTTTTCTTGAGACTTGTATTTCTCTGTGTATTCTTGGCTGTCCTGGACTTGCTTTGTAAACTTGGCTGGCCTTGAACTCACAGTGATTCACCTGCCTCTGCTTCCTGAGTGCTGGGATTAAAGGCTTGACCACCATGCCCACTAATTTTTAGAATGTTTTATCATTATATAGTAGAGAAGGGATGATGAAAACATTAAATGTTGTTAAGTGCGTAAACAAACTAGTTATGAAAAAAATACACAGCATATATTCATCTATATAAAGATAACTGCTATATCCATTGATCTTTTAAAAAACACTTTAAGATTTTGCACGTGTGTGTGCGTGTGTATGTGTGTGTGTGTGTACGTAAGTACCCATGACAGAGGCCAGCAAAAGACATTAGGTGGCCTATCATATTACTGTCCACCTTATTCCTTTGAGACAAGGTCTTTTACTGAGTCTAGAGCTAGGATGATGGCCAGCAAACCCTGGTGATCCTGTTGTCTCTGTCTCCTTTAGTATTGGGCTCACAGGCATGTGTGGTCGTATCTGGCTTTGGAAATGGGTGCTAGCAATTTGAGTCATCTCCTCAGCTCAAATTAATTTATCTTTAAAGACATTTTGCTGGTTGTATATGAGTGCAGTGATTGTAACAGAATACTGAAAGGAGCAGAATGGCCCATTCATATTTTCATGCTTTTTATGCTGTACTCCGTCAGACTGGGAAGGAATGCATGATGGCCACCAAATGCTGCCTTTGTTATGTTATGGTGGTACAAGTGTATCCAAAACATGAACATTGGTTAGAAGACTTCTGTTTTTATTCCATAGTGATTAAAGTTTTATTTAGTGCTTGTTCTCTTGCTGCTCGATGGAGAGCATTGCTCTTAGGAGTTGATGGCCTCCGGGGAGGAGACAAGTAGAGACTCAGTTAGTTTAGGATACCTTACATGATATTCATGTCAAAATGAATTTTCTCAACTTCAGTTCCGGATGTTGTTTTTTTCTATGTCATTTGTTCCTTCCTATTTTAGGGCCTTTGTGTTTTCACCATCTTTCTCAATTTGGAAGTCGTTTTCTTTTCTGAGGCAAACTTTACTAGATGGTCCTTCTATGTCCCAGTATTAACCAAATTAGGCTTCTATGCGTTGTCAGGATTCTTGTCCTAGTTTAGGCTGCTAGAATGACTTTTCGTATCTTGGTATTGCTTATAAACAATAAAGACATATTTGTCCCAGTTCTGGAGATGGAGGATCAGGCTTGTGTCAGCAGAGTAGATTCCGAGGGTCCTTGTCCGGGCTGTCCTCATATTGTGGAAAGACAGCTCACTTGTCCCTCTTGCCAGGGACATCAATCCTGAAAATGATGTCTTCACTCTCTTGATCTCACTTCCTCCTAATGCCATTGCTCTGGGCTAGGATTTCAACTTGGGGTTTGGGGCACAGGAGCTAAATACTCATCCATAACAGTTCTCTTACTGCATTTATCACAGAGAGCGAATGTAGTCATTTGTGTAATTGCGTCTTTACCCCACAACTACAAAGCTGCATGCTGGTTTTGTTCTCACCAGTGTACTGGTAACCGTGCACGCACATGGGAAATACATTAGGAGATTTTCTCAGTATTGTTTTCCTACCACATAGTCAGTACGTGGCATCTCATAAAGTCAGTGACTCTACCTAATGGTTCCCAGTGGAGTTGGAGCAGAAGTCAGGGGAACAAACTTCGGTTGAAGTAGAGTCAACACTTGGTTTCCATGTGATGATGGCAGAGTGGCTTTTATGCTATTTGTTGTGGGTGGAGAAGCATGGGAGGCATTTCTGAGGGCTAGGCTAGAACAGTGTATGTTAGACTATTTATTGCATACTCTTTTTTTTTTTTTTTTAAAGACTAGTATGGCCAAGGTTTTGGTAGTATGTAAAGCTTTGGAATAAGTAGTCTGGAACCTTCTGACATGAAACTTATTTTTTAATTTTTATTTTATCTATTTGGGTGTTTTGACTGCATGTATGTCTGTGTACTAGGTATGTGGAGAGACCAGAAGCGGGCGTGGGATTCCCCCTGGACAGGATTAACAGACAGTTGCAAGCTGCCACATGGGTGCTAGAAATCAGGCTCTGGTCCTAGTGCTCTTAACTGCTGAGCCATCACTTCAACTCCCAAACCTATTTCTGACAATTTTCCAATTAATTTATAAACTTTTCTTTGTATTTTTATTGTTTATTTCATTTAATTTCTCAGCATTTGCATGCATTTTGGCTTTCTTAATTATGGTCATATTGCTCAGTATTTAGTTATTGTAAATTGTCCTGATATTTGATTGTACGGTGCTAATCAGCTTTGTATTTCATTTACTTCTAAGTCTGTTCTTACTTTATTGAGCAGTGATCCAGATAAACACTATTTAATGTATGAACACGAGCGGGTGCCCATTGCCGTCTGTGAGAAAGAACCCAGCTCCATTATCGCTTTTGCACTCAGGTATTGTGAGCCTTTCCTGTAGTTCCATCTGTGTGTTGTAAGTCTGTCTGTTAGTTACCCTGTTTGGGGGCTCTTTAGATAGAAGCAAAAAATGTGTGTTTGTTAGACATGACAGTCTTTTTGTTTTTGAAAACCTTTACTCAAGTAATGGGATATGGCATGGCTTTTAAGCAAGCACTTAGTAACTACTGTGACCTGGCATGGTGTCTACTAACCCTTGAATATGCTGACCACTCTGTCCAGTTTATACCTCATAACTCTTGCTGTGGTTTACTTCTTAAGGTAACAGTGAAACATACCCATTTTGCAATATTTTTATATCACTTTCTTCCTACATTGCACACATACTGGCTAAAATTTCCTACCTAGAGAATGCTGTTCCTGCATCTTGTTCCAACGACAAGTTAGGATGTTTGACTTAGGTAGTTACCATGCTCTCAAAGAAGCGTTATACCTTTAAGATACTTATATCTGGGCTGGAGAGATGGCTCAGAGGTTAAGAGCATTGGCTGTTCTTTCAAAGGTCCTGACTTCAATTCCCAGCAACCACATAGTGGCTCACAACCACTTATAATGAGATCTGGCACCGTCTTTTGACATGTAGGCACAGCACTGTATACATAATAAATAAATAAATCTTTAAAAAATAAAATAAACTGCTTTGCATAAGTCCTGTTGAGCCATATTTTTTTAAAAAAAGATATTTATATCTAATGTCTATAATCCTCTGCATCTCATTTATAAAACTATCTTGGCAGTGGGTGAATTTAGTTTAAATTAGCATCTGAGGTATTTATCTAAAATTTTCCATTGTAAAATATAAAACTAAAAAATTCTTTTTATGTATTGATTACAAAGTATCCCATTTATTGAAAAATATTTGATTATAAACAAAATGTGGTGTGTAGATATTGCATGTAGCAGAGTATACAGTATAGTTATGTATGCCTCTAACTTCATGGAGTTTAGAGTGTTCTTTAGATATGATTTTTTTTTTTTAACTTTACAAGAGACTATATAGTGATTCTTTTCTTTTTGCCTTAGGATACCGAAAATAATACTTGCTTCTTCCCTTATTGATTAGTCACAGACCTTCAGTAGATACTAAAGGCACAAAACTGTAACCATTCTTTATAGTGTTAGGAAGCAAGTGTTATACCCAAGTGCATCTCTCAATGTTTTAGAAAAGTAATGTATAAGAGTAGTTTAGGCTGCTAATCCAAGAATCACATTTTTAAACTTTTGTAATGCTATTTTAAAAAATAAAGTTTAGTCCCTTTAAATAGAAAGTCACTTTCAAATTCCTTTCTTAAGGGGAGTTGTGTAGGGTGGCTGGTGGCCATTACCCAGGGCCTCTAGGGCTCGGCAGGCGCTGTCCCGCTGAGCTGCATCACACAGTGTTCTTGGACCATTGTTAAGATTATTGGATATTGTTGATGAGTTGGTGAGTTTTAATTCTTTGTTCATAAAGCTTGATCACTTTTGTCAGTTCCCAGTGTATTTGTTTAATTATAGACACATAATGATTATGCTTCTCTAATGCAAAACTTAAGATTTATTGTTAAAGGAGAGCCTAATGTTTAACATTTTTTCAACCTATTTTTGCCCTAAGTTGTAAAGAATACCGAAATGCCTTAGAGGAATTGTCCAAAGCAACTCTGTGGAACAGTGCTGAAGAAGGGCCTCCAACTAATAGGTGACTCACGACTGAATAAAACCTTCTTACATTAAGCTGTGTCATTGTTTTCTATAGCCTTGTATTTTAGTTCTATGATTGCATACATTAGCACAGAATCTCCTAGGATTCATCTTGTTCATTTCAGCTAACTGTTGGAGCAACAGAATTCCTCACACAGCCCTTAGGATATAGTTTCTGACATTGCTGTGATGCGCCACTGTGCACCGCAGATTCAAATTTGCATTTTTTTTAATGATAAAAAGAAGCAGCTGTTTTGTTTAAAAATTAGTAACCTGTAAAGTTAGTTGTGCTATTGCTTGGCTTTATAATTTTAAGTGTTTGTAAATTTTCCATAGTACTAAAGATCCTAATACTTGGAAGTGCTCAAGTCAGTCTACTTAGCATGCTCTGTGTTTTAGACAGAAATGGCATAGGCTTATCTTTACTAAAATAAATTTTTCTGTATTACTGACCTGATAAGATTCAGTCTGAATTAGCCATGTGACTAAAGTAAGAAAAATGAAATTGCTGTATTTCTGTAATTGACCTATAGTTCTGAGACAGTTTGAGAAAATTTTATTAAAGTCTATTTTTTTCTTACATTTTTATATGCTTTTCTAGCTCTAGTATAAAATACTAATTTTGGTATTTCATTTTCTTAAACTTAGTAGCTATTTCAAGATTTTTTTGTAATTTGTGTTTTTCAAAATTATGAATCAGATTTCTGGTATTGAGGGTGGTATTAGGTAAGGAATACATTGGTGTAGTAATTAGGATACTTCCTTCCTTTTATCTGAATATCTTCTTTTTTTTCTTTCTTTGTTTTTCATGGTAGTGCTTTAGATAACAGGCCAAAGAGTAGCAGCCCTATTAGATTACCTGAAATCAGTGGAGGACAGACAACCCGCACAGCAGAAGCAGAACCGCAGCCAAGTAAGACTTACAGCTTTTACTGCGTTCACTGTGTGTGTGTGTATGAGAGAGAAAGAGACAGAGAGAGACTGTGGAAGCCAGAGGACAACTTTTAGGAGTTAGTTCTCTCCTTCTACCAGGTGAGTCTCAGTGATGTTACTCAGGTCCTCAGGGCTGAAGGCGAGTGCCCAATGCTGCTGAGTCATCTCACTGGCCCACACATGCAAACATTTCTATATCTGTTGTATTTATGGTTTGCTGAAGAAAACAGAATCAATAAAAAGTGCCAATCAGTAAGAATTGGTCTTTGAAAAATAAACATTTTTAATAAAGTATTTTTATTTTATTTTCATTCATATTTTGCCTGCTTTTGGAGCTGGAGTTACAGACAGATGTGAGCTGCCATGTGGGTGCTGGGAATTGAACTTAGGACCTCTGGAAGAGCAGCCAGTACTCTTAATTGCTGAGCCATCTCTCCAGCCCTGAAAAATAAACATTTTTAATATCTTCTTTTATAGATATTTGCTTCTTTCAGTCTTACTTGAACTGTAGATTCAATTTACAGAATCTCAAACTTGTAGAAGCTCTTTGTGAAGAAAGGGGATCTGTCTTTCTTAAGCTTTCAGCTTGAAATGTACAACCTAAGAAACAGCAGCAGTATACATTTTTACATTTTATGTTCTTTTTTGTTTTGGTTTGTTTTTTTGTCTTTTGTTTTTTCGAGACAGGGTTTTTCTGTATATGCGTGGCTGTTCTGGACTTGCTTTATAGACCAGGCTGGCTTGAACTCACAATCATCAGCCTGCCTCTGGCTCTCTGAGTGCTGGGATTAAAGGCTAAACTTTATGTTCTTATTGGCATAATGAAAACTGTTTTGGTAATGTCTCCTTTAGGCGTTACCATACCCATAGAACAATTATCTGGTGTATCTGTATTTTTAGGAAGGAAGCTGAGGTTTAGACTAATTTACTTGCTGAAGGCTAGACAGAAGTAGATCTGGGACCTGAAGGTGACTCTTACTAACTGTCTGGTGATACTTCGGGTAGTCCCAGAAGTTCAGCTGACTGCAAACCTTAACAAATGACAGTTTATTTTTCTAAGGTAACATTTGTAGAAGCAGGCACTTCCTGGTATTGAGCTGCTCAGGATTTTTTTTTTTCCTTTGATTCTTCTCATTTTCTTTAAAGACCTGACATTCCAGCTTCCTGTTGAAGCAGAGACGAGTGGTGTAAGGTGTATCTGCTCTCTTTGGTTACAAGTCTTTCTGTGTCCTTCAGAGATTACATGAATCACCATTTATTTTTTTTGGTCTCCACATGGCTATCCCCACAAAACTTGGTGTTCTATTAGCAAAGACTTGTACACCAGTGTATATTAAGCACTTTTATGATCGATACTCTATGGATTTTGTAAATGATAAATTATTAGAACAATACATATTAATATGACAAATGAAACTCAAAACTATAAACAGCAAGAGTGTAAATTCTTTCCATCCTAGGGTACTTTTAAAAGATTTATTTTTAGTTTTATTCATGTATATGTCTATGTATCTGTATGCCGTGTGTGTTTCCTTGGAGAACGAAAGAGGCTGTCAGATCCCCTGGAGCTGGAGTCACCCCTAGCCTGGCACGTGTCTACTGGGAGAGCAGTCTGTCCTTGGAAGTGCTGAGTTGTATCTAGGCCTGTTTATTTTTAATGCATGTGTGTCTGGGCAGGGGCATGTGCACTTGAGTCCAGGTGCCCATAGAGTCAGAATAAGGCAGTAGATCCTTTACAGCTTGAGTTCCAGGCAGTGGGTGCTGGGGACAGCACTCAGTCCCCTGCAAGAGCAGTCCAGTGCTCTTAGCAGCTGTGCTGTCTTTCCAGGCCTCTGTGATACAGGATACAGGGACTGGAGGGCTGGTTCAGGGGCTAAGAGTGATGGGTACTCTTCTAGAGAACCTAGGTTTGATTTCTAATAACCACATGATGGTTATCAATCTTCTGTAACTCCAGTTCCAGAGGATTCTGGCTTCTGCAGGACTTCATGCACATGGTGTACTTATATGCAGGCCAAATAACAGATTCAAAAGACACAAAGATGTTCCCTTTAACTCTGAATTCTTTTTGCTTATGGAATTGTTTTATGTTAGTATTTTAACTCTACTGTTATAAAAACTCAGTAGTTTATTCTACTGCTTAAAATATGACTGCTTTTAAAAGAGTTTTGAATGGCTTTCTGGAGAATTTCTTACATTTTGGCCTTCAACTAGCAGAACATTGGTCTTGTTTCTGATGAGGGCACGTACTGACCTACAGACAGCAGCAGCAGCAGCAGCAGCAGCAGCAGCAGCAGCAGCAGGAATTGTGGTCTGTAAACGAGAATGTGTGCATGCTGCAGACTCATTAGCATCTGTGCTTACTGCCAGCAAAGGGCTGAGAACGGTATTTTCCAAGTTAGGGACCTGGACCTGTACCTAAATGAATGTTACCTTTTATTTTTAAGCCAAAAAAGCTTCAGGAATGTTGTCCTTCTTCAGAGGAACAGCAGGGAAGAGCCCCGATCTCTCTTCTCAGAAGAGAGAGACCCTACGTGGAGCAGACAGTGCTTACTACCAGGTTGGGCAGACCGGCAAGGAAGGGACGGAGAGTCAAGGCCCTGAGCCTCAGGGTATGTTAAGTTGGCCGTATGTGCTTGTTGTCAGCTTTAACTTATCTTCTTTAGCTTTGTGCATTTTCTTACAGGTTTAAGGAAGTCATTCTTTGCTGAAGCAAGGGCATCCCCTCCATTATAACTCTTTGTAATAGACCAGAATCAGCATGGTGCTTAGAGTCTCTCTGGCTTCAGATATCTGCAGTATTATTTCTTATGTGTCCATATCTATGAAGAAGCAAAATTAATGTCTTCTAAGTGCTAAATAGTATTATACATGTAAACATAAATCACAAAATGTACTTAACTTTTCAGTATCCTATTATCCCTCCAGATTTGTTTTCTTTCTTTCTTTCTTTCTTTCTTTCTTTCTTTCTTTCTGTCTGTCTGTCTTTCTTTCCCAGTCCCTCTTAGATTGTGGCTATTTATATGCACCTTCATTATGATATTTAAAAACTTTGTTTATCTAGTTATGTTTGGATTTGGCAAAGTTGACTAACTCTGCTACCTTTTTAAAAATAAAGTTTTATCAGAATAGGGGCACGTGCGTTCATTTCCTGTTGTCTGATTGCTTCACATTAAATTGGCCAGTTGAGTGGTTGTTGCTTAGTGTGAAGTACTGCTGTTTGGCTCTTTAGAGAAATTGGTGACTTGTAAGTTAGATCATGGGATATTAGTTTAAAGAATAGCAACTACACTTCTTTCTTCATGCAGGGATTTTGTCTGATTTGAAAAGCCCTAGTGCTAAGCAAGAAGTGGTTAGCAATTGATTCCTGCTGGGAAGGGAAAGTCGGTGTCTAGTGAGATGCCGTTGGGCTTTCCACCCAGTCCCAGGGCAGGCCTCGGGCCCAGCAGCCACTGGCCAACACAAAACACAGTCTGTGGTTTTAAATTTTTTTGTGGGTTTTTTTTTTGTATGTGTGTGTGTTCTGTTTTAGTATTTTTTGTCTTACTGGATTATTGTTTTGTCTTTTATCTTTTGTTTGTGTGGGTGTGGTTTTTGTTTTGTTTTCTAGAAAGAGGGAGAGAACATGTGACCATGAAGCTGGGTGGGTAGGGAGGTGGAGAGGATCTTGCAGAAACTGAAGGGGGTAAAGGAATATGACCCACATGTAGTATATTAAAAAAAAGGAGGGAGGGGACCCTGCAGGTCGGCATGTGGGCTCACAGGCTAGTTCTCAGGAGGCTGCAGCAGGAGGGTTCTGAGTTCATGACTGTTTTAGGTCATATGGCAACGATCTGCTTGAAAACAGAACAAAACACACACGCACACACATGCGCGCACACACACACACACACACACACACACACACACACACACACAAACAAAAAAAAACCTAGCAACTGAAAATTTTGTACTAGTAATTAAAATATCTGTTTAATATTCTCTGTTACCCTTGGACTACAGGTTCTATGATGTGTCCCTTGGAGGAATATGAAGCGATAGGAAGCCTAACGTGGTTTTGAAGTGTGAAACTTAGGGGATGGCTTGTTCCTCTAGATATTAGGATGTCTGCTAAAACTTCACTATATCAAAGACGCACTTTTTTACATATGTACCTGGAAAAGAGTATCATAAATATGGGGAGAGAAGCCATGGGAATTCTTGTGTAAATGCTGGGTTAGCTGTATCGCTGTCACAGAAGTCACTTATATATAAGAAGAATGGTCCAGCCTGAAGTATTGCAATCACAGGAAAAGGCATACATTTTTATTTTAGAAATTTGCACAGTCTGCGTAATGTATGCTTTATAGTGATTTGATTAGGATATTTTTATTACTGGTTTGCTAACTTTTGTTGCTAGATTGGGGGAAAAATGAACTTTTAACTAATGCTGTGCTTTTACTAATGATATTAAACCCTTTAGATGAGGTAGACGGAGGAGATACACAGAAGAAACAACTCACAAATCCTCACGTTGAACTTCGTAAGTATACAATAGCATTTTCTCTAAGGACAGGGATGATAACTAAAATATGAAAGGTCATTCTTGATACATCTACCGATAGATTTTTAAAAAGGAAGGTTAGGTGTTGCTTAAGTTTTTATTCTATAATTCAATTTATAAAAATCTGTATTTTCACAATTTAAATCATAATTTATTTTACAAAGTATAATATTTGATATTTTAACTATGTAATTAAGATACACACAACTTGACAAGCAGCGTTAGAGTGTTTATTTAGGGCTGGGATGATGTGTTTGTCCAGCATGTTTTGGCCCTGGGCTCAGTCTTTGGTACTGTGTGCTCATAAAGACAGTGCTTAAGAATTGCTTTAAAAGTGCAGTGAAGAAAAATAGTAGCCAGTAGAGGAGTAGAGCAAGTCTTCTACTGAGTTCTTTGAAGATAAGTAAGAGCGGTCAGGTGACATCCCTGACACTTGTAAGACTCACATAGCACAGGTACCATAGACCAAGGCTTTTACTTCATTATCAAAGACATTCTCACAGAAAAACCGAATGGCTGCATTTGGTGCTTGGAGAGGGAAGAAGAAATTTTCTGCTTTATGTACCTTTTTTGTTTGCCTGCTTTTGTTATATCTTTGTAGAATTTTCTGATGCTAATGCCAAGTTTTACTGCCGGCTGTACTATGCGGGAGAGTTCCATAAGATGCGAGAAGTGATTCTGGGTAGCAGTGAGGAAGATTTCATTCGCTCCCTTTCTCACTCGTCACCCTGGCAGGCCAGGGGGGGCAAGTCAGGAGCTGCTTTCTATGCCACGGAAGGTAATTCTTACTCACTGGTGCAGAGCCTGCCACCTTTGCTTTGAGGCATTTCATGAAGCTCTTGAAGTGGGCATTATTTATCAGCTGTTGGTAAACAAAGTTCTCTAATTTCTTTCTGTTCTTGAGCAGAGCAATAAAACCTTAAAAGACTATATAGGCTCAGACATTGGTTGGATACTTTAAGTCTTCTTAGTTACGAGTTTTCCTAGTGCGTGTAGAAACTCTCTTAGTTACTTTCGTATCTGTGATCAGAATCTCTGGCCGAAGCAGCTTAGGCGAAGCTAGATCTATTTTGGCTCATGTTCTGACCCTGAGAGGTTGTTGTGGGCACATGTGGTGGCAGGTAGCCACTGGCATCATGACAGACAGGAAGCACAGAGTGTGGCTGGGGGGTGGGCAGGTAATCCTTCTCTGCTCAACAACTGTCACCTACTTCCTAAGTGTTTCACGCCATGATGGCATCTCCAGGCTGAGCAAGCTTGGAAACAGGAGCCCATGGGGGACATTTCAGATTCAAACCATGGCAGGCAGCTTGGAGGAGACTGAGCTGGACAGCACAGAACTGAGCAATGGCAGCAGTGGAAAGGTGGCCGGAAGGTAGAAGACCACTTCCATGTACGGCTCACCTGAGAACACAGTGTTTAGCTTTGCTCACCCACTGGATAGGAAATTACTGAAGAAAGTGTGCACTTCTCACTTTATAGCAACTTCAGGACTCTCAAGAGTTAGCGACGCCACAGTGGACTGGTAGCATTTTCTTTGAGTGTTTTGAAAACTGAATGAGTCTGTGATAGGAATTTAGATTTCAGGATAGACTTGAGAAGTAGGTGATCTTGTCCATGTAATCCTCAGGGCTCCTAGCATTTTAATCACTTGAGAATTGCTTTCTGATAAAATTTTCACTATGTGATTAAAAAGAATGCCTTCAAACAGAAAATGAAGAGATGACTTGGGTTCTCTGGAATGCCTTCACTTTGATTTTAATAGCAGACAATATGTATTGTGATGAGTAAATGTGGAATTTCTCCCTTGTAGATGATAGGTTCATTCTGAAGCAGATGCCTCGTCTGGAAGTCCAGTCTTTCCTTGACTTTGCACCACATTACTTCAATTATATCACAAATGCTGTTCAACAAAAGGTAGCAGTCCTAAATCCTGGGTTCTGATCACAGTGCACTGGGCTTATTAGATATTTTCCTACCTCTGCCATGAGGAACCATTACCTCAAGCAATTAGCTTTTGATTGGTGTATACATACATATATAAGTTAATGTAAAATATCGAGACCAGACAAAATTAGGTGCCAATTTAATAATATTTTTTATTGAGACAAAAATATGAAGCACATGTTTAGCAATGGGGAAATGCTTTCTGAGCTAGAAAGGAAACCAACAAGGGGCTCATGTGTGCCCACTTGTCATTGGACAGTGACTTTGCCCCATGAGTATAGTTTTTTAAGTTGTTGCCAGGTATTAATTTATTGCAGATTCTTTGGGGAAATAATGTCCATGTGATGATAAGGTTTTTAAATTTGAACAGCTATGAAGGACTGTCATGCTGTACAATGTAAGGATCTACCATTGTTACAGGCCTCTTCCTGGTGTATCAGTAGAAAAGCATTCTAGATGGTACATGGATAAACCAGGTAGTATATACATAGAGAGAATCGTCTTTTGGTAATAGTTTACTTTGATCTTTTCTTGATTAGAGGCCCACCGCTTTGGCTAAAATTCTTGGCGTTTACAGAATTGGATATAAGAACTCTCAGAACAACACTGAGAAGAAGTTAGATCTCCTTGTCATGGAAAATCTTTTCTATGGGAGAAAGATGGCACAGGTGAGGACACTGAACTGTGTGAGGCATTCAGCGTGAGGACCTTTTGAACTTCGGTTCTTGAATGTAGCACAGCTGAGTAGCATGTTAGTGGTGCACGCTTAACTTTTTGGAAGAAAGAAAAGTTGGTATGTAACTCATTCTAAAATTTATTATATCCAATATTCTAGAATCAGGTAGTTGGTAGACTAAGAAGACAAGTGCTCTTCTATCATCTTAACTATATTTTATTAAATGTATATTTTATTTATTATAATTTATTCACATTACATCCTGATTATTTCCCCCTCCCTCTTACCTTCCCGTTCCCACCCTCCCTCTTCTGCCTACTCCCCTCTCATAGACCTCTGATGGGGGGGGTCCCTCCTACCCCAACTGTCTGGCGACAGCCTATTAAGTCTCATCAGGATAGTCTGCATCCCCTTCCTCTGCCATCTTAACTTTAAAAATCGAATTAGCTGAGACCTAGAGAGATTAAGCTTCTGTCAACCACTTAGCTGTGTTTAGACTCCATGTTGATCTAGATGTTGTGAGAATGTTGTTGCTACCTGCTGCAGCTAACAAGGTACCTAGTACAGACTTTCAGCAGTGCTTTTTGATGTGCTGCTCCTTAAACTGTTTATAGTGTGAAGACATGAGCCTTGTGTTTACATCTAACTCAGCTTAGTAGTTTGTCACTGAGAGTATCCGGCTGTGTTACACTGTGTACTCAGTGCCTTTGCATTCTGCTGTAACATCTTGAGCAGGACTAGCTGCCCAGCACTAGTCTGTAGAACACACTCCAGGGCGGACTGGTCCTAATCATCACATTTTTGGCGTTTCCTACATTCTAGATAGTCTGAAATTTATGCTCTCATTTGTCTCTTGCCATAAGTGATTGTATAGAGCTTTAATATTTTATATTTCCTAAGACTTCTTGTGCCTTTCCTCATACTGTCGGGCAGTCTAATAATAAACATGTTAATGTATATTAAATTGGTTATATTTATAGATTATTTCTAAAATGTTTTAATAACTGAGAATCTGTACTATTTCATATGAAACTATTGTATCACTATGAATGTAATGTATCATATACTTATTACTTTATGTATTATATAGTTATATCACTGTATATTTATGATTTAAATTAGAAAGTTAAATTTTGAAATAAAAATTTAAAACTATATATTATGGTTGTAACTACAAGGAATCTTTTTGCCCTTTAATTACATCAGTTAAACATTGTGGCAAGTTTGTACAAACAGTAAAGAATTTTTGTTTTGCTAGGTTTTTGACTTGAAGGGTTCACTTAGAAACCGAAATGTAAAAACTGACACTGGGAAAGAGAGTTGTGATGTGGTTCTGCTGGATGAAAACCTGCTAAAGATGGTTCGAGACAACCCTCTGTATATTCGTTCCCATTCCAAATCTGTGCTGAGAACCTCTATCCATAGTGACGCCCATTTCCTTTCGAGTCACCTCATTATAGACTATTCTTTGCTGGTTGGTCGAGATGACACTAGCAATGAGCTTGTGGTTGGAATCATAGGTAAGTCAATAACTGTACCTGTGTTTAGCTCATGATTAAAGCTAGAGTAGAATTTCAAAAAATTTCTTGAGTTGGTTTAATATCATGATGGAAGCCTTCATTTATAATTTCAAGTTAACAAGTTTTCATTCTAGCCTGTTCTATTCATTTTCTTCATTTCCAAAAATATGTAGGTTAAAAGGTAAAATGATAGTCACTTTAAAAGGAGGTACTGAGCCAGGATTAGAGGCACACGCCTTTAATCCCAGTACTCAGGAGGGAGAGGCAGGTGGATCTCTGAGTTTAAGTTCAGCCTGGTCTGCATAGTGAGTTCCATAACACACAGGGCTACACAGAGAGACCTTGTCTCGCAAAACTGGGGGGAAAGGAGGTACCGTGTCACAGTTGGGAACATCCATCAGAGCAATGTGGGGACAGCCCTTGGAGCAGCACTAGTAAAGGTGCCACAGAGACTAATAGGCTTGCTGCTGTTCTAACTTAGGCTTACAACAGCCTTTCTGTTCTTGTTTCCCGCTTTCCATCCCCAGATTATATTCGAACGTTTACATGGGACAAAAAGCTTGAGATGGTTGTGAAGTCAACAGGAATTTTAGGAGGACAAGGTGAGAAAATGTTGGTTTATTTACTTTTTTTGTTTGTTTTTTGAGACAGGGTTTCTTTGTGTAGCCTTGGCTGTCCTGGACTTGACTTGTAGACCAGATTGGCCTTGAACTCAGAGATCCATCTGCCTCTGCTTCCCAGAGTGCTGGGGTTTGTTTACTTTTAAAACTGTCCTCATATATTCCTTGAATATTTAAGATTCTAAAGTGTGGTAGCCAGGCATGGTGGTGTATTGTAAATCCAGTGCTGAGGAGTCTGAGGTAGGAGTATCATGAGTTCAAGGCTAGCATTGGGTACCTAAGACCCCCTTTCTACACACATAGAACAAAACAAACCAAAACCCAATGTGGTTGTCTCTGATTTTGCCATTTCTAAAATGACTTTAATGTGAAGAAGTATGTAAGTGGTGAAATACTGGATTTAAATGCCAGAGTTTGTTCAGGTGAGAAGTTTTTTTTTTAAAGCTACAAATTCTGAATAAGATTGTCTTTAATTAACACTTGCTGTCTTCTCGATTTCATTTCTGAGTTTAGATATCCCTTACCTCAAGAGAAGAACTCATCTTCAGAAAGACTGCCCATGGCAGATATCATAGCAGATCCTTTGCCTCCTCTCTTAGAGTGCTTTGGGGCATGGCGGTGGATGGTTGGTTAAGTCAGTTGCCCAATTGATTTTTTTATATGCATGTGTACTTACTTTATTCCTCCCTTTTGCCTTTCATTGTCTTAGGTAAAATGCCAACTGTGGTCTCTCCAGAGTTGTATAGGACTAGATTTTGTGAAGCAATGGACAAGTATTTCCTGATGGTGCCAGACCACTGGACAGGGCTGGATTTGAATTGCTGAGCTCATGCAGATGATTGAAATAGACTGAGAAGGAAACTGGATTTGAGGAAGAGATTCAAACTATATGACATGTTCTATTTCTTTGTCACATACACCACTGAACACAAAGACCTTTCAGTTCTGTGACTGTCTGTAGACTTCCCTTAGACTGGCCATAACTGCAGGGTAAAAGCTCCGTGGATTGAACTTTGCTTCTGATACTTGGGATTATCTGCCTGAAAAATGGGAAACTGTACAAAGTTAAATACAGGTTCTTTTTCAAAGGGTTGTGATTAGAGATAAGTATGTAGGTAGGATAAGAAATTGAGTTGTCATGTTTACTAACTCAGTTGCTTGAAGAAGAAAGAACTGTCTGATGGACACTGTCTGATGAGACATTGACTGACAGATACTGACTGTCTGGCAGACTGTGACTATCGGATAGACTGTGACTGACTGGCATTACATTTGATACTTTTTCCCTCAGAAGACACTCGCAGACCTTCTTGGTTGTATGTTTCCTATGTAATAGCTTTATGTTTGTTCTTATAATTTCTGAAACATTTAAGAAAATTCTGATTTATTCCATTAATGGCCAGTTAAGCAGATTGGTGCTTGCCTTATTAGGAATTTGACATAGATTGGGAATCTGGTCATACTCTGTATTCTCCAGCGCACCTTGTTTTTAACTCTTTGATGCTTTTATATTCTGGCTTCTCTGCAGGTGACAAGAGCCTGCGGCCCTTAACTTTGAAGCCTGTCGTAGAGCATTTTAAGGAGCTGTTTAAAACTTTGTGTTCTGTGCCAAACAGCACTTAGCCTGCATGTGTGGTCATAGTCTAGATTTTCTCTCATGGTGGGGAAACAAATTGAGCAGTAAATGAATCTGTAGTCACTAAATCTCTAATGGGCAGAATTAATAATGCATTTTTTTTTTTTTTTGGTTTTTTGAGACAGGGTTTCTCTGTGTAGCCTTGGCTGTCCTGGACCCGGCTTTGTAGACCAGGCTGGCCTCGAACTCACAGCGATCCACCTGCCTCTGCCTCCCAAGTGCTGGGATTAAAGGCGCATGCCACCACGCCCGGCTAATAATGCATTTTTATCAGTAAAAGATAGACCCAATCCAAAAAACTGAGCGAGAAGTAAACAATTGTGGCTTTGCTTGTTTGTTTTATTTTTGCACATAGAGTAGTAAAGTATCTCCCAACACCACTAGCAGTTTAGTGGGATTTGTACAATTAAAAAGGTGTCCAGCGTGGATATTCTCACGCTTTAAGTTCCACCACATTGCCCACCGCTACTGAGGAGTGCTGCACAGTAGAGCTATTGCTACTGAAGGGCCCTGTGTGCTCAGCAGCGGTCTCATCTAGAGAGGGACCAGACGTCCAGGCTATGAGCAGATACTTCTGCCACATAGAATGCGAGCAGTTCTCTTGGCTTTTCTGTGACAAGGGCATTGGACATTTATAAGGTTGTAAGGAGTCCATTTTTTTCAGACTGCTCTAATAGCACATTAATATTCACAAAGGGCTGGGTGTGTTCTGCTGCAGAGGTGATCTGGACGGGAACCAGGCACCGTCTGGCAGGTTTGCTGTAGAGAATGAAGCGGGAGCTAGCTGTTTCTTGCTTGTTGAGAGCATGGCTAATTTTGAACTCATAGCAAGTTGAACAACGCCTTATGTCTGCCTGATGCTAAGCCTTAGCCTCTTCAGTAATGCGTCTGTGCCTTGGGAAGGCGGACCAAACACTGAAGCGTCCATTTGTAATGTTAGAGGAGTAAAGACTTGAAGATTGTGTGGAACACTTACTTTCTATGCATCCAGGAACAAAGGCTTTTGAGTCTGGTTTGAAAAGCCAGCTCTGTTTTGTCTCTGTTCATTTTTTCTGTCTGACTGGTTAGGCTATAGGACCCCCTCATGTCCTGTAAACTAGGAAGATGCCTTTTCCTGGCTGTGATTGCATTGTTTCTGTGTGTGTGTGGGGGGTTTGTTTTTGTTTTTGTTTTTTTGGTTTTTTTTGTTTTTTTGTTTCAGTACAGCACACGTAGCTGAGCTGAGCTCCAGGGGAGTAGCTCCAGCTGGTAACATGGCATGCCCATCTTCTCTTGCCCCTGACTTGGAAAGCAGTTTTGCTTTTTAAAGTATTGTTTCTGGTATTTTGGTGACTAACCTTTCTTAAGCAAGAGCTACTGTTTTGAAAGCTTGATTTGTTCTTTTAAAATTAATGTCTGGCCAGTACTAATGAAGGGTAAGCGCACAATTGAACTGTTTGTGTGGTATAAATGTGATTCCTGGCTGCTGCAGTTAGCCACTACCATGTGTGTGTACCCGTATATAGTGTCTTGAGTGCTGTGGATCAAATGGCTCTTGCCCTATTGAACTCCCTTTCATGGCCTAGAGAAAATTAATGCAGAAAGTCGTGAATAGGGAAGAAATCTCATGCTCAAAATGTAATATGAATTTCAAAGTAACTGATAATAACATGAGAAAATTATGTCAACATGTTTTGTATAAAAATATTATTTATAAATATGAAGTTTTTGATGACATAAAAATTTGTTTAAAAAATAGAAGGGATTTAATTTTTTCCTATCTACCGAGGGAAGAAATCAGAAATAAGCTGTTGTAAGCCCTTTTATAGTCGACTGAGTACTTTATAGATTCTCAAGATTTCCTATGGAATGTCTGAGCAGTGATTTTTTTTTTAAAGCTTTCGCATATGTGTAAATAATGTCATTCATACCAATGTTGGCTTTATGGCCCGTGGTTTTTGGTACATTAGCCATTAGCAGTGGGCTTCTGTGGAAGTGCCAAGGAAGATTACCTGCTTGTGGAAAGCTAGCCGAGTTTCGAGTGTAAAAATTGTTGCGAGTGAGCCTGGTGGTGAATCTGACCAGGACATTCATTCTCCCAAAGTGAAAGTGACTTATACAGTATTCAAACTATCCTGTGCAATGCCTTTTTTTAAAAAGTTGTTTTTATAATGTGTGCAGTTTATTATAGGAAAAAAAAGGAAATTACAATCATGAGCAGTTTTGTTAATAATGCTTTGTCAGTTTTGTAAAAGAAAATGTACATAATGTCTTTCACAGGTTTTAAACTAGAGGAAATAACATTGTAAATCACAGTAGCATCCTAATTTAATATTAAAAGCTCAATATTCAAAACATTAATGTATTATATGTATATATTTCTCTAACTTTGTTTCCAGCTGTTTTATATGATTGCTATGTTATTTAAAGATAACTACCCTGGTCTTTTAGAGACTTGTACTGTAAATAAAGAGGACCTGCAATAAACTGGAATTTACATACTCTTCTGAGTTTTGGGTCTGTTTGAGGCAACTAACAACGTTACTGCTGCCCCAACGTTAGTGGGGAAGTGCTGCCCAAACTGTCCTCACTTGCCTTTGTTTCCAATGGGAGGATTTCAGTCTCTCCCTCCCTCCCTCTCTCTCTCTCTCTCTCTCTCTCTCTCTCTCTCTCTCTCTCTCTCTCTCTGTGTGTGTGTGTGTGTGTGTGTGTGTGTAAGTAACAGCCTTGGCTATCCTGGAACTCACTCTGTAGACCAGGCTGGCCTCTGCCTTCTGAGTGCTGGGATTAAAGGCGGGCCACCACCCTTGCCATCAGTCTCCCATTTTGACCGGCAGTGGCTATGCCTGTATGGGCCTTCCATTCTTCCCGTTTGCACTTTTCTTGGTAGAGCATTCAAGGAAGTGAAGCCCTTTTCTGTACTGGATCTGAAAAGTCTGTGGGTGGGGCTACATCATTCATTACTTCACCGTGAACTTGAAGGCAAATAAATGTAGTGGCTGAACTGAACCCATCTTTGCCTTACTCATAGTTGTGGTCCCGAGGCCATGAGGCCCACTTTCCCATGAGGGCAAAGCTGAGGGTAGAGCTGGGTAGGAAGGTTTGCACTGAGTGTGCCCAGGAGACGGCTATGGCTAAGCTGTGTGGGGAAAGCACAGACCTCAAGTGAGGGCACCTCAGGCCATGACTGCTTCGCTCTTGCGGCATGGGAGCCGTGAATGGTAGGAAGAGACACGGGGGGTGGGGGGGGGTGGTGGGTTCTCAGGTCTTTAGTAACCCAATGTCTTTTTTGCTAGGATTTATAAGATTCCTGGGTTAATGCTTAAGGATATCAAGGAGTTTTTAGTTTTATCTTAGCAGTTGTATATTATAGTGAGATATATAGAACAGAATTTACCATCTAAAACAACTTTAAATTAAAATTCAGTGGTGTGAAGCACACTCCCCCTAAGCCCCCACATCTCAGGTTTGTAGGAATGTGGTTACTCAAGTTACCGCATCTGAGTTATTTTGAGACTATCCTGTTTGACAAGTGATGTTTGCTTCATATCAACCACATGGTACCCACAGTTCTAGCACAACCCAAATTCCTGCTGTTCCAACATTCCAAACCCTAGCCATCTTAATTAAGGTGATGCTGAACCTGACCTACTGTTAATTCTCTTGCTACAAATATCTAGTAGACTTCTGCTTTACTTAGGGTTCCTATTGCTGTGAAGAGACACCGTGACCATCGCATCTCATGAAGGAAAGTGTTTAGCCAGGCAGTGGTGGTACACGCCTTTAATCCCAGCCCTGAGGAGGCAGAGGCAGGTATATCGCTGAGTTCAAGGCCAGCCTGGTGTACAGAGAGAGTTCCAAGACAGCCAAGACTATGTAGAGAATTCTGTCTCAAAAAACCAAGGGGGGGGGGGAAGGCACCATTTAATTGGGGATGGCTTACAGTCCATTGTTGTCATGGTGAGACACTTGGCAGCATGCAGACAGACATGGTATTGGGGAAGCTCAGAGTTCTGCATATGAATCTGAAGGCAGCAGGAAGAGAGAGTGACACTGGGCCTGCCTTGAGCATGTGAAACCTCAAAGCCCACCCGCAGTAACACACCTCCTCCAACTGGCCTGGGCCACTTCCTGCCAGCCTATGTAGGCCATTTTCATTCAAACCCTTTCTTAGAATGGGTTTATGAAAGTGTACAGTATTCATAAAGAGACAAAGCCACTCTGTGTTTTCCTGTGGTAGATTAATTTTATGCCAGGAAATGTCCTGGTATAAAAGTTCAAGGCCGGCCCTCCTCCTGGGTAAGTAAAGTAGGTTATGGGGCAGGTGATCTGTTCTGTGCCACCTGTTGGCTTGCCTGGTGCCGTGACTGTAGATGGATGGGCACACTGACTAGCGTGACGTGGTCATGAAATAATGACATGCCTGGATAGTTACTAAGACCAAACCGAAGGTTCTGTCTGCCAGGCGTTTTGTGGCTTGCTTTGCTCCTCCAGCCTCAGGAGCATTGGAAGTGAAGATGTGCCACCGTGGCTAATGCCATTAGACCATGTAACCTGACACATCCCAGGTTCCACATTCCCTGGTCTATAAACAACATTGGTCTCATTTTTATTTGATGCAAAGTATATAGAGGAGTTTCACATAACGGTCAGGGTGACATGGCTACTGTGTGGTGTGCCTCACCAGGCATCTCCAGGCTCACTAGTTATAACCTGGACAGGTTCCTTCATGCAAAAGGCAATGTTGCATAAAGATGCTTCTGGAAGGACATAGGCACCTTCATGCAGTGTGGCTCCTTCGCTAAGCCTATAAGGAGTGGCTCCCTGAAGAGCCAGGGAGGTTACGGCCAAGCTAAGGCCTGAGAGGGCAAGAAGAGACATTTCTGACCAGGCTCATTTTCAAATTCTGTTGAATCTTAACAGTTTTCAACAGTCAACTTCCTTGTCTGCAAATCCCTGAGGGGTTTGTGATTGCACCCAGTGTTTTCAGGTTAAGGTAATTTCATGACTTTCTGGTAGGTGGTTGGTGCTTTCATTTCCTCTATTTAAAATAATCGCATGAAGCTCTTCACAAAGCTGGGGTGCTTGCTATGGAGAGAAGACTTGAGCTGGAGGTTCAGAGGGAAGAAATCAGCACAAGTTAAAGAGAAAAGCATCAATGTGATGCCTTGAGCAAGTCCTCGAGGCCTAGAGCCGGGACAGTACATGGCTGCGTCTCATTTTGTCTGAAGTACGGTAGGAACTGGACACCGTCTGCCCTACATGGTTTACACAGAAGGCGCCCACGCCCCTCCTTAGTGAGTCTTAGCGAGTGGTCAGCACACCTCGACACAATTCTCAAGTACAACAGAGGGTAGCCTAACTTGTGACTGCCATGCTTCCAAGGCCTGTCTGGCCAAATGGAACGTGTACACCTTTACTGTGGAAATGTCTTAGGATTTGCTTTTTCTAAACAGTAAGTTACAGGCTTAGGGATGCAGTAGATTAATGAGGTGTCTGGGGATGCCTTTTAGCATGCCAGGTTGGGTTTGCCTTTTCCATACCCCCTCTCACCATGTGGCGTCCTGTGCCACCTCAGAACCCTGCAGAGTTCTAAACAGCGTGAAGACCGTCACCAGAGGCCCCTTGACTTCAAACCTCCTTCCCTTGGAATGTGAGGCGAGTAAACTTTTTTTTTTAAATAAATTGTTCAGTCTGTATTATTCTAGTTATAGCAATGGAAATTGGGCTATGATGTCAACTAATGTATTGCTTAAAAACAAAAAACAAAACAAAAAACCCGAAAAAACCAAAATGCAAACAAAAACAAAAAACAAACAAAAAACCCAAAACCACAAATAGGAAGGGATGATTATATCTGCTATCACCCAAAAAAACCATACTGTGAAACTCAGGGAGAACTGACACTTTAGTCAAAAATTACTGGTTTTGGCAAGTACGGCCATTATACATTCATAAAAGAAAGGCTTAGACACAAGGCTTATACCCAAAAGCAAACGTTCTTTTGTCATATGTCCTGATGCCTTAGGTTAAAATGGAAGCTGCAGGACGAGATGCAGACAGGAGAAGGGAACTGACAAGCCACAGACAGAAGCATGTTAACAGTTACTTTCCTATTCTCAAAGCCTTCGCCTATTGGAAGACTCCCCAGCTTTCCCCATGTAAATCAGTATTCTTGATTTGCTAATCTGTAAATAAAAACATGACAGTACTATGACTGTGGTATCCTGCTTTCTTGATTGCCATTTGCTGCTTATTATGTTGGAAAATTCTAGTTTTGCCAGGAAAAGTTCAATTTGATAGCATTGTCTGCTCTCCTGTGACACACAGTGAGTTGCTATACATAAAAGCTGTCACTGCGCAGAGGGTTGGAGTGCACAAGGATTTGGTTGCATGGCTGTACAGTGGCCACTAGAGGGCACTAGAGCACTTGCTTCCAGGACTTGCACATTGGAGCCTCAGGCAAAGAAAATCCTAGTAGGCCAGAGGAGCCTGCCTACAAAATCCACTCAATTCCAGTCCTTATTCTTTAAGATTTTGTTCTCACGAATTTTCATTTTCATGTTGGTGTGTAAGCCCCAGATGCTAGTTTAACTATAATGCTTGACGTATAAGATAGGCAGAGAGTTCAAGGCCAATCTAGGCTATATATTAAAATCCTAGCACAAAAAGTCAAACATTAAATAAGCAAATGAAGTAAAACTGTCAGACTAAATGTATCTCCTAGAATAGTTGTTTTTCTGCCTGCCCACCGTAAATGTAGCTACTTCTAAGAAAGGTACCCTGCAGATTTTTTAAAAAAAAAACTCTCAAGTACCATGTGATTTATAGATTTGCTGTCTCTATAACATTGAAATAGTAGATCCAAGGCTGTGTGTGAAAATGAGTGGACTGTATTGTAATGAGAAGAGACCCACCTTTAAGGTGATGGTTTTGAGAGTTAGTGGGCAGCAGGATCATTTATTACCCTTCATTGTTACCATACTAAAATGTTCTCCCGGCTGGTAGGAGGCTCTGGTAAGACTAGAGTTTATGTCAGAAGTAGTCCCTACTCTCCATATTGTGGGCCCTTCAAGGAGACTGGGCTGCTTAACAACTACCTCTGAGCAGAGGGCCCAGGGCCACATCACACATGGTCCTTGGTTGGTGCATCAGTCTCTGTATTGTAGTGTGGTTTATCCTGTATTATGTGGCTGATATCCTCTTAGGGGTGAGTATATACCATGCGTGTCTGTCTGGGTCTGGGTTGATAGGCTGAGGTCAGATGTTAGGTGAGGAGGGCTCGCCTTTCTGAGGACCAGGGAAGGGAAGGGGAGGGTGTGAGGGAGGCAGGGTGGGATCAGGAGGAACCAGGGAGGGAGGCTACAGTGGGGATGTAAGTGAACAAATTAAAAATAAAAAAATTAAAAAGGAAAGAAAGCTTTATAGAAATAAAATTACTTTTTAGTCAAAAACTGTTTTTTAAAAAAGACTAGCTTTAGCTGGGCATGGTGGCACACGCCTTTAATCCCAGCACTTGGGAAGCAGAGGCAGGTGGGTCACTGTGAGTTCGAGGCCAGCCTGGTCTACACAGTGAGTCTAGGACAGCCCAGGCCACCCAGAGAAACCTTGTCTCGAAAAACAAAACAAAAACAAACAAACAAAAAGCCTGTCTTTATGGGAATTTAAGGAGCATCTGCAGTTGCCCCTTGGTGAGGTTGTTTCCAAGACCCCCCTACCTCAACAGCAGCAGACTCTATAGGGCCATAATTCCTAATGGCAGTGTTCACAGGGCAAGGATTTATGACCTGAGGCCAAGAGACTGCTGTGTAAAGTTGTTTCCTTGTAATAAACAGTGTGAGGGTGGGGGCAGGGTAGGGGTGGGGTCCTATATGTATTTAGTGCAAACACAATATGTGTGATCTGTGGTGGGTCGAATTCTCGGATGTGGAATCTATAGACACAAAGCACCTGCTGTCCTTTCAGATTTAAAAAAAAAAAATCTGGTTTTTGACTAGTTTCTTCACTCCTGCGACTTAGTAGGATTGTCCCCACGATTCCTGTTCTGAAGGGCAGGTCCCTTCCTGGTGGCACAATTTTGGAAGGTAGTGGAAACTTTGGAGGTGGGGGGTGCTGGCTGGAGGAAGGAATTTACGGGGGCATGCCTTTGAAGGGTCTCTTGTCCCTGGGCCCTTCCTCTGTTGTTATCCTGCTTCCTGGCCACTATGAGGCGAGAAGCATGTGCCACACTATCTTGCAGCCATGATGTTTCTGCCTCACGTCAGGCAGAAAGCAAGGGAGGCGGCTAATCCTGCGAAACTGTGGCCTCAAATAAACGGTTCCTCCTCTGGATAGGCTGGGGCTGTGATTCAGTGGTAGAATGCTTGCCTGCCATATGCAAGGCTTGGGTTTTTGGGTTTGGTCCCCAGCACTGAAAGGGTGGTGGGGGTAGAGGGGTAGGGGAGTAGGGTGCGGTGGAGGAGGGGGGTGGGGTGAGGTTGGGTGGAGTGGGCCGAGGTGGGGGTGTCCATTTGTAAAGAGAGTCTAGAGAATGAGGAAATATTTGCAAATCTCAACTGCATAAAATATTTATATAAAACCTTACCTCTTGAGATTGTTTTCTCAGGTAATTGTCACCGCAATATAAAGCTAGACACCTCTTAAATGGCCAGTTCCCAGCAGACCTCTGGCCATCTCTGCAGGGCCTCTCTCCTGTGAACTTGAGTTGCCGGATCTCTCAGCTCAGTCTCTGTGCCCAGGAAGCAGCAAATTTGTCTGTAATTTCTCTCCTCTGTGAAGTGTAGCTGGGGACTGCTGTTTTGAGGTGAAAGGGTCAGTCTGGTTCCTGTTACTCTGTCTTGACCAGACGCAAATGACCACTGGGAATGGGATTTTGTAACGCTTATATCTAAATGTGTTGAATATTTAACGCTTTTCTCTGGCAAAGTGATAGTTCTTTTTAAAATCGATTAAAAAAAAAATCCAGTTTCTTCTAATTGAAGTGCCGTTTTGGGCAACAAATCAGAATCGACCATAACATAATTAGATGAAACGTGCTATTGAATTTGCGCTTCCAAGAATGTCCACACAGAGTCAGGTGGTCTTTCGCCGACTGGCAGCAAGGCTTGGCAGGTATATTTAGAGATTTTTTTTTCCCACTTAGAACTTGATCAGTTTCTCTGCTGCGAACATACTACTTCATCTCAGAGAAACCACCTGGACCGGTCCAGGCCCACAGACTCTAAGTGCTATTAGCACCCTCAGGGATACCATGTAGACGGGATGCAAAAGGAAAAGCCCGTACCATGCCCGCAAAGTGCTGCTTCTGCTAGCATCTCTTCTGCTGGGTCACATTAATGTTTAGGGGCTCAGATGTGCCTTTTCCTTGCTCCACTGCAAGCGCCATATGTGGGAACTTCAAGCCTTTTTCAAAGCTCTATTGAGTAAAAGTCTGTTGATTTTCTCTCTCTCTCTCTCTCTCTCTCTCTCTCTCTCTCTCTCTCTCTCTCTCTCTCTCTCTCTCTCTCTGTGTGTGTGTGTGTGTGTGTGTGATGTGTGCATGTAGGAGTAGAGGGGTCCAGAGGCTCACATCAGGGGTCTTCCTCAATTAGTCTCCATCTTATATCTTGAGAGAGGCTCTTTCAGTGAACCAGGAGCTCACCAATTCAATGAGATTCCCTGGCCCACATAGCCACAGGCATCCTCCTGTCTCTGCCTCCCCAGCGCTGCGATTACATCCATGCCCTTCTGTCTGTATGTGTGCTCCTTACATAGGGGCTAGGGATCTGAACTCGGGTCCTCATTCCTGCAGAGCAAATGCTTGATCAACAGAAGCATCTCCCCATCTTAGAGATCCTGCCCTTGCTTGGGTGTGGTGGTGCAGGCCTGTAATCCCAGTACTCGAGGAGGCAGAGACAGGGGCAGGGGTGGGGGTGGGGGCGGGGGTAGGGGCAGGGGCAGGGGCAGGGGCAGGCAGATCTCTGAGTTCGAGGCCACCCTTACTGACAGAGTTAGTTGCAGATCAGCAAGGGTTACACAGAGAAACCATGTCTGGAAAAACAAAAACAGAACAAAAGAAATACTGTCCTTTGGGGGGGGGGGGGAATGTCATCTTACCACATGAATTGATTGATCAACAGAAATTCATTTAAAAGACCTAAGTTGATTTCCGAGGGAATGCAGAGTTTTTGCTGTTATTTTTAAACTTGTTCCCAAACCCACATAGGCAATTAAGATATAAAAGAAGAAAGAAAAGCCCCGTATGAATTGTCTGTTTAAACTAGCTTCCCCTCAACAATACATCATTTTATTTCTTGACCTCACAACAGCCAGCATATATTTCAGTCATCTTCCTCTATGGCGATGGCTCTCAACCTGTGGTTGTGACTCACTTGGGGGAGGGGGGGTCAAATGGTCCCTTCACAGGGGTCTAAGGCCTTTGGAAAACACAGCTATTTGCCTTATGATTCATAACAGTAGCAAAATTACACTTACAAAGTAGCAAAGACAATAATTTTATGGTTGGTGCCACCACAACATGAGGAACTGTGTACCAAAGGGTGGCAGAGTTCGGAGGGTTGAGAGCCACTGCTCTGTAGGCTCTGTTTGTGTGGTGGTCGGAATAGGTGTGGCCCCATAGACTCATGTGTTTGAAGGGCTGGCCCAAAGCGAGTGGCACTATCAGGAGGTGTGGCCTTGTTGAAGGAAATGTGTCACTGGGGGTGGCCTTTGAGGTCTCAGATGCTCAAGCCAGGCCCAGTGTGGCATTCATTTCTGTTGCCTATGAATCAAGAAGAGGAACTCTCAAGTCACACTAACATGCCTGGCTTGTGTATATGTGTGTGCACATGTGCGTTTGATATATGTGTAAGTACGTAAATGTTAGTGTATGCGAGTGCAGTTGCATGTGTGCTGAAGGAGGTCAGAGGCCAGCTTGTAATGTCGGCCTTCTCCTTGCACCTTGTTTGAGACAAGGGCCTTTTGCTATTTCGTCATGTGCTACACTAGCTGGCCTGGGAGCTACTCGGCATTCTTCTGTCTCCACTTTCCAGCTTGCTGTAGGAACGCTGAGATTCAATCGCATGCTACCATGGCAGGCTTTATGTGTGTTCTGAGGATGCAAACTTAGGTCCTTTCTCATTCTTACCCAGCTTTGCCCACTGTCCTAAGGCCACACTTGGCTTTCTACCACGTGGTTCTGGAGACTGAACTCAGATCCTCTTGCTTGTATGGCAGGTGCTTTCTCAGCTGAGCTACCTCCTCAGTCCAGAGGCCACAGCTTTATAGCTTAGACTCTGGACTTAGTGGAGTATTTAATGACTTGTTCATCCTTTGTTCTTGTGTAGGTAATAAGTATAGTTTTACAAACACAATTTCTTTCTGCTCATTAGAAAGCTATCTACTATGCTGAATATTGTCTAAGGAGTGGATCAATGAAGTTGGATGTTACATTTTAGTAATTAAAGTAGCCCTTAAATTTCACCCACAGAGACCCATGGTAAGGAGTATTCTATACAAAAGCCAACTAGAGCCACGGTTTGCAACACTGGAAAAATTTAACCCAATCCAATTTCCTGGCACCACTGTAAATATCTGCTTCTGCCTCTACTGCTGTGTGAGCATGTGCATATGACCAGAGAATCTCTCATTCTTTTTTAAAAAAGATTTATTTATTTATTATGATTTTGCAGTGTTCTGCTTGCATGCACACCTGCACACCAGAAGAGGGCACCGGACCTCACTATAGATGGTTGTGAACCACCATGTGGTTGTTGGGAATTGAACTCACGACCTTTGGAAGGGCAGACAGTGCTCTTGAACTCTGAGCCATCTCTCCAGCCTTAATCTCTCATTCCTAATTTACAGGATAGCCATGTGGGCCCAGTGAGCCCATGTGTAGAGTTTGCTGGCATAGAATAATTTCCAGGTGAATGTCATTTTCCATAACAAGTTCTCATTTAGCATGTGAATATATGGTTTGAAGGAGGCCCCAGGGAGGTGCATAGCAGAGGATGTGGTCCACAATGATGTAAGCCTTCCTCCATTCATAAGATGCTTGTATGCCAACGAAGGTGATGCTATTTAATGTTTAGGCATGCCATTTTCTTTGACTTTATAAAATCTCTCTCAGTAAGTCAGGTAATGAGCTTTTCTCATGATTGAGAGGGTAGTACTTCAAAGGTCACTGGAAATATGCTCAACAGATTCTCCAGACATCATACATACATGCTCTTATCTGAATGATCTTTGCTTTTTTTACTTGAACAATGCATAACTTACCCTATATAGCCCCAGTCTTCTGCTCCTATGTTCTTGACCCTTCTGTTATCCAGTAACTGAAATGAGTTACTGAATTTGAGTTTATTAAATGGTGGGACTCTTGTGATGAAAGCACACTCATTTGTTGTCTTCTGTTCTTTTTTTAACTGGCACTGACATCGTCTCTAGAATGAGCTTTCTTGTATGTACCCGACCCAGTGCCCAACCCCATCTAGTAGGCGCCATTGGCTGATGTACCTCAGCTCCCCTCTCAAGGACTGGCCATGAATCACTTCATCTGCTGTACATGTCTTTCTTTGCCCCACATTTTGTGGAGTAAAGCAAGGATGTTCCTTGTGTTCTTGAGCTGCAACATAATTTAGGAAATCAAGGTACTGAGGAGGTCACTTAGGAAACTGACTCTTCAGACACAGCCTTATGTCCTCTGTGGCATATTAAATAATGTATTTACCCTGCTTTCCAGTCACATCTGCTAGTATAACACTTTTGTTACTACATATCAGCTCTGTGATGTCAGGGCTCCTCATCTGTACTGTACAGTTAATAGTGTCTAACACCCAGGCTTACTGTGAGGATTAATGAAGTCTATTTGAGCCTCACAGTTATTGCTACATGTTCATTATCTCCTATTTTAGGCATTTACTAGAAACTGACATCTCTTTTTATAATTGGTAGCAATAAAATATATACTTTTATTGATTTAAAATTTTTTATAATAAAAACATTCTGCACGGCTACCAAGAAGAGACTTGATACCCTATGAGCATATACAGGGGGAGGAGGTCCCCCTCAGTCACAGTCATAGGGGAGGGGAGTAAGGGGAAAATGGGAGGGAGGGAGGAATGGGAGGATACAAGGGAAGGGATAACCACTGAGATGTAATATGAATAAATTAATAAAATATAAAAAAATAAAAAAATATTCCGCACTTAAATTTTAAATAAATCACACTCATGGATCAATATATTACCATGCCTGGAAGCACAGTATAAGGATGGAAGCCTTTATTAAGAATTGCTAGTGTAGAGACTGGACCACAAATGCTATTCCTAGCTTGTTTAACCCATTTTCCCCAATTTTATTTGGGCCCCTACAAAGGTATTATTTGTCCCAAATCAGCCAGAAGAAACCTTAAGAGAATGACACCCCATTTCCTTTAAGGGAGGGTCAGGTAGGTTTTTGGTTGCTTTCTATAGATGATTATTTTCAATGGGAATTGGTTATAAGTTATTATTGGTCTTATTTAGAGAGAAAACAAGGTTGGATTCAGGGATGTCTCTCTTTTCATTTATTGTCCATTCTTAGGTTTGGAAATAGGTGTTGAAAAGAAAGAAGGGGGGAATTTAGAGATATATAGGGAAGCTAGAACAAAAAGTAGATTAGTGAATCTACTTCTCAACTTAATGCCTCAATTGTCACCCACAAGGTTGTTATTAATTTATTGGTATATAATTTTGTGTATAGATGCAATATAAATTTAATTTAGGTACAGTGGTATAGAATTCAAATGTAAGATTAGTCTTCACACATATATGTATTTCTACTCTGATACGAGGCATTGTACCCATATAACTCAATTATAATACCAGATTTACTTCCAATACTTTGAATGTCCTATTGTAGGCTGTTTAGGATAAATAAGTTATATAAGTTAATTGTTAGTTGATCAAATCATGGTCATATCAATTACTAGTCTATTTTTATCACAAGAATATACATCTCAGATGCAACAGATGGATATGATTCTATAGAAAGATAAAGTAAAATAGTTAGATTAGATCTTCAAAAACCTCAGAGACATACAGAATATGGCTTTTAAAAATGTTTTTATGTGCCAAGGGTGGTGGTGCATGTCTTTAATCCCAGCACTCAGGAGGCAGAGGCAGGTGGCTTGCTGTGAGTTCGAGGCCAGCCTGGTCTACAAAGAGAGTCCAGGACAGCCAAGAATACACAGAAAAACTGTGTCTTGAAAAACAAAACAAACAAACAAACAAAACAACAACAAAAACAATAACCCCCTTCCAAAAAAAAAAAAAGAAAAAGAAAAAAGAAAAGAAAAGAAAAGAAAGAAAGAAAGAAAAAGAAAGAAAAATGTTTTTATTATTTTAAAGATTCACTGACAATGAGTCAGGTTAACTCTTGGCAACACCCAGCCTAACTCAAAGAGGATGAGGAGCATCAAAGAACCTCGTTAGGAGATGGCTCCAAACACGGCAAACAAGGCACTGGGGGAAAATGTCCTCCTTTCTACCACAGACAGAATTCTGCCTAAAAATGGGCAAGCTTGGATGCAGTCAAAGTTGACTACCAAACTCTGCCAAGGCAGAGAAAGTCCTCAATAGTTCCTGCTTTACAAATATGTCTGTCAGATATATTGGGCTGAGGATGATGCTCCAATGTTATAGAGAGTTTTGGGTGACTGCTCAAGCAGCAAACTGTCTCTGTCTCATTTGGGAAGCTGCTAACCTGCACCCCCTGTCTACTCAGGTAATTAATGTTATTCCTTCTCAAGTCCCTGATGGGGATGAAAACCAGATAGTTTAGTTTTACAATTAATCTTAGTTTAGGGGCTAAGATGTTTTTAGGTCTAGATAGATGTTTTAATTTGATAATGATGAGATTTGATAGATACAGACTTACATTCAGAATTTTAGACGCACCAAGATAGGAAAGATGTTTTCTTCAAGGCTGCCAAATACAAATAGCCAAAACACTAAGAATGTAACACTTATATACTTCCTGATTGTGTCATGGTTCTTCTTGCTATAGGTAGTTTATTGCTTATATGTGCAATAATATAAATGTATATGTAAAAAAATATTTAATAAAAAAAAAGTGGTTAGTGAAGGTAGAATTCTAAGATGACTCCCAAAGGCTTATATCCCTTTTCAGCCAATGCCCTCCCCTTGAGTGATTTGTTCTAACCAGTTGACACTGAGGTAATCAAAGGAGAATCATCCTGGTTAGAAATAATTAAATTTTTTTTTGAGTGATGGTGTATGCCTTTAAGTCCAACTCTTAGGAAGCAGAGACAGATTTCTGAGTCTGAGGTTACCTTGGTCTACAGAGTAAGTTCCAGGACAGCCTGAGGTACACAGAGAAACCAAGTCTTGGAAACAAAGCAAAACAAAACCCACCCCTACGCCAAAGAAACAAACAACTCTCAGAACAACTAACTGAATCTTACTAGAACCAGGACTCTTACAACCAGAATGTGGTGGTAATGGAGTCTTATCTGTAGAACATGTGTAAGCTGATTCTTGGATCTTGGGTAGGAATTTGCTAAAGAGCACAAATGTGAAACAAAGGTGTACCCAGAGTCTCTGTCCCATTACGAAAACAGATTCAGTAGAGAGGTACAGACAGCCAAGGAGGTAGGGTCTCATTATATAGTCCAGGGTGGCTTTGAACTTGCAATCCTCCTGCTTCAGTCTCCCTAATGCTTTGGTTACAGGACTGAACCACCAACCCCTGCAGGTTTGATCTTTTTCTAGTTTTGTTTTTTTTGTTGTTGTTGTTTGGTTTTTTTTTTCAAGACAGGGTTTCTCTGTGTAGCCTTGTCTGTCCTTTACTCGCTTTGTAGACCAGGCTGAACTCACAAAGATCCTCCTGCCTCTGCCTTCCCATATGCTGGGATTACAGGCGTGTGCCACCTCCCCAGCTGCTCTTTTTCTAATTAGCATAATGCTCTGCTTGCGTTTATGCGTCTGTTTTGCTTTTTGTTGCACTGTCTTGCCGGAATTCACCCAGTGTGCTTGTTCACATGTACTCACAGACATGTAGTTATTCCTATGTTTCGTTGTTCAGATTAAACTTTCTGTACAACGTTCATGTGCATCTCTGTGCAGACACCGACGTTCATTTCTCCTGGGGAGGAAGTGCATAGGAGTGGAGCATGCCCGCTGGAGCGTACAGGGAAGTCTAGCTGCAACGCAATAGAAGCTGCCAATTTTGTTTTCCAAAATGAGCGTTTCAGATCAGCATTTTTAACAAAAAAAGGAAATGTGTTAACTCTTTTGACACTAGAATCTAACAACAGTTCCTCAGAATGTCCGTGTGGGGATTGGTGGGTGACACACGGAAGGTGTGGACAAGGTAGGTCCACTGGAAACCTCCGCTTTACTTTCTCCATCCCACCGTGCTTCAGGGTTTAGTCTTCTGTTTTACTCAGAACTAGACTGATAGCCCGTGTCTCTGCTGGTCCCTCTTCTTAATTAGTGATGGATCTATCAGGACAGGGAGCATTTAAACGACGCCAGGATTTTTGAGTATTACTCAATGCCCAGGGACAGCAGTGTGTGTCACTCCAGCTGCCAACTCAATTTGGGGTTTATCAGCCTAGCACTGAGCAGCACGCTGCACTGTTTCCCAGGGTTCCCTTCGCGCCATTACTGTGCCCCACTTCATAAAGCCAGGCCTTCTGCACTGATTTGACTCTCAATCCCCTGCTTGGTCTCCCCACTGAACCCTAAGGGTTAAGGATTTTCATAATTAATCTCTTCTGATAATGGCACGTGTGCACTGGCAAGTTCACTTTTCCTTTATTACCCCCGTGGGCAGTTCTCCGTCCCTCTCATTGTCTCAGTTTCCTTTTATTTTTTTTTTAAAGAAAAAATAAACATGAAATAATGGGTTTCCTTATGATGTGGATACTACGGACTTTGTTCCTCTTCACCCTCTTTCTCTTTTTCCTGCCTTCCTCTTCTTCCCTCAGTAGCCTCCCGTGTGTGTGTGTGTGTGTGTGTGTGTGTGTGTGTGTGTGTGTGTGTGTGTTTGTGTGTGTGTCTGTGTGTGTTTGTGTGTGTGTCTCTGTGTGTGTTTGTGTGTGTGTGTCTGTGTCTGTGTGTTTGTCTGAGTTTGGAGGTCAGAAGGCAACTTTGTGCAGTCCTCTCCTTCCATCTTTACCCTGGTTCTGGGGCTAAAACGCAGGCCTCTGCAGTAAGTACCTTCCTCCACTTGAGCCATCTCACTCACCATCCACAAGATATATTTTTAAAGACGACTATGCATGTGAGAGGATATGCAATGTTTTTTTTTTTGAGTCTGACTTAACGTGTTTAACACAATGATGTCCAGTTCCAACTATCTTTCTGAAAAAAAAAAAAAACCATGCAATTTCACTTCTATGTGGCCAGATAAAACTCTATTGTGCCTATTATATGACATTTTCAGTATGTTTATCTATAGGTGAATGGCTAGGCCTGTTCCATATCATGGGTAAGGTTCCTTTGGGTATATATCCAGAAGTGCTGATGGCTCAACTTTTATAGGGAGCTGTGTATTGATAAAATAGATACATTTTCAGGCTTCGGATATTTCATTAGAATCATAAACTACTATCCAACTGCATGTGTTTTAGCATTATGATGAGTCCTGGGTCACCTTCAGACCATTCAATGTCTCTGCACCTGTGCTCTGGCAATGGCGAGACCTCTCTCTTTGCCAACTGTTTTCTCTCATATGCTAATTTTTAGCCTTTGTACGAAGCCTTGTGGACTGCAGTCTCCACTCTCTGCTCCTGACTCAGAATGAGTCCCTCAATATCAGTTTAGTCCAACAATATTAATTCACTGCTGTCATTATGTGCTGGCTTCTTTAAATACACACAATTTATTTGGGGGATTTTTCTTTTTGAAACAAATTTATCTGTGTCTCCCTCCCTCCACCCTCTCTCTTTCTCTCCTCCCCCCCCCTCTCTCTCTCTGTGTGTGTGTGTGTGTGTGTGTGTGTGTGTGTGTGTGTGTGATGTATAAATGAGCATGTGGAGGCCACAAAAGGTGTTTTCCTCTTGCCCTCCAACTTATTTGTTGTGACATGGCTCACGGTTTCAGTTGGTTGACCCTCCAGACAGCTGCAGAATCTACGGGCCTCTGTCCCACCGTGTTGGGGTTACATGCACTGTGCCTTACTCTTCCATGGGTAATGGGGATTCCTACCTGGGCTTTCTTGCTTACATAGCAGGTGCTCTTACCTACTGAGGCAATTCCCAGCCCTAGAAACTTTCCTTAGCTGAACTGTTAAGTATTTTAGAAAGCATATAGTCCCATAAAAATGAAACATAATATAGGAACTCCTCAAAGAGAGATGCTTGTCAGGTATATATAGCACACTGGATCTGTCTCCAATGCTTAAAAATGAAATAAAAATTCACAAGCAAAAATAGTACAAACATTTGAGAAGCATCTTGCTTCCACTATACCCAGCTTTGAACAGACAAAATTTTATGCTTTAAATAATGACAGAATATTATTTATACTTGTTGGTAATAAAATTACCAACCGAGACACATATGAAGAAAGGTCTCTCTTCTGTCCTGCCTCAGACACAGACATTTGAGCATTGGTCTTCCCCACATTATTTGGGCGAATTAAAAAATACTTTTACCTATCTATCTATCTATCTATCTATCTATCTATCTATCTATCTAATGTATGTTTGTGTGTCCATGCACCCACAGCATGTTGCATTTGCAACTGTGCCAGTCAGAGGACAGCTTATGAGAGTCAGTTCTCTCCTTTCATCATGTGGTGCTGGGGATGGAACTCAGGTCCTCAGGCTCAGCAGCAAGTACCTTTACTCACTGAGCCATCTCCTTAGCCCTTGGGAAGTAATTGTAAGCTCATATGTTACTACTCTTTGCTCTTGATTTTCTGTTTTTCTATAGGCATTAAAAACTCCAGAAGACTGGCCAGGTGGTGGTGGTGCACGCCTTTAATCTCAGCACTCAGGAGGCAGAGACAGGCAGATCGCTGTGAGTTCGAGGCCAGCCTGGTCTGCAAAGCAAGTCCAGGACAGGCAAGGCTACACAGAGAAACCCTGTCTCTAGAAACCAAAAAACCAAAACCAAACAAACCAAAAAACCAACCAACCAAACAAACAGAAACCTCCAGAAGATATTCAAATCATCAAAATTTTAATTAGCTCCATGTATCTGCTTAAGAAACTATTCTAATGTCCTTTTTCTGAAGAATGTCAGATTTTGATCAGCTTGTCACTGTACTTGTGTTGTTGATGCCGTGTTAAGTCCTGAGATATGCTCACATAACTTGCATTGTTTCCTTTTTTCCTCTTTAAAAAGAGCAGGAAACTCTTGAGTTAAGTATATTATTCAGAACCACAGATGATCCGGGCTCTACAGCTCCTTAGTTTGGGTACAGCACCCTACCACCCACCCCCCTGTTCTTGATCCCCACACTTAGTGTACCTTACCCTTAAGAGTAGTTTGTTTCCCCAATGAGACTCCCTTGAAGAAACTAATTTTTTTTCATTTGCAAATAGTTATCAATTGGCAATTGCTTCTGGGTTAGAAATTGGGTGTGTGTCCATTTCTTCCCTTAGCTCTGGGAGCCCATCTGGAGCAGACCCAAGCAGACTCTGTGCGTGCTGCCTCAGCCTCTTCACAGGCAGTTTTAACTAGCACCTATACCAGGAGAGAGAATACTCACCCAGTGTCTGATGTTCATTAAGAACCCAGTAGTGTAAGCAATAGATGGCACATAGGCTCCTTGGACCACATGTATAAGAAGATTATTTAAACTTTTCATGAATATGTTGACTTGAGAGATTCTGATGACTAATAATTTGGGTGTTTCTGCTGTGAGAACACCTTTATTATACCTGAGTTTGAGCATTAGAGTATTTATTGAGCTAGTAGAAAAGACTAAGTTTCTCACAGCTTGTTTTCTGTTGCTCAGAGCATTAGAAGTATAACTAATAATATATATAATATAATATATATTCTAGATGGTTTAACTTATAGAATGAGGTACATTGCACACACATACACACATGGATGCATGCACACACACACACACACACACACACACACACACACACACACACACACGGATGCATGCACACACACATTGTCTATTTGGGGAATGTCTCCAGATTACACATACCTCTTGATACAGCTCCCTGGTGTTACACACCATTTCATTAAATTTCTCCCTTCTCATTATTTTTAGCTCTTGACAATTGTTACGCTTAATTAACTCGATCAATTGTGGATTACTGCCAGTTACATTTGCAGGAACGTAGCACTTTATTAATCTTCAGAAATGCCAAAAGATAATAGAAGTGCTGGAGGACTGATAATTAAATGCATCTTTTAATTTCTAGCCTATAAATTGAATTTAGAGTATGTTAGTTGGAAGGTTTTCATCAATGTACACACTCCAGGCTAGTGCATTTCCCCCGCTGAGTCCATGTGTGGCATGCCAGGGAAAGCAGTAAGTCATGGCTAACAGCTACATGGGGTACCAAGTGTGAGATGCTTTATCACAAGCCACTAATAAACCAAATTTTAAGAGCCTTGAAGATTTTTCAACTGCCTAAAAAAAATTGTGTGTGTGTGTGTGTGTGTGTGTGTGTGTGTGTGTGTGTGTATGTGTATGTGTGTGATCTTCCATGATCATTCTTCACCTTATTTTTTGAAACAAAGTCCCTCACTGAACCTGGAGCTCCTGGCCTTGTCTTTGCTAGCTGTCCATCAGTAGCTCCAGGGATTGGGCTGTCACTTACCTCTCTCATTACCCAGTGCTAGGATTAAAGATGAATACTGTCACCAGCTTTTAAAATGGTTGGTAGGGATCTGAACTTAGGTCCTTAAGCTTGTATGGCTTTATTCAGATGTACTGAATGAACAGCTTCTAATATATATATATATATATATATATATATATATATATATATTTCTTTATTTATTATGTATACAGTGTTCTGCCTGCATGCACACCTGCACAGAAGAGGGCACCAGATCTCATTATAGGTGGTTGTGAGCCACCATATGGTTGCTGGGAAACTGAACTCAGGATGGTTGGAAGAGTAGCTGGTGCTGTTAACCTCTGAGCCATCGCTCTAGCCTGCAGCCTCTAAATGTTTTCTTCACTAGTGTTTTGTTACATCCTAGCCAAGTATTGGTCACAAGAGGTATTTGTTGGAAAAATGAATAATTTGCTTTTAATAGTACCTATGACAGAGAATCCACATTTTCCTGGATTTCCAGATATCACATCTCAGAGGATACTTATGTAAAACGAAGAGGAATGATTCTAGATTTCATGTGTTCCTAGAGAGCAGTTTCTTCTTCCAGTCTAAAAAACATCCGCTCATGGAAGTTAATTGGGTCTTTGATTCTTAGTGTACTTTAAGCTACACAAGTCATGCAAAGGCTAAGTTCACCATCTTAGGTATCCCATTAAAAATGTGAGTTTTAGATAGATGTGGCAACACCTGACTTTAATCACAGCACTCAGGAGGATCTTTGCAAACTCAAGGCCAGTTGGTCTGCATACTGAATTTCTGAAAGCTAGAGCTACGGAGTGAGACCCTCTTTCAAACAAAAACAAAACAAAACAAAACAAAACAAAACAAAAAAAAAACAAGCCAAAACCAAACCAACCAACCAACCAAACTTAAAGTTAGCTTCTTTTTCTCCTTGAGTACAAAAGGCACAGAGCCAGATATGTCCCCCATTATATTTAGTAAATGGCAATATTTTGTTGTGTTAGAACAAAATCCCAAACATCGGATTTTACAAATAAAGACTCAGGAGACAGATGCTGGTCTGAAAACCTGCCAGCTCAGCAAGGCAGAGAAAGTACCCAGCTGACCTTCCTACTCCACCAGAGTTCCAGAAGAAAGAAGCCTCTTCTCCTCCATGCTGTCTGAAAAACCCTTTAAACCAAATGTCTATTCTTTCTACTTCCTGTGTGCCTCTCTATCCATTCTTTGGACTTCCTCTCATTCTCTATTTTTTCCCCCATGTTCACTTCCTGTCAACTGGTTGCTTTCTTGGCCTCTTGACCTCAAGTTAACTTTATTTAATCCTGTTTACAGAAAGCCCTTAATTATTTTTTTCGGTTATTTATTTATTTATTTATTTTATTACTTAATTTTTTCTCTCCTTTATTAATTTATTCTTGTTACATCTCAATGGTTATCTCATCCCTTGTATCCTCCCATTCTTCCCTCCATCCCATTTTCCCCTTATTCCCCTCCCCTATGACTGTTCCTGAGGGGGATTACCTCCCCCTGTATATGTTCATAGGGTATCAAGTCTTTTCTTGGTAACCTGGAAAGCCCTTAATTAAAGGTGTGTCCTAGGGCTGAGCCAAACCAGAACTACTTGTTTCCAATAGACAGGTTTTTTCCAGTTCACAATCTTGGAGTTCACGGTGGAATCAAATATCCTACAACAATATTTATTTAAGTTTTAAGAGTATTGATTGAGTCCCTGTCAATTAATGTCCCTTACAACTCTCTCCAAAGATATGATAGAGCCCTGAATGTAGAAGTTAAATATACCTCATATCAGGAAAGCAGGCACACACTCTTAGGGGCTCAGGGTCATTGGTCACAAGTGTTCTGATTGTGAGTTTTGACTTCTATAGTAGCCGCTGTCAGTGGTCCAAGTCATTTCCAGTAGAGATGGTGAATTAGTGAATGAATTAGTTGAGTTTTCAGGCTTAAAGAATCAAGACAGTGGAATAAAAAAAACGATAACATGCTTATCATTAAGGCTTTACTCTGTGTCTTAGACATATTTATGACGTTACTTATGAAGACAAATTACAACCTATATAGAGGAGCCTTTTGGAAATATAATTAGATTGTTCTGGTAAAACTATTTGAATATAGTTCTTGCTTTCCAAAATTTGCCCAGTAGCATGAGCAAGGCCCTTGGCTTGCTCCTGGAATTGAGTGTTGAGTCTTTGGGACACTGAATCCTGGGACGTGTTTGACCAGATGGTTTAGCTGACAATGTGGTCCATGGTAAACGTGTGTTCTTGTTTGGGGTGAGGTGGAAATGGGATTGGACTTTGGTGGGTGAAAAGAAATCTCTAGACACCAAGGCTCTAGACAGGAGCTTTCTCAGTTGGCAAGGGTTTGTATAAGTTGTCTGCCATCACTATCTTGAGAATGAAAGACCGAGGACATTTGCAACAGCATGTGGTGTGGAATAGCATGCTGCGTTTGGCACGTAAGGATCTGCCCCGGAAACCTAAGCAACGCCACCAGGAGAAGATGCAGTTAAGCCTGGTTCTTCCTGCTCTTCATCCCAGGAGATTTCCCCCATGTTACATTTACTCTACACCTTTCAGTGGGATGAACCACAGCAGTGTAGTGAGCACAACAGCTCCTGGCTCCTGAGTTCTCGCTGATCATCCGCCCTGAACGTGGCAATCCTGGGCCTTCCTAGTGCTTAGCATTCATGGAGAGATTCTCTTGACATCATCTCTTCTCATGCCCATAGAGAGGAGAATTACAAATGTTTATGCTAATGGCCCCCAGCTCCTCATATTTGTTTTAGCCTCTCTCCTGCCTTAAACCTACTTTAATTGTCCTGAAAAAATACAGATTTTCAGTAGGTTTTCAATTTTTTCACCTGAAAAAAAAATCATCCTAAAACCCAAACATGTTGATTGACCTGGGGTTTTGCAGATCATGCTGAAATATAGATTAATTAGAAAACACTGTTATCATGGTTAATACACCATGAGACTAGCCATGCACTTGTGTGTTTGAAAACAGAATGAAATATGAGTTCTAAACAGTGATGTCTCCATTCCTCAAATGTCACCTGTAGGTTGACTGTCACAGACATTTCTTTTTGTAATATGTTGCCAGAATGTCCTGAGAAATGCTGGAGTATTGCAGAGTTATTACGTTAGTCATCTGTACCTCTCTCTGGGACAGAGCACAGTGACAGCGTGTGTCAGCTTACTCTTCAGTGCTGTGTGGTTATAGTTGTGGGCATAGCAAGAGCTATTTGCATTGCTCTTTAGCATGTTTGTTTAGATGGTCTATCTTGACCAGGAAAAAATTTCTATCTTGACTAGTAAAATCTGTGCTACTCATACCACTATGGGATGGGTTAAAGCAAATTATATTTGTGGTAATTTTGGTATATATTTTTTAATATTGCCTATGACTTTTTTATTATTTATTTATTTATTTTTGAGATAGGGTTTCTCTGTGCAGCCTTGGACTTACTTTGTAGAATAGGCTGGCCTTGAACTCACAGCGATCCACCTGCCCACCCTCTCACCCCCCAGTGCTGGGTTAAAAGGTGTGTGCCACCTAGGCGCCTGCCTAGGACTCTTTTTTTTCTTTTTTTAAATTAATTTATTCTTGTTACATCTCAATAGTTATCCCATCCCTTGTATTCTCCCATTCTTCCCTCTCTCCCATTTTCCCCTTACTCTCCTCCCCTACGACTGTGCCTGAGGGGGACTTCCTCCCCCTGTATATGTTCATAGGGTATCAAGTCTCTTCTTGGTAGCCTGCTATCCTTCCTCTGAGTGCCACCAGGTCTCCCCCTCCAGGGGACATGGTCAAATATGAGGCACCAGAGTACATGTGAAAGTCATACCCCACTCTCCACTCAACTGTGGAGAATGTCCTGTCCATTGGCTAGATCTGGGTAGGGGTTTAGGTTGTTTCCATGTTCTGGCTATTATGAATAAGGCTGCTATGAACATGGTTGAGCAAATTTTCTTGTTGTGTGCTGGAGCATCTTCTGGGTATATTCCAAGGAGTGGAATAGCTGGGTCTTGAGGAAGCCCTATTCCCATTTTTCTGAGATAGCACCAGATAGATTTCCAAAGTGGCTGTACTAGTTTGCATTCCCACCAGCAATGAAGGAGTGTTCCTCTCTCTCCACATCCTCGCCAGCATGTGGTGTTGCTTGAATTTTTGATCTTAGCCATTCTGATGGGTGTAAGATGGAATCTCAGAGTTGTTTTGATTTGCATTTCCCTGATGACTAATGACATTGAGCATTTCTTTAAGTGTTTCTCAGCCCTTTGATATTCCTCTGTTGAGAATTCGCTGTATAGTTGCAAGACCCATTTCCTAATTGGGTTATTTGGTTTGGTGGTGTTTACTTTCTTGAGTTCTTTATATATTTTGGATATTAGACCTTTGTCAGATGTAGGGTTGGTGAAGATCTTTTCCAAGTCTGTAGGCTGTCGCTTTGTTCTCTTGACTGTGTCTCCAGCCTTACAGAAGCTTCTCAGCCTCATGAGGTCCCATTTATTAATTGTTGACATTAAAGCCTGGGCTGTTGGTGTTCTGTTCAGGAAGTTGTCTCCTGTGCCAATATGTTCCAGGCTCTTCCCCACTTTTTCTTCTAAGTGACTTAGCGTCTCTGGTTTTATGTTGAGGTCTTTAATCCACTTGGATTTGAGTTTTGTGCAAGGTGACAAATAGGGTCCAGTTGCATTTTTTTTACACATAGACATCCAGTTAGACCAGCACCATTTGTTGAAGATGCTATCCTTTTTCCATTGAATGGATTTGGCTTCTTTGTCAAAAATCAAGTGACCATATGTGCTGCCTAGGACTCTTAAAGCAGCTTCCATTGCTTTATTTTAACCCAGAGAAATGTACATTAGAAATGGAAAGAATCAATCAAAAGTGTATTTATTTTGCTTTTTTTTTTAAATTTTATTTTTATTTATTTATTTATTTTTTAAACAAGGTCTTGCCATAGAGGTTAAACTGCCCCAGAGGGCACTATATAGTGAAGGTTAGTCTGGAACTCATTTTGTTTTTCTTCAGCCTTTCAGGGAGACTGCTCCTATCCATGACTGAAAATCACTAATTTTAATCTAAATATTTTATAGTTAGGTCAGTAAGAATTTAATATATAATTTCTAGGCATCATTTCTTTTATTTCTAAAGCATGTTTATATTTTCCTGGAGATATGATTTATGTACATTACTGTCAACTAATCAAGAAACCATTTTGTCAGGAGGTTTGGTGTGTAGGCAACTATGTACTCAGATGAATTTATACATTATAAACTTTTCTCTAAAAACAGAAAAAAATTTATTTGTGTAGAAAATAAAAGCAATTTTCACAGCAGATCTCAACAGATAGTTGACAATTGTTAACCTCATAGTTTGAAGCTAGAAACCAGCTGGATTCAATACAGCCAGAAGACCTGGTCCATAAACACTATACTCTTTGGTTCATTGAGCTCCAAACAAGTACTTGGGAGCTGTAACGTAACACATGTTCTGGTATGATCTTCTACATGTATGTGTATATATTCTATGGGGAAATCACTCATATTCTTTTGTTCACAAAGTTTCTTCAAGGTCTCATTATCAATTCCAAAACCTGTATTGAGCATCTATTTTCTCCTCAGTCGTCAATTTGGCAATCTCCTTCATCTTCAAGTCCTCTTCAACTTGGCACCTGCATGTTTGATTGAGGTGAGTTAAGTAGAGCTTGTTTCCTATAGAAACCACCCCATTTCCTCCAATGGTACCTGTTTTAACATAGCTAACATCATTCTAATTTTTTTGGTGTCTGTGCTAGCTACCTTTATGTCAGTTTGACACAAGCCAGAGTCATTTGGGAAGAGAGAACTTTAATTGAGAAAAAACGCCCTCACCAGATTGTCCTTCCAGCAAGCCTGTGGGTCGTCTTCTTTACTAATAATCAATGAGGAAGGGCCCAGCTCAGTGGGCTGAGGGGGGCGGGTCATTCCTTCCCTGGCTCCCTTTAATGATAGACTGGGATGTGGAGATGAGAATGAAATCAACTCCTTCTTGTCCACAGTTCTTTTGGTCTAGGTGTTTTTTTTTTTTTTTCAATGCAACACAAAGCTAATTAAGACAGTATCCAAGATTAACAAAGAATTTTAAACATATTTTTTTTTAAAAAAATTCTGTCATCTCTTTGACCTCCCAAACCAGCCAGACAAGTCCTTTTAGGATTTTCTTCCACATCCCTCAACTCTGCCCTGTCCTGTCTTTTCCCTCTTACCATTTTCTTTCTCGGAGCCCACAGCTGCCTGTCCTCCTCCACACCGACTGATTTCCCAGGACCCATCACACTCCCCCAGGTTTTCCGTTGGCCGGTGTTCTTCCCTGCAGCTTGCAGGGCTCTTTGGTACCCATTGCTCCACACACAGCCAGTTTCTACATTCGGTTCTGGTATTTCCTCAGGAATTCCTCCCTCACCTACAGAGGAGAAAGAGGATGCCCACTGTTTCCAGGAACCCCTCTCGCAGGCACACTGAGGAAAGAGCAGACACATTTTCTTTGTGTTCAGCAGAGAGCCTGGTGTGTCGTGCTTATGGTTAAACTTCCTTCCTTCGGATCCCTGCTTCCTCTCCACTGGGATCCCTTGCGTGCTTTGTATTTGATTAGTTGCTTGCCCTGTGAGAGTCTTACTATTCTAGAGCAAGCCCTTACGTATACCAAAGTGATGCTGTGTAGCCTTGCCTCCAAATAATCCCTGTTTGACCAATAAAATGCTTATACCTGGGCAGGGCAAAAGAGAGATAGGCAGAGCTAAGGTTTGTGGGCTTGGAGGACTGAAGGATCATGGGAAGGAGACCAGACAGAGATGGGAGAGGAGCAAAGAGAAAGCAGAGTGGCCATGGGTTAGCATGAACAAATAGCACGTGGCTGGGAGGAGCCTGCTCTGGGGATCAGTGATTGATTGAAGGCCACACCTATTAACTCTTTCAGACAGTGCTATTCCCTGGTATGAGGGAATAGCTTATGGGGCCATGCTTACTCCAACCATCACAGAAGCCCCGAACTAACCTGCCTTCACTCCGTGCCACACAGCTGGTTTTTAAGGTACATTATTTTGTTCATGTTGACAATTTATTCTTTATATAAAAACCATTATAGCTCACTGTTTATCCCTATTTACATCTTATTGTAATCTTTCGGGTCTACACAAAGTGCCTCATATAACTTGTTTGGCTCCTTAAGTCTTAAAAATCATAATCAAATTATCTACTTAAAGGCTTCCTGAATATTTTCTTTTAAAGTGTAAAGTAGATTGTTTAGTGTTCGTTCTCTATCTGTCTTCACATTAAAGGACTATTACTTTTGTAATCTAGGTTAACTTCTCATCACTGTGTTTTTGGGTACGTTATTGGGAGCATATGCCTGCCTGTTGCTGAAAGACTCAAAATAAATTACCCAAGATATGTCATACTGTCTGAAATGTGACTAATCCTTCAGTTGAGCAAGAATCTCTTTCTGAGAGGTGATTTGATTGGGAAATTATCTCTGTGGGGGAAATGAAAAATGGAATGAGGAGGCACCTACTGCTGCTGTGAAATTCCTGACAAATGTTAAAGGCATCAGAGGGTAGGAAGTCAAAATGGTAGTGAGGGCTGAGATCTCCCCTTCCTGCTGTGCTCTGTCTGCAGGTTTTCTGCACTGAAGTTTTCCTATTTAAATGGGTACCACCATTAAAGTAGAACCTTAGTTTACTTATATTTTATGGTTGTTTGTGGATCAAGTTACTCTGTTGATATAATGTTTTTCAGAGTTTATGCTTATCAAGGCAATTTGTAAGATAGGAAATCTAGAAAGTGAGATGTTATTTTGGTTAGCCGTTTTATCTCTGGTATAGGCTCATTCAAACATATTTTCCACATAAACTTCCTTTCTTGGGGGATGATTCTTTATCATTAAAAGTATTTTATAACAGAAACATGGTGGGAGATATGCAGGAACATTTGAAATCTTGGAAGCTGGGGGAGGTTTTTCAAGCACTGATATTCTAAGATCCATCGTGTGTGAGGGGATGGACCTATGTCCCCCAGAAATTCTTGACAAAGAATGAGCCACCTCTGAGGAAGCCATAGGATTTTTGGATGCGGAATTGATACGATGAAAAAAGTGAATTTTCTATCTGGTCAACACAGGACAGGACTCACTCCTGGCTGCAGTGGTGTAACAATTACTAAACCCATATGACTCTCATGGTCTACACTAGTAGACCGACAGGCTCTTTACACCATGAGGGCAAAAGTTTGGTGGTTGTTGGCATCCAGTCCTCTCTGGGGTCTAACACACTGCCTCCAAACTCCTTGGCAGAAAACACAGCCATCATCGGGTTCAAAAGGCCGTGATTAGGGCAGAACTGATGCTTCCCTTGGCATTAGATGCGGCAGTCGAGGTTGACTTAGGGGATCAGTTTATTGTCATTTTGAGACACGTTATATAAACGAGTGTTTTGTCTGCATGTGTCTGGTGCCCTTGGAGGCCAGGAAAGGTTCTACAGCTCCTGGAATGATGGATGTTTGCGAACCACTAAGTGGGTGCCGGGTACTGAATTCCACTCTTACGGAAGATCCTGCTCTTAACCGTGGAGCCATCTCTCTAGAGAGGGTCCACTGTAACAGGGCCCGTCCATGGCTAATGGTGCCAGTGGCCTGTGGATGGAGATGCACACATCTCCATGTGCGGATGGAGAGAGAATCAGGTCACTTGTCTCCATTCGCTTCCTCTGTGGACATTTTCCATTTCCTTGCAGCATGGCCGTGAATGTCGTGTCATAAAAGGGAATCCTGGAGGTTAAAGTTGGAAGCTGATGCTTTTCTAAGGCCAGGCGGAATTCCACTGCATTTTAGAGCATGAGGAATCAAAGGGCTAAATAGTGAGGAGGCTCAGATCCCCAGGTCTCAGTGGGAAGTGTCTGTCAAAAGGTTTGGAGGACATGTTTGAAAACTACACATGGAGGACGCAGAGGAAACAGCAGCTAGAGGAAGGCTGTCTGAGGAGAGCAAGCTTGAGTTGCTGGGTGGGTTGTTAGCCAGGAACAAGAGCAAGACACGCATGCAAAGGTTACAGCAAATATGGATTGAAGGGAGGGGTGCCAAATGCACTATTGTCTAACTTTTTAATTTTCCTCAGGCTTTAATCTTAACTGAGGTGGGGCCCATGTTCACTGGTTATGTCCTCCAATCCCCAAGAGAGAAAACTTATGCTTTGCTATGGCTTCCTTTTCATTATGTTTTCTAGAGCTACAAATTAATTACCGAGTATTTCGTAACAGGCTTTGCAGATCCCTAATTACAAATTGAATTTGATAGCTTAAACGAAGGTGTTCACAGACACCAAGCATGCTGTCATTTGTGTAATTCTGCCGAGTCTATGACAGAAGTTTATTGTCATGGTCATTATCTCACTCCTCACAGGGGCACCGTGAAGCAGGCCATCATTTTTGATGGCAGCCTTTCCAGGTTAAATAGAGAGAAAGCCTGTGAGCTACACACATCAGTGTGGACCCCAGACAGACTTTCCCTACACATAGATGTACACTGCCTCTGCCTCCCAAGGGCTGGAATTAAAGGTGTGTGCCACTACCTCCTGGCTAGTCTAATATTTTTTAAATGCCATTTTTATACTTAAGAGCCTCCGGATTATTTGAATTTTGCTGCTTGGAAAATCATGACTTGTGAAGAGAGGAGCTGTTGTAGATCAAGAAACCGAAGTTGTGTGTATCAGCCTATGCGTCTGCACACCACGAGATAAAATATTAAGTGTATAGTAGGCATGACGGACCTCTGGCTCCCATTGCCCTTAAGAGCTTGAAAGATGTTGGCACCTCAGTCCCACAGAAAATCTTCCCATGTCACTGAAGACAGCATCAGAATCTTCTGGAGGACTTCCCATCCCTTTGTGGTCTGTCTACCTGGAGACATAACTTTATGACTTAAAAGTCTTTTCTCAGAGGCCCTAATCCTTTGAGGGGGAATGTAGTTCCAGGTCCTTGAGTTTAGTATCGAGGGTGCCACTCATATTTTGGTTAATGAGAAATTATTTTGTCATTTCAGAAGTGTTACTTTCTTATGTTGACAGTTTTTTGGTGTCCAGTGTAGGGCAGCAGGGGTCTTTCATGGACATTAGGTTCCTAGCGAACCTGTTAAATTTCTATTAAATTAATACCTTAAACACGCTAATTAAAAATTATGGACAGTATAAAAGAATGAGAAATTACATTTGGTAAACAGATTCTACATTTTTCAGTTTATGCAAAAACCAAATATGCAATATCTTAGCAAAAAAAAAATCAAAAGAAGAAACTAAAATGACACATTAGCTCAGTGGTGGAATCGTACCTTTCACCCGGAGGCCCTGATTTGATCAATAGCATTGCAAAACACTGATAGATTAAGATACATTAAAAAGGAAAAACCTTGACATCTATTAAAATACTAAAAGTTAAGGCGAGAATAAAGTTGTACAAGCATCACAGCCGTTATGTCATATAAAGACAGAGTATTGTAAATACAGACAGTATATTCTGTTCACTGCAGTTCTTTGCACATCCACAGATTGAGGCGTCACAGCCGTTGCCGCAGTTGCCCCCGCCGCCACCACCTCCACCGCCCCCGCCCCCGCCCCCCCCCCCACCGCCGCCACCACCACCTCCACCACCACCACCCTACCACCATCCCTAAGCATAATACATACACTTACTGAATTTTTCACTTGAAGGACGCTGCATTTTAAATTCAACTTCCCTAGTAAGGGACCAACTAAGGAAGTGGGAAGCAGAGCTTTGTGAGGTGGTTCAGTACTGAAAGGATCTCGCAAAGAGGAGCAGCGTCCAGATGAGGGATCCCAGAGAGATGCCCTCACAGCTCCTGCCACCGGAAGTCAGAGCTGTGAGGTGAGAGCATTGGGAGAGGGTTAGCAAAAGAGATAACGGTTTTGGAGTATTTGCTAAGTCTTCGTTTTGAGCGCACATTTCTTAGGGCGGCATTAAAACGATTGAAGGCAGTTCTCGACAACGGACACAAAACTCGATGTTTGAGGGCAATCACGACAATGTTTCAGTGAGTCTCAAGAAAAAGAACTGCATTTTAATGTGCCAGCTGGTCCTGATCACAATGTGTCTTCAGAAACTAGCAAAAGACCAAACTCAAACCCACCCACCCACCCACCCACACACACAAAGCAAAACAAAACAAACAAAAACAAACAAAACCCCTCAAAATCAGAAGCTAAAAAAACCACACACAATGTATCGCTGTCAGAAGTAACGGAAACATTTCTTTTAGGACTGTGAGCTTTTTCAGGACTGAGTCCTATTATCGTCATAATGTTATTTTTCATTAGTAATTTGTGTGGAACACACACACACACACACACACATACACACACACACACACACACACACACACACACACACACACACACACACACACCACACACACTACCCATCTCATACCTGCCAGCCTCCAGTCCTCTTTACTCCAGGCATATCATTGTAGTGAGGGGAAAATGAATGAGAGAACTTGAGAGGATTGTAGGTTGTGTGGGGCTAGCTGCAGAGACTGACCCCACAGGCCTCAGCAGCCTTTCTCATCCTGGCTTCAGGGTGGCAGATGGTCAGCACGCATCTGGGCAGAAGGAAAGTTTTGAGCTACTCCTCCGAGGACTCAAGGCGTTCCCAGAGATGGTTTGGGGACTCAGAACCCAGTTCAGGGAAGCAGACACAGTGAGAGTCTAGCCTGGCTGCAGCCCTACCTCGGGATCGCTGCCTGGTCTCAGGGCTTCTGGGTTGCGGACTCAGTGACTAGAGGAGGACGCGCCTGCATCCTCCGCCCCCCTCCCAGCAGCTGTTCTCGGTGGAAGGCGGGACCACCAGGAGCCGAGGCATTCAGGACCCGGGTTCCCAGACTCTGGGGCTCAGGCAGCCCGACCCCTGAGCATCCTGGCTAGTGGCTCCCGCGCTCCATCTACCCAGCTCTGCCTCGCTCCCCATCACAAGTTTGCCCCTTACTGGCCAAGTAGTCGAGTCTGGGATACAGACGCCACTTGTGCCTTGGGCAGTTCTGGACATGGCCTGGCTGGAGGCTTTACCCTTCCTCTGCGGGTGGCTGATTCTCGGTAACTGTCTCCTGGTCGGAGCGCAGGTAAGAGCTGGGGCACTGGCGCCTGCTTCCCCAGCCCAGGATGCAAGCCTGGGCGCGCTGGCTCTCTCCAGCATCGCGCTGCACTGCACACGCTCGCAGCCTCTTTGGGCGGGAGGTCCCATCTCTGGGCGTGGACCAGCGTCCTGGCATTAGGGATCCGGAATGCATGGAATGCACGGCTGGAAGTCTTCCCGGTAATCCCTGGGATACTCTTTCAACCACCGAGTCGGTTTTGTCTGTAGTCAATTCATCATCATGTTTGAGAGCTTAAAACTTCTAGGATCGATGATACAATGTAAAAGTGTAACTGTCTCTCTCTGGTACAGAAGCGCGGGTTTAACAAAAGAGCTAGACAGAATAAATACAGTGTTAGATACAGCTCGGTTCTGAGTAGTGGGTGTAATTTTTCCTATAGCTATTGCCGCTTAGAGGTTTTCTGGGAGATCTTTCGTAACAGACCGCTAAAAGGCACAGTTCACTATCACTTATCTTTCAAGTCAAAGACTATTTAAGGTTCATAGTTATATTGGTTAATTTTTTTTTAGATGAACTATGACAGTGATGTGTGTGTTCTGAGGTTTGAGTCCTACGATTTAAAACATATCCGAGGTGATAGTTCTCCTATTCGGTAGAGGGCGCACGTTGAGCGTTAAATAAAGATTCAATTGATTTTTTTTTTTTAATCGACAAATTTAAAAGCACCCATGTAAATATGTTCCGGTGGGTACTTAAAACGACGTCTTTGACTTTTAAATGATCAACTTAAGTTTTAATTATTCAGAAGATGAAGTATAAGAAACTAATCTTCCGTAGTCCAGTCGTAGCCACATAGAATCAGAAGGTATTTCTAGGAAATACGTGCCCTGAGAAACACTAGGCTTTACCTAGGATCAGGACGCTCGCTGAGACTTATTCTGCTACGAAACCCAAATGAGTGGTTTACCATACAGTGGGCACTTAAAAGTAGGTTCTCTTAAGTTTGAAAGAGGCTCCTAAATGAAAAGAAAGAATATGCATGGCTGGGGAAACCCTTCTAGATTGGATGGTACATTTCCGTTAGTTAGAGAACCTTGGTAATTCCCAAGGTGTCCCCTGCATGTCTGTCTAACAAGGTATTTGGATACTATGTTAAAATCACTACATACATGTGTAAGGGGAAGATCTGCTCTTTCACTCACTCTTCTAGGTTTCTTAAAAACAAAACAAAAGAGCAGGAAGCAGTGATGTACATCTGTAATCCCAGCATGAATACTTCATTTGCCTTTTTAGCAGTTCCCGTATCCCCCAGCCGGGACACTACAGTCTTTTTGGTCTAGGTACCCATTTTTTTGGGTTGTCCTCTGTAGTGTAGACTTTTCACAAGAGGCTCTGTACTCTGTCTATTAGAGGCAAGGGCCACCCTATTGGTCCTAACTATGACAGCAGCAAATATTTGCAGATATTACCGGATATCTTTGGGTGTTGAAATTCCTCCTGTTTGGTGTTTGGGAATTATTTTTTTAACATTGATTTTTTTCCCTCTCTCTTTTCCTTCCTCTGTTTCCTTCTCTCTCTCTCTCTCTCTCTCTCTCTCTCTCTCTCTCTCTGTGTATGTAGGAATTCATAAACCTACAGCATGATAACATTATATGCTAAATTTTGAATTTTTAAAGAAAAACTGTAGTTTTAAACAAGTTGCCTTTACATATTTATATACCTTTTGACCTTCAGTTTTTCATCTTGAAAAGAATTATATTGGATTATTTTTATTAAAAAATTTTGGTAATTCTTGACTTATTACTTTATGAGTATTAGATATTCTGAAATTTCATTAGTTAAATGGAAGAATAATAGAGATGAAATGCATTGTGGGTATTATTTATCCAAGTGTTACCTGCTCATTTTATTTATTAGTTAAAGCATGAAAGAACATATATATATATATATATATATATATATATATATATATATATATATATGAACCTGTCATGATTTATCTTTGGAGTGCCTAGTAAGTGACGAATATACTTCTAGCTGTGCATATATTTTTAAAATTATAAAATATTGAGAAAACAGCAAAGAAGACTCACCTAAAAAGAACAGGCTGGTACAGAATAAATGTTTACGTTGTCAACTGACATTGGATCACATCACAAAACAGATAACACAGAGCAGTGCTCATCAATTCTTACAAAGGAGTAGCCTTGCCGCAAGGCACAGCTCAGCTCCCACATATTCATGCCTTCGATGCCATTATGGAGCCCAGCAGAGCTTAAAGCTAGATGACCACAGGCTAGCAGGACCGCCATATAAAAATACTTTGTGTTTCCTCTACTGTGCCAACAGGCCTCCCTGGAAACAGACGCTGGAGTTGAGATAGGAGTATGGAGGTTTGCTGAGGGGGTGGGGGGGTTATGCTTGTGAAAGATGAAGGGACCAGGAACAGGAGAGTTCAAATACGCCGTGCCAGCGGTGGGGTCAGACTGGTGCAGTGTGTGTTCTGGGACATGGATATAAAAGTTCACTGCATCTAGAAAAAAACTCCCAGAAGCTCCTGCCATGGAAGGAAGTATGTAAAAACCAGGACAGTACCTGGTGTGAGGACAGACCACTGGGCAGATTCCGCTTTCCCGCTGCCACTCTGAATGGGGTGCTGGCAATGCTGTGGACACCCTCCAGCGGGAACCCAGGATGCTGTCTTCCATCACCCCATCTGCTGTAAATCCTTGTGCTCAGACTTACATCTCTCCAGTTGAACTGTCCCCTTCTGTGCAGCCAGGCAGGGGTCCGTGAACTCTGCTGATCTTCCCTGAAGATTCAGTCTTCCTGGCAAGTCAGAACAAGATAACCTATGACTCTGTTTCATTCCCACAATAACTCCATGAGACAGGCACCATCAATACGTGCTTTTTTATAGATGAGGAAAGTAGGCTACGAGATGTCAGAGAATGTACAAATGCAGACAGCTGCCATTACAGCGCAATGATCTATACTTTGGCTTTTAGCACTGCCACCCCCTGCTGGCCCTCATTGTGGGGGTCAGGTGGTGCAGCTCAATTCATTTATGCACATGCCCCGCCCCCTCTGTCCCAGTAACGGTAGCTCCAGAATTTCTCACCTTGATCTATAATGAGCACCCAAGCAGGTCGGTGCTGCTATAGAATTGGGCACAGTCTGAATGTTCATAATAGGGTACTGTGCACAGCAAAAAGCAATGGGTTAAGTATGTGCTCACCAGCAGGATGAGCTCACCAGACAGGATGGTATGCCCACAGAGAAGGACAGAGAAGCCTCCAGAGAGTGAGAAGATACCATTTGCATAAGTTAAAACAGATATAACGCAAAGCACTAATGCATGCCGTGTAGACATGTTCAGACAAAAGCGTGTGTCTCACATAAACATATGCAGGGCATAGAGAAACGTGAGTGAGAGATAAGGGAGAAAGCGGACAAATCAACACAGGCGGTCACTATACCCTGTGCTCCTCAATCTCTGGAGGCAGCTGTAAGAAACAGAACTACCCAGCAGGCATCGCTGGTAGGAGGGACCATGAGGGCTATGGGCAGCTAGAATGTTCTTCCTGTAGCAAAACCAATGTGTTGATTATCTTCCCACTGTGCAGATTGCTGCCCGCCCTGATGCCAAGCAGAGACTAGCTGGGTTGTCTTTTTCCCTCCCACCCATAGCCAGGATGCTTTTCATTTGTCTTCTAGTTACAAGGAAGCCTGAAACACTAACTCTAGGCTATCTCTCCAGCCCTAGCAGCCCAGTGTTAATTTACATCGATCTGCTGCCTCTGCCTCCTGAGTGCTGCGATTAAAGGCATGCACCACCACACCCAGCTTATTAAGAGTATTTGATTAATATATGAGTCAGAATTTTCTAGAGGAACAGAACCAATGGGATGAATGAATGCATATATTTAATAAAGAATTGTTGTTTCTTTGTTCCTATTTTTTTTTTTCGAGACAGGGTTTCTCTGTGTAGCCCTGGGTGCCCTGGAACTCACCCTGTAGACCAGGCTAGCCTTGAACATACAGAGACCCCCCTCTGTCTCTGCCTCCTGAGTGCTGGGATTAAAGACCACTACCACTACCTGGCTCCTATTTAAGAATTTTAAAAGTCAGCGTATGCTAAAATAGCAGCCACAGCTGAGTCACACTGTGAGAGGCAGAGAGCCCAGTTCTTGCTTACTTCTTGAGGCCATGTGCCTCACTAGTCCCAATCTGGTGTTGAAAACCTGAAAGGTTCACGGTGTGCCCCTTGCTCCTCACGTCACTGCCTCTGATACCAGCAAAAGGATCATCACCGTTGACAGGGTAAATCAACTGAGCTATCTATCAGGGGGAGCCCCAGAGTAGCCTTCCCTTGGCCACACCCTCCCACAGTCAGGGTGAGTCTTCCCACAGCAGTTAAGGCAATCAGGACAACACTCCACTTAAGGTTCCCTTCCAAGGTGGCTGTCATTTGTGGCAAGCTCCTATTAAACCCAACCATAATATTGACTTACCTCTTTCATCCCAAAGAGAAATTAGAATCATAGGGTCGTTATAAGAGTCTTGTTTAGCAGAAAGAACACATGGTATAGCGAGGATGCAGTGAAGATGGCAAAGCTGAATCCCACCACCTCTAGGTTCATAGCGTTTCGTTCAGGGAGAGCTCATTCTTTTTGCAAATTCCGCTAGACTTGCTGAGGGTTTTCTTCGTGTTACCCAGTTAAGTGTGCAACCAGCACAGTTTTATGTCAAACCCAACGTACTTGCTCTTTGTATAGATTCTAGAAAACTGAAAGTACCTCCCCTAACTAAAATGCAAGTGACAACGGAGGGCGACCCAACTCAGCAGGTGCCTCTCATGCTCCAGTTTGTGAGAATCCTCAGGGACAAAGTCAAATACTGGGCCCTGTTTCCCCAAAAGACCATGTTTAACATTTTTAGAAATGCTTCTATTTTTCTTTTTTTTTTTTCATTTTTTTCTCCTTTATTAATTTATTCTTGTTACATCTCAATGGTTATCCCATCCCTTGTATCCTCCCATTCTTCCCTCCCTCCCATTTTCCCCTTATTCCCCTCCCCTATGACTGTTCCTGAGGGGGATTTCCTCCCCCTGTATATGCTCATAGGGTATCAAGTCTCTTCTTGGTAACCTGCTGTCCTTCCTCTGAGTGCCACCAGGTCTCCCCCTCCAGGGGACATGGTCAAAGGTGATGCACCAGAGTATGTGAGAAAGTAATATCCCACTCTCCATTTTACTGTGGAGAGTGTTCTGTCCATTGTCTAGATCTGGGTAGGGGTTTAAGGTTTACCGCCTGTATTGTCCTTGGCTGGTGCCTTAGTTTGAATGGGACCCCTGGGCCCAAATCTGCCTATCATAATGTTCTACTTGTAGGCTTCTAGGACCCTCTGGATCCTTCTACTTTGCCTTTAGAAATGCTTCTAAATTTGATTCAATGCTTAAAGCAAACTGGGAGTGATGATACTTCAGCAGGAGGGAAAATAAATTTAAGCCATGCCTTAGTTTCTATTTGCTACCTCTGTGTATTGTCCCTCTGTCTGTAAAAAGTCTGGGTCCCAAATCATACTTATACCTCATAATATTGTCAAATGTAACATTTTACCCTCACTTGGACCTGACTTTGCTGACAACACATAGATCTTGTCTTTCAGAAGCCTTTGCCGGTTCCTGCAACTGCTGACTAAATTGCTCAGACATAATCTATTCTAAGAATAATTTCTCTTTGGCTCCTTCCCTTTCACTCACAAAGGCTGACAGTCATATCGTATATTGGAAAATAGGGAAACTAAGGCTTAACTCCTGGGATCACTAGTTTAAGAATTTTCAAGTATTTATTCTCTCTCTCTCTCTCTCTCTCTCTCTCTCTCTCTCTCTCTCTCTCTCTCTGTGAGTGTTTCTCTCTGTGTGTATGTCTATCTAGGTTGAGTGTATGCACACATGTGTGTATAGATGCATTGCTCCTGGCTACACCTGTAGACGTCAGATGTCTGTCTCTATGACTTTTCCTTTGCAGCAGGGTCTCCTTAGACTTAGGAGGCCTTTCATTGTCTCTTCTAGGTCAAAAGCCAGCAAGCCCCACAGCTCCTCTTTTCCTACTCGGAGCTTCGGTTACGGGTGTGACTAGGAGACCTCCCTTGTTGTTTGGGTGCTGGAGTCCAAACCCCAGCCATACCAGTTGCCTAGCACACACTTTGGTCGACCACTCTAGCTTTACTTGGCTCACCTTTTCGAAAGGCTGTAGAAAACTACTCAGTTTACAAGGTCTCAGGTTAAGCTTTCTTTGCGTTCTCAATTAATGGTCTCAGTTGTTACTACAGTGGGTATGCGGAGTTTCCATGGTTATATACAAGCTTATGGTTTGGTAACTGTATCATTAATAGTAATTTTATATCATTGTTTCTGTTCAAAACTGACTTTCTCATTGCCTATTGATATCAGCAACATCAGGTTTTCTAGTCTCTACGTTCCCACGTGCTCTGTGGCAGATGTATTGCTTCAGGGTGGCATTAGTTACAAATGTCTTGGCCACTGGCCACTGATGCTCTTATGTGCCCATCTATAATTTTTCCCACACTCTGATTTTCTATGATCTGAAATTCTGGCTGCTAATGGCCTGAAGGAAATGATTTTCTTGACAATTTATCATGTCTCAAATTGGGTCAACACTGTTTGGATAGTAGTAACTATTGTTTGGTTGTCATTTCCAAATGCAATGAACTCCACGGTGCATATCAGAAAATCAGAAATCACCCCAAGTAACAGGGGGAGCACTGCAAAGTCGTCCTGGGAGTCCGTGTCTTCCCGTATGGGAACTGGCTTTCCACAAGCATGTAGCCGGCTACAAAACAAGAAACATTTTGCTCTGGCTTGTTACTAATTATTGCCCATCACATGTGTGTGCGTGCTTGTGCGCATGTGCGCGCGCGCGCACACACACACACACACACACACACACACACAGAGCGAGAGACAGAGAGAGAGAGAGAGAGAGAGAGAGAGAGAGAGAGAGAGAGACAGAGACAGAGACAGAGACAGAGACAGAGACAGAGACAGAGACAGAGACAGAGACTGACAGACCGAGACAGAAAGAGGGGGGTTATAAAAGGCTGATAATTTGAAATTGTTAGATTGTGTTCCAAATGAGCTGAGGAACAGTATTTTAGATCTTGAGATGCCTTGGGCATGCTCCCTTGTGATGCCATCATAACTTCCAGATACAGCTGCCAAGAAATAGCTGTTATAGAACTTTTAGAACTAAAGCCATCAGCTGACAGCCTTGGGTACAGGCAAACATCACTGATGTGCAGAAAGAAAACTTGGGCTTTCAGGAGTAAGGGTGTCTAGGAAACAAGCACTTGGGAATGGTGGAGTAAATTAGGTCAACATGGAATTCAGTAGCAGAAGAGCAGCTCTTAAATAGCAGCTTTATTGATGTACTAATTTTGAAAATGGCTCACACAGGGAATATTGATGAGTTCGATCATGTATCACTTTCATATTTCTGAAGTGTTCTAGTACTGAAAAAATTTTACTTACCCATTTTATCTAATTAGCCACCTTGGATAATTTTACAACTAAAACCAAAGGAACACTCACTTTACAGAGTACATTCTTGATATAAATGGTGACCGCCACAGCTAAGGGGAGGTTTATAGTACATCTTATATAGTTGTGTGTCCTTATAGCATTTCCCTTAACAATTCCCTAGGCAGTAGCAATTATATTATTTATTTTTAAAATATGTTTTGCATTTTTCATCAGACAGTGAAGGCAGTGCATCTTTTCTTACAATTATTTCCACTCTAGTATGTAATTTTGAGTTGTTAGAACTTAAATTCTCAAACTTTATTTCAAAAAGTTTATTCACTTAAACATAAATTGACAAACTGTAGTCTGACAGTCAAAATGATCTGCCACATTCTTCTGTATAGGCTGAGAGCTAGGAAAGAGTTTTACATTTTTAATGTTTGAATAAAGATGGAAAGAAAGACCTCGGTTAACATCAACAGAGAAGCATGTGACTCTGGGTGCTGTTGTATGGTGCTTTATGAGTGGCCCCTGATTTCCGTGGCCTTCCACTTTCAAATGTGTTAGTTCAAGCTAATCTCAATTCTTAACTAAGGATTTTGTGTAAAATACCTGATCAATGCTCCTCAAAACTGAGAAGGTAATTAAAAATGAGAAAGTACGGAAAACCTAAGAAAATGTCATGTGTTGTACTGTGTATTTTGGTGAGATGCTGGAACATAAGACACTGATGACCAGAAAGTAGTGGTGAACGCCTGCTGCACAAGCATGAGTTCCTGAGTTCCGGTCGAAGACATCCGTGGTAGCACATTTGTAACCATAATGTTGAGGGAGTAGAGACAGATGGGCCCCAGGAGCTCACTGACAAGTTAGTCTAACACACACACACACACACACACACTACACTACACATGCTTACACGTATTTCTCCTAATGTCTCCACCACTTCCCAACACTTCCCTTGGTTCTCCCCTAACTGGAGAACCATGCTTTCAACACACGTCAACAAAATTAGCATTTGAGAGACATGTGAGTTCAAACCATATGTCTTGTTCCTGCACTGTGTAAAACAGTTATGCCTGGCAGGGTTAGCGAGATGGAATCTTGCTGTTAAGTTAGGACAACTCATCCCAGCGTCAGCATCCCCAGAGACTGACATCAGTTCTCTTGGTTTTCAGGCCAGTAGGCTTTGGCTGAACTACAGAGTGAGTTCCAGGTCAGCCAAGGCTACATAGACAAACCAAGCCCAAACTAAGCCAAACCAAGCCAAACCAAACCAATAGAGCAACAACAAAAAAGAAGACGTTAGGTTAATATGATAATGTTACATAAAAACGTAAGAAAATCTGTATGAAGAACATGTGTGCACATGTATGAATGTTAACTAGTAACAATATGTCAATATTAATTTATCATTTATAACAACAAATATATTCTATACAAAAAGAGAAACAGCATGGGACTAGATAAGAACCCCACGTCAGCTTTTGTAATTCACATTTTTTTCCTCCTGATAATCTAAACCTCAAGAAATTAAAAAAAAATTCTATATCAGGACAGGGACTGGGAGGCAAGCTCAGGAAGCAACGTGGCCTGGAACTCACTCTGTAGACCAGGCTGGCCTTGAACTCAGTGTTCGAAGCCTGCCTCTGCCTCCTGAGTGCTGGGATTAAAGGCGTTCACCACAACTTTTTGGCTCTTAGTGTCTTATGTTCCAGCATCTCATCAAAATACACAGTACAACACATGATATTTTCTTAGGTTTCCCATACATTCTCAATTTTAATTATATTCACAGTTTTGAGGAGCATTGATCAGGTATTTTACACGAAGCCCTTCGTTAAGAGACCAGACATTGTAGAATAAGCACTAGGATTTGATACTTGTGAGCCAGAGACCCAGCAGGGCCTGCTAGCCTGAAAACCAGGAGGGCCGGGCGTGAGATGAGTTGTCCTAGCTTAACAGCAAGGTGGGGGAAGTAGGAACCCCCTTTTCCTGTCTTTTATTCTTTAGGGCTTCAGCAGGTTGTATGGTGCTGTAGGAAATAAGAAGGCTATAAATGGTTACTATTAATAGCCTATTGTTATTTTGGCAGTTATTATTCAACTGCTATCAATCATACCAATAAACAACACAGGCACCTATTAGATTTTTAATAAGCCTAATTTCACCTGGGGCTGGGCAGATATTAACCCCCTAAACTACCTCGTTATCTCCGAGGCCCACATTGATGCCTTTTGCTCTCATCGGTCCTACCTGGGCTACTTCCCATCCAAAATAATACAGATACCTGCGCACGCTTTCCATCGGGGTCGCTTCTCTCCAGCCACGCGGATCCTCAGAGCAGGCTCCTCCCGGCCACGTGCGTCTTCCCATGCTAATCTGTGGCTGCCCTGCTTTTTCTTCTCCTCTATTTATCTCTTCCTTCTCGGTCCTCCAACTCCTCCAAGTCCGATAACCTTAGCTCCGCCTTTCTCTACTTTGCCCTTTCCAGGTGTAGGTATTTTATTTTATTGGTCAATTAGGGATCATTTGGGGGGGCAAGGTTGCACAGCAGCATTTGGGGGTATGTGATAGTCTGCCATAAAAGACAGCAAACAGACCAGGGAAGCAAAATAATTAACAATTAAATACAAAGCACCAGACCATGCTCACCTACCCAGGGGGAGGACAGGCTACTGGGTCCACCAATTTAAATGCACCTGAACACATCTTCACAGAGAAACCAGAAACAGTGTTTAGTTTGGACACCTCATGGCTCACTTAACTCGACAGATGCAATTAATTATCTTAACAGTCAGCAAGGGAATTCATATTTTTAGTCGTTTCCAGTATCAGTCAAATTTGGAGTGTATTATAACCTTCTTAGGTTGTTATATCCAAGAACTTGAGCCTTATGAGGCAGATGTTTTTGCAAAAATTATAGAATATTCATATTTCAAACATTTTATAATCTTGCGTTAAAAACAACAGTCCTATGGCAAATTTTAATAATAGTCATATAGCAAACTTATGAGGATGAGTCATTATTTAAAAGTATTAAAAAATACAATAGTAGGGCTGGAGAGATGACTCAGAGGTTAAGAGCACTGTCTGCTCTTCCAGAGGTCCTGAGTTCAATTCCCAGCAATTATATGATGGCTCACAACCATCAACACTGGGGTCTAATGCCCTCTTCTGGAGTGCAAGTGTACATGCAGACAGAGCATGTCTGCATTAATATATATATATATATATATATATATATATATATATATATATATATATATATAGTAAATAAATTAAAAAGAAAACCACAATAGTAGTAGGCATATAATGACTGTACTAGTTATAATAGGATGTGGGTTTTGTTGTTGTTGTTGTTATTGTTTGTTTGTTTTTTGAGACAGGGTCTTATGTAGCCTAGACTAGATGAAATCTTTGTATGAAGTCATGATGACTCTGAACTTCTGATCCTCCTGCAGACTCAACCTGGGTTTGTAGGTGTGCACCACCACTCCTGGCTGATGGCATGCTGGGATTATACCCAGGACTCTGTGCATGCTAGGAAAGTACTCTACCAACTGAACTATGTTCCTAACCCCAGTGTGATGTTTTCATACCTGTATACAATATATATTTAATTAAATCCAAGCAATTAGCATGCCATTACCTCTGATATCTGGGTAAAGACATTTAAAAATCTCTCTTCTACCTATTTTGTTTGGAAGAAATTTTATCTTATTTTTTAAAAAATAAGCTTGTGTGGTTATTAAAAATTTACACACATTTTTAAAAAGTACTAAAGAAAAGCAATGTATTCTTTATCCACCTTATCCAAATGATAACAACAAAATTACAATGAGACATCACAACTGAGATACATTCAAGACACAGAAGATGCCCCCAACCAAAGAAAGAGGCTCCTGCCTCCCCTTTCCACCTCATCTCTGACGTCCCACCGGGTCTGGATGTGTGAGGAACACAGTCAGCATACCAGGGGTCACACCACCGAAGAAAACGGTTTCTCCCTTTCCCAGCATTTATCGATTGGTAGTAGCCCCTCAGATAGGAGTGGGACTTTGGACCCGCCCCTGCTCCTCTCTGGGACTTTGTCTGGCTTGAGCTTGTACAGGTCTTGTGCATGCTGTCACAGCTGCTGCTGGTTTATATATATGCAACTGAGCTGTCTGGAAGACAGTTTCTTTGTAGTCATCCACTGCCTCTGGCTCTTACAGTCTTTGCACTTCCTCCTCTGCAATGGTCCCAGGTGTCGCATTTAGGGCTGAGAATCTCGTAGTTTTTCCTCCTCTGCTCCTTGACTAGTTGTGCATCTCTGTGCTAGTTACCATCTACTGCAAACAGAAGCTCCTACAGTGGGAGTCAAGAGATAAACTAATCTATAGGTATATGTCATTAAGAGACAGTTTAATACTAAGTACATTTAGTAGATTGATAGTAGTAGGTGTTTCCCCTAAGGCTTTGGCTTCTCTTGCCACAGGTCCCATTGATTATGCCAGATACAGGTTTCCTCTTGTGAAGTGTGCTTTAAATCCGATTGTAGGTGGTTGGCTACCCCCATGATGGCACTATTGCACCAGTGGGCGTGTCTTGACGGGCCTGATGTTACTGTAGCTCACTGGGTGAGTACAGAGTAAGATCGGTGGTTGTTTTCCTCCTCTCTTAGTGTGCATAGAACCTCCCAGGACTGTGAAAGCAAGACAGAAGGGATGAACGTTCCAGGTGAGTTCCAGTTGGATTTCTCTGTGTTCAGCCACATACTACCTTCTGCAATAGGATTTTACTGTCAAGCTCTGGATGGTAACCAAGAGCATTGGCAATGGCCTGTAATATGTGGGAATCTACAGGACCTTATTGGCCAACAGCTCCAAAAGGGGTAACCGATTCCTGGCACTGGGCTTTTTGTTTGTCTATAGTGTCTAGTAGGGACAGTGCTGCCTCTTCTTCTTCTTCTTCTTCTTCTTCTTCTTCTTCTTCTTCTTCTTCTTCTTCTTCTTCTTCTTCTTCTTCTTCTTCTTCTTCTTCTTCTCCTTCTTCTTGTTTTTTGAGACAGGATTTCTCTGTGTAGCCTTAGCTGTCCTGGACTTTCTTTGTAGACCAGGCTGGCCTTGAACTCACATTGATCCACCTGCCTCTGCTTCCCCAGTGCAGGGATTAAAGGCGTACACCACCACGCCCAGCTTACATTTCTTTCTGTACTCTGTCCTCCCTTTTTTCATTCCGTTTAATGCTTCCTGCTCCTAGCTTGCCAACATAATCTTTACTGACATACAGATATTGATGGTGAAGAAGCCTGTTTTGGCTACTGTTCTCTCCTTTTCTCTCAAACCACTGTGGAAGATTGTAGAGATGCTTCCTGACATCTTTGCTAGGACACATGTTGAGACTTCCCAGAGATGACTGTTAATTGGTTGGGGTCAGACTCCTAACATCTGTGAATTTTCCGTCTTGTCAGATGCTCTTTTCATTTCTTGGATGCAGAGGCTTTTCTTGAGGCCACTTTATCCTTGCTGGTGTTTCAGAGTTCCCAACTACTTTAACTACACACTGATGGTGTGTGAGTCAGAAAGAAAACGCAAGTAGTTTTCCACTGTGTCATTCTCCATGATCCGACGTCTGGCCTAGTGTACTCTTTTCTCTGAGCCTCTCAGAAGCTTCTTAATGTTGTCTGTCTGTCTGTCTGTCTGTCTGTCTATCTATCTATCTATCTATCTATCTATCTATCTATCTATCTATCTATCTATTTACTTACCTACCTACCTATATACCCTATCTGTCTGTCTATCTATCTATCTATCTATCTATCTATCTATCTATCTATCTACCTACCTACCTATATACCCTATCTGTCTGTCTGTCTATCTATCTATCTATCTATCTATCTATCTATCTATCTATCTATCTATCTATCTACCTACCTACCTATATACCCTATCTGTCTGTCTGTCTATCTATCTATCTATCTATCTATCTATCTATCTATCATCTATCTATCCACCCTCTCTTTCTCTGTATCTGAATGTGTGTCTCTTCTATTGTTCCTAAAGTTCCAGAGTGATTCCTTTTGAGTATATCTAGTTTATGACATCATATCTACTTGAAAATGGACTACACTTGAAATTATAATTATTGTAATAATGAGGACATTAATATTATGACATTAAGAACTGATATTTACAATGAGAACTTTTATGAACTTTCATCATAACAGACACTGTCAAATCAAGGCCTCTCTTAGACCTTAGGTCTGTCTCTGACATTGGAATTCAATTTTCCTTCAAGTTACAAATGATCCCAATTGTCCAGAACAAATGACTAATATTGTTTTATTAAATGTAACACTTTGTTGTGGAAGCAAGTGTTGATTTTGAAGTAATAGACTTTGGGGATGAAAACGGCTTCTCTGTTCTAGCTACACTGTCATTTTCATTTCACTTTAAGGTAAGGAACAATGCTTGTACAAACGCGCTCAATGTCCTGGATATTGTGTTCTTTTCTTCCTTCATAAAGCACATTATTTTTATGTAAAAATTATAAGTATGGATCAAATAGTTAATAGATATGTGTATGCATATCTTACTGTTATAAAGTCCCCAGTTTTAAAGCAGGGAGATGGATGGAGATCATTTAGAATAACATATCCTTTCATAGATGAATAAACCCAAAGTCAGATGATGTGTGTTATATCTAGGTTTCACTAATAATTTTTCTAATAGAGGTAAATTTAGTCTTCTATTTCCATGTAACATAACTCCTATGTTGTGAAAGAATTAGTAATGTATTGTGCCTTCACACTATGCATTTTTAACATTTATTATTTCTTCTAGTTGTATCACCACCACCATCATCATCATTATTATTATTTTGGGTTTTCAAGACAGGGATTCTCTGTGTAATAGCCTTGGCTGTCCTGGACTTGCTTTGTAGTCCAGGCTGGCCTTGAATTTACAGAGATCCACCTGCCTCTGCCTCCCAAATTCTGGGATTAAAGGCATGCACCACCACCACACCCAGCTGTAGTTACATTATTTTTAACATAATTATCTAATCACATTTTAGGGTTTCTTTACATTTTTCTGGTAGTGCATTTAAAATTATCCAAAAAGATAATGTTGACACAGTTACCCTTTTATTACTGTGACCAAACACCTGACAGAGCAAACTTAAGGGGACACCAGTTTATTTTGGCTCATAGTCTCAAATGATTCAGTCTATGTGGTTACTTGATCCCTGTGCAATCTGGTAAAACAGTGTGACACAGCCATGTGGTGGAACAGAAATGTTCACTTCATGGTTAACTGGAAAGCAGGGATCGGATAGGAAGTGGCTCTGGTTAATATCTTACTAAGAACCCACTTCTGAAGTGACCACCTAACTCTTTCAGCTTATCCCATCTTCTAGCTTATTTTATTTTATTTTATTTTATTTTATTTTATTGCAGTGCTCCCAAGTAGCACCATCATCTGGGAGCAAGTGTTCTGTTTGTGAGCCTACGGAAGACAGTGGATATTCAATCTACAACAGTGTATTCTGATAAGGGACTGTTTTCGATAGCTTGCTTGGAAATGGAATAACAAGAGTGTTGCCCTGCCTTTAAGATGATGGGGAATGACGGCATTTTCATTTGCTTCCACAGCTGGATTCTGATGGCACCATCACTATAGAAGAGCAGATTGTTCTTGTTATGAAAGCTAAAGTACAATGTGAGCTCAACATCACAGCTCAGCTCCAAGAAGGAGGTAACAACGATAAGGAACCTGTCTTTTCTTTGTGTTCTTCACTTTTATCATCATAGAAATTGCAAATGTTCCTCTTTAGTGTGTTTTCCATGTGGAAGGTATGTAGAAAGAACAAAGCTCTCCCACCTCTTTATGTGTACCCTGCCTTTCCTATGAAGGAAATGACTTGTTTGATTAGTGAGTTTGGGAGTATGAACTGGGCATGTACATGTCTGGCCTCTCTTTGGATTTGTCTATTGTGGGAAACAAGTTTGTTGGCTTGCCCTTGACCATGCAGTGAGCTGGGATAACATCCATAGTCTCTCAGGTTGTGATCTCAGCTTGGACCAGTCCCTAAGCATGTTCTACATAAACTTTTAAAATAAAACGATAGTTTAATTTTCAGGAAATTACCATTTCCTGAGCTTTTGAGTCATTTTTCAATTATTTTTAAATTTGGGTCAGAAGTGGGGCTTGATTTACTGAGCCCCCTTAAATCCCAATTAACTGGGTGAAGCAATGTCTTTCAAACCGTGCTTTGTATAACAGGTTAATATCTGCTCATACAGGTTTGAAAATGTTCACAACTTTGCGACTGATCTTTTAATTTTTATGATTAGAGAATGTAGTTGCATAATGGTGACTTATCAAAGTGTGTCGAGACTTATCAAAGTGTGTCGAGACTTAGTGGCCTTTGCTGTGGCCAGTCTTGATGAGTGATCTATGTCATTTTCAAAAGAATGTGTGCTCTCCAGTTTCCACCACACTGTTTTGTAGAACCACAGCATAAGCTCACCTGTTATGCTCTTCATGTATTCTGTATCCAGAATGACCACCTGATCTATTATTTCTTAAGATACATGCTTTTATAATAGTATGATGATGACTTTTTCACTAAAAAGTTTATTGGATGTTTTTTTCAATTAACATACTTTGAAACTATGTTATTAAATATATCTATATTTAGAAATTTATTTCCCAGTGATTAAACATTTTATCAGCATAAAAAAGCTTTTATAAATCTAGAGATACTTTTGATTGGAATATTAAAATTATATATACAGTTAAACAATCATATTAACATTATTTATTCAACACCTATTTATTTTTTACTTTGTTAGTTTAGTATAACTCTTCCAATCCTTTAAAAATGTTTTAGATGTGATACAATGTACACAGTGTTTAAGCTTATCATTTTATTTATATCTATGCATACTATTCAAGTCCTAAGTATGTTCACATTATTATGTACCCACTCTCCAGGAAATTTTCATCTTGAAAATTTATAATAAATAATATTTTTTAAACAAGCACTTATATTTCTCATTATTTTATTAAATTCTCCATACATTTATATTTTAGGAATATCTTTTTGTTCTGTCTACATAGACAGGGACTTGCTATGTAGCTCAGGCTGGCCTCAAATTCACAGAGACCCACCTGCCTCTGCCTCTCAAACGTTGGCACCAAAGGTTTTGCTGCACCCCCACACCCAGCCAGGAACATTTTATGTAAACAGTTCACACACACATTTTTCTTTATTTATTCTGGTAATCTTTGTCTATTAAACAAATAATTTAGTCCAGATACCCAGGTTTTAATTTTTTTTGTTTGTTTTTTGTTTTGTTTTCAAGACAGGGTTTCCTTGTGTAGCCTTGGCTGTCCTAGACTCATTTCTGGACCAGGCTGGCTTTGAACTTACAGAGATCTGCCTGCATCTGCCTTCTTGAGTGCTGGGATTAAAGGCCTGTACTACCACGCCTGGCTTTCTGTACTTTAATATTCTTTGAATTTCTTCTTATTTTCCTAGACATGCGTTTCAAATTCTGAGTTTATGAATTCATGTTCCTACAGATTTTACTGGTGAGCCAGTTCTACTACAATGGCACCTTATTTCCTTATGTGCCATATGAGAAATCGTGATGAACTCAAGGTCTTGATTGATTTTCCTTTTACAAGATACGTAAGGAACCATTGCCTTGACTTTTTTTAAAATTTTATTTTATTAATTTATTCATATTACATCTCAATGGTTATCCCCTCCCTTGTATCCTCCCATTCCTCTCTCCCTCTCATTTTCCCCTTACTCCCCTCCCCTATGACTGTGACTGAGTGGGACCTCCTCCCCCTGTATATGCTCATAGGATATCAAGTTTCTTCTTGGTAGCCTGCTCTCCTTTCTCTGAGTGCCACCAGGTCTACCCATTCAGGGGACGTTGTCAAATATGAGGCACCAGAGTACATGTACTTTGACTTTAGTTTAACTTTAATTTAATTTAAACTCAATTTAGACAACTTACTGAGTATGGACTTATAGGTACATATTTTTGGATTAGAGTTTGTCTCTCAATGTTTCTTATTTCAGCTGTAAATCTAGCTGAGTTCGAGAAGGGCCAATCTCTGTTGGGTAGGATAGTTTTGTTTTATATTTACTCACCAGTGTTTAGGGACTTCTTACTGACTTTATAGCAGGCACTCCCATATAATTTTATAGGCTTATCATATCCTATGCTTATCTTCCATTACTCAAATACAACAACAACAACAACAATGAATAAAACTAGCAGGTTAGTGGCAGCGTCTGAGATAAAACCTAAATACGATGATCAATGACTCTGCAGAATAATTTCTGGCCTCATGCTTATTCCTTTTATTTTATTGTACATGTTACAGGAGACAGTAAGTTTATATTCATTTGACTTTTATATGTGTTTTGCAAGAGAAGTGTTCTGAAATGCCACTTTGAGAGTACCACAAAGGGATACATTCAATTTATCTTTAAAGAACACTTAGATACACAAATCTCAAGAAGTAACACATGAAGGAACCTGGAAAGATTATTATTAAAATTCATGAGGAACAAACAGGCTGTTTCCTGGGCTGACCCACTGAATGTTGACTTGTAAGATCTTAGATTACCTAGTCTATCCCAATCTTCTGTGTCTCTCTAGAAGTTGTGTGAGTATTACTGTGTGCCTTCAGGGTGGTCCTTCAGTAGTTACCACTGAAAACCATGGGTATGATGGTATTCCCTGCCCTTGTGGCTTTGATGACTGCATGAGAGTGGTAATTGTCCTTCAGATGGTACATAAGTTTAACAGCAGAGACATTCAGAACTGTGTGACCATGCAAACATCTCAACCAGTGAGGGGTCAGGCAGTTACCTGACTGCATAATCATCACTTCTTAAAAGTAAAGGGGTAGGAGTTAAGTGGATACAGCAAGAAATCAGTCAACCAAGCAAGCAACCAACCAATCAACCCAGGAAGAGGGATTAGAGCAGCAAAGGTTAGTAAGTATAAATCAGTCACAGATTGTAGAAATGTCACATGAAGAAGGATAAATTGTTTGGATGTATTAAGTTCTACAGCTAGCACCTGGCACTTGTGAATATATCCATTATATGGATGAGTAAATAGTAAAAGAGAGTGCTCTTGCCTTAAAGCCTTTTTCATACAGAAATATTATAGAATTAAATGTGTCAAATTTGGCTTACCTTTCAATGAAAATGCTTAATTATATGTAAAACAATTGAAACTCACTGCACTGTAAAGTTGTTAAAAACTAGACTGACATTTTGAAATTGTTAGATAACTAAAGAAAAATTTCATTTTAAATGATCTTAAAGTTGAAAGGCAGATATAAAAATATTTAGAAAGGGGCTGTTAATGCTGAATATAATATTTATAAAACTATAGCAAAAATAAATGAACTGAAATAAGTACTAAAATACCAACAGCCAGCAAGTCTTTGTTATAAGCATACAGTATTCTTTTTTGTTTCTGAGAAACATGTGGGACTAATGAGATTGCCCAGCGGTTAAGAGCCGCTCTTGCAGAGGACTTGAGTTCAATTCTCAGTGCCCACGTGATGGTTCACAACCATCTGTAACTCTAGCTCCAGGGCTCTGATGCTTTTTCTTACCACTGCACACATGTGGTTCCCATTCAAGCACTCAGAAAGACAGAAATACAGACAGACAGACAGACAGACAGACAGACAGACAGACAGACACACACACACACACACACACACACCACACAGGTTATTTAAAAACTTTATAGTAAGAACATAAAACTTTCCAAATGTTTATGAAAGGAAAGGGAGCTGTAAATACAAATGCCTACTCATAAAATTATTGAAAATTTAAAAACAAAACCCCAAAGGTTTCATCATTCCTTTTTGTTCTCCTTCCAAGTATGATCTTATTTTGTTTTGAGTAACTCAAGAGCTAAAGGATACAAGATGGATTTTTAAAAATCTAGACCATCCTGTATAAACATCATGACTGAACAAGCTTCAGTTAATAATTAGCTTTGCTTGAGATATAGGAGAGAGTCAGAGTTATAATTAGTGGTGTTAATTTAAAAAAAAATAACTAGTGTGATGAGTCATTGGTAATTAGCTGTGTGCCAAATAATTGAAGTGCTTCTCACCTGATTATCAAGGAGAAGACGTTAATTGAGAGCTCCACACTGTATGTTTGAGGTCTAGCCTTCTCTAATCTTTCCAATCTTTTGTGCATATTTATTACTCCTATTGTCAAAGAGCCACCCAAGACATTAGCACGTTCTATAAGAATATTGTTTTAAGGACTGCTGGTTTTCTGAATTTGGAGGAAAGCTCTATGGCTGTGCTCATTCACCCTATGGGGCAGCGTCTTGTAGAAACCATAACATATCCTCAGAACCCAAGAAAATTCCTTTTCATGGCTGTTTGAATACTGAGTAATTGTACAATATGCTGACCCATGGATGTTACAGTTTATGTACAGTGTTTAATTCATCATGTGCCTACTTTCAAATGTAGCACGAGACATTGCAGCATGCATTTTCCAGATAGAAAACAAGACCGTGCTTCCAGGTCCAGTTTGTGTTGGTTGTGAGGTAGCATTATCGGCTACTTATTGATGGGGCAGTGGTGTTGGCTTTTTGAGGCAATAACAAATAACCAGGATAAATAAGCTTATACAGAAGAAAGGTTTGTTTTGGATCAAAGTTTTGGCTTTACTCCATGACTGGTTGTCTCTGTTGCTTTGGACTCATGGCGGGATAACATGGCAGAAACACATTACGGAGCAAAGCTATTCAACTCTTGGAAAGAGGAAGGAGAGAACCCTGGTCCTTCTATCCCCTCCAGGGCATGCTCCCAATCCCCAGAAGATTCTCCACTGAGCCTCACACATTAAAGTGACTAAGCCTGGGAGACTTTGTGGGGCATTTAAGATCCAGACTTTAGCAATAGTTCAGATATGAAAAGATACATGACTTACTAACAACAAAGGAGATTGGCAGGGAGTCGAATGGAATTCTAGCACCTGTAACAGTAACTGATGGGTGAGACTGAGTCACTAATCACTGTGAGCAACAAGAAAAGCAAAGGACTGTTACTACATCCAGCAACACAGTAGCAGCAACAGTAACAGCAGCAGTAGCAGCAACAGCAGTAACAGTTGTGGCAGCAGCAGCAGCAGCAGCAGCAGCAACAACAACAACAACAATAACAACAACAGCAGATGCTGTAGGAAGCAGGGCAGATGCAATGGTGCATTAGAAGCCAGAGGCTGTGGAATGCATTCCTGGGTCACCTGTGGTGTGTGAAGTCAGGCTGTGATTGTGTGAGGGAAGTGAGGCTGTTTCCAGGAAAATGTTCTCTTCTGGAAGAACAGTGTGGGTGAAAGAAGACATTTTCTTTTTTTTTTCTTTCTTTCTCTCTCTCTTTCTTTCTTTCTTTCTTTCTTTCTTTCTTTCTTTCTTTCTTTCTTTCTTAAAAATCTCTTCAGCAAGACATAAAACAGATCAAATGTTTGTTTCTATGTGACACGGGGACACTGACAAGTTACTTCCAGGTTGATGTTGGATTATTATAAGGCATATCAGTGTTTGCATGAAGTTCTATTGGGCAGACCTTCAAACCAAACAATTGGATATGACAGGTGTTAGCTAGTACTTGTGATAGGCCCTTACGATAACCACTGCTAGCACATAGTGGTTGTTATGTGTTGGCTCTGCTCCTGAACAATTAGGCTTTATTATGCATTTATTAAACAACCCGACTGCTCTAAGCAAGAAGGAAAGGAGGTTAAAAAGAACAAGAGTAAACTTTCTGGGTCTCAGTTCCATGAGATGAGTCCCTAGGTGTCTCTGGGCTTGCACGCAGATCTTCTCCTTGACCTAAGCAATCTGCCCCTCATGGTCCTAGCCTGTGGTCCTCTCTCTCTCTCTCTCTCTCTCTCTCTCTCTCTCTCTCCTCTCCATCTCCTTCTTCCAGTAGGTCCACAACTCCCGGTCTCTTCTCCAGTTCCCTCCTCCCATCGGTGGTCGATTTGCAATACAATAGCCCTGTTGGAGTCCCCTGCCCTTTTTTTTTCAATTCCAGACCCAGGATGGCTCCTCTCAGTGCATCACAATGTTTATCTCAGTGGGGTATCCGTGTTCTGGTGTCTCAAAAATAGCCTACCAAGACTGCTTTCACCAAGGGTCAAGTCACTTTCCTTCTCCGGGCAAAGCCTGCCAAGATTGCTTTCACCTTGGACCAAGTCACATTCCTTCCACAGTTCCGTCCTCCGTGCGCTATGCTACATAGCCAAAAGGGATGCTGAAAATGGAATTAAGCTTACGCACATTAGAATGTGGAAGTTATTCTGGATTATCTATTATCTATAATCACCTGGGCCTTGAAAACTGGAGGAGGAAGGTGGCAGCATCAGTTTGAGCTGTAAGAAAAGAGGAACAGAGTAGGATTCCAAATGTGAAAAGGATCCATCCTGTCTACGCTGCTGCTGACCGTGACAGTGGAGGAAGGAGGGCAGGAGCCAGTTACGTGCATTGCCTTCAGAGGCTGGACAAGTGCACTGCTAACTGCCAGAAAGAAACCAGCTTTATGATGGAGGAACTGAACTCTGCCAACTACTGAAATGAGCTAGAGAAGGTGTGCCCCTTAGGGTCTCTGGAAGAGAACACAGCCCTGTCAGCTCTTGGCTCTGCCTTTGCGAGTTCACAAGCAAAGGCTTTACTGAGCCAGGGTTCAGACCTTGTTTAAAACTGTGAAATTTGTCATGGAAAATGAATGCAGCACTCATAGCAAGTGTCTCTGTTGGGGACGTGGGGGTGTGATGTGGCTGACAAGCTTTCTTCTTGGCACGTCACTATATGACCAAAGGAAATGAGCCCTGGAGAGCATAGCACTGTCAGTGAGCATTTGTTAAACTCCACTAAGTGTCAGGGGCTGTGCCAGGAGCATGGCTAATGCATGGGACAAAACAGACAAAAGAGCTCAACTCTCAGGTTTCTTCAATCTGTGAGTTTAAAAAAAAAAGGGAAAAATTAAAAAAAAAAAAAAGACCTGTATAATATTGGGAGGTGTTGAGAACTGTGAAGGAAAGATGGCGGGAGATGGGGGAGGGGCGAATGGGGATGCAGTCTTACACTGGGAAAGCTTACTCTGAAGCTGACATTTGAGAAAGAGTCTGAAGGATGGAAGGGAAGGAGTACTGAGGGAACTAGGAGGAACAGCGTTGAAACCCAGGAAGAGCAAATGGGCTGAACCTGGACAAGTTGCTGACATATCGTTGGGGAAGGCAGATCCTTGAGTCTTCAGAAGTAGACTGTGGCTTGGTGAGGTGGGTGGTGGGGAACTTTGGGGGCTAAAGTGATAAGAGCAAATGCGGGTGGATCATTGGTACCAAGTGTTGGAATCAGGTAAGATGGAACACCCAGGCACACAACAGAGAACAGGAAGTAGCTTTACTGGCAGCAAGGACAGGAGACACCAAGGGCTCATCATGAACCTTTGGCTTGTGGCTTAGACTTAGGGATCTAGATCTACCATTCCCCAAAGTGCTGAATTGTAAGACTCTGATCAGGAGAGTCTATACTGGGAAGCAACAAATCAGAGAGATGGAGACCGGGTCGATGCAAAAGCAAGAGGCTTTATTGTTCCAGCGTGCTGGGGTCCACCTGCACACAGGAGTCAGGCGACCCAGAACAGGAGAATCGTAGGGTTTTTATATTCTTAGGCTGGGCAGATTTTGGTCACAGTTCCTGGAGGGGAGGGCTAGGTGAGGCTGTGGAAACTTCACAGTTCCTTAGGCAGACTGAGTCTCCAGGGAAGTTGTTTTATCTCAGCTAATCACTCGGTGGAGTTTCTGGAAACTGCTAGCAGGTCTGGCTTATGGCAGTGCGTGGTCATTCCTGGAATCCAGGAAGAAGTGAAGTCACCTGGAGACAATTTCCCATACAGAACATGGTATTAGTTGCAGAATATAAATTACGTGTAGGATATGGCATTAATTTTGCCCCTACAGAATCACCCTGAAAAGCTCCCTACTCTGGGATGGCCAATGCAGGGGACACATAATATGTTGCAGGAACTTCCTGTGTCTGAGCAGGACCTGCACACAGTCTGGTCTTCACTACAGTCTTTGGTTCTACCCGAACATGTCGCATTCCCACACTTTGCACAGTTAATCATCGGAAGCACAGGGCAGTGGTGGGGAGAGCTGTAGAAAACTGTCCTAGAGAGAGAGAGTTAGGGGTAGGGCAAGAGGAGGAGGAGGAGGAGGAGGAGGAGGAGGAGGAGGAGGAGGAGGAGGAGGAGGAGAGAGGGAAGATGGCATAAGAATGGCCTGCTGACAATCCATCCAGCTGGAGGTGTGATGGACTTGGAGCTTGTAAGAATGATGAGATGGCATTCGTCTTGAGAAGCATAGAGCTGCTGTGATCGCTGTGTCTGAGGTGAGCACAAAGACTCACACTGGTAAAAAAGAAACCTAAATCTTGAACCACTTTTGTGTATCAAGTTCTTCAATAGCAGTTAAAAAAAAATCTAAGGTAGGACTGTAGCTACTACTGAGACAGTTGGAAGAATTATACCACAGCTGTTCACAGTGACTCCCAGTGTTTCTTCTATATTGTCACTGCTTTTATAGTGGGTATCCTGGTATGATTTAGATACTTTAATTTAGCAGATCAAAGACTCCTGTAACGTGCCCATGAAGAGACCAAGCAGGTGATTTTGAGGGACATTTGCATCTCATCTCTTCCGGTTTAGTTTCCAAACTTGTCAGGTTTTATTTTGTTTTTATTTTTTATTTTATTTTATTTGTTACATTTTGCCCCAGGGACTGTTTTGAAGGCGTTTGTTCAATATTATTTTCTTGTCTTTATTTCCTTTTCTCACCAGAAGGCAATTGCTTCCCAGAATGGGATGGACTCATTTGCTGGCCTAGAGGAACAGTGGGGAAAATGTCGTCTGTGCCATGCCCTCCTTATATTTATGACTTCAATCATAAAGGTAGTGAACTTTTCTGAGATGATTGATTGCAGGCAGACATTTACTCTTTCTTTTGGTGTTTAATAACAGAGTTTCAGGGAACTGTGCAATCTCAGCATCTTTCTTGTCTTTCCAGGAGTTGCTTTCCGGCACTGTACCCTCAATGGAACCTGGGATTTTATTCATAGTTCAAATAAAACATGGGCTAATTATTCAGACTGCTTTCTACAGCCTGATATCAACATAGGAAAGGTAATAACATTTCTATGTTTGTGAATCCCCAAGGAAAGCACAGGACATTTTTACACAATTTTTGCTTATTAGCCATTATATACAAAAATCTTTTTTATTTAATGACACAAAGATCATGAAAGATTAAAACTGCTGGTAGAATCTTTTTAGATGCATTTGAACCTCTCTGCTGTTTTCCTTAGGTTAGCATTATCTGGTACACACACACACAGACACACACACATCATACACACATGTACACACACCACACACAGTTTATTATATTACTTAGTTATATTATATTATTCCATATTATGTTATAGTATGTATACAAATAGGTAGTGATAAACACAATTTATTCTTGATTACCTGTGAGTGGCAAATCCCATCTCACTGTGAAGAATCTTTTCATTTTAGTGATGTATAGTCCATTGCAGACGATTGCCATTGATAATTTCATTTTAAGTGACAAATCAGAGATGTAGACAAATACTGAGCAAGAGTCAGCATATAGGTGTTTCATACCTTAATTTCACAGATGGGAGTCAACTGTGAGGCAGTGGAACAGTGTGGGCCCAGGAGACAGCTGATGGCAGCGTCAAGGGCTACACTCTGGTGTCCTTGTTCTGTATTGAGTGGTTTGATGTAGCAGCCATATGTAAGTGATCAAACATTGTATTCAATGGTTTAAAAGTCACAGTTAAGTTCCGATCACTTAGACCTGGTGAGCAAAAGTATGTGGTGACACACACCTATGATGCTGGGGAGGAGGGTAGTAAGCTGATGTACAAGAGCCTTGATGAGGTCCATAGACCAGGCCATCATGCAGAAACTCTGTTTGGAGAAAGAGCTATAGGAGGAAGTCTTTGATATGAAACTTTGTCAGCTCAGTTGAAATACAGCTTTCTTTCTTCTTTTCCATCACAAAGTGTCACCACCCCAGTGAGCATGATGGTAATTTTCAACCTTTAGTTTTGTACTTCCAGATTGAAACTTCTTAAATAGGTGATGTGAGATTGCTGTACACTTTACAAGGCAACTCATGCCGACACAGAGGCAATTAATATGAGAGACTACAAAATCATTTTCAGTCCTCGACAGAGAAACAAAAACAAACAACAAAACACCAATACGCTAAAAGTACATTTAAAAGACCAATAAAATGACTTGAATAAGTATGAAAAATAAAGAGGTTAACATTCACTGACAAATTGTGTGCTTGGTGGTGATCTTTTCTTGTGCATTAAAGAATGACAAATGCACAACTTTCACAGTTTTTACATGGCCATTCATCAACATGACTTTTATTAATACAACTCTAGTCTTTCAACCATGCCTTCTGATTACAGTACATTCTAAGAAGTATACTAGTAAAGGATGGTTAATAAGTCCAAGATAAATACTATTTATTTTCCCCCCATTTTCATGTGTATGTGTGCATGTGTGTGTGCAGCTGTGCATGTCTATACTTATGTGAACATGCATGTGGAGTCTGGAAATAGGTGTTAGGTAATCCCGGATCACTCATCCACTTTGTGCATTGAGACTAAGTCGCTCACTCAACCCTAGAGCTCGTCCATAGGTTGAATTCTTATGCTTGCCCAGTAGGTGCTTTAAACATGAAACCATCCCTTAGTCTCTAGATATATATCCTATTTCATATAAAAATAATTTGAAAGTTTACTAAGAGGTAAAAATTTTTGGGAGTTGTAAACAGTTTTATTTACTTAATAAAAATGCAGAGGGCCAGGCTAAAGGGCTTGGCTCACGACTCCCCAGCACCCATGGAAAAGCTGGGGGCAGCAGAATGCGTCTATAACCTGAGTGCTGTGGGCTGGAGAAAAGCCAGATTCTCAGTGCTTGCTGGTCAAACCACTCTAGCCAATCAAGGTGAGATCTGGGTGAGAGGCCGTCTCAAAAAGATTTAGACAAATAACATTGCCAAAGAAAAAATTTAATCAACAAAAGAATAATTAAACCTAATTGCTTGAAAAAAATGGAGAATGGGAGAAGACCCCAGCACTGACCTCTGACATTGATGCTCACATGCGTGGGTGAGGTAACCCCATTAGATATATTACAGAGCACATCTTACAGAAAACATCCTGTCAGCCGTCTCTTGTCTAACGGCTGTATGCAGCTTAGAATACAATTAGCAACTTATATTAAACATCTCAAAGGGCTGTCACCAGTGTGTCTTCCCTGCTACAACTACAGGGTAGGGTCTCATGGCAGAGTTCCTGGTCTCCTGGCTCTTAAAATCTTTCTGCCCACTCTTCCTCCATGTTTTCTGAGCTTTAGGTGCAGGAGTTGGGCTGTAGATACATTACCCAGGGAACGGACACAAGTGGCTGCCTAAATAAAACCTGAGCAATTCCAGCACCAGTTGATCTGTTACTGTAGATGGGGGAAATCTCCTAGGGCCCCACTCTTAGATGAAGAGCTACAGCCATCAACACCTGCTGAGAGAGGGAGGATTCACCTTCCTCAGGGATGGTTGGTAATCTGATACCACATGGTCAGCCTTAGAAACATACACCTGCAGGCAACAGCACTGGATGGCACAGCAGGATATACACATACATATATATATGATACATATATACATATATGATACATATATATGTGATACATATATATACATATATATATTTACATCAGTGGTTAAAGAAGAGTAGGCCATGAGTTTGAGGGGAAAGTGGGAGGGATATGAGGCAGGGAAGAAAGGGTGAATGTTATAACTATATTTTAATTAAAAATATAGAGAGAAATAAATTCTTAAAAGGTCATATCCTTAGATGTCATAGCTTACTTCAAAGACTGATTATAAAGATTTGAAGTAGGGAAGTTGAATAGAAAAAATAATATTCACCAAATGATTAGTTGTTGTAAGGTATATTATGAATAGTTTAAGTTGTACTTCCAAATAAATAGTTTGTAGAAATCCAGCAATACAAGCAATGGATACATTTTGGTTTTTTTCTAAAGAAAGGAGCGGCCCCTGGGACCATTTGTCTGTGGGTCTGCAGCAGAAGGAAGCAAGGATGTCACAGAAGTGGATAGAAGAAAGTAGGAAAGGATAGGGGCTTTCCAACCAACTTTTAACAGATAAGAGCTAGCATAAGAGCTTAGGATCCCGAGGGCTCAGCCCTAGTGACAGTGAGGCCCCTTGGGCCCTTCACCATGAATAGCATCGAAGCATGCCAAAGGCTGGGCGCCGTGAAGGATAAGATGACAAGTCTCTTGAGATACACATAGGGCTGACACAGATAAAAAGTTCACATTATCTGAAGTCATGGGGACAGAGGATAGAAAATGAGAGAAACCCCTTGAGGCACATGAAACTCTCATTAAGTATATGATGACTGTGTAGCAGGCTGGCCACAGAGGAAAAAAAAAAAAAAACAACAAAAACCACCCTTCAGCCACAAAAGTACAAGGCTGCGGCCTCACATAGGAGCTGAAAAAGGTTGTCATTTGAAGCAAGAATGGTTGCCTGAGAAGTGTCGCACAGCAGCAGGAGGAGAAAAAAGCCCCTGAGATGCAGAAAGGATGTGAGGGTGGTGCCTTTCACTTATTTTAGCTGTGGACATTCTAGCAGAAAAGAAAAAGAAGTAAAAAGGCAAACACTTTGGAAAATAAGCAAGATTGCTTGTAATTGTGGATGATATAATCTTATAGAAAAACCCCAGAATCCGAAGAAAAAAATTACTAGAACTAATGAGTGAGTTCAGTAATGTTCGAGCTAAGAAAAAAAAAATCTTCACACTGAATGACAGCTTCCCTACATTAATAAATTAACAAGAAAGAGCAACAAGAAAATAATCTCACTTCCATTCACCAAATGACATGAAATAATTAGAAATAAATTTCTCTAAGGGACTAAAGAACTGTACACTGAAACTACAGAATATTGGTTGAAGAAATTGAAGCTACAAACATGTAGAAAGGCAGCCAACGTTTGTGGATTATATGAATTAATATATTTTAAATGTCCAAAATAACCAAATTGACTTACAGATTCATTCCAGTTCCTATAAAATTTTCAGTGTCTTTTTTAAAAATAGAAATAGATGAAACTTCTAAAATTTGTATAGACTCACAAAGGACCACGAATAGGCAAAACTCTTTTGAGTGATAACAAAGCTAGAGTAGTTACACTATCCAACTTTAAAACACATCACAAAATGTAGTAACCAGGGCTGCGTGATACCGGCATAAGAGCAGACATGCAGACCTATGGAGCAGAATGGAGACATTAAAAGCAAATCTGCATGTTCATGGCCAATGAAGTTTTGAGAAGGATGCTCAAAAATACACCACGGAGAAGAGGTGGTCTTTTTCATGAACGGCGTAGGGATGCTGCTTACCACTGTGCTGAGGAACCGAATGACTGTTATCCTGCGTACAAAGAGAAAGCCAAATAAACGCGCAACACCGGAAAGAGTAAAACATAGACAATAACGTCAGTATAGACAAAAGAGCAACCAGGGGAATAATGGGTAGAACAAAGAGACGACCTATGGAGCGGGAGAGCACAGAGGAGCCTGCATCCACCCAGACATGGCGCGGCAGACCTCTAATGCCAGCATTTGGGAGAAAGGGATAGCAGGATTGGGAGTTCAAAGCCAGCCTGGCCTATGTAGTGAAGGCCCCACCTCTCTGCCAAGGCTATATTAAAATATGTAAGCAATAAGGACGACTCAATGTAAGAAATGAAGCAATTATTTCATAAGCTACAGATGTGAATAGATATTTCTCAAAGGACAATACGCAAACTGCCAACAGATATGAGAATATGTTAAACATTGCTAATCAGAAAAATGTAAACGGTTCATCATCTGAAAATGTAAATTAAACTACAGTAACAGGCTGGGCGTGGTGGTGGCACACGCGTTGAATCACAGCCTTTGGGAGGCAGAGGCAGGTGGATCTCTGTGAGTTCAAAGTGAGTCTAGGACACTCTGTCTCAAAAATCTAAACAACAACAACAACAACAACAACAACAACAACAACCCCTACAATACAGATATCTTGTATCTGTTAGAACAATTATTACCAAAATGACAAAAAAAAAATTGTAAAAGCTTAATCAAGGGGACCCTGGAAGACTGTTTGCTGGTAGGAGACAGGTGAATACAATCATTGTGGAAACAAGTAGGCAGTTTCTTATAAAATTAAAAATTGAATGTCATGTTATCCCAGAAGTCCCACTACTGGGCATATACCCAAAGGAGATGCAGCCCGTATGTTGGAGGTGCACATGCCCACTCATGTGCCTTGTAGCATTATTTGATTGTCAAACTACAGAGCAGCCTCAGAGCTGCCAGGAAGGAAACACTGTCAAAGCTAACAAGAGAAATATCCATATTTCATCAAGCTGGATTCAAAAAGTACTTTTATCTATTTATTTATATTTTTAAATTTAACTTTATTTTTTTTGTTTTGTTTTTGTTTTTGTTTTTTTCTCCTTTATTAATTTATTCTTGTTACATCTCAATGGTTATCCCATCCCTTGTATCCTCCCATTCTTCCTTCCCTCCCATTTTCCCCTTATTCCCCTCCCCTATGACTGTTCCTGAGGGGGATTACCTCCCCCTGTATATGTTCATAGGGTATCAAGTCTCTTCTTGGTAACCTGCTGTCTTTCCTCTGAGTGCCACCAGGTCTCCCCCTCCAGGGGACATGGTCAAAGGTGAGGCACCAGAGTATGTGAGAAAGTAATATCCCACTCTCCACTCTACTGTGGAGAGTGTTCTGTCCATTGTCTAGATCTGGGTAGGAGTTTAAGGTTTACCGCCTGTATTGTCCTTGGCTGGTGCCTTAGTTTGAGCGGGACCCCTGTGCCCAAATCTGCCTTTCATAATGTTCTACTTGTAGGCTTCTAGGACCCTCTGGATCCTTCTACTTTGCCATTCTCCCATGCTTCTCTCATCTAGAGTCCCACTAGAATGTCCTCCCCTCTGTCTCAGTTTCCTGGTAAGTGAAGGCTTTCGTGGGACATGCCCCTTGGGCTAATATGCAGTTATAAGTGAGTATATACCATTTGAGTCTTTCTGCTTCTGGGTTAACTCACTCATTATGATCATTTCTAGCTCAATCCATTTATCCACAAATTTCAGGAATTCCTTGTTTTTAATAGCTGAATAGTATTCCATAGTGTATATGTACCACAGTTTCTTTATCCATTCTTCTATTGAGGGACACTTAGGCTGTTTCCATGTTCTGGCTATTATGAATAAGGCTGCTATGAACATGGTTGAGCAAATTTTCTTGTTGTGTGCTGGAGCGTCTTCTGGGAATATTTTTTTCCAACCTTTTATCCTGAGGTAATGCCTATCATTATGGGTGAGATGTGTTTCTTGAATGCAGAAGAATGTTGGATCCTGTTTATGCACCCATTCAGTTAGTCTGTGTCTTTTTATTGGAGAATTGAGACCATTGATGTTGAGAGATATTAATGACCAGTTACTGTTAAGAGTCTTAATTTTGATGTTGGTTCCAGTCGAGCGTTTGTGTAGTTGTGTTTTTGCCATGGTATAGTTATCTATTTCCTGAGTAGTTTTGGTTGTAGCTTGACCCTTTGGGATGGAGTTTTCCTTCTAGTAACTTCTGTAAAGCTGGATTTGTGGATAGGTACTGTTTGAATTTGGTTTTGTCATGGAATATTTTGTTTTCTCCATCAATGGTTATTGATAGTTTTGCTGGGTAAAGTAGTCTGGCCTGGCATCTGTGGTCTCTTAGGGTATGCAGGATCTCTGTCCAGGCCCTTCTGGCTTTGATGGTCTCTGCTGAGAAGTCGGGTGTAATTCTGATAGGTTTGCCATTAAATGTTATTTGGCCCTTTTCCCTTGCAGCTTTTAATATTTTTTCTTTGTTCTGTATGTTTTGTGTTTTGATTATTATGTGACGGGCAGTTTTTCTTTTCTGGTCAATTCTATTTGGTGTTCTGTATGCCTCTTGTATGTTTATAGGCATCTCTTTCTTTAGATTGGGGAAATTTTCTTCTATGATTTTGTTGAGAATAGTTTCTGGGCCTTGGAGTCTGATATCTTCTCTTTCTTCAATGCCTATTTTCCTCAGATTTCTTCTTTTTATGGTGCCCTTAATTTCTTGGTTGTTTTGTGTCAGGAGTTTTCCAGATTTGGCATTTTCTTTAATGGTTGCTTCAAGATCTATGATTGTATCTTCTAGACTTGAGATTCGTTCTTCCATCTCTTGGATTCTGTTAGAAAAGCTCAGCACTGTGTCATTTGCCTTCTTCTCTGAGGCCTCACGATCTCGTTTTTCTTCTGTCTGTGTGTTTATCATTGAATCCATTTTCATCTTCATATCTTGAACAGATTTTTTTATTTCTTTCATCTGGTTGTTTACATTTTCCTGAAAATTTTCCAGTTCCATTCTATGTGCTTCTTTTATGTCTCGCACCTGCTTGGCTGCATCATCCTGCATCTGATTTCGAATTTTATTTGTTTCCTCCATTATCATCCTCATTACCAAGGATTTGAGGTCATTTTCTTGTGTTTCCATTGTATTTGAGTTCTCTGGGTTGTTTTCTTTGGGATAGCTGGAAACTGGAGACGCCATGTTGTTTTGGGGTTTTTTTGTGTATGCTTTTACGCTGTCCTTTAGACATCTTGCCATCTCTGTTTTTGTTGGGTAACTTCCAGAGTTGGGTAGAGGGAGTCTGATGATAGATTCACTTGTTTTCTCATGATTTCCGTAGGCTGGATCCTGATACTTCACTGGTGTGGATGGCAGGAGGTTAGCCCTGTCTTTTTGGGCTCTCACAGCCAGTGATTCTCAGCTCCCCTTTGCTGTGGGTCCTACAATCGTTCTGGGTCTCTGAATGAGCGTTGGATCAGGCCAAGGTATCCACAACCTTTTGGGTCCCCTGCCAAGTCCAGCCAGGGATTATGGGCCCGAACCACGCGTCGAGCTCAGCTAGTTTCTCAGGGCCTGAACCGTCTGGCACGGCAGGAGAACTGCGACTGCACTGAGCAGGCGCCTAGGGTGGAAGTGAGCGTTCCACCCAGCCAGAGTCACAGCCGAACTGCGACTGCGCTGAGCCAACGACTAGGGTGGAAGTGAGCGCTCCGCCCAGCTTGCGTCACAGCAGGAAAACTGCGGCTGTGCTGAGCTGGAACCTAGGGTGGAAGTGAGCACTCAGCCCAGCCTGTATCACAGCAGGGGAGCTGTGCCTCGGGCAGAATTGCTTGCTGAGCTGAGCCAGCTTCTCCACGGCACAGCTCACTGAGCAAACCCAGGACTCTGGGGCTGAACTGTCTGCTGAGTCCAGTTTGGGTTACAAGGCACCACGCGACCCAAATCCTGTCCAGACTCCCCTCTTCTGCAGCAACTCCCACTGTCCACCACACCAATCACCTCCACTGAAAGGCTCGGAGCTGCAAACCTCAGCCACCGCCGCTGGTGCTGCTGGAGCCGCTGGAGCCGCTGGTGCCGCTGGTGACACTGCTGTCTCTGCAGCTGCTGCTCTGATCCGAGAAAGCCCTCGCTCCTCGAGTGTGCAGAGGCAACCAGGTCCTCCGCACCCTGGTCCCTGCGAACCATGGAGCACTTCTGCTGCCGTGGTGTGGGGACCTTGGTGTTCCTGGCTCAGAAATCTGTGCAATTCCCTGAATTGTTCACTGGAGCTTTCAAACACGGTCCACACTGCTCGCCACCATCTTGGATCTCCTAAATTTAACTTTAAATTAAAAAATATTTTAAAATTTCTCATGCAACAGATAATAGGTTTTTTTATAGTCTATCTTTCAAACAATTGGATTAAATTGACATTTACAGAGTACTCAATAACTCAAAAGTCATATCTTTAGGAGCACACATTGAAATTTTAACAGGATAGAATTTATATTGGTCTAAAATGAACTCTCCATAACTTCCTTAACTGAAATCCTCGGTATGTTCTCTGATTCTAAAATTATTAATGAAAAATTATAATTATAAGCACACGAACAGCTCACAAACAGTTGAAAATTACATGACTCGTGGCAAAGTTCACATTGAAGAAATAAAAGTCTGAAGTATGTGAAATGCCAAATGTGAATTTTTAAAGAAAGTTATAATGTTAATGTCTTAATTAGGAAACAAGATCATTGAACAGTCCGAGTTTTTCCATGCAGGGTACAGTTTCCACATTCAGCAAGATAACGTGATACCTAAATCAAACATTGAACAAAATATACAAAATAATAAAATAGAATTCCAAAGACACTCAAATAACACACAAGAGAAGCAAGAATGTTTTTAAATTAAAAAAAATACCATGCAATATAAAATAATGATGTGCTTAGCCGCATTATGACAGTATGTATAAAATATGCTCTATATACACAAAGCAACCGATGTCATCTGCTAAAATATGACCCAACTGTATACTATTGATAGGAAACTCACTCAAATATGACAATATACATATGCTATGAATGTACCCTGGACGTTACTCAGCAATAAAAATATCAAATGAGCAATGGATGGGACAACTTGGATCCATCTCAAGGGCTCTTGGTTAATTTTTCAAAAGTCTCAGTCAGCTTATGCCAACACCATGAGAAGACAAATTCATGTAGTGGAAAACATTTTGAATTTGCCAGGGCCTTGGATGTCAGGGAAGAGGAGGGGAGGCATTGCCATGTATGGGCAGCATCTTTGCACTGGTGGATGGCTTCTGCTCTCGATTTCAGTGGTGTCATAAAGATGTAACACAGGTAAATCAGTCAGTACATTGCAATAGTGTTGCGCTCCTGGTTTGTGCATCTTACTGTAATTATGGTAGATATAACCATTAAAGGATAATGAATAGAGGGTATGTGAAACCCCCTCCTACTTACTATATCTTTCCATTTTCTGTGATTCTACCATTTGAAATAAAAAAAATTTAACAAAAAATGAAATATAAGAACACGTAACAGTACTGAAGATTATCGACCACAGTATGTTGACAAAAGAGCATACATTTTATAATTTTTTTTTTAAGTCTAAGAACAGACTGGAAGAATATGAAGCGTGTGAACAGAGAAAGCTAATTTGTGGTGACAGAAATTGAAATCACATTTGTGCGTGGGTGGACAGTGGGTGGCTTTTTTTCCCCACTAGCGAAGGGTACAAATGAACTTGGTGTGTCAACGCCTGTCAAGCAGCTTGTCTTAGATCTGTCTGTCTCATCTCGTGTAAGTTACAGCCCATAAAAGCTAGAGAGAACCAGACACAATATTCCCAAATGGAGGAAATTGTTTTGAACTATTTTCTCTTACATGTGCTGACTATCTCTTCCCCTACAGCAAGAGTTCTTTGAAAGCCTCTATGTCCTGTACACTGTCGGCTACTCTGTCTCTTTTGGTTCCTTGGCTGTGGCCATTCTCATCATTGGCTACTTCAGGTGAGTGGTTCCCAAGGGCTTTCTCCCAGAGGGGCTCTAATGCCCATCTGTAGGGCACACCCAATGCACACAGCCTGTGTTCTCTAGATTTTTCCTATAGGCGTTTATTTGTGGAGTGAGATAGGGTCTCATATAGGCCAGGCTGGCGGCAGAGTCACAGTGGCTAATGATGATCTGATCTCCATCCTCCTGCCTGCACTTACACAGTGCTGGGATTACAGGCTAAATGGCATACCTGGGTTATATGGTCCTAGGGACCGAAGGTAGGGCTTTGTGAGTGCTAGGTAAGCATGCTGCACACTGAGCAACCACCCACACCCCAATTTTCAGCTAGTACAAGACTGCTGTTATTTGTCTTTGACAGTTCATTTCCATGTCTTCTAAAAACTGAAAGCATCACATGTGTGACTCCTGTAGGCTAATAAATCTTTATCTCAGTATATGTGTTTGTAAAAGGTTCTGGTACTGCATATGATTTAACAAAAAATATCCACTCATGGTGAAGTTACTCATTTTCCCCAAATCCTTTGGGTACTATTATATACATACAAATGTATGTATCTAAATTATTTGATATCAGCACATAAAACGGTATTACATTTGTGACCAATAAAATTCTATATAACTTAAATTGGCACAAAATTGTGACCAACAAAATTGAACAATGCCAGAGAAAAACATATACAGGGTGGTTATACTAACATCTCTCTCTCTCTCTCTCTCTCTCTCTCTCTCTCTCTCTCTCTCTCTCTCTCTCACACACACACACACACACACACACACGAGTTAGCTGAGAGTCTAGGAATTGATGAAAGCAGTAGGTGGTGTGATAAGTGCCTCGAGGTTGTACACAATGTGAACTGGTTTTGGAGGGTAGAAAAGGGAAAAGGAACGTCTCTTACTGAGACCTCAGTGACACCCAAGTATATGATGTAAGCAAAGAACAGAGCAGGTAGGAGTAATCAGTGCATGTTTGAATCAAGAAATCTTGGGTTATCTGAGAACTCAGAATTTCTTTTCATTTAGTGAGCATGTCACAGACTCCTATTGATGGAATTCAAATGAAGAGAAGAGAAGAGAGAGAGAGAGAGAGAGAGAGAGAGAGAGAGAGAGAGAGGGAGGGAGAGAGAGGGGGGGGGAGAGAGGGAGAGAGGGAGAGAGCGCACTTGAATACTCTATTGGCACTGTACTATAACATATGCATGATAGTTTAACACAGCAAACACTGGATCCCAGTGATAGTAGGTCAGAATATATTTGAAATGAATACTCAGAAAGTTACATTTTCATTTTAGATCCAAGTCCGTCCTTCTTTCCTTCCTTCCTTCCTTCCTTCCTTCCTTCCTTCCTTCCTTCCTTCCTTCCTTTCTTTTTCTCTTGGTTTTTAAAGACAGGGTTTCTCTGTGTAGCTCTTGATGTTCTTCAATTCACTCTGTAGTCCAGGCTGGCCTTGAATTCACAGAGATCCACTTGCCTCTGCCTTCCTACTGCTGGGGTTAAAGGCGTGCGCCACCATGGCACTCTTAATCCAAGTCATTCTGTTAGAAATCTAATAATGACTTTTCACTTTTGAGTTTACCATGTTTTCCTTCAGTGGGGAGGCATTTGGGCATTTGGGTTTGTTGGGGTGTTTTCTTCCTCTGTTCTAATTTTATCCAATCTAAATAATGAATGTTTTCTCTGCACAGACGATTGCATTGCACTAGGAACTATATCCACCTGCATTTGTTTGTGTCCTTCATGCTGAGAGCTGTGAGCATCTTTGTCAAGGACAGAGTGGCCCAGGCTCACCTGGGGGTAGAGACGCTGCAGGCTCTCGTGACGCAGGGTGACCTTCAGAACTTCATCGGAGGACAGTCTGTGGACAAATCTCAGTATGTACGTGTTCTCATTTCTTCTGACTGCAGAGTTTTTATAAACAAGTTTCACGTCATATTCCACTAAACATTTATTAACTCGTTTTGCCTCATCTTTAAATTAGTTGGGTTTAGATAGATGAGCTCAGATCAGCAGGCTGATCAGCCTGTCCACAGATCCCTCAGAAGTGTGATGTTTATTGTTTTTAGTCATTAATGTTTGGTGCAGTTTATTTTGCTGTGGTCACATGAAGGGACCAGAATGGAACAAATTCATTATAGAAACGTGACTAATACTAATATTTTCCCTCATTTTTATCCTTTTCGCTGATGATTATCTTATTTTTATAAAAAGAAAGAGTTATGAAATTGGGTAACTGCTGAAAAGAAAAAAAAATGTTATTTAGAAAGCAGAATCAAGTCTGCAGTCTGGAAAGCCCTATGTTAAGACAACTTGATTCTGATCCTTTCAAGATTTTTAGGGCTCTCATGAATTAAGACATTTTTTGATTATCAGAAGGTAATTGGAAGAATTACTTTTTAGTGGTCTCAGGGTGGTACCCCAGCACAACGAAATGTCCTAATTCAATCAATTCTGGTTCATTTGTGACAGGTCGGATGCAAGATTGCTGTTGTGATGTTTATTTATTTCTTGGCTACAAACTACTATTGGATCTTGGTGGAAGGGCTCTACCTGCATAATTTAATCTTTGTGTCCTTCTTTTCGGACACCAAATACCTATGGGGCTTCATCTTGATCGGCTGGGGTAAGAACTCAGAAGATCTTTGACTCATTCTGGGATTGAGGACATTGTGCCTTGTCTGTCACCACCAACATTCCCTCAGCCATTTCCCCAAATGAATCCCGCCCATCTTACCTTATTCCTTTTCTTTGTTTCATTATTCTGTTAGCGAAATACGTTTATCAAAACTGATTCTATCATTCTTCTAGGAGTAACAAACTTTTCAAGCTTGAATTTTGGTTAGTATTTCTAGGCCAGATTATCTCTAGAACATTTTTAGCTGTACTTGTTCAAACCTTCCAGGCCTGTGCCTTGTGCCTTGTCTGCTCTGTCAATGATTTCCTCCTAACAGTTTGCAAGCTTGAATTTATAGGCTACAGCAGTGTATCTCTGATTTGTATTTCTAGGTCAAATAAGAAGCATGCCATAAAAGCATCTATAGCACTATTTTGACTGCATTGAACACATAAAATTACAAACTAATTATGGAGCCTTACCATTCTTGGAAAGTGATTATTCAAATTGCTTTCAGTGGAGTAAATTTTAAAACGTGATATTTAGCTCACACAAATGATTTACCAGGACTGGAGCAATTACTAAATCCTGCAGGATCCCAACATGAGACAGAGAAAAGGATACTGTGTACTTGTTAAGGTTTCAGGGAAAGGAAAACCCAGCAGTGGCTAAGAGAGCAACACCTGAAGATTTAACAACTGCAGAGTGACCTAAGTTGCTGCTTTACTATTTGAATTATGAGGAGCTCAGTATAAGAGAAAGGCACAATTTAGTCTCAGGACTAAATTGGAAGACTTTTTTCCCCCAATGAAGCAGGGATATTCCTTTGTCCATTTTGACTTAAAATTGACACAGCATCTGAAATGTGAAACTTCTTGCTAATTCACTTGAAGGTCGTTAGGATTACAAAACATAACGCTGTAGTCATTTTGAAATGATGTTTGTGGACTGAGTTTTGTTCCTGAAGCCAGCTTGCTTGTTTACTTTTTGAATTTCTCCATTGATCATGTTTATTATAAGTTCGTTTTCCTCTAACTTCTTGTTTTGTTTTTAGTTTTTTGAGACAGGGTCTCTCTGTGTAGCCTTGGCTGTCCTGGACTCACTTTGTAGACCAGCCTGGTCTCGAACTCACAGTGATCCACCTGCCTCTGCCTCCCAACTGCTGGGATTAAAGGCATGCGCCACCACGCCCAGCTCCCTCTAATTTCTTATGGCTTGATAAGAAACAGGTTCTGGCCTCCTCACTGGCTCTTTATTTGAGCTGTGAGCCCTCAGGGCAGTCTACCTTTGCTCAATTAAAGTTGGGGTTCATCACAGAGAAACCTTGGAGACTTGGTTTCAGATCTTCCTACAGAGGACAGAAAAGAAAAGGATGAAAGTTTCCTCTTTCTATGCCAGTATAAGTTTCTAACTACTTTTGTAATTTGCTCACAATGATTTTTGTCATGGGGATGGTACAACAGTAAATAAGCAAGGTCCTTTGAGATCTCTGTTTCATGGGGGAGGCTTCTGGACATACACTAAAGAATATAGGATCCTCACAGATGTTGACACATAGGTGCCTTTTACCCAAAATTAGATTGATTTCATTAGCACAATCATACACAATAATAAAATTTGTAGCTAGTCTATCATTGGACTTTCTCTTTGCGACTCTAGTTTTTTTTTTTTTTAGTTCACTTTGCAGCATGATTACAGCCCCCTTCCTCCTCCTCTTCCAGTATCACCCTCACACTCCTCCCTCATTTCCCAATCTCCTTATCCCCAGGGAAGGAGAGGACACCCATGGTTACTCACCCACCCTGGCACGTCAAATCACAGTAGAACTAGGCTCATCCTTTCCTATTGAGGCCAGACAAGGCAGCCCAGCTATATGAAAGGGATCCAAAGGCAGGCAACACCTGCTCTAATTATTAGGGGCCCATGTGAAGAATAAGTTGCACATCTGCTACATCTGTGTAGGGGGCTTAGGTCTAGCCCATGCATGCTTCTTGGTTGGTGGTTCAGTTTCTGTGAGCCCCCGTGGGCCCAGGCTAGTTTATTCTGTAGTATCTTGTGTCCTTGACCTCTCTGGCTCCCTCAATTCTTCCTCCCACTCTTCCACAAGATTCTCCGAGCTCCACCTAATGATTGTCTGTGGGTCTGTTTCCATCAGCTGTAGGATGAAGCCTCTCAGAAGACAGTTATGTTAGGTTTCTGTCTACAAGCATAGCAGAATATCATTAATAGTGTTGGGTCTCGCCCATGGAGTGGGTCTCAAGTTGGGTCAGTTGTTGGTTTGCCATACCCTCAATCTCTGCTCCATATTTATCCTCACATTTCTTGTAGGCAGGACAAATTTTGGGTGGAAGGTTTCATGGGTGGGTTGGTGTCCCCCTCCCTCCACTGGAAGTCCTGCCTGGCTACAGGAGGTAGCGACTTCAGGCTCCATATCCCTTGCTCCTAGAAGTCTCAGCCAAGGTCACTCCCGTAGATTTCTGGGAGCCTCCCCCATTCCAGAGATTTCCCTCCATCAATTTCTATTTTCTCTTCCAGACCTCCTCCTTCCTCAAACCTGATCCTTACCCCCACTCCCCTCCCCACCTCCTCTTCCACCCAGTTTTCTCCCTCCATATATTGCAGATGTCTGTTTAATCTCCCCTTCCCGGTGAGATTAAAGCATTCATTCTTGGGCCCTCCTTGTTACTTAGGGTCTGTGGATTGTATGTTATTATCCCATGCCTTATGACTAATATCCACTTATAAGCGAGTACATACCATACATGTCTTTCTGTGTCTGGGTTACCTCACTCAGGGTGATCTTTACTAATACCATCTATTTGCCTACAAAATTGCATGATGTCTTTGTTTTTAATAGCTGAGTAGTATTCATTTGTGTAACTGTACCACAGTTTCTTTATCCATACTTTGGTTAAGGGGCATCTAGGTTGTTTCCAGTTTTTGGCTATTATAAATAAAACTACTATGGATATAGTTGAGAAAATGTCCTTGTGGTATGGTTGGGCATCTTTTGGGTACATGTTCAGGAGTGGTATAGTTGGGTCTTGAGGTAGAACTATTCCCAGTTTTATGAGAAAGCACCAGATTGATTTCCAAAGGTGATGTACAAGTTTGCACTCCCACAAGCAACAGAAGAGTGTTCCCACTTCTCCACATTCTCGCATGTGACAGCATGTGCTTTCACTTGAGTTTTTGATCTTAGCCATTCTAACAGGTGTAAGATAAAATCTCAGAGTTATTTTGATTTACATTTTCATGATGTCTAACGATGTTGAGCATTTCTGGGTCTTTGATTTGATTCCTCTCCAGTACTTTTAACATGGAAAGGTGTTGGGTTTTGTCAAAGGCTTTTTCTGCACCTACTGAGATGATCATATAGTTTTTTTTCTTTCAGTTTGTTTGTATAGAGGATTACATTGATGGGTTTTCATTTATTGAACCATCCCTGTATCCCTGGGATGAAGCCTACTTGATCTTGGTGGATGATGCTTTTGATATGTTGTTCTTGGATTATGTTTGTGAGTATTTTATTAGGTATTTTTGCATCAATGTTCATAAGGGAAATTGGTTTGAAATTCTTTTTCTTTGTTGAGTCTTCGTGTGATTTAGGTATCAGGGTGACTGTGCCCTGTAGAATGAGTTTAGCAAAGTTCCTTCTGTTTCTATTTTGTGGAATAGTTTGAGGAGCATTGGTATTAGCTCTTCTTTGAAGGTCTGTTAGAATTCTTCACTAAAACCATCTTGCCTTGAGCTTTTCTTTGGTTGGCAGACTGTTAATAACTATGCCCTCATGAAACAGAGATCTCAAAGGACCTTGCTTATTTACTGTTGTACCATCCCAATGACAAATCATGTGAGCAAATTAACAAAAGTTGCAAAAGAAAGTTAGAAACCCACACTTGCTTAGAAACAGGAAACTTTTATCCTTTTTTCCATCCTCCTTAGGGAAATCTGAAATCAAGTCTCCAAGGTTTCTCTGTGATGAACCTCGCCTTTAACTGAGCAAAGGCAGACTGCCCTGAGGGCTCACAGCTCAAACAAAGAACCAGTGAGGAGGCCAGAACCTGTTTCTTATCAAGCCATAAGAAATTAGTGGAAGGGGCTGGAGAGATGGCTTAGAGGGTAAGAGCACTGGCTGCTCTTCCAAAGGTCCTGAGTTCAATTCCCGGCAACCACATGGTGGCTCATAACCATCTGTAATGAGATCTGGTGCCCTCTGTACATGCAGATAGAACATTGTATGCATAATAAATAAACAAATCTTTAAAAAAAGAAATTAGAGGAAAAGAACCTATAATAAACATGATCAGTGGAGAAATTGAAAAAGTAAACATGCAAGCTGGCTTCAGGAACAAAACTCCACCCACGAACATCATTTCAAAGTGACTACAGCGTTATGTTTTGTTCTCCTGACGTCCCTTGAGTGTGGGCAGATGCCTCTGTTTGGAGTCAGAATCGGAGCCAAGGAAGGATGAAGTCACAGCCTTTTTGGTGTTAGAACCTGCGGGCTGCTTCTCCTTACCGTCTGCCTATAGAACGTGGCGTGTAATGCTTTCAAGGCCACAGTTCTCCAGCTTTTCTGGTTCCTTGTTGCCTCTCTCCTTGAAAACAGGCACCTGTGTGGTAAAAAGGTCAGAGTGTGCCACCCTCTGAATGCCTGTGGCTCTGGGGCACTTCAGTCCCCTCAGATTGTAGTTTCCTCCTCTATCCCTGTCATGAACATGATCAAACATCAGCATCTTCAGGCTCCCAGGGGCAGTTTGCCCTTTGTGCGTCTCGCCATTCATTACTCTAACCGGTGAGATGGCATTAGGGGCACGTTTCTTATTGACAATATTATTATTTTTTTTGTGTGTATCTATTTTTTTCCTTCTCTTAACCTCTAATATTATAGTCACATGAGGAGAAACAAACAAACAAACAAACAAGCAAACAAACCAAGCAATCCTCGACCTGAAAGTAAATATGGGTTCCTACTCTTTTTTTTCTGGTTACAGGGTTTCCGGCAGCATTTGTTGTGGCCTGGGCGGTGGCACGAGCCACTCTGGCAGATACCAGGTTAGTGGAAACCAAAACCAGGCTGGGGGTTTCTGCGGACTCAGGCTTTCACTTGGGTTCTTTTTCTGGATGATGTGGCCCTTTTGCGGGGGCGGGGGGGAGTTGGGGGTGGGGGGGTGTGGGGTGTGGTGGGTGGGGTGTGGGGGGTGGTGGGGTGATTCTGGTGCAGTTGTCCGCGTGCAATCGTAGACTTCAGTGCAGTACCTGGAAGCTCTTTAGCTCCTAGGTTGGAGGACAGAAGGGCCTACAGAATATGTTCCAACATTGAACTTCCTGGTTTACGTAATGAATTTGAGATCTACCACGATCAAAACATACCTATGCCCATCCTTCGAAATGCCCCACACTCAGCTTCTCAGTTTGCCTTCTGTATGTTTCTCTGTGTGAGGTGCTGAGGCATCGGCCCAGGGCTCGTACTTTCTAGCCACACAGTGTAGCACTAAAATATACCCTCAGCCCTAAAACGGTCTTTTTAAAAGAAAAGCTAGAGCTCTTGGTTTTTTTCTGCACCTTGGCTATTTAGAAATAAGCATACCAGACTGACTTTCAAAAGGTACTTGGAAATACTATTCACACACACACACAAAAAAAAACCCTCTTCCAGCCTTAGATTCTATCAAGTGTTATTAGTCCAGGGAGAAGCTAAACTAGTTGATAAAATCACAAAACCAATATCATATGCTTCAGTTACTTAAAAAACCAGGAACACTTTATAGAATATCCATGATGGTTAGTTTTTTGTTTTTGTTTTTAAAGATTTATTTATTTATTATGTATACAGTGCTATGCCTGCATCTATACCTACAGGGCAGAAGAGGGCATTAGATCACATTTAGATGGTTGTGAGCCACCATGTGGTTGCTGGGAATTGAATTCATGACCTCTGGAAGAGCAGTCAACGCTCCTAACCTCTGAGCCATCTCTCTAGCCCCATGATGATTAGTTTCAATACCGACTTGCCCTAACTTAAACTCACTGGAGGGGAGAGCTCTCACTGAGGAGTTGTCTAAATTAGGTTGGCCTGTGAGCACTCCTGTGCAGGAGTCCCTGAACTGATACCGGAAGACTCTGCTGACTGTGGGCAGGAATATTCCTTAGGCAGGGGTCCTGAACTATGTAAGATTAGAAGAAAGCTAGTTGAGGACCTAGCAAGAAAGCAGGCAACACAGGCGCATTTGTGTCCCTCTGACCATGGATGTGCTACAACTTGGGTTCCTGCCTTGGTTTTGCCCTTACTCATGGAGTTTAACCTCAAAATGTAAGCCAAATAACTCCTTTCTCTCTAATTGTTTCTTGTCGGGGCATTTTCATCACAGCAACAGTAACAAAACCAGAATAATCCCTGATTACTTTATTCTAGCCCCATTTAGAGGAGATAAGGGGTGCCAGTGGGCAGGGGTGGCAGTGAGCGGGGGTGCCAGTGAGGGGGGATGGCAGTGAGTGGGGGGTTGGCAGTGAGCGGGGGGTGCCAGTGAGTGGGGGTGCCAGTGAGCGGGGAGTGCCAGTGAGTGGGGGTGCCAGTGAGCGGGGAGTGCCAGTGAGCGGGGGTGGTGGTGCCAGTGAGTGGGGGTGCCAGTGAGCGGGGGTACCAGTGAGCGGGGGTTGCCAGTGAGCAGGGGTGCCAGTGAGTGGGGGGGCTGCCAGTGAGCGGGGGTGCCAATGAGTGGGGGTGCCAGTGAGCGGGGGTGCCAGTGAGCGGGGGTACCAGTGAGCGGTGGTGCCAGTGAGTGGAAGTACCAGTGAGCAGGGGTTGCCAGTGAGTAGGGGTGCCAGTGAGTGGGGGTGCCAGTGAGCGGGGGGGGCTGCCAGTGAGCGGGGAGTGCCAGTGAGCAGTGGTGCCAGTGAGCGGGGGTGCCAGTGAGCGGGGGGGTGCCAGTGAGCGGGGGTGCCAGTGAGTGGGGGTGCCAGTGAGCGGGGGTACCAGTGAGTGGTGGTGCCAGTGAGAGGAAGTACCAGTGAGGGGGGGGTGCCAGTGAGCGGGGGTACCAGTGAGTGGTGGTGCCAGTGAGAGGAAGTACCAGTGAGGGGGGGTGCCAGTGAGCAGGGGTGCCAGTGAGTGAGGGTGCCAGTGAAGGGGGGCATGCTACTTCTTTATCCTACTTTAGCTTCGTCCTTCAGAAGGAAAGATGGGATGTGCAGGTGAGAAGGCAACAACAAATGCACTGACACACTTTAGGATTTGCACAATTTCCAGGTTGTCTTGCCTCCTCTATTTTACTGAATATGGCAGAGAGGAAAGAAGAGAGAGGTGGGGGATGGTACAGGTTTCCAGTGTTGGAGAAATTAATTCCTACTTTCTCGTCAAACCTCTGGGTCTGATACAACTTCATTTCTTAGAGTGTTAAAAATCTATTTAAAAACATCTGAACAGAGTCTAGTTCCTCAGCTGTGTATGTTGTGGGGCATTGAGAAATTAATCTAAAATAAGGAGTTATAGCATTTCCTTGAAACTGTCTGAAATCTCGTTTGCCTCTGTTATTATATCAAAAAGAAAATTTGGATCTCTGACACTCTGACTGAAGTTTTTGATACATTTAGAGACAGCCGATTTTTTACCTACCTCCAAATATAGTGATTTTGTAGAACTAGAGTCGCATGACTGAATCTCATGTGTTAGGAGGCGCGATGGTAAAATGTCATCGAGGCAGAGAAGAAAGATTGGGAGGATATTATTAAATGCTCAAAGCCGAAATGAGAAGGAATGGAGTCCAGAAGCCTTGCAGCTGGTGCATCAAGACTTTTGTTATAGGCGAAAGATTGGAGGGCGGTGTGCTCTGTGATCTGTGCAGCTCAGTAGCAATCTCTTATATTTCCTGTCTATTGAATAACGCGAAAGACAGAGGCTTGTGCCTAATGCTGGAAATGTTCAATTCGGTGTTCAGTGTGCAAGTGTGACAATTCTGTGTCTTGATTTCTATGCTAGTAGGATTCCAAGGTCATCGGCTATGCAGATTTCAGCTGAGTGGGACCAAAATTAATTTGATGTAGGGGTCTGGTTGGCCTCTGTGTTACAGTCTTGGAACAGAATACGTGCAACTGATAGATTTTGGTACCAGCGTAGAAAGCTATATATGCACTTTCATATGTCTATTCAAAAGGAGGATAAAATTGCACAGCAGCATATAAATTACATTATTTTGTGAGATGAATGTGTTAGTGTTTTTGTCCCATTTATTGCTTCCGTGACAAAATGCCAGACAAAATTAAGGTTTATTTTGGTTTATAGTCTCGAGCATACGGTCCACCATGGTCCAGGATCCATGGAGGCAGGGTTTGAAGAGGCTCATCATCGCTTCTGTGCTCAGGATGCAGAGAAGGATGGATGTGGGTCCTCTGCTTGCTCTCTCCTTTCTACTTAGCTCACGACTCCAGCCCGTTGAATGGGTCTTCAGAATTCAGTCACCCAACTGAGAAATGCACAGACATGACCAGCGATTTGTCTCGCAGGTGATCCTAGATCATACGAAGCTGATAATCACTATTAGTCATTACAGCTTTCTGTTTCTGTGACAAAATACTCATGACAATCAAAAACAGGAGAAAGTTTATATTTGACTCTCAGAGGTTTTAATCAATGGTTGTTTGGCCTTGTTGGGCCTATATTGTCCATCAAAGTGAGAGGAGCCACTCACTTTATGGTATCTGGGAATCAAAAAGAAAGGGGGCAGAGGCTCCCATTTTCTCCCTCAAAGGCATTCTGTTAACAATTCAACTTCTTTCACTAAGCCCCACCTTGTAGAGATCCTATCACCTCCCAGTAATGCCGTACACTGGGGCAAGGCCTTTAACACGCAGGGTTTTGGAGGGTAATATAAGATCCAAAATATAGCAATAAGGGAAAGTAAGAATATAATGTTTGTATTCATTTGGAAATGCATAGGCACTGTCAACATATTTAACAAAATAATGAAAGAACGTGGGGAAGGTGGAGGTGTCTCAGTACCTGTCTTCTAGTTTTCAAATCTGAGGTGAGAATGCATTACTCGTACATTAAAACTTTGCTTTAAAAATGCATAGTTGTTAGATATGGACTGAAGATATTTTACCTCATAAAAGATGTTAGAATAGGATTTCATCGTCTATAAATTATAAAGTATTATTTCTTGATAAGTTCATCATCTAGAATTTGAAAAATTAATGTTATGTTCCCCCAATTTTTTATATCACTTACTAATGGTATAATCAATACTGAGTTTTGTCAGACAAGAAGAAATGGAAGCCTTTCATTTACATGTCTGTAAGTTTAAAATAGTTGTTCAAGTGTTACACCAAACTTTCAAGTATAAGTAATAAAAAAAAAAAACCCTCTGTACTATGTAGTCTAGTATATGACTTTCACCAGTACAAACAAGATTAGCTGAGGTTGGGTTAAACATGCTTTGGATTCAATTTATGTAATTCAAATAAAACAAATATTTAATTTCCATCTGTATTCTATATAGTATTCTAGGCACTTAGGGTACCTCCCAATACCCCTTACCTTCTCCCCACACTGATCTCTGCTTATGTATTACTTACATTTTAGTTAGAAATTAGAAACTAATTGTAATAGCTAAATCGTGGGGCATTTTTATTTAATTTAATTTAATTAATTAATTAATTTATTTATTTTGAGAGAGAGGGTTTCTCTGTGTAGCCTTGGCCATCTTGGACTCACTTTGTAGACCAGGCTGGCCTCAAACTCACAGTGATCCACCTGCCTCTGCCTCCCGAGTGCTGGGATTAAAGGCATGCTTAAAATAAACTATAAAAGTTGAATATAAAATCATGGGTCATACACAAACATGAAATGAACACCTGCCAAAAATTCTAACACCTTATTCAATGAGGAAGTAGGAAGATGTTAAATTGGTTCAAATGAGAAATCAATGAACCACTTACACTCATGAAATTTAGTACTGAAGACTTACAAATAAATGCAGAAATCAGTCAGCATTCAATAGGACACTAATGAGTTACAGTCCATCAAAGACAGCTGAGTTTTTATTTTTATGGTGAAAACTATTTGTTCTCAATTTTTGGTTGTATTTCTATAGGTAATAAGCTACAGAATAAAATTGCTCTTAGTTATGAGGTGGATTATTTTGGGGGACTAACAACTTTTTAATTATCATCTCTCATCTTGATGCTAATTAAAGCACAGCACTGTTGTGCTACACTTAGGCCACTAGTTGTTTTGAGGCTTTAAGAACAAGGCATTTACCCAAGCATTACAGAAGAAACTCTCCAGTGTTGTAACACTCATATGCATGTTTCCTCACAGAGAGGGCATCGGGATCTGAAGTGTTTTCACTGGTCTGGATACTTCAGGATAAGACTTTTTAAAAACCGTGTTTGTGGGGCTGGAGAGATGGCTCTGAGATTAAGACCACTGACTGCTCTTCCAAAGGTCATGAGTTCAATCCCCGCAACCACATGTTGGCTCACAACTATCTATAACGAGATTTGTATACATAATAAATAAATAAATCTTTAAAAAACAGAACAAAACAAAACAAAAACTGTACTTGTTTCTCCAAAAGAAGCTGGGACAAGAATCAATTCTCATTTATTTATTTCACCAGATTTATTCATTAAGGTTCTTCTTCTTCTTCTTTTTTTTTTTTAATCTTAGGTGTTGGGAACTTAGTGCTGGAGACAGGTGGATTTACCAGGCTCCAATCTTAGCCGCTATTGGGGTAAGTTTAAAAGTTTGTGTAGCTTCAACGAACAATAAATGAACAAATGAAATCGCTCCTGAGACCCTGGGCGAGTTTGCCTGTTGCTGTACTGTACAGTAGGTGTTAGGAACTACAGCTGGGAGAGTCAGGGCTGCGGGTCAGACCCCCTGCTTGTGCCTGATGCCAGGACTGGTGCAGAAAGTGCTTGCCATTCTTCCCTTGCCCCCATGGGACAGTTCTGAGGCTTCATTACACATAATGACTAGTTATAGGTGCGGGGAATTAAAAGGCCTTAAATTAAAGCCCCGCCTCCCCGCCCTTTCACCAACTGCGTCTGGCGTTAATGCTCTCAAGATCAATCAGTAAATCAAGGTGGTGAGAAGGAAAGGGTGGAATGGCAGGGCAGAGGAAGAAGAGCATTGCTAGAAGCTTCTGTCTGTCGCACTTGTTCCATGGAGACAGCTGGTTCCCCAGCAAGAAGAATCAGTCCTTCAAGACCCCGCCTACTAGGTGAACTGAGCAAAAGGCCAGAGCTGGTGCATACTGCCTTGGCTGTCCCAGACTTGCTTTGTAGACCAGGCTGGCCTCGAACTCACAGTGATCCTCCTGCCTCTGCCTCCCGAGCGCTGGGATTAAAGGTGTGTGCCACCACGCCCGGCTGAGACCTATGTGTTTTAATGTTTCTACTGTGCATTGCCCCTGGGATGCCGAGGAGAACAAATTTATGCAGCTAAGCCAAGAAGACTCAACAAAATGCTCACTTTTCACTTTCCCCGAAGACTTCACGGCCTCAGCTTCTCTGTGTTTTGATGAAGAAATTATGCTAGCTTGTATTTACTTGGTGTTCTTGCATGCGACACGGGGTGATACATATATCCTAAAAACGCGAATGCTAGATAGATATTAACGTATTAGAAAGTATAGTCAGTGGCGCATGCCTTTAATCCCAGCACTCGGGAGGCAGAGGCGGGCGGATCACTGTGAGTTCGAGGCCAGCCTGGTCTACAAAGTGAGTCCAGGACAGCCCAGGGCTACAGAGAGACCCTGTCTCGAAAAACCAAAAAAAAAAAAAAAAAAAAAAAAAAAAAAGAAAGAAAGAAAGTATAGTCAGAAACCCAATTACTACTTTTGACTTCCTTTCATCCTAGTTCTCTCTCTCTGTCCCCCACCTCTCATTTCCACCCTTCTTGGCCCCCTCTCCCCTCCTCTTTGCCAACAAGTGTTACTCACTCTCCCTGCTTGTGACCAGACTGTATTCAGATGGGCAGCTGTTAGTATCTCTGAGCTCTTCTAGACAACCAACAGGAGGTTTTTATTTTATTTTATTTTATTTTATTTTGCTTATAGGAAAGCTGGTGGAAAGGACAATAGCGCAGGTCAAAAAGACCTTTCGCGGAGGCCTGTGGGTATCAGTGTTTCAAGTGGGAAATGAAATGGTGTGGGGATAGACTCAGGAAGGCAGTTTGGCACCTTGGCATTGTGTTGTCAAATTAGACCCGTGTCTCGGAAGTTCAAACACTGTGTCAGGGATAAAGGAGCCTGTGACTTTAATGAATCCTTGCCTTTTAAAAGCAAGCAAAACGCTACCCTGCCAACCTAGTGACGACTCAGAGCTGTAGCTGTCTCTGGGACAGCATCCGTGAACCTGCAGGGGACAGTTGAGTGCAGAAAGGGCCTGCTGTTCTCTGCTCTGATTTCTCCTCTCCCGTTCACCTCTCTGCATGTTTGCCCTGACAGCCTTTGTCTTCTGTATTCCTCCTGTGATTGTTTGCTCCTTCAGGTCTGACTACTGTCCTTTTTAGGGTGACCATGTATATCTTACTACTTTAGTGTTTTCAGTTAATGTCCCTACAGTTTCACAGTAGTTGGTTGTCCTGTAGCTTTGCTCTCTGATCACTTTTGTTGTTTTAAATTTTCTATTTTTTTAATTTATTTTTATTTTTTGATTACCCAGCACTTTTTGCTTGTGATGATAGGAATGAGGTTTTATAATGGAGGAAATCTCTCTCTCTCTCTCTCTCTCTCTCTCTCTCTCTCTCTCTCTCAATCTCTCCCTCTTCCCCTCTCTCTCCGTGTGTGTGTGTGTGTGTGTGTGTGTGTGTGTGTGTGTGTATGTGTGTCCCATAGCTGGTCTTGAATTGACTAGCTTGCCAATTTTGAACCCCCAATTCTTCTGCCTCTGTCTCCCAAGTGCTGGGATGTGCACCACTACACCTGGTTAAGGAGACATAATGAAAAACCAGAACCATCTATTTCAGAAATCATGTCTATAAATTGATGTCAGGAAAAAAAACCCCAAACACTTTTAATGTTGAATTATTGAACTAGGGTGCAATGTGCTTTGTACCTGTCAAGAGATTGCAATGACAAAGAAATCTTATTATTATTATTTTTATACCTAATCAAAACCAAGCCATTGCAAAGTGTTAGCTGAGTCTCATATAAGAGGGCTCCCCAAAGCTCTTTGGTGCAGATGAATCATCCTGATCTTAGGGAGACTGCCTGCATTTGCTAGCTACCTTTATGCAGAGGAAAAATTAAACTTTTCAATGCTTTGTGGCAGAAGGTGGCTTTGAACCTTGAAAATACTTGCCTACAGAACTTAGGCTCCTCCTCCTCCCCCTTCCTCTTTCTCCTATCCCCACCTCAGAAAAAGGGAGACAGAAGCATCTCCTTTGAAGATTGTATTTTAAAGAACTGGTTCCAAAAATCTTCAATATGATAAAAAGTCCTATCTTATCAACAAAATTACAGATACACACACACACACACACACACACACACACACACACACACACATTTCAAAGAGGTGAGAAAATATATCATAGTTTTCTTAGGTAAGTGGTATGAAAAAAAGGAGGGGAGGAATTATCTCTTCCTCCATTTTGCCAGGGAGAATGAAGTTTCTGACTTTTATTTATTCTTATGCCAACTCCAAAAAGTGCTCCTGTTAGTTTGAATGTAAAATCACTTTAGTGGCACCTAGGAAATGCAATTTTCTCCTGGGAGTCCGGATTCTTTGGGGGATTTTTAGGTCAGGCTCCTCTGAGACACTAACACCGGCATCTGAGGGCTGTATCTGTGGAAAAGAATTAAAACCATGGAGAAATACAGATCAATTGAAGAGACCGAACAGACTTGCTTTGGGACCCTTCGAGATAGGCTCAGAGGATGTTCTTTATGGGGCAGAGAGGCGTGGGTATCACTAGAAAGCTGAGACCTTGAATTCACAGGTTAGCGGAAAGTAAAAGAAATAGATAGTATTTGCTTTTATTTAAGCATCTGTTCATACAAGCGGCAAGCAAATGGGCTGTGCTTTCTGTGCCAGGAACAAAGGCACAGCTGCGAGCCATGTTAGAGGTCAGTTGGGAGTCAGATGGGAGTGGAGTCAGGACTGAGCATCTTTTCTACCTGATGTACTTTTCAGTTTTCCATAAAAGTATGGCAACACATGGAGAGATTTAAAGGAAGTTAAGAGATTGGAGTTGTGCTGTGTTTTGTTTTCTTCCCAAGCTGGCTTTGGACTCACTGTAGCTGAGCATAGCCTTGAATTCCTGATAGACCCAATTCTACCACTCCAGTGCTGAGACTACAGATAAGCATCACTACACCTATTTGTGTCTTTTCTAAAAGCCCACGTTTTATTCATATATTTGTGTGGAAGGCAGGCAGGGATGCACATACGCTATCCTTGTATGTCTGTCAGAAGACAAGTGGGGCTGGGTCTGCCTACCCTGTGAATGCTGGAAACTGAACCCAGATAACCAGGCTAGGCAGAAAACACCTTTTTACTCACGAATTCATATTGATACCCCACCCTTTATTTTATTGTATTTTATTTATTTTATTGTGATACTGGGAACCCAACCCAAGGCTTTATGTATGTTATGTGAGCACTCTTCCAACTGAGCTATATCCCCAGCCAGAGATAGATGAATTTTGAAGAGAAAATTCTGGATGCATCACGTGGGCCATCTTAGGTGAACTTACTTGGAAGAGCTGATGATGCCTGTCTTAGAGAGGGGCTGACTGCTGACCTTAAACACACAGCCCTCTTTGACCGTGATGTCAGTTATGCTATTTTGAAGGCCTCTTGCTTTCTAAATGAGACTGGCTACTCTTGAAGTTTGTTCCGGAGACCTAAGGACCTAAGGGAGAAAAATCACAAACCAGGCTATGTTGCAGCAAAGGGAGCTCAAAGTGTGGCAACCTGTGGCTTGGCAGTCGATGCTTTTTGTAGCTTTCTGGGAATCAATCTCACACAGTCCACTCATTAAATGATTTCTTTGGAGATCACACGAAGCCCACATATATTTCTCTGTCCAGTGTGTTGCCTCACCTCCTTAGCTGAATTAGTGTGTCTGTCCCATATAGTGAACTTTTTTTTGAGAGAAAGACAGATAGATAGGGTCTCTTTTTGTAGTTCCTGCTGCTCACTGTGTAGACTAATCTGGCCTTCAACTCACAGAGATCTGCCTGCCTCTGCCTGGGATTAAAAGTATATGTTACCAGCCAAGTGAATAGTTTTTTTTTTAAAGGAACCAAGAAAAGTAAACGTAACCAGTCATATAAATGTGAACATATAACTAATTTATTGATGGGGTCTCCCAGATGGATAGAAACTTCTTCCAGAATCTATCCATTTTTTCCAGCCTTTCCCTTTCTCTTCTGTCTCTTTCTCTCTTTCTGGATAGAGTCTCGTGGCATGCCTCAGTCTGTACCTTTGGGCACACTCTGGAGTGGTTGCTTTTCTCTCTCCTCTCAGTCCTGGAGAGAGGGCTCAGCTGATGTGATCTTTTGTTCCCTCCTTCGTTTTTTCTCATCCCTGGAGAAATGGGCTGAAGGCCTGGTTGGGTGAATGTCAGGCATGGAATTGGCTTCAGGCAGCCCATCCTTTGTTCTAGGAGCTTGCACTGAGCAAATTGTGCAGTGTCTTCTATATCTCCAGCGACAGCACTGCCCCTCAGCATCCTGTGCCTCAGAGGGGAGAACTGCACTATTTACAGGTCCTTCAACAGGTCCACTTAGCAAATAAGCCCAAGCTACATCCTCTTGCCCAGCTTTGTTTGGTTAGTCCAGACCTTAACCTTTGTTGCCAAACTTGTCTGTCTCAAAGTCAAATGCTATGCATTCATTCTCCTCAGGGGTTGCCTAAATGCAGCCCATCTACTCACACTACAGATTGGCTTCTCAACATGTTGACCCTGAGAAATATTTTTACTTCACTGATGTGTATATTGTTATGAATTAATGAGCTTTTAAACAATAAGTAAAAAAAAAACCGCTCCCCATTCTAATACTACCATTTGATTCTACAATAAATATAAACACAGAATGTATAGTTCATTTCTTGTTAGTCTCTAACTCATGGGCAGCTTCTATGGACTATATTAGAGCTTGGATTTCATTTGTAGTGCTGTTTTTGAAAAACTTTAAAAAGATTTCTGGAAGGAACATTTTTCTTTAGGGAAAAAAATCAATTTGGTACTTGCAATTTTGTGAAAATTACATACTAAACTTTATTTATAGAAACCCCTCTTTTACCATTTTCTTCACATCTCTTGATTTTGGAGGATGACCCTCCTGTGATAACAGCTGGGGAAAGGAATCATTGACTTAAGGAATGGGGAGTAGATGGTACCTGTTCATCATCTTTTTATATTTTGAAAGCAATGGATATGATATTTTAAAAATTCATCATTTAAGAGTTTTCTAAAAGTTTTTTTTTTAAATGAAAGGTACCATTTTGTTCTTCTGTTAGAATTCTCTGAGATACCTTTTTTAAATTTATTTATATTTATTTATTTATTTATTTTTGAGATATCTTTTTACAGGTGTGTAGAACAAAGTATTCATGAGATTAAGAAAGAGAAGCCTTGGGCAGCAGAGGCAGGCAGAGCACTCTGAGTTTGAGGCCAGCCTGGTCTAAAAGTGAGTCCAGGACAGCCAAGACTACACAGAGAAGCCCTGTCTCAAAAAATCGCAGAAAGAAAGAAAGAAAGAAAGAAAGAAAGAAAGAAAGAAAGAAAAAAGCCCTGAAAATCTGAACTCTGTATTAAATGTAGACCATTAGTCATCTGGCCCATGTCAGATGCAGAGACTGGTCCATGGCACAATGATGCTGTAAATGTCTAGGAGATTGTGAATACAGAGCAATGACAGTGACACTTAAGCAGTAATCACTCCCAATCCACACATTCTTTTTTTTTTCTTTTTTCTCCTTTATTAATTTATTCTTGTTACATCTCAATGGTTATCCCATCCCTTGTATCCTCCCATTCTTCCCTCCCTCCCATTTTCCCCTTATTCCCCTCCCCTATGACTGTTCCTGAGGGAGATTACCTCCCCCTGTATATGTTCATAGGGTATCAAGTCTCTTCTTGGTAACCTGCTGTCCTTCCTCTGAGTGCCACCAGGTCTCCTCATCGAGGGGACATGGTCAAAGGTGAGGCACCAGAGTATGTGAGAAAGTAATATCCCACTCTCCACTCTACTGTGGAGAATGTTCTGTCACACATTCTTCCAACTCTTAGCACCGTGTACAATGTGAGCTATAACCTCTGCCGCTCTCACAGTTGCTCGGCTTTATGCAGGGATATTTAAAAGTGAAGATCTTTACACTTAACATTGCCAAATTACCATCAGGAAAACATCTTCTAAACGGTTCCCACCTTGAGCATTTTTTTTTTTTTGACCCTGGGCTTATTTTTGAAGAGTTCTCAGAAAATGAATGACAGGCTGTAGAAAAACAAGCCTACAAATTCGAATGTGTCAGTGAGTGGCCAGCTTTGATTTTTTATTTTAGTTCTTTGGTGGTTTTTTTTAAAAATGCCAGCTGTGGGTTGCTCAAAGACTGAGTTTTAGATGGTTTATTGCCTTATTGCTGCTCTACAGCATCACTTAGCTGTACCTCCTGTATGGAAAAGTAGCCGGGAGACATGCCACATCTGTAGTCCCAGTTCTTGGGAGACTGAGGCAGGTTGAGCATGCTCCCGTGGATAGCAGCGTGAGAGGACTGTGTGGGAAGCACACACTGGAATGAGCGTGCTAGTGAAAAAAAGTACACAAAGTCAGAAAGTTGGGAGGGGATGGGGGATGTATCTAGGAAGAGCAAGGGGAAGGAGGAGAGGAAAATGTGATCACAATATGTGGCGTTAAATTCTCAAAAAGTAGTAAAAAAAAATACTATATAAAAAAGAAGAAAAGAAGCAAGAAATCTCTATCAAAGGGGATGTGCCGGTTTACCTCACTAAAGGCACAGGGCAGGCATATCTCACCTACTCAGGTGTTCAGTCTCTCTTAGCAAATGTTGACTAAACACCAAGAGTGTTTTAGGCACAGTGATGTGGTGTTTTCCCCCATTGCTTTGGCCCAACATTCCGATGGGCCAAAAGCTGAGTGTCGGGGACTTAGGGATAGCTTTTGAGAAAGTCCTGAGAACGCAGGGCCAGAGGAGCCAAAGATTTCATGGTTGAAACTTTGAGTATTTTAAAAATTAATTTCTAGTTCGTTAAGAATAATTATTTAAATTTGCTTACATTTTCAAAAAGAAATTCAGTTTCTATATTTGCCTTATTATTATTTTAAACTTTTTATTGATTGTGAATTTCATGTAATACACCCCAACCCCACTCATCTCCCCATTCCTTTGTACCCACCCTCCACCCCTTGCAACCTGATCCCCGAAAGAAAAAAAAATATTGTGGAAGCTGTAGTGTGTGGCATGTGTCCTTTAGTATAATCTTTTGTCCACATTTATTTACTATTTTTTTTGTTTGCTTTTTTGAGACAGGGTTTCTTTGTGCAGCCTTGGTTATCCTGGACTCACTGTGTAGACCAGGCTGGCCTCGAACTCACAAGAGATCTCCTTGCCTTTGCTTCCCTGAGTGCTGGGATTACGGGCATATGGCACCGTACCTGGCTTACACTTCTTTACTTGCAAATGTTCATTGCAATGAGTCATTGATCTGGTTAGAGGTCTCTCGTTTCTGCTACATTATCAATACTGGATCCTCACAGAGATTCCTTTCAGATATCTTGCTGTTGCCCTGTGTCACGGAGGTCTTGCAGCTTCGGTTCTGTAGGCGCAGTTCCTTCACAAGCCTCAGCAGTTCACAGATGGAGTAGATGTTTAGGGTGGGTCAAATCGAAGCCCTGTATTCAGGCTTGGGTGGAGCTGAGCTGGTCAGCCCACCAGCTGTCCTGCACCCACACCACCAGGGTGAGCTCTCAAGCACTGCCCTGCCTAGCTCACCCAATGCTGCAGCTGGTGAGGGGCAGGGACAGCTCTCCTGCTCTCTTGCTGTTGGGGATGACTCACCTCATCCATGCCAGCAGGGCCAGCTAGACCATGCTGCTCAGGTGAGGTGCAGGGTCCATTTTCCCAAGTGCTGCAGCTGGTGGGGGGGTGTGTGAGGTGGGGGGCGGGACTAGTTTTCCTGTCTGCCACAGATGGTGAGAGACTGGGTGAGTGGGGGAATGTTATATTTACATTATTTTAAAACCAGATTTACATAATTAATTCTCTAAATTATTGGTTTAATGCATTTATTTGTTATTTTTTTTGTGTTGCATGTGGTGTATGTGTTTGTAATCAGGTGTGTTGTGCACCTGTGATTGCTTATGCAGAGGTTATACATTATTATTAATATTGTTGTTGTATTACTACAATTCTTGGCATGGTGGTGCATACCTATAATCCCAGTACTTGGGGGGCCAGAATCAGGTGGATCTCTGTGAATTCAAGGCCAGCCTGGTGTATAAAGTGAGTCCAGGACAGCCAAGGCTACAAAGAGAAACCCTGTCTCAAAAAAAAAAAAAACCACCCTCAGTCTCCCAAAGTATTATTATGATGGTTATTATTGTTATTATTATTGTTATTATTATTTTATATAGAGTTTCTCACTGAACATGAAGCTGTTTTAGCCAGGCTGCATGGCAGGCATACTCCCAGGATCTGCCTGTCTGCGTCTGTCTCCCAATCCTGGGGTTACAGGCACATATAGCCCTGACCAGCTTATATGTGGACACTGGGGAGTTGAACTCAGGTCTTTTTGCTTTCATAGAAAGCACTAGTCCTTTTACCCACGGAGGCATACCCACATCTCTGTGTTATTGGCTTTAATGCTTATTAGTAGTCATTTGATTCCATACCCTCTCTGTTTAAGAACACAAAACAAAACAGAAAGCCAAAAAACTATGCTTGCACGAAATAAAGCTTCAAGCAAACATTTCCCCCATGAACATTGCATGAGATGAGAAAGGACTCTACATGATTCTCCCTTACAGCAGTGACAGCAAGACTATCATTCATTACTACAGATAAAATTATAATAATATTATAGTTATAATAACATGACATGTGCTACTGCCCATTTATTTTCTTTCATTCCCCATTGATTGGCACATGATGGAGCTTTTCTAACTGCACATTCATATCTCCCTTTCATATAGGGATATTTTCTTTGTATCTTTGTTTATAGACTTTGCATTCAGAAAGGATAATTTGCTTGCTAGTTCTCAGCTCCAGGCTCTCCATATAAGCACCTTAGCCTCCCCCAACTGGACCCACCATCTGGAAGTGCTCTCCCCGTGTGGCCTCGGCTGCTGAATCTGTTCGCCTGCTGTAGACTTACTCCTTGCTGTTTCTAATACTGATTTAAAAACTTGGTTATAGTTTAGGTCCTTTACAATCATTTACTACGCCATCCTGTTCTCAGTTTCTGTCTCCATCTCCATTTGCACACACACACACACACACACACACACACACGCGCGCGCGCGCGCGTGCGCGCTCGCCAAAGTACATTTATTCAGCAACAATGATACATTTTTTTTTTTTTAGAATTGTAACATATAGTATACAGTTGGGAAAAAAAACAGGCTTCTCAGGCATTTTGAATTCCAGACATGTTACTCTTGGATATCCAGAGACAACAAATGTGGAGAACTCTCAGAAATTTCAAGATTGGGATTATTTTGAACATAATTCCAACAATCCTCACATTATCACTTTTTAAAAAATTAGGCATTATTGTTCTTTTTTTCACGTTATGACTTTGAAGCTAACATTCTTGGGTTTTTTTGTTTTTTTCAAACAGTGAAAAAAGGTAACTTAAAACTCATGTCTTCCAGGAAAGTGACGGTCCCTCTGTCATGGAATCACATGTGAACACTGCCCATTAAGGACCTAATCTTCACTTAAAATGTGTTAAACTTTGAGAGTGTACTCAAAGGACATGCACAAAGTATATTATATTTGTGACCTCATTAGTATGCATTATGGCTTTTTTTCATTACCTTTTCTTGTTCTTTAAAAATGTTACGTGATACCTACACATGCACTTCCTTACATATATACATGTATGCATTATGGGCTGGGATTCTGAGGGAGAGCTTTTTTTTTTTTTGATTCTCTGGGTTCATGCACAGGAGTGGAACAGCTGAGGCATTTTCTAGTTCTATTTTTAATCTTTTGAGAAGCCTCCAAATCCATTTCCCTTACTGGCTATGTTAATTTTCTTGCTGCTTCCCATGAGCAGTGAAAAGGGTTCCTCTTTCCCAACACCCTCTCCAACATTTACAGTTAGCCTGCTTGTTGGTTGGCTGTTTATTTCCTGTGTGTTTAATTTTGGCGGTTCTTTGGGTCCCCTCTGTGGCCTGCCTGCTATGCTGCCTATTTCTTTTGCAACACAGACATTGTTTAGTTAGCTGTGCCCCCCCCTCCCCATTCAAGTCTAGGGGCTGTTCTATTGCTATTAAAATTCTGTCCAGAAAGTTCTTGCTGAAAATATTGTTTCGAAGAATGTTATTTTAATCTAAAAGTAGAATCTCAGGGTTAATTTTGAATCAATTAAAACTTTTATGGCATCAATTCTATTTGATGGGCAGCAACAGAATGGCCAAGGGTACACAGCAGATCCAACTGCGTGGTCTACGTTAGCACTCTGTCACTCACTGGCTGGGTGGCCACATGGAATGTCACCTGTTCTGCATCTGTGAAGTGATGCTAATGGTGAGGAAGAGGATACCATCTTCTAGAATCATTGTGAAAACTAAAGAGCTCTTTTATGTAGAACAGTTCAAAATACTAAATAGTCAATAACATTTCTAGTTACCCTATAGTCTATATTTTCCTAAATTATTTAGGGCAATGTGTAGGATCTCATTCCACTATTTTTACATGTATCATTATGTGAATATACATGTATTTACTATTTTTTTTTGAAATTAACAAATTGTGCTCAGTCTTAGTTTTTCCTAATTCTTAATTTTGTTTTTAAAAATTTAATTAATTTATTCAAATTACATCTAAATTGTTATCCCATCCCTTGTATCCTCCCATTCCTCCCTCCCTCCTGCTTTCACCCTATATCCCTGCCCTAGGTCCCGAGGGGGACCTCCTCCCCCACTAAATGGTTATAGGTTATCAAGTCTCATCTTGGTAGCCTGCTTATTCTTTCTCTGAGTGCAACAGGCCTCCCCATGATGGGAAGTGGTCAAATATGGGGCACCAGAGTTCACATCTAAGTCAGTCTCCGCTCTCCACTCAACCGTGGAGAACGTCTTGTCCATTGGCTAGATCTGAGAGGGGTTCTATGTTTACTGCAAGTGTTGTCCTTGGTGCAGCAGTTTGAGCAGAACCCCAGGGCCCATTTCTGCCCATCATGATGTTCTTCTTGTAGGTTTCTAGGACCCTCTGGATCCTTCTGTTACCCCATTCTGCCATATTTCTCTCACTTAGAGTCCCAACCTCCTCGTAAGTGAAGACTATCATGTAACATGTCTCTTGGGCTAATGTCCAATGATAAGTGAGTATATACCATGTGAGTCTTTCTGCTTCTGGGTTAACTCACTCAATATGATCATTTCTAGTTCCATCCATTTGTCCACAAATTTCAGGATTTCCTTGGGTTTTTTTTGTTGTTGTTGTTTTTTTGTTTTTTTTGTTTGTTTGTTTGTTTTTTTTTTTGTTTTTTTATAGCTGAGTAGTATTCCATAGTGTAAATGTACCACAGTTTCTTTATCCATTCTTTGACTGAGAGACATTTAGGTTGTTTCCAGGTTCTGGCTATTATAAATAAGGCCACTATGAACATGATTGAGCATATGTCCTTGTGTGGTGGCGCATCTTCTGGGTATATTCCAAGGAGTGGAATAGCTGGGTCTTGAGGAAGCCCTATTCCCAGTTTTCTGAGATAGCGCCAGATCGATTTCCAAAGTGGTTGTATAAGTTTGCATTCCCACCAGTAATGAAGGAGTATTCCCCTTTCTCCATAATTCTTAATTTTTTAAACAATCAATTTGGCCATTCTTAAATATATCTTTTTTCTTTACTAAACTGTTGGTTTAACTGATGTGTATCACTTCCAATCAAATTTGGCGGCAGTGTCAGAATTTAGTTCTGGGCATTTTAATATGGTATAGCTAAGGGTGCACTCCCATTACAACGAAGAAGCAGTCATAAGTGACAGTCCACAGCTGTCCGTGCTCCCGTAGCACTTGTTGGTTCAATTCCCAACACTCAGTCTCTTGCACAGTTGCCATGACTCTGCCTTTCCCCTGATCTCCACCCCAGACATACTGCATTAGCAGGAATTGTTGTCTTAGGTGGAGAGGAAATTCTGGGGTGTGCAATAAATACAGCTGTTTAGAAAGCGACCCTCCATGGAGAGCCTCAACTCTCATGTATTGTATTGTTTTAATCCATCTGAAGAGATAGTGGGAGAGTGTGATTATTAAAAACATCATGGAACCATGCAGACAGCTTCAAATCCCAGCTAATAGTGGGGTACCCTGGGTCAAATCTCTTTGAAAAATTTAGGTCCTTAATAACCGGACACAACAAAAAAATCTCATATTCATGTGTTTAAGAGATGGCAGCCATGCATGCTTAGTTTAGAGGCACCTTCCTCTTGTACTCAGGCCACATCTCGGCACTCTCTGCCATCTCACTTGTTTGAAGGCAGAACTTGGTCCTCTCTAGTTGTTCCCTCACCTATAACCTTCTGCACCAGGGCCCCTTTCTTATACAGCATCTCGCCTATAAAATATTCTAAATGTGCATCTTCCAGTACATTTTACACATCATAGGAAAGAATGTTACTCTCTGAAGAATTCTATTATTCCTCGTCATGAACACAGAGGCAGAAGCTGGGGATTAATTCAGTTTTTAAAAGCTAGTTCCATTTATACAATACCTATTTTTGTCCTGCCAACCTGCCATGGAGTTTCATCTGAACTTAAGAAATTGGATCTTGTTAGATTGTTCTCTGATATTTCTGGTTTCTAATGCTATTAAAAAATGCAGTTTAAAAATTTTTATGAAGCCAAACCATGAGTCAGTAGCTTTTACTGTCTTATATCAGACTCCACATTCAAATTTATGGTATGGACAGTTTTTGTCTGAATACAAAATAGTTCAAATTATTTAAATTTCTATAAATGTCTTAAAGAGTAGTTTAATTTTTTGTGACATTACATTTTTTTTTTTGTCTTTCAGCTGAATTTTATCCTGTTCCTGAATACAGTTAGAGTTCTTGCTACCAAAATATGGGAGACCAATGCAGTTGGACATGACATGAGAAAGCAGTACAGGTAATCCAGAGAAATGTCCATCAGAGGAAACACCAGTTATTCTGAAATTTTCATTAGGGGATGTGTTTTTGTTTTGTTCATGTACATTTGTTGTAATATCTCTAATCAAGATGTAAATATTCCCAAGCCCTTTACTGTGCCTGAATTCTCGGAATATTTTGTCTGTTCTCAGCAGGTTGTTAATTTTTTATACATTATATGAATTTACAGAAAAATGTCTGGGTGAGTATCTTAAATGGTTATCTATATTTAAATATATGTCCTTCCTGAAAATAATTTAGGCAGGTGTATTTCTTGTGCTGCATTCGATCTTTTGGTAAATTGATACTTACCAAATACAAATTTTAAGAACTTTTCAAACTCACTGGTTGGAGGAGTTTCATTACTTTGTCTTTCATGAAGAAAAGGACAAATTGAGTGCTCATAAATATAAATTATCATATAATCTATCAATCTGTTTTAAGGGGGGGTGCCCGTTTCTTTTTGTGATCATTGATAATTCTGAGTAATAATGGCCTCTATCCAACTGATGTGACCTGTCTAGTAACCAGGTAGATGCGGACTAGATTTCAAAAACCTCAGACGGGCAACAGCTTCTCCCTCAGTTTGCTGTGGAGTGCTGTGCCAAACACAGGAAGGAACAAATCATGTTCAGCATTTTGATTTTTTTTTTCACAAACATTCTCCAAGTTCTTTTCTGATTCCTTCTGCGCTGTCCAGCAGCAAAGTCTATAGCGTTGGCTGGGACTCTATAGGATGCTGTGCAAGCAAACCTGCAGCTTCCAACTCCAGCTATGCTCAGTGAGTTACAGTGGTAGCACTGGGATATGCATTCTGCCTAAGCATCTGCGGACAGAGGCCTATGCTGTACTAGTATAGCTTGTCTCCTGTTATAGTCCACCAAGGAAGACATAGGCCAAGAATGATGGCACAGTGGGCGGGTGGAGGGCGGGATATAAATGGCCTTTCATTCTTCCCCATTAAGTGAAAAGGTGTGATTGTGTTTGTAAATGGTGTAGTTTTCCAGTTCTGCATACAGGGTGCTTACTTATGTAATTGTGAATGACACGAGGTTGGAGTCCTTTGAAAAAGTTGCCCCAGAGTTTTGAGAAACTTGGGTGAGCGGGGGTGGGGGGGGCAGCGATGATGAATAACATCTAAAAAAAACTCCTTAGGGATTGTTTCTCAGGATAATTGAAGAGACAAATTTGTTAAGAATTTAAATAAGCTGCTATCCAGAATGCAGAATAACTTTTAAATAGTCCGGTGTCCAGAAATATTTTAAACTTTAAAGTTGTTAATTAGAGCAGGTCTTGACCCATAGGACTCAGGGAAAGTGGTTTTTCGGCTAACTGGCTATTTTTCCATAGCTGAAACGTGTTTGGCATTCCTAATAGGGCCCAGAGTTAAGCCACATATAAATATGCAATGCAGAATTGAGAACTCCTCAGCAGCAAGTTGGAAGTTCAGGCCGGTACTCTTGTTTCTGAGAGCTTAGATTACTAAGCCTTACTTCCAAAGCAGATTTGGAAAGGTGAAATTTGTGTTCTTCTCTCAGTGTTAGTCCTAACTTGAGAGTAGACTACTTAATTGTCTATGTCTTATACAGGGCTTCTGTCACTGTAAAAAGACACCATGACCACTGCAACTCTTATGAACAAAAGTATTTAATTGGGGCTCGTTTACAGCTCAGAGGTTTAGCCTGTTATCATGGTGGGAAGCATGGCGGCACACAGGCAGACACGATGCTGGAAAGTATATGAGAGTTCTACATCTCCACTCACAGGCAGCAGGAAGAGACAGTGAGCCACTGGTCCTGGCTTAAGCTTCCAAAATCTCACAACCACCCTCCCCAGTGACATACTTTCTCTGATAATGCCACATCCACTCTAACAAGGCCACACCTCCAATAACGCCACTCCCTGGGAGCCTGTTGGCACCATATCAGTCAAACCACTGCTCCATGGGTCCCCATAAGCTTGTAACCATATCATAGTGCAAACTGCATTTAGTCCAACTTCAAAGTCCCTGTAGTCTTTAACAGTCTCAACTATGTATAAAAGTCCAAAGTTTAAAGTCTCTTCAGAGAATCCTGACAATCTCTCAACTGTACCCCTATAAAATAAAAATGGAAAAAAACAGAACACACACTTCCAACATATAATGGCACAGAATATACATTATCATTCCAGAAGGGCAGAAGAGGAGCATAGTAAGGAAATACTGGACCAAAGTAAGACCAAAAATCTGCTAGACAAACTCCAAACTCTGCATCTCTATGTCTGATGTCAAAGTGCTCTTCTGCTCTCTAACTCCTTTCATCTGTGTTGACTGCGACACACTTCTTTCTCTTGGGCTAGTTCCACTCCCTGTTAGCAGCTCTCCTTGGCAGGTATCCCATGAGTCTGGCATCTCCAATATCTTGGGGTCTCCCAGGCAATCCAGGCTTCACAGTTAGAGCTTCATGCAATGGCCTCTCTAGGTCTCCATGCAAGGGCGGGTACCCTGACAAATGTCTGGTCTCAGTGGCTTTCCTCTGTAGAGAAGGGAGATTCCATAAACCCCTTTCGATGGTTTTCTTCACCGTCTAAGCTTGGCTGCCCTGGAACTTGCTCTGTAGACCAGGTTGGCCTTGAACTCTGAAATCTGCCTGCCTCTGCTTCCCCAGTGCTGGGATTAAAGGTGTGCACTACTGTGCCTAGCACTAAGTGTTTCTTTAATTCCTTTTTATAAGTTGGAAACTTACTTGAGTAGGGTCTTGCTTTGAGGTCATCACTCCCTTTACTCTACTTAGCATACATGACCCTTTCCTGTTGTTAGTCAGGTTTTGGTTATTTGTTCCTACTTCGGTGTAAGTAACCTGGCTTGCATTAAGCATGTGCATCAATTCCAATATACATAAAGGAGCATACGGCTGGCATTTACTAAAGCCAACATTTTAAGACATATCTTTTCAGATGAAGGGCTTTATAGGGCCAGTTCTCATAATATTTATCCTTGTTTTCCCACCTCTAAAGGCACGTTATAGCTTTAACTCCTTGTCACTGTGAGAGTCCCTTCCAGGAACTTTTCATGACAATGTCCATGTATTACCAGTGTCAAGATAAGACCAATATGTTCCCCCAAATCCATAATCATTCTTTTGTCCTCTGGCCACTCATCCATAGTCTGTCACTAGCAAGGGCCATCTCCAAAAGAAAACACAGCCTATTTCACCAGTGTGGCCAGTTTCATCACAGTATGAGATCCAAAGGGTGATCAGTGGATGTGCATCCCCAGGCTCAGGAAGGACATCGGGAGGCCAGATAGGAGCTGAGCTGTTGTCTTCATTCTGAGGTTGTTTTAAGATAGTTAATTTCAGAAGCTGGTCTGGGTCCGCTCTCCCAGGTCACATAAGCCTTGGTGTGGGTGTGGAGCTTACTCACAGCTTGACACCTATCTGCAACTTCAAGCAGTTTTCTGTGTAGTGTTAGCCAAGTCTTTCAAAATCCCCAGAATCCTCCCAGGGCTGCATGCTTCCTAGTTCCTAATTTTAGTGGGTTGAGAGGCCTAGGGGAGGCAGCATCTCTGGGATAACTGTGGTTTTGGTGAAGGAGCTCTCATTGGGCCTCCAGAGATGTTGACTGAATCTATCTTGAAAAGGCACTCTGATGCCAATGAGAGTGGTGGAGGGAAAATGTCAGCAGTGGACCAAAGGCAGGACAACTCCTGAAAGGCTTTGAGCTTAAGCCTAATTTATAGTCTCATTTTCTACTCTAAAACCACAAGGCAGGGCAGGCAAGTATGCAAGATTTTACAGTAGTGTATGTGGCAGTCAGCAGGTTGTTAAGGGCTATGGCCTCTTGTCTTTCTTCTTCTTCTTCTTCTTCTTCTTCTTCTTCTTCTTCTTCTTCTTCTTCTTCTTCTTTTTCTTCTTCTTCTTTTGGTTTTTTGAGACAAGTTTTCTCTGTGTAGCCTTGGCTATCCTGGAATTGCTTTGTAGACCATGCTGGCCTTGAACCCACAGAGATCCACCTGCTCTGCCTCCTGAATGCTGAGTTTACAGGTGTGGGCTACTATCCTGGTGTCTCAGCTAATTCTTTCAGGTCCTTCTGTTCCAGGTAGTAAGTGAAGGCCTGCTTGGCAAATAGGCAATGCATGCAAGTGCTTTAAGTAAGTCACTAAATAAATCAATTTCCAATGATTGGTCTTTTATACCTTATTCTGATTTACTTTGAAAAGTAAGAGGAGTTGTCAGAAGCTGGGGAACACAAAGTGTGAAAGAGTTCACTGAAGAGAACACTTGGATGTTTCCTCTAACTGGCCTTGTCATTCAGTGCTAAACAAATATAATAATTAACATTTAGGATAAAGCCAATACAGAACGACAACGAAGCCAGCAGATTTAAAGGTGGATAATCACCTATGGGATGATTTTGGATGGTTCTTTTACTTCTTTGAGCTTCTTCCATCCACAGCTGGAAGTGAATCACGTGCTTCAAGGAGTGAGGCAGCTACAGGATGCTCCAGTGTCATGGTGCGACATTTCTAACAGTTCCGTTTGCTACATTTCACTCTTAGAAGACAAGAGTGGGAAAGTAAGGAAACGGGAGAAAATGACTGAGATCTTGTAGAATCTTTTTTTTTTTTGAAGTAAGGAAAGTACATGCAGAAATGCATATAGAAAACTCTATTCACAGAGATGGGAGAAAAAGCTTCATTTCAGGCCAGGGGGCATCAATAAAGGCGTAGGCTACACTGGGTCCCTCAGCCTGTCCTCTTTTGTTTAAGCTAAACATGATTCACTGAAGAAAACTAGAGATTTTTTTCCATACTCATTTACCTGGAGAGTGATGAGGGCCAGACATTGTGAGGACTGGGCATCTATTTTCGAAATAGGGCACTGTGTCTTCAAATCACTTGACCTGTTTGCATTTCTCCTGTACACAGAACCATCACCACACTGCCAGCAAGCCAGAAAACCCGTATCAGTTGCTACATGCTTGGATCATCTCATTACCCGGCAGTGTCTTTGTAGAAAGCCAAGTGATCAGTTTGTGTGTGTGTGTGTGTGTGTGTGTGTGTGTGTGTGTGTTTGACTGTAAAGACACTAATAAACATCAGTGCCCAGAGCTGCTAGTGCCCAATCTGCTATGAATAGACAGATAACGACCCAGGTGTGCATTTGCTCATCATATGCTCTGCAGGATAAATTCTAAAAGAGGATGCGATCATAGCTCATATGTAAAAGGAAACACTGTCCTAACATTTTATTTAATCCTACAATTAATGAAGGAGGTGATAAAACATTTCACCCAGTTCAAAAGAGAAAATATGCATTCTGACGTTACAAATGGATCCAAACTGCAAAACTTGTCAATGCCTACAGGGCTCCAGTCAGTGGCATCTACACTACGCTGGATACAACTTGCATCTCAGTGGTTGGACTGTGGGAGATTCCTAGGATGGGTCCTGGGATCCCTAGTTTTGGGTATCCTTAGATGAGTTATGTGCAACACCTGTTACCTGGACCTTGAGTGTGGGCAAGATGAATGATGACTTTGTTGATCTCTGCTTGATTAGGCTATGCTATATGCCAAAGAAAGTGGGCAGTCACTCCGATGATATTTTCCACAGACTCCATCCTGGAAGCCTGAGAGGGCCTGGGCTTTGAACCTACAGGCAGCCTGTGGGAGTCAAGCGATCTTTGGCCAAGAGCCAGAGAAGAAATCTACAAATTCAGTGGAGGTCTTTAGAAATTTGTAGGTGTTTACAAAAGAACCTTGTCCAGCTGTTGCTGTAACCTTGAGTTCAGTTTCTAGAGCCTGGAATGTAAGACCCGGTTATGTTGATCTGTACTTTTACGACTGCATAGCAATAGACTGAATGGATATCACTTATGGCAGTAACTTTGTTGTACTTTAATAAACTGAAGATGAATCCAATTACTGTTTTTTTTTTTTACAGACAATCCTTTATCCCTACAGAGCTATAAAATAGCTTAGTCATAGTCAGAAGGAGAGAACTCGGACAGAGCTAACGGGGTACCAAATGGATTTCACTGCCTAGCAGTTTTTCTCGGGTCTGTATTAAACTGAATGGTGACAAGACTTTTGCATTTTATGATATATTGCTCTGATTTAATTTTATGTTTGAACCTAGTTTTTGGTTCCCAGCTACAAAGGTAGGAGCAATCAAGTTAGCTTGATTTTGAAAGCACTCTCCAGGGGGATTTACACTGCATCTTAAGGAGAGAATGCAATTTTCTTTTCAGGGAGATGTTAGACAAGAGTTTTAAGGCTGTACAAGTGCAGTTAATGCGATTCCTGAATCTAACCAGACCGTATTAAAATGCCTTAGGTGTTCACAGCATCACTCCTAGTCTTATAATAGTCACAGGAACTTGGGGCTCACTGCTCAGCCTGCAGAAGGAGGACAAGTTCAGGCAGCTTCTGAGAGCTGAGAGTGTTAGTCAGGTCCAAGAGACCCACTGCATATCACAGTGATGTCTTGAACAAAATGGCCTAAGGCAGAATTCTAATACTGAAGGAAGGAATTGCAGGCAAAGACAGTGAGGACTCAGATCAGTGGATGACAAGATCACGGATACAGGGGAAACTGAGAGCCAGGTAGCTGAGCACTACTGACTGGGACACCACAGGCAACGAGGGAGCTAGACAAACTCCAGACACATGAGCTAGGCAGACACTTCCATGAGAACCTGTGGCCACTCCAGGCCACGATGGAAAGTGTATTGGTAAGGAATGATGATTCCCAAGAAAGCCCTGGAATAAGAGCCTTTCCAGGCTGATGGACCCCCACCTTACTTATTTCTAAGACCAGGCAAATGGATCAGAAGTCCATAGGTGGTGAACATCAAGCCTAGATTCTGAATCTAGTTCTCTTCAGTCTCAGCTAGTGAGATCTTGGCTCACACACACAGCTTGTTTCCAAGAAGAAAGAGAATAAATAAATAAATAATGCAACTAGAGGAGAGACTGGTCAGGACAGAAGGCTAACTTTTTCAAGATTCTTGGGTGTGAATTACTCACAAAGGGTGGGAATTTGAGAAATGAGAAGTAGATCATGTTTGGCAATTTCTTGGATTGAAAATACAAACAAAGCAAAAGTAACCACAAAACTGGAAAATGGTGCACTTGGTGTCCTGGTGACAGGTGAAGTTCTACAAACTTAGTGGCTTTAAACAGCACACTTTGCACTTCATCTTCTGTAAGTCAGGAATCTATCTGGGTGCCGCTCCTCTGTTTCTGGCTGACACCTGGCTGCAATTGAAACATCAGTCAGGGCAGTGACGCCATGGGAAAGTTTTACTGGGGAAAATATCTAAATGCATGAGATACTGGTAGGTTTGGGTGCTCATTGGCTGATGTCAAGATCAACTGCTTCTTGCCACATGAGCCGTTCAGTGGAACGGCTCACGGCTCATGGCAGCGAGCCTCTCTATAGAAAGCCAGGAAGATGGCAGTTAGAATTTTAGGCAATGCAGTCACAGAACAGCATTCTAACATCATTAACATAACCTGCTAGAGGAAACTCCTCAGCCTGACCATGTTCTGGGTGAGGACTGACAAAGGCGCAAGTAGCAAGAGATAGCGTCAGTGGGGGCCATTTTAGACCAAACCTGTCTGTACTGGACAGGGTTCTCTTGGGACAGAATCAATAGGGCTGTCCAAAGGTTCACAGGTGTACAGACAGACTCTTGGGTGGGTAGGTGGCTACCGAGAAGTGTGTATACGAGACAGCACTTGGGAAACTGGTCCACATGAGTCTGGAGTCTGAGAAAGCCTGTGGCAAGCCATCAACAAGCCACAGTCCTAGGACTCTATTTAAGTCCAAATTCTTACAACCGAGGAAGCAAACGGTGCAACCCCCCGCCCCGGAAGGATACTCGACAGCTCAGCAGCCTGTTGGTGTAAGTCCCAGATGCAAAGGCTGCAGAGCCTGGAAAGCTGAAAGCAGAGCACTATTCCAGCTGCAGAAGAGAAAAATGACACAGACCTGTCAGAGCTGTCTGTTCCTTTGGTGCAGCTACCTGCCTTTCACCCACACTACAGCTGGGGGGGGGGGGGTTGGTGCTTTTTGGCCATTGGTCTGAGTTCTCATCACATGCTTTGCCTACAGTTCCTTCAGTCTTAGAATTCCACATTAGTACAGTGCACTCAAGACAGCACCACTGATAAACAGTGGGCCTGCTGGACCTGACTGGTGCTCTACACTCTCGGAGCCTGCCGGTGCGTGTTCAGCTTCTCAGTACTAAGTGGTGGGCCTCTGGTGGTTGGTAGTGACTGACCCACCGAGGGTAGACCTTCCACATTGAGTACAGTCACTCATGTGCCCATCTCCTTTGGAAGCACCTTCGCACATTACACATCAAAGTAATGCCATCCTTAGGCAAGCTGATACCTAGAAATGAACATCGTGCCATCACATTGGAAAACCCAAGATTGCTTCAAATATACAAAATCATTAGGATGAGGCCAGGGAAGGGCAAGGATGGCTCATGCCTTTTATTGTAGCATTGAGGCAGCATTGAGACAGGGGCAGAGGCAGCATTGAGGCAGCATTGAGACAGGGGCAGAGGCAGCATTGAGGCAGCATTGAGACAGCATTGAGACAGCATTGAGGCAGAGGCAGAGGCAGAGGCAGAGGCAGAGGCAGAGGCAGAGGCAGAGGCAGGAAGTGAGATCCCTGTGAGTTTGAGGCCAGCATGCTCTACATAATGAGTTCCAGGCCAGCCAGTGATAAACGGTGAGATCCTTTCTCAAAAGGGAGAGAGATAGATAGTTAAATAGTACTACAGATAGTTTGAAAAAAAGTATTTGACAGTAAATACTCAGAACAAGAGGAAGGACTGACCACATGTAGCTCATAAGGAATTGTGAAATATCTCAAAGAGTAGTTGATTAAAAAAATTAAGCTAAAATTTTAAATTATATATATGTACTGCATTTACATCATTCTTCCCTTCCTCTCCTTCTTATGTTCCTCTCACTCTATCTCAAATCATAGCCTTTTCCTTAATTATTGTTGATAATTATCATTAATATTTCTTAATTATTATTGCATATGAGCAATAAATATATAAATATAACCTGCTAAATCGTTTTATTGTTGCTCATGTGCATATGTTTTTAGGATTGACCCCTTGGTATTGGAGAACCAATCAGAGGGCTCATCCCTGGGCAGAATGATTTTTCTCTCTCTCTTAGCAGCCATTAATTGCCTGTAGCTCTTCATCCAGGGGTAGGGCCCCATGGGTTTTCTCCCCATCCACATTGGGATGTTAACTGGTGTTGGACTTATTCAGGCCTTGTTTGGGCAGGCATGTTGTTGAGATTTCATGGGCAAGCTTCCCTGTCATATAGGGCAGGCACAGCCTTGCAGCCGACTTCCTGGTCTTCCAGTCCTTACAATCTTCTGTCCCCTCTTCCCTGATGTTCCCTGAGCCTCAGGTAAATGCTTGTTAAGTCTCAGACACAAAGTTAAATATGACTTAGGACAGTGACAAAGGCCATTTAACAACCTTATAAACACAGCATCCTGTCATCATGAAGAAGAGACAGGAGACTAGAGAACTTAAGGCGGGCACTGGTGACAGGAAGTGAGAAGCGACAACCTGACTTTCTGTAGGCAGTGATAAAAAGTGTTGCTGAGGAGATGGCTCACTGGGGACATTTGCAAGCATGAGGACCCGGGTGTGAATCCCCAGCACTCGTGTGAAGCTGGGCATGGCTGTACAAACCTGTAACCACAGCATTAGGAAGTAGACACAGACAGATGCTTGAGAACTCACTAGCTAGCCAGCTTTGCTTTAATGGTGAGTTTTACATTCCGTGAGAGACTCTGTCTCAAAGCAAACAAATAAACAAAGAAAACAAAATAAAACAGAACAAAAATAATGTGAGAGAATGAGAGGAAGACACTAAACGTTCTATTTGGGTTTCTGTATGCTAGTGTCAGGGCCTGTGCACCTGCACACTCATGTGCATGCATTTCATAGATTGTGTACACACACACACACACACACACACACACACACGTCTTATTGTATGCTTGAAATCTTCATACTTTATTTTTCTCTTATTCTTTTTGTAGCACTTAAGACAAAAAAATTCTCTATGTAAGAAAAAAGACCACCCCATAGCCACAACTTACACATTCTCCAAAAACAATCCCCACAAAAATATATTATTCAAAAACAGATTAAAGTCATTACACAAAGGGAAACTGCAAGATTAATAATTATATATTCTTCTTTTGAAACCCATGCCTAACTGAACATTTCCCATCTATCTTTCTTTTCACAAACTCACCCTAACCTGAAAAGCAATAATTTTTTTGCCGTGGACTAACAGTTTAAGCAAGCCAAGCCTATAGTAGCAAGTCTTTCTCTATGCTAGCTGGGGACAGTTTGTATTTACCAAGCAACACTTTATCTTATGTCTTATTTTTTTTTTGAAGCCTTATTTTGCTAACCCAGCCAATCATCTATTCTCTACTCTCATAATCATAACAGGGTCATTTACTCTTTGTTCATAACCCTGCCGTTTCATGGTGCACAGCGAAACCCATGACCACAGCCCTAGACCACAAGATCCAGGAACTCAGACCCACGCTAGAGTGAATGTTTTCTTTGCTCATTAACTTGTCTCCAGCCTCTTTTCCTTCCCACAAGTGCAACTGTGCTGCTGTAATGCGTGAGATCTCACTGTGTTCCTTTTCTAGCCTCTACAGCCCTCTCTGCTCTATCTTTGCTGTATCTTCCTGGTTAAAAAAACAAAACAAAACACCAAACCATCTTTTTAAATCTTTCTTATCAACTATCCTAACTTCCTAAAACTATGTAAATCAAACCAGAAATTCTGCAAAACATCCAACCATCATTCATCTAAACAGCATTATTCTATGAACAGTTTCCCTTCATGTTGGTCTGCAGGAAAATTGCCCATGAAGCAATCACACCAGACTATAGGCAGTGAGGGTCTCCCCCCGCCCCCCCCCCCCCCGCGTCTACTCGCACCATGCCACATATAGGAGGAATATAACAATGGCAGATATGAGAAGGCACAGCAGCAGCAGCATGACGCAATCCAGGGACGAACCCCGTGGGGGCTGTGCCTCTCCGAGGTACGTCTGTTGCAGCTGGACCCATCTCCGGGAAGCTTGCTTGCCCACCACAGTTCTTTCTGTATGGCGTCTGCCAATACACACGCACGCACGCACTCACACACGCACACACGCACGCACGCACGCACGCACACGCCCCAATCCATAGAAAACACCCCCAGAAGTGGAGGAAGGAGAAGGAGAACAGACAACAGCCGCCGAGGACTCTGCTCCTCTGAGCATCGCTAATGCTCAGTTCTCGAGTAAGCGGCTTTTCCTGAAGGCATCTGAGGTCGGTTAATAGGAAACCTTGTGTTTTCTTCCAGGAAACTGGCTAAGTCAACGCTGGTCCTGGTGCTGGTGTTTGGCGTGCATTACATCGTGTTCATCTGCCAGCCGCACTCCTTCTCAGGGCGCTGGTGGGAGATCCGCATGCACTGTGAGCTCTTCTTCAACTCCTTCCAGGTGACCAGCAGTGCCTCCGGGGTGGTGCTTGTGGTCTCGCTTCCTCCGTTCCCTTGACCCCTTTCTCCGCCCTTCTCTTTGGCTTGGCGCACCTGTCTTCCGAGAGCCAGGAGAGGACACCCATTTTCTGGTTTTTACTGTGTTCCCTCCTAGGGGTTCAGGTAAATTCTAGGACCTCAGAAAGAGCCAGCGTGGAACTGTTTGGCACAGGGACAAGCCTGGGCAGCAAGATTGAGAGGGTACATTGTTGGAGAGCACACCACTGCTGCAGCGCAGAGTCAGGCATTTCGGTGTGTGCGCGAGGTGAAGGAAATTAAAAGAAGACAAAGACAGGACAGGGAGACTAGGAAAGGAAGGTAAAGAGACAAGGTTGCAGTCACTCGCTTTGTCTCCTTGTAAAGAAGACGGCTGTAACCTCTCAGATGGACCAGTCTTCACCATCCCGCCCCCTCTGCCCCCCCTCCCACCTTGACCCTGGTGACATATTCACTTCAGAGGGAGTAACAGAGTTTGAGACAAATATTAGTCACCATGGCCTGAGATGGAAGTGATCCCACGAATGTTTTGTAATCACACAATGGAAGGAAGTCACAAATCAATGTGCTCATCAAACATGTTGGTGGGGACATCACTTAGGTGAGTTATGACAAAGACGAAAGCTCTCCACTCTGGACTTCAGATGAAACCTGATGGTGTTCTTAGCTCTTGGCTACCGGGAGCAAATGGTTTGCTAAATCAGTACATTCTAGAGGTTTTACCTGATGATGGTTGAAATGATGCAGGTGTGCTACAAGGTGGCTGATGAATGGCTCTTCAGGGAGTTGAGGACAGCCTGAGATGATCTGGGCTCCTAATCGGCAACATTCTAACTCCCACAGCCACAAAGTTCTAATAAGGCTACAGAATCTGTAACACAGGGGCCTTCAGTTCACAACAGCCCGAATAACTGGGCATTTTCCACTTGATGGGATTACTTACTTGTCAAAATAGCCAAAGGTTTCCTGTTGCATTCAGTCTCGAGTAAGTGTCATTTTCTGCCACATATGGCCCTGCATGGGCTGAAGCCTGTCAACATTCATCAAATCTTCCACGGAGCCCGTGGGACCTGTCTAGGGTGAGAGGCAAGGGTGTTACACTATGCTCTCTTTTCCCTGCATCACCCCTCCCCTTCATCCATTTGACATCTTGCTTTTGCCACTCTGACCAGCTTATATGTCCCCACATAGAAGTCTTAGCTGAGTTGCTAATCTAATGCACCCATCCTGTTGTTCCCCGTAACATCGATTTTACCCATAAGACCCCCTATCACCTTGCCTTTCTCTTGTGGTCATTCATTGGCTTACATTTTATCCTGGTCTCGTCTCTTCCAGAACTGTCTTGTTTAACAAACACTCTCACCCCCTGTCACGCCGAGTCGCTCTTAGCACAGAGTTTGAGCCTAACAGATACTTCGGAGTGAAAGAAAAGGTTCTCTGCGTTCTTACCATATAATATTCTATGTTGGTGGCTCCTGGCATTTAAGGCATATTTTACCAAGCAGGGGAGGAGCTTTATGTGATCCTTGAGCAGCAAGATAAACAAAACCACACAGTAGGAATCAGTTCTCCCTGCACTACCGATTATTTTACTCAGTTATTTGTTTGCTTCGCTGAGACCATGGGGGAGGCCGCAAACAAATGTAATAGAAACGCACACATTTGGAAATATTAGGAGAAAATAAGTTTGTGTAAATTTCTGAAGAAACCATTAAAAGCCAGCTTTTCGGTTGGTGAATTTTGACACAGGGCACTTCCTTGCTTTCGGCTTCGTGACTTGCTGGGGCGGCCTCATAATCCTCTTTTTCTCCACAGGGGTTCTTCGTGTCGATTGTGTACTGCTACTGCAATGGGGAGGTAAGTCCGAAGACGCCAGGGGCCTCTGAAGAGAAGCTCCAAATTAAATTTTGTTTTTAACCCATTTTTGTGCCTTTATGGCAGAGCACAAGAAACTTGTAATTTATAAAGAGTAGAGGTGTGCTCTTTACAGTTTTAAAAGTGGAGCTGCCCAATGTCAAGGAGGCCATATCTGACCAGGGTCTTCTTGTTACATCATCTCATGACGGAGGGCAGAAGCAAGTGAACTCACATCTCTAAGAGCAAGAGACCAAACCTCCAACCGTCAACTCTTTCCTAACAGGCAGGGTGGTTCTTATTCTAGTTATTTCTAAATCAATTCTGGTTTAATACTACAACTTTTGGTCCACACCAAGTTCTGTAAATAGTCAACAACTCTCCCAAGGAAGAATCTAAATGAAACTAAGTTAAATTTAATTAAGACAGACAATTAAGACAGGCTGAGGATGGGGCCATCTCAGTCCATTTGGAGGTCCTCAGAGAGAAGTAACTACACCGTACATCAGCAAGCGGATGATGCATGCAATCCTGGGGCTGTCAGCATGCCCTGCCCTGCTGTTGTGTGTGTATGGTCTTCTTTCTCTCTCTCAGATTTCCAACTTGCTCCAAGTCCCAGGAGGACAAGGACACTTGTCACAGCAGTAGATCACCAGATGCTTCTGAGCAAATTGGTGTCTGTGGGATGTTGGCCTCTACATAAGGAGCTTGAGTGGCAACTTGTGAACTCTCTGATTTACTGCTGTATTGTTTTGGCCTTAATTTGCTGGGCTAAGTGCATCGGCGCTCTCTCTCTCTCTCTCTCTCTCTCTCTCTCTCTCTCTCTCTCTCCTTCCATCTTTCTTCCCAGATGAACAGATGAGAGTATGTTGTTTCAGGTGACATTAACTTACAGCTTTTTCTTCCCCTGGCGCTCTCGGGAAAGAATCAGGAGAAAGCATACTTTGGTAGCAGGCATGGAGGACAGAGCCCCAGCTAGTTGGGTGCAGCCGCAGTGCCTGTTTTTCTATCTGTCTTCCATCCCTCCCTCCTGTTTGCTGGTGCAGCTTTACAGCGTGGCAGTTTCCTGGCAAGCCAAGTACCTTCCTTGCCATTGCTCTGCCTGGGGGTGCTGTCAGACATCAGACACCAAGTGCTGAGAACAGAGTTTGTTCTGTAGCAGCTTAAGAGTAGGGAGCTGAGCTCTGTTCTCATCTGGGCAGAGGGAGTTTTAGAAGGGGAACTTGGAAGTTTGGAGGCTCAGAGACCAAGGCAGAAAAGCATAGATAAGAGCTAGTCTGGCTGCAGGGGTGGCAGCTGCAGCTGTGCCAGCTCATTAAGCCTCCATCCTCCAACAGTGACAGGGAAGCAAAAGCCTCAGCCTCTTTAAGGCTTCAACACAAAGGAGCATGGTGGTGGTGCACTCCTTTAATCCCACCATTCGGGAGGCAGAGGCAGGCAGATCTCAGTGAGTTCAAGGCCAGCCTGGTCTATAAAAGTGAGTCCAGGACAGAAACCGTGTCTCAAAAGGTAAACAAAACAAAAGAAAACAAAACCAAAAAAGATATAGGGCCCAGGAGCCCGAGATGGAGGGAGGCAAGGAGGGAATTCTGAATGTTAGGACAACTTGAGGGTCCTTTGCGGTAAATGTTTGAAGAAAGGAGGCAGGAGATTTTTTTATGAGGTATGATGGCTAGACCGACCAGTGGAATTTCCCCGCAGCTTTAAGTTTTCTCAGACAAATGCTCTTTAGAAGGGTTGAGGCTATCCTCGGGATGTGCAGGAGGCCTGAGGTTATCCCTGGAATGTTCAGGAGGACTGAGGTTATCCCTGGGATGTTCAGGAAGCCTGAGGTTATCCCTGGGATGTTCAGGAGGCCTGAGGTTATCCCTGGGATGTTCAGGAGGACTGAGGTTATTTCCGGGGTGTACATGCAGGATGATTGAGGTTGTCCCAGGCGGTGCAGTGAGACTTTGTGTTGCAGACAGCTCTGAAGCGTTGGCCTCTTCAGTACAAGGTTCAGATAGACATGTCCTATGCAGAGTCCTGGGTTCCCCAGTGCCACCGTCCATCTGTCCATCTCTTATTTCTCCTCCAACCTGGAATTCTCTTTCTTCCTTTGGATAGGACTGTTGTTTGTATCAGTGGCACTTTAGTTCTCACCGAAATACTAAAAGTAACACTGATCGGGAAAGTCTTTTTGAGGTGTACAGAAGATAGAGAGAGACCTCAACAAATGGCTATTATTATTATCAATGAAATCTAAGCTTTTCATAACACGAGTTCAGGGCTCCTTTATGGTTTTCTGATACGATGTTTGTTTCTTGCGCTGTAGGTGCAGGCTGAGGTGAAGAAGATGTGGACAAGATGGAATCTGTCCATCGACTGGGAACGAACGCCACCTTGTGGCGGCCACAGGTACGGCTCGGTGCTCACCACCGTCACGCATAGCATCAGCAGTCAGTCACAGATGGGGGCAAGCACGCGCCTGGTGCTCATCTCTGGCAAACCCACCAAGAATGCCAGCAGACAGATCGACAGCCATGTGACTCTGCCTGGCTATGTCTGGAGTAGTTCGGAGCAGGACTGCCAGCCACACTCCACCCCCGAGGAGACTAAAGAAGATCACGGGAGGCAGCAAGATGATATTCCAGTCGGGGAATGTTCCAGGCCAGTGGCGTTGACCCTAGACACCGAAGGACGCAAGAGAGAAACTGAGTGTATCTAAATCACCATTTGCAGCACCTGTGGATTGGCGGATCTGGCAGTACGGGAGGACCTAAGATGGAAGGCTGGAGTTCTGGAATAAGGCGTTGTTTAAATGTTTTCAGTTTCTACCAGTTGGCTCCTATAAATAGTAATGCAAAAAGGGTATGATTGGGGTAGTTTATTAATGTGTCGGCACTTTCCCCCAAATTAATACTTTCTCAGTGGTTATTATTATTTTGGTTCTTTTGGATAGAAAAGGTTTCAAACGCTTGGTTCTACCTTTCTCTCATAAATATCGCCCTAAATATGATAAAGATCGTTTAGTTTGCATCATTTTTCTTTTAGGAAATCACTAATCTTTATCTTTCTTATTTTGTTGATTTTCTGCTGTCACATTCATTTTGTCTATGTTCTGGAGCAATCGATGAATGTACATTGGAAGACTAAAAGTCTAAGACCAACTACACTGGGAAATCAGTTGACTGGACGTTAATAAAGTGATGCATTTCTGACAGCCATGATTGATTCTAGGAACAAGGAAAACCACTCTATTCTTCCATTGAGTGTCCCTTGTGTGATGAGCCAAGATGTGCACGTTGCTTTTCTTTGTAAACCACGACAAGTCTAGAATTTTCTCAGTCAGTGACCTCCTGTTTGAGAGCTGATCCTGTGTGGCCTCGTTTACACTGATGCAAACCCACGCTCCATCTTCGTCTTTTCCTTTGTTCTGATGTTTGCTATGCTACAGATGGTGTGTGGGTTAAATTAAAACTGTGTTTTAAAGACTCATGTTTGGTCATTACAAAAATGCCCTTTCGTCATCGCACATTATTCTTGTGAAGCAACCAACTGTTCTCCCCGCAAGTCTGCAGCAGCTCTGGGCACATGGCTTCCATGCTTTGCCAAATCTGATGTTTCAGTCAGGAAAACATTTATTGAGTACATATACTACTGAGCAGGCATTCCGCTGGGGCTTTACAAGTACTGACTCACTGTGAAATCTGGAGTAAGTACTTTTTCCATTTTCACTGTTTTTTTACAATGACTCACAAGGTGGATCAACTTACCCAAAGTCATTGAATGAGTATGGTTTCAGATGTAATCTATTGACTTGCAGTCTCATGCACTCATAAGCATTCTCTCTCTCTCTCTTTCTGACACACACACACACACACACACACACACACACACACACACACCATTAACCAATGAGATAATTTAATGAATTCCTTCTGGGTAGAGAATGCTTCAAGACCTTGTACTATAATGTATCTTAGTGTTATAAAGTTATAAAGACTCTTATGAAGTTTCCACTCATGTAAAAGACAGATCTATGCAGGAGGCATCAGAACAGTGCATTCTGAGCTAAAGCAAAACCATCTCCTGAATGGTTTCAACAGTGTTATCCTGACTTAGGTAATCTGATACTTATGGCTCACCTGTCCTTTTTTCCTTTTCTGGGTCATATAGTGGAGTCATTTCCTTTCCATTCAGCTTATGAAGATGCCACTGTGCTTATTCAACCCACCCAATCCTATATTGTTGCCTCCCTGAGCTGCCTGCCTGTGAGAGAACCATCATAGGTTGACTCAGAGATGAGGTTCAGTTCTATGGCTAACTTTATCTAGACTTTTATGTCTTAGCTTCTTTGATAATTCAATTGATCCATGTTAAAAATGAAGGCACTTTTATAATTCATTTAGGCCACTAAAAATGTAGGAACCATTAGTCTACTTAAAAGAGACGCTATGATAGATAAGAAAAGGCACACATTAAAAGTATTTTGTGACATAAATATTCTACAGAAATGCTTGGTTTGTGTCATTCTTATCATTACTTTAAGTAGCATTTTTTAAAAAAAAATTTGCCTTCTTATAAATGGCCTTTAGTGGTCACTGTGATACCATTAGGGATTTTTAGAATATATATATATATATATATATATATATATATATATATATATATATATATATATATATATATTTAAAGGAACATGGAAAATAATGACTTTCCAGCCTGCTCCAAATCCTAAGGCTGGACCACAGCTTCTTTATATATCAGGTATGAGAATAGGAAAGCCCGTCTTTACACTTCCGGTCCCCAGCACCTGCTGCCATGCTTCACTTTCTAAATTCATCACCAGAAGGCGACGCATGCTTATGCTCCAGACGCTTGTCAATCTGGAAATACAAGAAGCTCCAGATGCAAGAGGTTTAAATGGTGGGATATGACTTACTGAAATGAACATTAATACTATATTTTTCTTGTAGTCAAATAAGAGTCTGACATTGGAAATAATACTTATGGCCCAAAGTAAACATGGATGGTTTGGACCACATCAGTGTTTATTACACTTGTTAAGTAACATTAAAAAATACATTTGTTTTACGGCAGGAAATGTTGTAAACATGTCTAAGTACCCAACAACCTTGATTTTGAATCTTAGGAAGATTAGTAATATGTGTGAGTGTTTGTATATTGCTTGCACCCACAGATTAATATTAAATGGTTTAGAATGAATCTTGCATTATGCGGGCATACAAATGACACTAAAGATGTTCACACCACAATTCACACAACTGATGATTATGTTGGTTCCATGGTGAAATCAAACAATGGTTACAAGCATAATTAAGATTTGCTGATCAGCTGATGTCAAGCCTGGAGGAGTTCTCTTAGACCATCTTGGCAGAATCTACTTAATCACAGTGGTCCTTAAAAGTGGAATGAACGTGAAGGCTGAGGAGAGAGGCAGAGCGATGTGATGTGAGGACCTGACCTCTCCTTCCCAGCTTTGGCTGTGAGGGGAGGAGCTCTGAGCCAGGAGATGCTCAGAGCTTAGAGTGTCTGGAAATGGCTGAGTGCCAGCTTCCCCTGCAGAGCTTCCAAGAGGGAAGGCAGCTCCAATGATGCCAGCCAGACCTCTGCTGGCTTCCCACCTATAGAAGTGTAGAAGAAAATGGGTTGTTTTCGTATGTTGGCTTTGCGGTAACTTATAATGGTGACCATAGAAAAATATTACAGATATTTATGTAGATTTCTAATAAGAATTGAAATCACTTATATTGTGTCTTGGGAATCAATTTTCGTGCCAGTTTTTAAAAACTGTATTTCATATGTTACACTTACAACGAAGACATTTTTCTTATTTTCCATCTTACTGTAGCATACATGTTTCAGCAATTGTTTTATCCTGGAAATTCAATGATAATGTTGTTGAACAAGATGTTTATACTATATCTAGGTAACCCATTCATGTACTTAAAGACCAAAAAGACTGCACCACAAACTCAGCATTTTGATAGACTTTCATTAAAATGGCAGAATACAAAATCAACACAGAAAAGTCAGCAGCTTTTCTATACACTAAAACCAAACTTGCTGAGAAAGAAATCAGACTGACAAAAAACAAACAAACAAACAAAAACAAAAACAAACAAAAAACCCCAAAGACAAACCAAAACAAAACCCTACTTACAGTGTCCTGAAGCCAGCAAACAAACCAACCAAAACCCACAAAAACATAAGAAAAAAATCTAACCAAGGAGATCACGGAGCTCTGCAAGGAATGTTTGAAAACATTAAAGAAAGAAGTGAGTATATTACGTGACAAAAAGATCCCCAATACTCAGGGATTATTAGAATTGAGATAGTAAATGTGGCTGTATTACTGGAAATGATCTATAGATTCAGGGCAATTCCAATGTCGTTCTGCACAGAACTAGAAAAACAATCCTGAAACTCATACGGAGCCATAAAAGACCCTGAACAGCCAGCGTAGTCCTAAACAGAAAGGACAATGCTGAGGGTGTCATAATATTGATCTCAAATAATAGCCCTGAGTCACAGTTACAAAACCAGCATGGTGCTAAATGCAGTGTAGACCAGATGAGGATAGCGGTTCAGGACAAAGACCACACAGGTACGTACAGCCGACTGAGTTTTGAAGAGTTTCAAAAGAAAATGGAAGAAAAAACCATTTTCTTCAGACAATAATGCTGGGGAAACTGCATATCCACATGTAGAAGAATAAAGTTTTATCTCTATTTCTTACCCTGTAATACCAGCCAGCTCAAAATGGGTCAAACGCTTCACTGTAAGGTCTAAAACCCAACCCTGGTAAAACAAAAACATAAGGGAGGCATTTCAGGACAGAAACAGAGGCCAGGGCTTTCTGAAAAGCAGCACAGGAAATTGTGCCAAGAACTGACAAGCAGGATCGTATGAAGTTAAAATCTTCTGTGGACTGATGGAAGCAGCACAGGGAAGAGATGAACGAGGGGATGGGAGAAAATCTCTCCACATTACGTACCTGATAAGAGGCTAGCAGAAGAAACACACTAGCAACAATTACTTAAAAAGCTGTTCACCATCCTCAGCCACCTGGGAAATTCAGCTTTAAGCTGCTTTTTGAGTTCCTCTCACTCCAGTCAGAAAGGCTGTTATCAAGAAAACAAATGATAAGAAATATTTGTCTGGCTGGTGGGAATGTAAACTGCAGAGATCACTATGACGGTTCCTCAGAAATCTGAAAGTAGAATTACCATTTGACTCAGCGATACCACTCCTGGGTTTATGTCTAATGGGATCTAAGTTAGCATACTACAGAGACACCTGCACAGCTGTGTTTGTTGTTGCACTATTTACAACAGGCAAGATGTGGAGCCAGCCCTGGTGTCTGTCCATGGATGACAGTGTACACACACACACACACACACACACACACACACACACACACACACACACACATAACGGAACCTTATTTAGACATAAAAAAGAATGAAATTATGTCATTTTCATGACAATAAGTGGAACTAGACAACATGACAGATAATACAGATCAGAAAGACATTGTGTGTTTTTGCTCATACACAGAAAATTTCTCTTATGTCTGTCTGTCTGTCTATCTATCTGTCTATCTATCTATCTATCTATCTATCCAGCTATCCTTTCATTGTCACATATATGATTTGAAAGATGGAGAGGGACTTTATGGGAGGAGAGATTTTAAAGTGAGAGGTAGGGAGAATAAAAGAGGATAGGGTGAGAAAGACTAAAAATATCCTATTTTCTTCCACACACAGAATCTAGATTTAAAAACACACACACAAATACAAATACATATGTTGTGACAAGAAAGCAGAAGGCTATGTGGGTGGGGAAACTGTGCATTAGGATGGAGAAGGCAATGGAAGGTACATAAGAATTCAATGATGTCACAATAAAACTCACTATTTTGTACATTAATTGAAAGTTAAAAAATAATTGTAAGCATCTGATTTTATAAGATATATAAATATCCATCTTTTTTTCTTATTAGATTTGCTCTGACAGCTAGCTTCTCTAAGAACTGTGAACTCCAGTGCTCAGTCTTATCTATGCATCCAGAGAGGGTCTTAGTCAAAAGGACGGCTTCTCTACACTGATAAATCATCACGATTCAAAAATGCTTTTGAGACACTTAACAGATAACAAAAGTATTTAGAACACGTAACCTTAGCCCATTATTTGGGTGGAACCATCAGTCCTAGGTTTTCTATTGCTGTGGTAAAACAGCATGATCAAAAGGAACTTAGGAAGAGAGGGCTTACTTCAGCTTATAGCTTGTGGTTCATAATTGAAGTAAGTCAAGGCAGGAACTCAAGACAGGAATCTGGGGCCAGGAATTGATACAGAGACCATAGAGGAATGTTACTTACTGGTCTGCTTCACATGGCTTGCTCAGCCCACTTCCTTCCAGTACCCAGAACCACTGGCCTGGGAGTGGCACCACCAACTGTGAGCTTGGCCCTCTCACATCAATCATCAATCAAGAAAATGCACCACAGACCAATCTTGTAGAAATACGTTCTCACTGGAGGCTCGCTCTTCCCAAATGACTCTACCTTGTGTCAATTTGACCTAAAACTATCCAGATTACATCTAACAGCAAACCTACTTTACAAGAGAGTATTGAATATATCATGCATTTCCTTAAAATATCATACTGAAAATGAGAAACAAAACAAAACAGCAACAACCCTAGAATGGCTCCACAGAAATGCCAAACTATAGTCAGAAGGTTGGCAAAATCCTATCCATCAAGTTGGGGACCATTTGTGCTCATTGTTACACACTATGGCGTTATTATCCCCACTTCAAGGACTCAGAAGCAGTTATAGACACTTTATACTTTGCTGCAGATCAACGGGAAGAATCAGTTGTAATTCACCTCCTTGATTGTTCTTTCACTATTAAGGTCTTTTAGAACTTACTTTAGCAGACTTTAATAGTAACCCAAATCAATAGTGAATAAAAATAAGTGAGAATCAAGCCATTCTGATGGTAGAAATACTAATCATTTTAAGACTTTGGAAAAATCAGTAATAATGGGACTATAGTTTTATATAAAAGCTTTTTTAAAAATGTCACAGTATCTCATGACTGTGAGGATTAAAAAAAAAATAACTTTTGAATTTAAGTTCTCTTGAATCCCACCCAGAATATGTAATTAGATATAAACATATACATCTTGTTCATAGACTACCACATGAAAGCCCCAAAAATTTGCCCATTGTATTGTTGTAAAATGGCTTTGAACCATTTTATCTTTTGATTACTCACCCCTGTGACATGGAAAGATAATGTTTACATTGGCTTCTACTCATTCACTGTTATAAAAGCTACTCGATGTGGGTGGCTATCTGTAAGTGGCAGAAGCTAGGCGCAGTGGGTAAGCGTCGCACCCTTCACCGACTCTTAATTTAACATTAACATTTAAGCCCAGCTCTTCTTAGGCCTAATCTCCTTCAAACCCACATCTGACTTTGAGAGCGTATGTGGATCATTCGATTAATGATTTAAATAGGAAAGAAGGAAAACAGATGGAGTATTGGAGGATGTGAGTTCTTATTACATTTCCTCACATCTTTACTGACAGAGGAAGGGGGATAGACAGAGGCACCTTTATATCTAAGTGCTGGGAGCACTTTGTGCTCTATATTGCACTATGGGGCCTGCATGGACATGTTAGTAATAGCTTAGCATGGAAATACTGTTAATGGCTCATCTGGTTCTGAGTTAATTCTCCAGCCCAGTTGGCCCTGGTGGGGTATAAAAGTGGATTTTTGGCAGGCACGATCTAGATTAGGGATTTCAAGGAATGCCTGAGTCCCAACATGGTAAGAATGGGGGGAAGAGTTCAAAGCATGATAACAAAAAGTCATAGGCAGCACAAGTCCAGACACGTGACTGGCTGCCTGACTGGAGGGACTCGGCACCAGAATGCTTGGCTGCCATTGTCCTACCTCCCTGTATGGCCTGCTGCCTAGAGGTGAGATCTCAGGCGTGTCTTTGTTTTCCCTTAGGGGTTAAACTGGCTTTTGTTGTTGTTGTTATACTGCAAGCTCTTTAAATAAATCAAAAACAAACAAAAGGTCCACTTCTTGTTTCTACTCATTTGTGTCTGTGGTGATGGGCAGCATGGACTTCAGCATTCTGGTTCTGTCAGGGTATTCAGCAGATTCTTATTGACCAAAAGACTATCCACTGATAAGTCAGGTCTGGGTTAAAGCTTAGGAACTTGCTTATGCCACATCCATTTCCAGGTGCTTCCTATGAGGACCCTTTAGTTAATATCCGCTCTTAAGAAATAATGAGCCAAAAGAGTCACACCAGGCATGTTAGGGTTCTGACCATCGGGAAAGACTTTCTCAAAGACTAAAGACTCAGGATAAGCACCGTTGAGTAAAGACTCCAGGGGCTCAGGTGTAGCTCACTTGTAGAGTGGCTGCCTAATGTGTCAAGACACTGGTTTCAGTTCTGGCACCGGAGAAAGAAGTAGAAACTTCTGCTAGGGCTAAATAACCAGCATACAGCGACACTCACTCTGTAGAGAAATGTGCACTGACCTAAAACTTCCAGGATGTAAGGATCTTGGAAAATTTGGAAATTTTGTCCAAATCATTATTTGGTGCTTAGCAAGTTAAATAAGGGATATTGACACATGTGTGGTTATGGTAATCTTCAAAAGAATTCATTCTCTTGAAGAGAAAAATAGCAAAACTGACTACATAACCAAAAATACTTTTAACACCCAAATGAAGGTTATTTGAAGAGAGGAATTGAATTTTTCAAGGCATGTTATCACAACCCAAGGAAGATCTAACTACGTGTCCTGCTATATTTTGTCCCACAACTTTCATGTAGGGATAACAGACAGGATAGGGTGTGTTTCTTCTGTTTCTGAAAAGACACTGTCACTTACAGTGATATGTAAGTCAGAAGACAGTCTAAGCTACTGTAAAATGATGGGCTGAATTTGTATCAATGCATTTAGAATGCTAGTATGAGCAGAAACCAGGTCAAATGTGTAATTAACTTTGGAGTAGGTATGTCCTATGCAGTTACTTTTGGAACAGGTATGTCCTGTGCTAAAACCTGAAAGGTAATTGCAGTGTCAGGCACAATTGTGGGTGACAGGTTGTGGGAAATGTCAAACACCATCACTTTATGCTGTAATTAGACACTTGAAACCCCGAGTGCTGCTGTATTGTCACCAACTGCCCAAAAGCATAGCTCCAAGAGCAAGAGACTATCTAACAACCCCCTCCCCCAAGTGCCAGAGATGTGAAGTCCTCTTTTGGGGTCTTGTCTAGAGCTATCTAAGAGACTTTCAAGACAGACAGCATGTGGCTGTTGCCTATGGTTACTCCCAAGAGGCAGGAGCTAAGTCTCTATTGCTGAAGACCTCATATAAACCAGAAACAGCGTCCAGGGACTCCTGAGCTGGAAATGGCCTGAATGCCCTCTTCCTGGGGAGTAGCTTTCTTGGTGCCAGAAAGCACCATGCAAGTTTCCAAAGGAGGGAGATGACCAAAAGTCCTACCTGGCTATTATGTGTATGAATCACACCAACAAACAGCATGGCACCATGACCCTATGGGTATAGTAGTGGCACACATGTCTTGTCAATAACCAATAGATCTCTAGTTGCACTAAAAACCCTCTCAACAACAGGGATACCTAAGACACTCAGTGCTAGTGAAATCACAGAGGAGAATAAATTAATTAATAAACACTAATTTACGAAACCAGCACAATCCTTAACATCAATCTATAAACACTTGTAACATTTATCCTTCTAACCCCACAGACAAGAAAACTTCTCTTTACAACAGAGACCATTACAAAAAACCACCTCCAATCAAAATGCAGAGTGGTGAAGCCCAGTCTTAATGGATACATTTACAAACCTCCTCCCCCCGCCCCCAGTACCTAAGGCTCAGGGAACATTGTGGAAGAGAGGCCAGAAAGGCTGTAAAAGGCAGAAGAGCAGGGAGTTTGCTGTGAGAGATTGTGACTCCTAGTAAAATCAGAAGCTACACCTGTAAAACCTTACCGACATGTCTGATAAAATGCTAAATTCAACAAGGATGACACCATGAACATGCCAAACTGATCAAGGAAAAGTCTACAAAGTCTCGATCCTACACAAAGAACTACAGGGAACCAAGGACAGATGGGAGCAGGAGAGGTAGTCCTCCCCACGGAAGGGCACACTGATTTACTGTCCAGGCCAAATGGTCAACCGTAAAACCAAGTAACATTATTTGGACTCAACAGGTTATGTTTAGAAATAGAGATGTATATACAAATACATATATGCATATGATAACAACAATAATAATAACAACAAAAAGACCATGAATTCAATGAATTTAAAAGAGAGTAGGGAACAATATATGGGAGGGCTTAGAGAAAGAGAGGAAAAGGAAGAAATGTAATTAAATTACAATCTCAAGAATAAATAAAAGGAAAAAAGCATAGCAAGCTATGACACCTACATGCCCAGTCTAAGCTCCTTGTGAGTCCTTATTCTGCCAGCAGCTTCTCAGCATGGTGACTGATAGCAAAAGTCAGCACAGGAGGTAGAGAAGTGTTGTCCCACATGACAAAGTGCTTCTCTCACTTAAAGCCCATGTAACTGCTTAGGAGCCTGTAAGCATTGTAGTAATGGACCCTAAACCCGTGAGAACTTAAGGCAGATACAAAGGAAAAAAGCACAATCCTTTCCTTCTTTCCAATTTCACACTGTTTGTGTAAAGTGTATGCATGCACATGTGTAGGTCTTAGGAGTGTGTGTATATGTATTTTATTTGTTTATAAATGAAGTTGGTAGGAGTCATGGATAGAGATGATGCAGCTTTGTCTGGAAGGATGGCCAAGGACTCTAAGATATTGTGGAAAGAGATGATATAACTGCACATATTTTCAATGCTAATGAGAAAAAAGATTATAATATAGTACATTAGTTGATAGTTGAACCAAGAAGTTGAATTAATGTAGGAATATAGTCTCATTAAAGAGCTGTCGTTGCTGGGCCTGGTGGTGCACACCTGTAATCCCAGCTTTAAGGGAGGCAGAGACAGGCAGAAATCTCTGTGAGTTGCAGGCCAGGCTGGTCTATAAAGCAAGTCTAGGACAGCCAAGGTTACACAGAGAAACCCTGTCTCAATACCCTCGAACAAACAAACAAACAAACAGCTGTCATTTCTCCAGTCTGAACTTCCATTGTGACTTTGATTAGTTTTTAAAGTATTTACAGTTCCAGTGGCCCCGTCCACAATGCAACTTTTGTACCCAAGGCCTAGAAAATATTGTGGAAGAAGAGGCAGAAAGATTATAAATGTCAGAGGAACAGAATGGTTGCTGTGAGACAGTGTCTCTTCAGAATGTCAGAAGCTACACCCATAAAGTCTCACCAGCACAAGGTGCCTACACATGAGCTGAACACGAACAATAGACTTGCTGACATGGATTAGGGAAAGCCCAAAAGACCTCAACCCTACATAAAGAACTACAGGAAACCAAGGAATGCTGAAAGCAGGAGAAATAGCTTTTTCTAGGGAATAGCACATTAACTGGTTATCCAATAGCAAATTGCCCTGAAAACAGATAGATAAGCAACATTATATAGACTGGGAAGGTGTACTTATGCTTATAGAAATATGTGGTGCTTGTGCAATAAAAATTAATAAAAAAGAGGCTATGAGTTTGAAAAAGAGCAAGTAGGGGTAGATAGGTGGGTGTGTATGGAGGAAAGGGAAGAAGGAAATGGTGTAGTTATAAGAATAAAAATGGTATAATGATAAGAATAGAAAATTCTTCATAGATTTAAATATTTGAAGCAGATGGCATATAATAATAACAACATTCATTGTAAAATAATATGTCCTTATCAGATAGATGTGCATAAGTTTAAATTAATATCTTTTGAAAGACACTGTTTAAGTATAGAAACAAAATGTTCTAATATGTATTCATGTTCACATATAGTGGTGTTAAGAATCAAATAAAAGATAGCTATTGTCCCTGAGTCAGAGATGGGGTATTTAGCTTAGCATTTCAGAAGAATGAAGACATGAGGAGAGCTGTAGGTAACCATTCCTTGTTTTGATCCCTCACTCAAGAACATGATCAGGCCTTGGTGTGATGAGCAGGTGTAAGCCAGATGGGAGTAAAATAGGAAATATACTTGAGAGGTGCCATAATAGAAACAAATTCTCAGCAAGTTAATAAAAAATAAATTAAGGAAAACTATGTAAGCAGTGAATACGTACCAGATGTATGCCTAAATCAGGTGTCCCGTGGAAAGGCAAAATGCCATTTTCATCTTGGGGAACTTAACCAATTCTAGTGAGTTCTCTGTGAGTTCACAGTTCAGATCTATATTATGCATAAACATGGAAGCTTAAAGGATTCGCATCAGATACAGAAAATATTGCATCATTACTGTTTCTAATAAATGCCATTGGATGAAATATATATGTTTTATGAACTATAGAATTACTTATTGGAAACTGTGTAGGAGCAAACTACTCAAGCCTTAACATGCATTGTGGCCATCTCCCCTACTTTACCACAATGGATTTCTGCCTGCGATGAAATAGCACTATTGGAAGCTCATTGTCTGTTAGAGTTAATGTCTAATGTTTGTATTGATAATTCATATTGATTATTAACATAGCTATTTTTAGTTATCAGCTTGACTACACCTCAAATTAACTATAACCTAAATGATTGAGCACATTTGTGAGGGATTTTTTCCCTTAATTAAATCATTTGAAGTGGAAAGACCAACTTCTAATCCCCATCTTTGCAGTAGAAAGACAAACTTTTAATCCAGATCATTTTTTAAAGTTTTATTAAAAATAAAAAAATTCTATTTTAAAATTAACTTACTTATTGTAATTTATTCACATTATTACACCCCAATTGTGGTCCCCTTGCTCTTATGTTCCGATTCCTATGACCCCTCCCTCCTCCACCCTATTCCCCTCCCCTAGATCTCTGACAGAAGTGCGTGGTGGGTGGTGGTGGGGGGTTCCTCTCCCTCCACGGACTGCTCATTTGCAACATACCTTGGAGAAGCTGCCTTGAGGGCACACAGAGGAAGGGGAGGAGAGCTACCCTAATCCAGATCTTTTGAGAAGGGAAGGTCCAGCTTTACCTGGACCATACCTTTTGCTGTCAGCCTATATAGAGGACACAGATGAAGGAAGCTCTCTCCTTTTGCCTGATTTCTCTCACCCTTGCTAGCATTAGAGCACACTTCTTCAGGATTCTGGCTGTAAACCGAAGACCAGCTGAGACATCCAGCCTTGAACGGAACAACTATTGGATTCACAGACCTTCTGTTCTAGCCATTTTTGTATTAGCTGGACCACAGCCTATAACAGAAAAAGAGGAGAAAGAGAAAGAAAGAAAGAAAGAAAGAAAGAAAGATAGAATAGCCATATATTCATTATATAAGTTGTGGTACTGTAGAGAACCCTGACTAATACAGATTTTGGTACCAGAAGTTGTTCTAGAGCAACAGAACTATTTAACTTTTGATTTTATAAGAACCCAGAGCTGAGAGGCTAAAACTTTAGAGATTTTAATTTTTTTTCTCTGTGTAGCCTTGGTTGTTTGGCTGTCCTGGACTTACTTTGTAGACCAGGCTGGCCTCAAAGTCATAAAGATCTGCTTGCCTCTGTTTCCCCAAATGCTGGGATTACAGCTGTGCACCACAGCGCCCAGCAAGATTTTATATTTTAAGAGACTTTGGATTTTATGGAGATTGAATGTTTGGATTCGTAAAGACTGTGGGGCTTTTGAAGTTTCTAAAATGTTTTATACTGTTGTGTTGATATTAATATGTGATTTTGAGGATGAAAAAGGAAGGAAAGGCTGTGGCTTACCAATGACGAATTTGTGTGCCAGACTGACAAGGAGTCAATTGTGCTAGATAGTTTTAGGTCAACCTGACACAATCTGAAACCATTTGAGGGAAGGGAATATCAATAAGAAAATGCCTGCACGAGATCACACTGTAGGCAAGCCTGTAGAGCATTTTCTTAATTAGTGATTGATGGTGGAGGGCCTCATGATGTCAGACATGGGCTGGTGGTCCTAGGTTCTGTAAGAAAGCAGAATGAACAAGTCGTGAGGAGCAAGCCAGTAAGCAGCATCCCTCCATGGTTTCTGCATCAGCTCCTGCCTCCAGCTTCCTGCCCTGTTTGAGTTTCCTGTCCTGACTTTGATGAAAAACAGTAATATGGAAGGATAAATCAAATAAACCCCTTCCTCCCCAAGTTGCTTTTGGTAATGGTTGGCTATGGTATTTTATCACAGCAATATTAACTCTAATTGGAACAATTTTCAAGTTGCTGTAGTTTCCTGTCACCTGTTTTGTAAAAGTCAAACTAGAAATTGAAGCAACTATCCACATGAAATGTGGAATCTGGATAGGGCAGGGAGCCAGAGGCCTTGTTTTGCTCCTAGCTTTAAGGCAAGCTTCAATAAGCTTCCAAAGCATTCCTTTATAAGATAAGAGAATCCTTGCACCAGTTTTCTATGTGCCTTCATGTCTAAAACATGTTGGGCTGTATTTACACTTTCCATGTGGAAAAAGTTGAGAAGATATAAAAATTTAGCAATGGATATTCTAAGTCTTTTTTGTTGTCAGTGTAAGCATACCTGCATCCATGATGCCTAGCAACCCATGGTGTCATCACCTGCCTGTCACTAGCTGTGCTGGGTTCCCAGGATATAAAAGGGCAAACACACGTTGTCTCTCTTTCTCTATTGTTCTCCTGCTCTTTTGTTCTCTCCCTCTCTTGCTGTCTCTGTCTGTCTCAGCCTGGTCTCTCCCTATGGGCCAACAATGTTAAATAAGATGCCACCCAACATGTATGATATAAAATTGTAGGAAGGGAGAAGGGAGAGAGGGAATGGGGAGGGGCCCCTTAGGGGGAGAGAGAGAGAGAGAGAGAGAGAGAGAGAGAGAGAGAGAGAGAGAGAGAGAGAGAGAACAAGAGAGAAGGTAATAGAGTAAAAGAGAGAGACGAGGTGGGTTTGCCGTTTTATATCCTGGGCAGGGGCACACACCTGGTGGTAGGTGGCTTGTGATGACATCATAGGTTGCTAGGCAGCCTGAGGACAGCCTCGTGAAGCTGCTAATAGTCATGCTCTCTCAGGTGGATCACTATCTTACCTCTTGTCTTTATTTTCTCTAACATTTACCACAGTGAGGGGATACTGAATAGAATAAAAGCTCCCCAGCAACTTCCGCTGCACATCTAGGCATTGTAGCTGTCTACACTCCTAGTGATCAACCCGGAGCATTCTGCCTTGGTTAGTCCTCACACAACAGCACTGGAGGACTGACAACTGAATTTCATCAAGTAGTAATTGGCTTATGTTAAAACATTGATAGGTAACAATTGAACACGTTGTCAAAATACTTGGTTTCCTTAGATCAAAAAGTTATAACCTATACATTTAACTAGGACATTTGAAATAGGAAAAAAAGCCGTAATGTTTTTGGGCTACAAATGTGATGTCATTGTAAGGACCAGACAAACTCCATTTTGAAATAGAAATTCCATTTTGTGTTAAACCTGGCTAAGGGCTGAACCAAGGAAAATCACAAACTTGTCTAAACAGAAAAAATTTTCCTAGCAACACAATTAGCTCAGCTTGGAAAAGTCCAAATATACTCTCTGCTGGTCAAGCTGACTAGCAGGTGGTCTGGCACATAGCAACAACCAATTAGGAGAAGCCAGACCAAAGTTCCTAACGCCCCCATGACTGCTTCAACCAATCTTTTCTATAGGTCAACTTGCCCCTACATCTATTACCCAACCATGAAACACCAAGGCATGTAACTCCTTGCTTGCAGCTTTTCTGCCCAAATATCATCCAATCATATACTGTAAAACCCATTTCTTTGTTTAAAACCCATAAAAACTCCTCTCAATTGAGACTTGGGGCCACTCCTATGTGTCAGTACATAGAAGGTGTGGCCTGGCCTCTAACCTGCATTAAAGACTTCCTTAGGATTGCACTTGGGACTCAGCTCTTGGGTGGTCTGTTCGGGGAGTCTCTTGCAATTTGGGCATAACATCATTATATATACAGCTAACAAAATTTCTGAAAAATAGTGAATCTATTTTATTACCCATAAGTAGAAAACTGATTTTTCTTTGAAAAACCTTTAATCCCTCTGACACCAAGTCATAGTCTATAGGGCCATCCGAGTACCATTTTGAAACAAAGGAGTGGACAGAGTTTTGGTTTCTTTTGGTTGTTGATCAGTTTGAATGAGATCCCAGTCACCATTTAACTGGCTTCTCAACAAGAGCTCAGAATTTCGTAGTTGGTGAATCTGAGACAGAGAAGACTATTGTCGATGGGACACAGCCACAGCCTCACAATTGTCTCAGTCACGGTTTTATTGCTGTGAAGAGACACCATGACCGAGGAAACTTTTATGAAAGGAAGCATGTATTTGGGGATTTGCTAAATAGTTTCAGAGGCTTAGTCCATTACTGCCATGGCATGGCGATGGCAGCATGCAGATAGGTGTTATAGCAGTAGCCAAGAGCTACATCCTCACCTGTAGACAGAGAGGCAGAGAAAGACTGGGCCTGGCATGGGCTCTAGAAAGGCCACACCTACTCCCACATGGCCATACCTCCTAATCCTCAAGTAGTGCCATTCCCTGGTGACCAAGAATTCAAATCTTTGATCCTCTGGGGACCATTGTATTCCAATCCCCAAATAATAAAGGCCTTCTTTTGATAAATTGAATGATACGTCATACACAGTAAGAAGCACACTATACGCATCTATAGGCCACTAAGAATTATCATTGATTTTGTACCATACATAACTACATAGTTTTCTGTGACCGGAAGTATCACTCCACAGAACCATGACTAATTCACTGTGCTTTGACAGCATGATTGCTACAAAGTCACTAGACAGTAGGAAAATTTCAGCTTGATGATAGTCTTAGGGGAGCCCTATTGGATCTATGGCCCACTGGTGCCCAAAGAATTGTTACATGTCACAGAACCATATATACTGTAAATAAGTCTGTATTTTGATGTTGCTTTCCTAAGTAATGTTTTATTATAAAAAGCAAAGGAAGCCCACATGTATTCTTGCTACTCTAAATGAAGCAGATCCATTTTCTTGGGTAAGTTAAAGACAGAAGTGATTTCAAAACGAGAAGACAAATGCAAAGTGCCTTGGAAATAAGATGTGAGGGCAGAGGCTTTTAGCGCTCATTTGTCTAAGTGTGTGCCAGTGTTTTGACTTTTCTTACTCTGAGTCAGTCGCAGACCTCTTAGGACTGGTGTAATTCATCACATCGCTGTCAGCCTAAGTCACTTCATTGAGAGGTCATGGTGATAATAGGGCTGCTTGTACCATAGCACAAGCCCACTGCAGCCTTTCACCATGCTCCAAAGTACACGTTCACTAACAAGATAACTCAACTTATAGGTTGCATTTTCTTGCTCCATGGATTTTTTTTTTGTTTCTGTGCACATTTATTCAATTTATCTTTGTATATGCATGGCAACATTGCCTTTTGTCCCTATGAAACTTGGTGAAATATGAAAGTGCATTCAAGTTCTCCGTTAGTGGGCATTTTTACTAATAAGAATATAAAAAATTGGTACCACCTATTTTTTGCTGTAGCTAACATAGTCCATTTAAATGGTTAGGTAGAAGTAGAGGGGCAGGAGACATCAGACAGTAAGGAGCAGGTCCTTCATCACAGCTGCTCTACTGAAGAGCAGATGTCCCCATAGAGTTCCTAGGATGCCGGGGCATCCCAAGACTATAATTCTGGGTGAGGCCAGGATTCCTTCAGATACTTTGATCAGAATAGCACACTACAATAAATTGATCACATAATCAGTTTGAAAAACCCAGCTGTCTTCTGGGAAGACATTATATAGCTTTTTCAAAACTGGAAGACAATGATGTCTCACTATACATTTATGCTTAAAAAAAATACAATTTTTTTTTACAGAAGTCTAATGTCCTATGTATTATTCACAAGAAGTATACTATTGATATTTTTCAGAAATTTATAAATACTTAGTACTTATAAGTGTTACAGTATTAATTTCTAATGGAAATATTGATGGTTATAACTGGAAAAATTGAAAAAAAAAAGTTGTTTGGTGTTCCCAGTTCTTTTTCCTACTTTCACGTCATGTGTGAGAGACTCCCTGAGGGTAGACAGGGCTGGTGCATAGATATGGGGAGAAGAAGTTGGTTAATGAAGACTAAAACTAAGTAGTAATTACACCACTGAATAAAGTGATACCCTTTCCCCCACCCCCCATTACCTGCTCCCGGCATACCTCTACGTCACTAAAGCAGCACCATCCCTCACTGTAGTCTAAGTATTTACTCTTATACTGGCAGGTGAGCATAGCTCTCACTTACTCATTCACAGCTCTTAAATAGGTTCAACGCTCTCTTTTAAAGACTTAGAAATGCGAAACGTCTGTTACTAATTAAATAACTTACGCTTCTTATTTTTCTTTTCATGGGCCTATTTAAAAAAGGAAGGAAAAAGAGAGCGAGATAAAGAGAGAGAGGGCAGGGGGGGGGGCAGGAGGGGGGGGTGGAAGCCGGAGAGGTCAGTTTTAGAAAAGCTAAGTTTTGTAGAAAAAGTTCAACCAGCACGGGAGCCCCACTAGTTAGAAGGTGACAGACTAGATCTTCTCTCTTTTCGACCTGACAAGGATTTAGCAACTTGGCCCCTTGTCACCTAAGCTAAAAAGGGTTAAAGTCCACATTAACCACTTTTGCAGAGTTAGAGGAGGAATGGCAAATTATATCTCTGTGGAAATGAAGTAATATGAGTTTCTAACCCGAAGCTAGATAGGAGGACTGTTAGCCCAGAAGCATCATTGAGAAGAACCAACCAGAACCTGTACCCGGACATAAGACCCAGGGGACGGGGATCTCTGGGTGAAGGAAAGGCGAAGCCACCTGGGAGGTTCATCTTCACTGCCACATTGGCTGGACTTAGAGTCAGCTAGGAGATTAGTGGCACACACCTGTGGTTGTGTCCATAATGACATTTCTAGACACGATTCAATGAGGGGTGAAGAGCCATCTTGCATGTGGGTGTCACCATCTCATGGACCTAGAAAGGGTTAAAGGAGAGAGAGAAAATAAATCCAGTTAAATGTCAGAATTCCCCTGTCTTCTTTCTGCTCTGTGAAGACATGAGGTTCTTTGCTCAGTCCATCAGGTGGAAGAGATCATAGGCTTTTATTATTTTCTAAACTCATAGTTTTCTAATTTGTTTATTTTCTTCATGGGACTACAACAAGCATCAAGATTTCTCACTTTGTCTTAATCCTGTTGTGAGGTCGATATAGTTAATCGCTATTATTTATACAGTCATCTCCTAGCATTTTTAGTCAGTCGTTTTCACTAAGTGCTAACAGTAAAATGGATTAAGTCAATCACACCCATTGCCGTAACAGTACTGTGGTTCTACCATGTTGAATTATTCTTTGGTAAACATACTATGAAGTATATAGTATGAAATGTATATTCAAGAACATGCAATAAAATTGTCTCTACAGCAAAGAAAAAACATTGTATGATATTTCAAGTTATACTTATCCAAACATAAGCACAAGCACATGTAAAAACATTATGTAAAATAATGTTATTTATAACATGACACGACTTTGTAGCAGTGTAAAAGAGATAATAAATTACTGGAAATTGACTGTAAGTACAAGAAAACAGAACCCCGAAATTCTTTCAACCATCACTGACCCCTCTGTAGCACACAGAACTTGGGCTCCTGTCTCATGTGTCACAGAATAAATTCAGAATAAGTTACATAGGTATAGAAAAAAACCTAAAATATAAAAGTAGTAGAAATACATGAGAAAATTCCTGTATTACTTGAGCATAAACGGGACATTCTAACTCTCTAACCACAAAGCCAGAATGCCTCAAAAATAAGATGATTTGATTTTTAAAAAGTCTGTACTACAGAATTCATGAAAAAGTAGAAAAATGGATATTTGTAACTGATATTAAAACAACTAATATCTATAGTTAGTTTTGTATTTTCCGTAATATTGGAAGACAAAAGGATGCTTCAATAGATAGGTAAGCTAATGATAAAGATGCAGCTTGAAATGGGAGGAGATGTTACTTTTACTTCTAATAGAGAAGTCACTGTTTCCAAAAGACCTCACCTGGAGCCCTCACTGCATCAGCTGCAATTACACAGAAACAATGTGCCATTGTGGGGCCAGTTTGATACTTGAGTGCAGTAGGACTGTCAACCTCACTGACTGCCTCAGTGGCTTGTGCTTGGAGTCAAAAAGGAAAGACAAGTATAAAACAACGTATAACCTAATTCTCTAGTTGTTAAAGAAAAATGGTCTATTTTAATGGAGAAGAAACTATTGTTGCCATAATGTTTTTTAAAAAGATTTATTTAATGTATATGGATACTTTGTCTCCATTATGTCTACACACTTGAAAATGGCATCTGACAGTTGTGAGCTGCCGTGTGGGTGCTGGGAATTGAACTTAGGACCTTTGGAAGAGGAGTGAGTGCTCTTAACCACTGAGCCATCTCTCTAGCCCCATTTTTGCCTTAATTAAATGCTAATTTTCAGGGGGCTTGCCTTAAGCTTCTGAATTAGGATCTTCACCAACTACTGGCATTACAAGCACACTACAAAACAGAGTACATAGTAGAAACTGTCACAAGATATGGGGGAGACAGCAAAAGTTTGACCAAGACTGGGGTTCTCTGATAATAAATAACATACTTCAAAGTAAAGGCAAATGTATCAGTCACACAAGCAATGGAAACAACTCAAGACAGCTGCCTCATTTGTAAATCATTTTATTTTGCTCTTTGACTGTAAAATGATAAGTAGTAAATCACAAAACATTTATCTGCTTGATCTGACTGGCACATTAGTTAGCTATTTCAGCTATATGTAAAGATGTGACAACTAATTTAAAACTTAAAAGTCTCATCAGTAAAAATTACACATCCTATATACTATATGAAATTCTCAAATAATCAATAAAAGTTGCAAGACCGTGGGGGAAAGAATCACACACCCATCTTTTCAATTTACCTTGTGTTATCCTGAGTGCTGAACCATCCTAGATGAACAGAGTTTATAGGAATGTAACAACTGATGCAATAGAAATGTGAAAGAGATAGGAGTTATTTGCCCTGATTTTTTTTTATGTTACATAAGAGAAAGTTTCACAGATATTTCTCCCTTATACACTGCAATGGCATCATAATTTTATAGATGAGTAAGCTGAGATTACTCCTCCCTGGACTCCCGTGGAGCGGCGTCTATGTGGAAGCACATTCAATGGCTTGCTACAGACTTCCCGCAAGCTGGAAGTGCGTGGGAGTAAAGTCCTCCAGGGAGCCGCACTTATACAAGATGGCCAGGCACTAGTGGATATCCACTCTGCACCTTCGTCTCTCTGGTAGAATGAGCCCTCCCCCCTGCCCCCCAGTGTCCTGGAGTGCTTCCCGGGATGGTTTTAGTTGCTCAAAGCAGCAGCCTACTCACTGACATCCCTTTGGTGGCTTTCTTACCCTTTTATTCACATTTCTCCACATGTCAGGGTTACCTTGGTACTCCTCATTTCAAATATTTTTCCTCGGGGTTTGATACCAGAGGAACTTAATTTAATAACCCAAGAACATACATCTTGCACGTATCTAAGCCAGGAGGAAAATGCCCACCCAGGTCTGTTGATGAGTGATCTATGGGTTGTGGGAATTTGAACTCAGTCTTATTGCAGGGCTAGAGAGGGTTTAGAGGGTCCGGGTATTATTGTTTTCTTTTTTTTTTTTAAGTGTTTTTTTTTCTTTTTCTGTTTTTTAAACCAGGCATGACAAGAGACTTCACCAGGTAAAATGCTTGCTGCACATACCTGCTGACTCAGTTTCAATCTCTAGGACCATGGCTGAAGAAAGAACCAATCTGGGAGGAGGTAATTGATTCCTGACTGGGGTCCTCTGACCATCCCCCACTCCCATCCCCCACCCCCACCCCCATCCCCCACTCCCATCCCCCACTCCCATCCCCCACCCCCATCCCCCACCCTCATCCCCCACCCCCATCCCCCACCCCCATCCCCCACCCCCATCCCCCACCCCCATCCCCCACCCCCATCCCCCACTCCCATCCCCCACCCCCATCCCCCACTCCCATCCCCCACCCCACCCCCATCCCCCACCCCCATCCCCCACCCCCATCCCCTACCTCCATCCCCCACTCCAAATTACTAAACAAACACTTTAAAAGTTCCTACCAGCAACTGAAGTATCAAAAAGTGTTATCTTCTTGGAATTTAAAGTTATTAGAAGTTTTCCCGGCCTTTGATCTTTCTGGGCTTCTTTAAATCAAAATCCTTCTCTGTGCCACTGCTACCCTCGACATCAGTCACTAATAAAGAGCTTCCATGTTACAGCTGCTGTTGGCAGCCGATAAATGGCAACCATACATTGCCATTAATTATATACTTTGCAGCTAGGATAATTAATAAACCCTGTTATTTAGTTTACTTTATGTTGATCAAACACATTTTTTTTGTCAGACCACTTCAAAATGTGATGTTATGGAATATTCCTGTCTACTTGTTTTGCTGTTTTTCCTCTGTAATTATTTTCAGCTTATGTGTAATCAAAATTATATAAAATTGGAAAGGCAAAGTGTTTTTTAAAAATTATTATATTTTATGCTCCATTTATTCATGTGTGTATGCACACATGAGTGCATGTACATGCACGTGTGCCACAGCATGTGTGTGGAGCTCAGAGGCTCTTTCCTTTCGCCTTGTGGGTTTATTCAAACTAAGATAACCAGGCTTGGCAACCTTTAATCACTGAGCCACGACACAGGCCCTCATTTGTCCTCCTAGTGATTGCACTCTGTCAGGTACATAGTTAGCAAAGATTTTGCCCCATTCTATAAGCTGGCTCTTTACTTTGCTGATCACTTTCTTAGCTGTGGAGAGGCTTTTTAATATCTGTAGAGCCCGTTGTTAATGTTTGCTGTTATTTCCTGAGTTATTATGGCTGTGGTTAGAATGTCCTTAATATGCTGATGTCTTGAAGTGTTCTGCATACATTTTCCTCTAGTAGTTTTAATGTTTCCATCTCCTATTTGGTTCTTTGATCTATTCTGAACTGATATTTTTGTGCAGGGATCTTGTTTTATTCTACACGTAGACGATCAGTCTCCCCAGAGCCCTTCATCAAAGACGTTATCTTTCCTCCAGTGTATCATTTTGGCATCTTAGCAAACAATCATGTGGCTGTAGTTTATTTATGGGCCTACCATTCCACTCCATTGACTTGTTTTCTACCACCATCGTGCTAACTTTGTTACTACGGCTTTGTTGTACACCGTGAGATCAGGAACGATGGTAACTCCCGCACTGCTCCTACTTAGGTTTACTTGGGCAACTCAAGGGCACTTTGGCTTCTATATGACGTTCAGTGTTTTTTTTTTTTTCTGGAATTTTGGTGTGGATCATGTTGATTGTATGGCTTGATTTTTGTCCTACAGATTTCCCCACAAGCTTAATTGTGATGATCCAAAAGCAGGAGTGTTCTATCATTTAGTGTCTTCTTCAATATCTTTCTTTAGTGTTTTAAAGTTTTCATTGTACAGATCTTTACCGTTAGGTTTATTACGAGACTGTTCTCTGAGATGATTGTAACTGGGACCATTTTCCCAGTTAAAAAAAAACATCAAACTCATTATTGGTATTTAGAAAAAAATGTATAGAGAGGGTCTTACTTTGTAGCCTAGGCTGATGTGGGACTTACAACGTATCACAAGTTGGCCTGAAACTATTGATGAAACTATTGATAATCCTCCTCCCTCAGCCTTGCCATGTTGAGAACAGAGGCATGAGCCCCCTGTCTCATTTGCCATTTTGATTTTGCATCCTGCTGTCTTGCTAAAAGTGTTTGTCAGAGCTGAGAGTCTTCTGTTAGAATATTTCGAATCCCTTAGGTATAGGACCATACCACCTCTATATAGGGATAGGTTAACTTCTTCCTTTCTTATTTGTATCCCCTTTTATTTTGTTTTATTGCCTTGTCTAGGAATTCAAGCAAGATATTGGAGAGAGTGGAAACTCTTGTCTTATTTCTGGCATAAGAGAAAGCATTTTTGTGTTTTGCTTTTTTGTTGTTGTTGTTTTTCCCATTTAATAACATGTTAGCTATAGATTTCTTTGTAGTATAACACTCCTTATTTCTTAAAGATTTATTTTATCTTCTAAAGATTACTAATATATGTGTGTGCCTCCATGTGTGTATGGGCACATACATATGTAGGTGTCTGTAGAATTCAGAAAAGGATATTAGATCCCTTGGACCTTGACTTACAGTATAAGCACCCTATGTGGGTGCTGGGAATGAAACTGGGTCCTTTGGAAAACCAATATGCACTCTTAACCCCTGATGTGTCTCTCCAGCCCCCATGGTTTATACATTAAAATGTCTGAATGCTAATTGATAAGAATTATGGAAGTCAAATACTGTTCGGTTTTTTCAGGGTCTCAGTGTGACACCCAAAGGACAGGTCACTTACCTTTTGCCTTATTTTCCCATTCCAAAGGGCTTCTCTGAAAATTTAAGAAAATAATTTAAAAGAGAGAAAAGGCATTAACTCAGGAAAGGAAGTTCTTGGGAAGAAGGTGCCCAGCAAGAGCGGAAGGCAGGAGAAGTGATGTTAAATGAATGCAAAGTATTTTATATAGATAGATATGAAACTATAAAATGATAATTTTTAAAAACTTACAGAATAAGACACTTACCTAAACAAGGAAGCAAGAATCAGGTTACAGCAGTTGCCTCAAAAGCAACAGTAGAAAATAAAAGGCCTGTACAAGGATCTCTAGAAGACATTGAAAGGAGGTGAGTGTGAACACAATGCTTCACACAGGCAGTCATGCCCATATGAGGACATACTGGACACATCTTCAAGTACCTCAACACAGTCCTCAGGTACATTCTGAGGAAGTGTTCAAATAGACAAAAAATGTAGAGTGCTTTTTTTTTTAAAAGAAAGTTTTTATAACATTTGTTTATTTAATTCTCTCTCTCCTCTCTCTCTCTCTCTCTCTCTCTCTCTCTCTCTCTCTCTCTCTCTCTCTTCTCTCTCTCTCTCTCTTCCCCCCGCTCTGTGTATGTGTGTAGCTTTTTTTCGCAGATGTCATTTTCATGGGAGATAGTCTTGTCTTTCACCATTTTAAAAATGCTTCACTCACACTTACAAAGGTGTCTGCTGAGAAATCCACTATGAGCTCATGGAGATTTCTTTGTACACTGAGAGCCATTTTCTCTTGCTGTTTTCAAATATCCTTTTTTGTTTTGTTTTGTTTTTCAAGACAGGGTTTCTCTGTGTAGCCTTGGCTGTCCTGAACTCACTTTGTAGACCAGGCTGGCCTCGAACTCACGGAGATCCACCTACCTCTGCCTCCCAAGGCTGGGATTAAAGGCATGCGCCACCATGCCCAGCTATCCTTTTGTTTTTTGACAACCTGAAACAGTGTGTCTCACTGATACTTTCTCTGGGCTCTTTTTTTGGGGGGGGGGAGGTTTAATTTGGCTCCCAAGACCTGGGTATCTACTTCCTTCCTTAGAGTTTGAGCTCTTAACAATATTTCTTTCATTAGATTTCTGATCCCCTCACCTCTCTTTTCTTTCTGTGCGTCTCGAATACGAACCCATTTAACTGTGTACTGTCAATTCACTGTACTTTAATTGTTCCTTGAAATTTTGTTCTTCTCTTTTTTTTCTTATGGTTGTGATTTTTAATGTTGTATCTTCAGGTTCACTTACTTTGTCTTCCATTTAATGTGGCCTTTTGTTGAAACCCACTAGTGAGTTTTTTCATAAGCTGCGTGCTGGTTTGAGTTTGTAACGTGACCTAACCCGAGTCATGTGGGAAATGGGAACCTCAGGGGAGAAAAATCCCTCTATCAGATTGGCCCGTACTCATATGTCTGTGGGTGTTTGATTGATTGTTGTACCATCACTGGGCAGTTGTCCTGGGGGAGTACGAGAAAGCCATGTGAGCGAGCCAGTGTGCAGTGTTCCTCTGTGGCCTCTGCTTCAGTTACTGACTCCAGGCTCCTGCCTTGAGCTTCTTTCCCCACTTTGCTCAAAAATGCTGACTGCAACTATAACCTTCTGTCCAAATTGCTTTTAGTCAGTGTTTTATCACAAAGCAAACAAATACGAGCTATTGTATTTCTTTTTCGAAATTAATTTCATGTATTCTGTTTTCTACCAATCTCCCTAAACACCTCCCCTTACTCCCAATACAGGGTTTCTCGATGTATCCTTGGCTGTCCTGGACTAAATTTACAGACCAGGTTGGCCTTGAATTCACAGAGGTCTGCCTGCCTCTGCCTCCCTGAGGGCTGGGCTTACAGGTGGTCACCACTGAGACTGGCTCCTAAGCATCTTTATAACGATAACTTTGTATCTCAGTCAGGTGGTTTTGACAGCTTCTTTGTTCATTTTCCTTGATGTCAATGCATGTGCCCTTTGTGCACAACAGAAGACAGTGGACCCTGGAAGTCTTCCTCCACCTGGATTTGTAAGGTAGAAGACCAACGCCAGTCAAGCCAGCCTAAGACCTGTCGCAACTTCCATGCTGTACCAACTTGCTTTTGAACCAAAGTATTTGGATCCTATCAGTGTACCAGGCCAAGTGGGGTTGGAGCTGCCTTTCTGTAAGTCTTTGGAGAGCTGCTGAGGTCTTAGGTACGTGGCCTATCTCTTTTTTTCCCCCCTCAGGAAGACTCTAGAAGTTCAGAATTTTCATCTACTCAGCCTGTGTTGTCAAGAAGGACTTTTGTGACTGACCACCTGATCTACCGTTTCTGATCTCATTGGAATTCACGTGTCTAGGGTAGCCTGGGTCTTGTCCCCACAGAGGCTAACAATACAGAGGTCAGCTCTTTGTGCAGGTGCTGGGACATTTGTGGCAGTGGATGAGTGATTGCATCTTTTCTCTCCCCAGGAAAAAATCTGGGAACAGTGGCTTTTGATCTACTGCCTGTGGAGATAGATTATGGTTACTTTCAAGTGAAACTGGTGTCATTGGCCTCCAGTGGCTCGGATATGCTTCATCCCACTGTCCTCCAAGGCAGGGGGCCTGACTTCTGAATAGCCCACAGAAAAGTTGCTGCGTCTGATGTATGGACTAGCTCCTTTCTCAGAGAAAAGCTTGGACCTGGTTGTTTTCTTCGTAATTATCTTTTACTATGTTGGTGAGAGGGTTCCTCAGATTTCCCTGTCAGGTCTGGTATGGCTACTTTCACTACTGGAATGTCTCATCTTATCTACATTTTGGATTTCACATACAGGGACACATCTGTGTTATTATGCAATCCCCTTTCTTCAAGGTTGACCTGTGATTCCCTGTTGACCACAAGTAGGCAGCAGTGTGACGAGGTGTAGTGTGTCTCCTCCTTTACGGTCCACCTGATAATCAGTGACAATGAACGGGCTGTTGAGTAGCTGCACTCCATTGTGTGTGAAGAAGTGTTGTCAGTTCTTTAAGGAATAATAATTTTATATTCATCTTCCTTATTTTTGTTTCCCAAAGCATTGTAAAAGTTAGTTGAAAGTTCCATAGCTTGCTGAGTCCTAAGGGAGTTAGTATGTAGAAGTTATGACTCAAGAGCTTCACTTGGGTCAACAACAAACAGCTAAAACACTGTTAGACTCTGAGTTGAAACGGAAAACACTTGGAAGTGAGTCATCTTCCTGAAAACATAAGCCTGCCTCAGAGATATCATTCATTCCATGGTTTAAATCTGATCTGTGGCTTATGTTCCTAGTTCCCTGTTCCTTTCATTCTTTTATTGAAATGAGAAGACAAGTTCTTAATGTGTGCATGCATCAGGTCCGCTTGTCATGGCCAGGATTTCTTCCCCAGGGTCCGGAGATAGGAATTCCGCTCTGAGTGGCATCAATGCTTGCGGCTCACTTGTTAATACTTCTGAGTCAAGCGATGGGTAATAATAAGTTTCCCAAAAGAACAAAACTTTATATTAGAAGAGAGGGCTGATCAGCGCCACACACAAAGACAAAACCCAAGCATCCAATCAAATACAAAACGACCTAAACTGAACAACCAGCCGCTGCCTCAAACCCATAAATTCTCTAAAGCCTGTGAAGTGAAGAGTTAATTGTAATAATGCAAAATCCCAGAGATCTCACTGGAATAATCATGACTGGCCAGGAATCATCACACACCTTGTATATAAAAGACTGTTCACGGTATTCAATGTCTTCCTAAAACTAAATGATGTTTGTTGTTGGTGGTGGGGCTTTTTGTTTGTTTCTTTGTTTGATGTGGTTTCAGGAATCCACAAAGAACTGGCTTATGTATTACTCCCAACTGGGAGATTGTCTTGAATAATGCCACCTCCAGCTCACGAGACTGGCACAGTACACCCCTATCCATCAGAGTCAGAGGAGTTTTGAAACCGATGAGAAGATCATTAAGAACCCATGAAATCACTGAGACTTCTCTCGAGCAGACCTTTTCTTTCTGCTAACCTGGTGCTGCTGATAGAGTGTGCATGTGGAGGTGCAGAGTCTGCCAAGGGAAGGAAGCCAGCATGCAGGGTGGGGGGGGCCAGAGACCCCCCCTCCTGCAATTGTATTTACTAATTAAATGCTTACACTGTGCCATTCATGGAGCTTAGCTGACTTCTGCACTAATCATTTTGTAACCCAGAACATGAAGAAAATTGAAAGACCTTGGAACAGCTTTTTATTAGTTCTAAACAAGAGTCTTGAGCAATGTAATCACTCTGTGAGCTTCTTTGAAGGCTTTACCAGGTACTGTTGGTGTATTGGCTATAGCCTTTCAGTGAATGTTTTAGTCACATGCCTAAAGGTTGGCTGGGGGGTGAAGCCTCTGATCTCCTGGAGAGTTACTGGCTGCTCTAAGGAGCTTGGCTGGGGTTACTCATTGGATACTCAGCTACTTGGCTGGGTTAAGTTGGTTTTATTTCATGCATCTTGCAGTCTCCTCCTGAGATTAGAGGGTTTTGTCAGTTATGTTCTCACAGCAGAGGAAGGCCAAGGGGTTAGCATGCAGGCCTGATCTTGCAAATGCTTTGCATGCGAGTCTCTGCTTCTGTGACACCCACTGTCATCCTGTTGGTCAAAGCAACTGGCATGGCTCGGCAGATGTCAGAAATCAGAAAGGTATTCTCCATCCTTAGTGACAAAAGTGTAAAGGCTGAAAAGAGTTGAAATATTTAAGTAGTCTGCCCCATGCTATAGAATAGGATTTTACTACAGTTAACCCGTGTTATTCTAAGTACAAGAAATATGACAGCTATGAGTTTACAGCTGTGATTCTCAAGCAGGGGCTTAAAATCTACAAAGCAAGAGACGGACAGATTTCTGTTAGTTCAAGGACAGCCTGGTCTATATAGTGAGTTCTAGGTGAGGCAGAGCTATGTAGTGTGGTATAGTCTCAAATAAAACAAAACGAAATAAGATAAAATTTCAATGTCTTGGGCATATATATGTAGCTTAGTGGCAGAACACTTGCGTAGGACTCACAAGTACCTAGCATCGATACTCAGCACCACACACCATCAACAAACCAAGTCTTAAACACTAATTCCTCAGATAGTTTGAACAGAGTTTAGGGCTTGTTATATAGTAGTGCTTTGAATGTGTCTCCCAAAGTATATGTATGAGAACAGAATGCCCAGGGTAACAGTACCGGGAGGTGGGGACCAAATGGGAGTTGATTGGGTCATGAATGTAGAGGCCCTAGAAATGGATTAAATGTCCTTGTGGGGCAGGGGTGGGGTGGTGGCAGATTGCTTCTTATGAGAATAGATTGCGTATAAGGAACATACTGTTGCTAGCTCAGTGTCTTTCTTTTCTGTCATCTGCCGTGGATGATGCAGCGTGCAGGTCCTCAGCAGATCCCAGGACTGTGCTCTTGGATTACCCTGGTACTAGACCACTGAACTGAATGAACCTCGGCTCCATGTAAGTTATTCAGCTTGAGTGTTTTAGCGACCGAAAACAGACTCTGAGACACAAGTGGACTAGTGGGCTGCTTTTCTTTTGGTAGGTTTTTTTTTGTTTGTTTGTTTTAAATAAAGGTGAGATGGGGAAAAGGACAGACACCAAATAATAGAAAAGAAGCCTTTTAAAACCCGTCTATAGACAAGTTTTTATGTAGTGTCTTATGTGTTCGGCGCTAGAGAAATTATGAGAGGTTTTAGGGATATAGGCTTAGCCATGTCCTTGAGAAGATGGAAGATAAGCAAGTGCTTCCTTAAGATTAATGATGTAATCACGCCATGGAAAATGCTGCAAAGTGCAAGTGCAGGAACCTGTTCTACCACTGAGCTACATCTCCATGCCCAAGGCATTGAAATTTTATCTTATTTCATTTTGTTTTATTTGAGACTATATCACACTACATAGCTCTGCCTCACCTAGACGTAAAACTAGAGACCCACTGCACTTGTGAAGCTGTGACCAGCCAGGCAGAAAACTGGCCAAAGTATGAAGAGAAAATCCAAATCGGAGTTAGAGGGTCAGTTCTATTTTTATTAACAAGTGTCTCTTCTAGGATGTTTTTGTGCCATTTTAAATAGCCAGCCTATCTTAAATAGAACAGCAGGAGTTATTCCTTAGAACCACTTGAAAAGGCCTGAGATCTGTTAATAAATAACACCCATGATTAGGTCATGAGCTGGTATCTGGGCAGGCTGTCAGATTTAGCTACCTGGTTGAGCTTTAATCAACTCCAGCCCTTCAGAGGGTAAAGGCCTTCATATCAGAATGTCTGCCACCTGCTTTATAGTATGCACAGTCACATGATCTAAAACTGACTGTGCCAGCGGCAAGAACAGTCAAAAGTTATAATCTTACAATTCATTCATTTGGCAAGCCTGCCAGTTTGTGTTGGCCTTCTGTCAAGTGGAATATAAATAAATTCCACGAAGAAAACAGAATGGCTATCAGTTAAAGTCAGCTGAAACAATGCATCTCCCGTGATGTTCTCTTTCATAAAACTGTTGTGTGAACTCTATGTAGTTATTCAGTTTTCCTTAGAGTCTGTAATGGGTTTGAATCCGTAGAAATGAGCTTATTGCTATACTGACTTACCAGAGGCATTCCCTGGGACTTAGTCTCTGAGTTTTAAAGTATGTTATTGGCTGTAAGAATTTGAAAAGTTAAAACTCAAAATGGAAAGATGTTGGTGTTTTCATTTTTGTCGAATCAATGGGCAGAAAATATATGTGACTTTATTAATGACTGACTTAAATGTTAAATTTACTTTTCTCCACATTAGTTCTGTTGCCTGCTATGGAAAGCCCATTCAGGCTTTCAATTTCCCCACTGAGCTGCAGCACACACCCAAAGTCAGGATTTAAATTTGATGGGTTATATTTATGATTGCTTTCTAATAAGTTACTAGAAACTTAGGGTGTTTTCTTTTTGTAAACTGAAAATAGGTTCTTAGCTCATACAATACATCGCGCTTGCTCTCTGCACCCGCTCCCATGAGCTGCTGGAAGAAGCCACTCTGACGACAGTGGGACAGGGCACAAATCTACAAGTACAGAAGAGTATCATTAAGAATCATTTCATTCAGAAAAATGGGAATAGGGCTTCCTCAGGACCCAGCTATTCCACTCCTTGGAATATACCCAGAAGATGCTCCAGCACACAGCAAGAAAATTTGCTCAACCATGTTCATAGCAGCCCTATTCATAATAGCCAGAACATGGAAACAGCCTAAGTGTCCCTCAGTAGAAGAATGGATAAAGAAACTGTGGTACATATACACTATGGAATACTATTCAGCTATTAAAAACAAGGAATTCCCAAAATTTGTGGATAAATGGATTGAGCTAGAAATGATCATAATGAGTGAGTTAACTCAGAAGCAGAAAGACTCAAATGGTATATACTCACTTATATCTGCATATTAGCCCAACGGGCATGTCCCACGAAAGCCTTCACTTACCAGGAAACAGAGACAGAGGAGAGGACATTCTAGTGGGACTCTAGATGTGAGATTCATGAGAGAAAGGCAAAGTAGAAGGACCCAGAGGGTCCTAGGAGCCTACAAGTAGAACATTATGATAGGCAGATTTGGGCACAGGGGTCCCACTCAAACTAGGCACCAGACAAGGACAATACAGGCGGTAAACCTTAAACCCCTACCCAGATCTAGACAATGGACAGAACACTCTCCACAGTAAAGTGGAGAGTGGGATATCACGTTCTCACACACTCTGGTGCCACACCTCTGACCATGTCCCCTGGATGGGGAGACCTGATGGCACTCAGAGGAAGGACAGCAGGTTACCAAGAAGAGACTTGATACCCTATGATCATATAGAGGGGGAGGTAATCCCCCTCAGGAACTGTCATAGGGGAGGGGAATAAGGGGAAAATGGGAGGGAGGGAAGAATGGGAGGATACAAGGGACGGGATAACCATTGAGATGTAACAAGAATAAATTAATAAAAAAAAAAAATGTTAAAAATCAAAAAAAAAAAAAAAAAAAAAAAAAAAAAGAAAAGCATTGACATTGGTAGGGCTTATATGTCTTTTAGCTTGACTTTGAAGAATCAGTAATTTGCTTTTAATGTTGACAGTCATTTATTAATCATCTGAACACTTTGATGAAGTGATCTATAATAAAACAGAAGGGAGATGCCTTATATGTTCACATAAAAACAAAATGAAAGTCCAATTTCTGTTTAAATGGAATTGAAAGTTCAGTTTGATAATCCTATTTTCATTTATTTTCTTTTTAGTACTCTGCTTCAATACAATATACTCAATTATTATTAAAATCAATCAATTGATCTGATTTCAGTCAACAACAACAACAAAAAAAAAAAAAAAAAAAAGAATCATTTCATTGATTTTTTTTTTTTGCCCCCAGCAGACAGCAAGGTTCACTTCATTGCAGCTTTTCTATTCTATGCAAATATTTTTTTCTCCATTTATTTAGTTGTTTGTTTATTCACTTTACAGCCTAATCACAGCCCCTGTCTCCTCTCCTCCCAGTTCCACCCTCACACCCCTCTCTTCATTTCCCTATCTCCTCAGAGAAGGGCAGCCCCTCCCCTCCATGGTCAACAAACTGCCCTGGCACATCAAGTTGCAGCAGGACTAAGCACATTCTCTCCCACTGAGGCCAGACAAGGCAGCCCAGCTAGAGGACAAGGATCCAAAGGCAGGCAACAGAGTTAGAGACAGCCCCCATTCCAATTGTTAGAAGACTCACATGACGACCAAGTGGCATGTCTGCTACATATGTTAGGGGGTCTAGGGTCTGTACATGTAAGCTCTTTGGTTGGTGGTTCAGTCTCAGTGAGCCACCAAGGGCTCAGGTTAATTTACTCTGTAAGTCTTCTGGTGGTGTCCTTGACTCCTCTGGCTCCCTTAATCTTTCACTTCACTCTTCCACATGACTCCCCCAGCCCTGCCTATTGTTTGGCTGTGGGTCTCTGTATCTGTTCCCATCAGCTGCTGGATGAAGCCTCTCTGAGGACAGTGATGTCGGGCTCCTGTTTGCAAGCACAGCAGACTTTCATTAAGAGTGCCAGAAGCTGCCTCTCCCCCATGAGGTAGGTCTCACGTTGAGCCAGTCATTGGTTGGCCACTCCTTCAAATTTCTTCTGCTCCACCTTTATCTCTACACTTCTTGTGGGTTGAAGGTTTTATGGGTGGCTTGGTGTCCCCCTCCCTCCACTGGAGGTTCTACCTGACTACAGAAGGTGGCGACTTCTTACAGGAGACTCCCCTGATGCTAGGAGTCTCAGCTAGGGACCCCCCCATAGACTCCTTGGAACCTTCTCCATCCCAGAGATACCCCCCCCCCAATGATTTTGGTTCTTGCTCCTAGTCTTCCCCCCAGGCTCTCTCCAGCTATGTTCTTCCCACCACGCCTTCTCCCACTCAGTTCTCTCATCTACTTCAGATATATATATATATACAGCCCATCGTGTTTGGTTCTACCCTCTAGTTTATCCAGTCTGTGATTCCTGGCCATCTAGGCAGTGTAGGGCATGGCATCTCCTTTGTGGTGTGGGCTTCAAGTTAAACCAAACATTGGTTTACCACTGACCCAGCACATCTGGCAGGCAGGACAGATTTTTCTATCAAAGTCTTTGTGGTTGGGTTGATGTCCATAGCCTGCAGAGTACATTCCCACAGCAAAGAGACTAGAATAGAGGGGTAAAGGCTCCACACAGGCACCACCTCTCAACACTCAATGGGCTCTGTGGATGCTGTCTTCAGCAATGGGTCCTTACTGTCAGTTTACAGAGAGTGGTCTTCTGTCCTAGCATCAGCCTGTGGGAGAGTGAGTGGAAACAGGCAGATTTGGTTAACGGGTTCTGCCAGAGTTAACCTGTAAGAGGTGATGGCTGAGATCCAGGAGGCAGCAGAGCAGGTGGAGGAAAGTGTTGAACTCTGAGTGTACTTGGAACATAGAGCCAAGAAATTGGTTCTAGGGTAAAGAAAGAGGATAGTTAGAGATGACCTAAGGCTTTTGGCTTGAGCTGCTGGAAAAATGAAGATGCTGTTGACAAGGAGGGAAGAAAAACCTGGAAGAATCTCGGGCTGGAATAGGATAAAGAGCAAGTAGAGAAAAAGCACTGGAGGGTTTTCTTGCTGTTGCTTCAAATGGAACAGAGAAGTGGGCAGGAGTCTGGTTGGGAGGGGCTATGGCTGGCAAGGAAAAGTTTCATTTTTTTTTTTAAGCTAAGAGGCATTCTGTTGTAACCTGCTTGGCCTGCTCGTGCTCGGTGGCTCCTCCGTTGAGACCTGCCTCAGTTCCAAGCATGGCTGTGGTTCCTCTGCTAACACCAGCTATTGCTTTCGGCACATTAGAGGCCATTTTGCCTCCAGGTCTCCATTTTGATCATAAGGTGAGGTTGAGTTCAGCTTCTCCGGCTCTGCCTGCCTGGAAGCTTGACTATCCCTTTACTTACAATATTTGTTGGACATTCTGCTTGAGTTAATGATTTATGTTCTACTTAGACAAAACTGCAGTACCCTGCAATGATCCTTTCTTCTGGAATGATGGGGAACTGAAAAGTCCCCAAGCCAGTGATGCCCTAGTCAATCAGCTCAAAATGCTTTGCCTAGCCACTGGGTACATTATTATCAGAACAAGATCAATTCTTTTTATGTTTAGTTAATCAAAGTGATAAAATATTGCCCTCCTCCCTTGCTTCCCACCTGGTTACCTGGTTATAAACAGCCTGACTTAGAAACAAATTCAGACTGTGGCTCTGACCAGTCAGATCTTGTTACTAATTGCATGGTCTAACTCCCAAGTTCAGATTGTGCCCTTGGCCGGTTAGTTCTTAGTTAAGCATTCAATAAATATCTTTCAACCTGAGTCTGGTGTCCAAGTGGTCAGTGTGTGGCTATTCCTGAACTCTAACAATATAGTATATGTGTGCATTGAAAGCAATAATCAAGACGATAAAAGTGAAAAATAAGAGAGCAAGTATAGAAAAATCAGTAAACATAAACTCATAAGCCGTGTGTGTGTGTGTGTGTGTGTGTGCGTGTGTGTGTGTGTGCGCGTGCGTGTGCGCGCGCGCGTATACGCGTGCATGCACATGCGTTGAGACAGGATTTCTCTTTATAGTCCTGGCTGTCCTGGAACTCACTCTGTAGACCAGGCTGTCCAGGAACTCAGAGATCCTCCTGTCTCTGCCCTCAGGAGCATTGGGGTTAAAGGCATGCACCACTGCCTGGATTCAACCACCTTCTTTCTTTTTCTTTCTTTCTTTCTTTCTTTCTTTCTTTCTTTCTTTCTTCCTTCCTTTTTTTTCTTTTTTTTCCTTTTTATTTTCTTTTTTTGTGGTTTTTCAATCAGAATTTCTCTGTATACCTTTGATGTCTTCAACTTGTTTTGTAGACTAGGCTGACCTTGAACTCACAGAAATCTGCTTGTCTCTGCCTCCTAGGTGCTGGGATAACAGGTGTGCACCACTACATCCAGCCATAAATTTCTTTTTAGTCAATCTAGTGAAAACTTTCATGTGGATGTAGTTGTTGGATCACATGGCCTAGACTGATGTCAAACTTTAAAACTCATTTTTATAAAGCCGGCAGATGTTACCATGTAGCCCACTCCACAGCTTGGCACAGGACTGGTTTAGTGTAATCATAGTTTTGTGAATATGGAGGAATGAATGTATGACTTTCACCAATTATACTTATTTGTATCTTTATTAATTGGGTCTTTGGAAATTTACATGGAATAATAAGTTCAAATTGTCCTATGGGTTCTTCTAGTATACTCATAATATATTTGTTTTTTTCATACTAATAACACAGTACCATATACTAAGTTACAAATAAGAGCTGTGTATTTTGACACACTGTCTTGGTCCAAAGTCAAGCACCTTAGCTAGTGATGGTCCTTCTGCTGGCACAGTCTGACTTGGTGGGCTTTTGAGGGTGCCACAGGATGAGAGTCAGGGAACACTCTTACGTATTTTCTGCTTTTTCCCTTTCGTGACGCTAACAGTAGTCACCCATAGAGGCCCCATGCTATTGACTATCTAATCGCAGTCATCTCCTAAAGTCCCGACCTCTAAACTCCATAATTGAATTGTTTCCATACATTATAACTAATGATGGATGTAAACTTCAGCATATTGGGGGAACACCCACGTTGAAAGGCTCAAGCCAAACTTACAAGCATCACTCTCCTAGAGCTGCAGGGTAAGATTCTCCAATTTTTTTTCAACTTTTAAATTATTTTAAGCACCTCAAAGATACAAATGTACTCTCTTGATAGTCAGAAATTGCATTTAAATCCAGGAAAATTAAAATTACCTCTCAGAATCCACCAAAGGACTTTACTATATTGGATTGATAGGGTCACAGAGATGGTTATTGACTTTGTAGGCAATGAGGCTACAATGGTGGCAAACAGAGCAGAAAATGTCTGACAAAACCAAATGATATAAAGTAGTCTTTTCAGGCTGCGCTACAAAGAAAGTTTACATCCCTTTCCAGGGATCAATAACACATTTGGTTAGAATATCAATGCTGTATAACAAGCGTGCAAGATAAAGAAATATTTTTTTTTCTTAAAATTGTGGCTTTTGGTCTCCTATACGTATTTGGAAGTCCTCAATTCTTTAAAAATAAAAATCTTGTTGAGAGTGAGTATAGTGCTGGGTGCAGGAATTTCCTGAAGCTCCAAACGAGCCACATTTAGCGTGTAATTAAATGTTTTCTCACACTGCAGCTGGGTGTTTGGGATTGCCACAGCAATGGGTAGCAGACAACACCTGCCGTCCGGTACAATTAGTCTACAGCTAAGCTTTGAGTTGATGGATGCTCTTTAGAGCAATCAGGAGACTGTGCACGTGGACGTTTAGAGAGGTTTTGCATCTGAGGAATCATGTCTGGAGTGTGTGCTATGAAAGCAAAGGGTTGCCTGATCTCTGTCCCTCCAGGCTGGGATTCTGTTGACTTCCTCCAGGATCAGTATGTCCTTTGGTCAGGAGACACCCAGTGGGTCACAGCCCTGTGCGGCTCCCTCTGCTCGCCAGTGAGCAGGGCATACTTAGCCTTGCTTATACACAATACAGTTTGGAGAAGCATTCGGCCTTTGCTACTTGGAATAGCTCACGTTATGCAATACTTTCTCTCAGGAGAGGAGAGGTATCTTTTGCTGCTTTTGAAGAAATTAAGCTGTCGTGGTCTGAGGGCTTCTGTGTAGCAACGGACCACTAGAGGCTGCTTGGGGCTGAGAGAGTTTCTGGTGCAATTATGGTGAAACCTCAGTCCTCCAGCTGTAAAGAAATAGGTTCCACTCATAATCCAGGGAGCCGGAGAGTGGATCTGTGTGGAGTCTGGAGGAAAATACATCCTGCACCGATACCTTGATTCCACTTACTAAGCTCTGAGTCCAGGCTTTTGACCAAAAGGGGGGAAAATCAAGAAAATGTGTGTAATTTCAAGCCAATAAAAATTTATTAATATGGTATGTGTGGAGGAAAAATGTGCCTTCTTCATTTTGCCCCAGTCCTTGTATTACCGTAAAAGATGCGATTTTTCTTAAACACTGATTTCTTTTTTTTTTAAATGAGATATAGGATGATTTGTGTCTTCTGTTGCTCTGATTTTGCTTGCAGTTAGGAATGATAGATGCTTCATTGTGCACTTTAACTTAATAAATCAACTAGAAGAGACAGAACGCTCTCTAGGACTGAGCACTATGTTCTTAAAAACTGTCTACTAATGTGAGAAAATGCCTATGGGTAACAGACAAACAAACAAACAAACAAACAAAACCCCAAAAAACAAATTTAAAAAAAGCACTGCTGTCCACCAAGCACCCAACCCTCTCCTGGGGCCGGGAGAATTCCAGGCTGTGCACACAGAAGCAGAAAGGATAGACCCTTCTGCAGACCGAGCCAGTGACCAGCGTATTCACGACACTTTCCATCACCTGAGCATGCGTAGTCTGGTCAGTCTGGACTTTCCTGAAGTCCTTCTGCATAAAGCCGAATGGGTTTTGTCCTAAGCCTGTACTAACAAGCCTATTTTTACCATCCCTGTAGTGACAGCTGCTGTGGCCTTTTACCCCAGGTGTCAGGGTTTAGGCGGATGAGGCTTCCTTCAGCCTCCGTCTCTGGAGACACTTGGAGAAAAGATCCCTTTCCCCTCTGCTGGCCTACACGGTACGCCTAGTGGGATGGAGAAATGATGATTTGTGGTCACATGTCACCAGGGTTGGGGATTATTTCTATCATATAATCTGGCCAGTACTTATTAAACTAGATATGTCATATTAAATTTAACACTGAGAGTGAAAATATTTTATTTGGCCAAAATAAGTATAAATGAAAAAAATACAATGTGGGACATAAATGAAAATGTAAATAAGGACTGTTTCTAAATGCTGAGCTGGATGGTGACGACTCATACAGATGATTTTTAAAAAACAATATGAAAAAATTTCCCAAATATCTGCAGCCATATTTACTATTGGTCTTTCTAGGTGTTTCTGTGTATGACCTCTAGAATGTATCAGTGCCAAGGATGTAAGCCTACGAGAGGCCCCTCTCAGACCAATATGGAGTTCCTACTCTATGCCTAGATGGGCCTCAAATCCAAGGCCAGGGAGATTGAGATTTGACACCCCTGCAGCAGAGTAGCACAGACCTCAAAATAGGGATTATTTTAAAACATAAGCCACCAATGATATAATTAATGAAATACTTAGGTCCTATTCCTCATATCCCCATAAGTGTATCATTGCATATGGGACATATGTGTATATTACTTATGAAAGAAAAAAACTATAAGCCACTGCTTTCTTTTTTTTTTAAATGCAAAGCTCTGAAACACTAAAGGTTAGCAATGGGTTTGAAAAATAACGTAGCAACTCTAAATATGGTATCTTTAGCAGTCTTCAAAATTTGAAAGTCTTTAGACATTATCACAGATAGATAAAACATGAGAGTCACTTTAAATTCTAAAAAAAAAAATGGGTCACGTTAGGTACACTTAATTTTCCTTGTCCATATTATCTGCAATCAAGGGCCTTGTTGATAGAGAGAGGGAGCCGATGGGGATGGACCATCACCATGGCAACATTTCTCTTATCAAGGGGTAAATCTTCAAGGCTATGATATTTTCACCATTCATGAAACCGTTCCTTGCTCTTCCCAGGTTGGGGACATCTGTATAAATAAAACTGCTTTTAGAATGGCCATCTAGTGGAAGACCTGTCCTATCCAAATCCTTTTCTATCCAGTCTGATCTGTTAGAATTCTTCCCACCTGAATGAAACCGGATGGTTTGTGTCTTGAGACTCTGCATGGGAGTTTATCTTCCTTCTCGAGTACAACTGCACAGCCACACAACTGCATGAAGTGCACAGCCACACAACTGCACAGCCACACAACTGCACGAAGTGCACAGCCACACAACCAGAGTCATTCTCTCATATGCTTATGCAGTGCACGGATGGGAAGACTTGGTACATTGGGATGAACAGAAAGCTGCCTTTGATGTTCTCCAACAAGCTGATGGAAAGAGAATTTTCTTTCTGGCCAAGTGTACTAGATTGAACCAGATATGCAATAGGTTAATTCAGATCACTTTTTGGATCTTTGTTGGTGCTGTGGACGTATCTGCTTCAAATCTAGGTGAGATTCAAACTTTAGGAAAATGAATTTTACTTTTGTTTGAGTTAAGCTCTGACTCAGGAAACAATCCCTAACATGTGACAGATCTCAGCACATGATGTTCTACTGTCTTATAAAGGTTCAAAGTTGTGTGGGCATCAGGTGTTGAGGTGGCCTTACAGTGCCTATCCTCATGTGATTTGGTACAACCATGGAGACCTAGGTTACTGTCCTAATTCTTAATTTTTACTGGGCAATATACAGTTGTGGAGGGGTTATGTTTTAAAAAGAAATGAGCACGGAGGTGTTCAGTTGAACTCAAATGTACTTTTAACTAATGTTCTGTATAAGCTTTATAGCCACTCATAACCACTGGCATCTGGAAAGATAATTGAAGGGAATTCTGACACAGAAACTGTTTTCTTCAGTTCAATATGTCAGTGTGGTTAAAATGGAGTGGGGAATATGGTTCAAGTTACTATTTCCACTAATTGGACATTGTGTTGGTTTTGTTCTTAATGAGAATAATGGAAGATGCCAACTTGACACCAATTTATGTAAGTGGAGCTGAACTTGATGAAACTGGAGTATAGCAAAGTTTGGAAACAGGGCATTTAAAAGCTGCCCTAATAGTCTTGCCTATAAGGTCACATCAGATATGTGAAAGGATCTTTTTCTTTCTATGAAAAATGTGCTTTTGTGTGACACCTGACACTTTGTTCCTAAAGCCAGAGAGAGAGAGAGAGAGAGAGAGAGAGAGAGAGAGAGAGAGAGAGAGAGAGAGAGAGAGAGGGAAGCCAGTGACTTACCTTAAGCATTTACAGCCCCTAAAGCTGTCATCCTGTGTTCCTAGTATATTGAGTTGATAATATATAAAATCACTACATGAGGACAGAGTTTCAGCTTATGAAATTTCAGGTCTGCACATCCTCTTTGGAGATAGAAAAAGGATGCAATATATATTTTCCCATGTGCTCCAGGGAATTCTAGTGTCAGGGAAGTCGAGGAACTGGGCAGTGGTTAGTGTGCATGGAAAGAGAGTATTTAGGCAAAGCACACTCTGGATTTAGGGTAAGATGGCTCTACTTACCTTAGCTCAGACAGAGGCTTATACCAGATGCTGAAGGACCACAGTTTTCCTGGCTGCAGAGCAGAGGTAGGCAGTTCCCGGAATCTGAGACACAGCACACTAACACTAGTGATGTTGGAGGACAGTTCGGTGGGCGTGGTTTTCTGGGCTGCTGACACCAGCCAACAGAGAGAACTGTGGCCATGGTGAAATGACTCACACCATACCCAGCAGCGGACTCTACTGCCACACACAGTCCAGGAGATCCCTAACATGAAAAGGGACAAATGTCCTATCTGCGAGTACATATGGGACATGCCCCAAGATACACAAAAATGCTCCAGAAAGTGCTGGAAGGCTCAAAATAATGAGCAGGAATAAGAAACAGCTATTTTATGGCTCATGTGAATATGTTTTCCTTCAGGCTGATGGAGCATCTCTGTATGTGTATTTTGCACTCAAATACAAGTTTTAAAACAATCAACAAATTTATTCCATACCTAATCTCTGTATGTGTATTTTGCACTCAAATACAAGTTTTAAAACAATCAACAAATTTATTCCATACCTAATTAGACAAAATAATGAAAGTTGTCCAATAAAATGTGGCTTCACAAAAATAATATATTTGTACAAAACAAATTTTATCTCGACCTAGGAAAAGAACAGTATCTCCACTGGTAACTATGTAGTTCTAAATTCTGGCTTTCCTAATAATTAGCTATATAATCCCAGCACCTTTTTTCATCACAGAATAGTAAAAAATAATCAACTTAGTTTTTTATTTTCTTTGTTTTCCGACAAGGTCTGGTATAGAGCAGGCTGTCACAGAACTTGCTCATTATCCACGGACACCTTTGAACTTTGGATGTTCCAGCCTCCACTTCTCAAGTGTTCGGGTCAACTTATTTGTCACTAAGACTGAACCCTGGGCTCTACGTGTGCTGGCCAAGCTCTCTACAAAAGGAACCTTCTCCAGCCTAAACTGTGCAAGCTCACTTTGGGATAATAACCTGAGACATTATATAATTCAATGATTTATTACGTGTGTGTGTGTGTGTGTGTGTGTGTGTACACCCTAATATAATTCATGAAAGAAGACTGATTTAAATGGGATGATACAGTATTCCACCTACTGGGCTTTTGGTGATAAAATCCATCCTAGTTCCATTTCTTGATCTTTGTATGTTTATCTTTTAACAGAAACCTATGAAGGCTCATGGCTGTTCCTTCATGAGGCCCACTGTGCAGCACGGAACTCCTAAAACAAGAGAGTAGTTAAAGGGAAAGAAAGAATGTGTTAATGAGCAGCCAGGCACGGAGGCAGATTGCCAGCTGCAGCTCTACCTCCTTAATAATAGGGTTAGGGCTAACGGTGGGCTAGTCAGGGTGACCTCAGGTATGAGGAAAGGTGACTGGGTTAGGGTCCTCAGTGGTTATAATGTGTAACTGTTTACGGCTCTCTACAGGACAAATGTTCAGAAAATGGTCTGTCAGCTTAACTGGAGGATAGAGTTGTAAACTACAGTTCTTTGCTTAGGCTTGAGGCCTCAGCTTTCCCCCATGCAGTTTGCCATCTTTATTGGTTCTTATATGAGAGTCTTTCCTGTGTTTATTTAAATATATTGCCAAGATGTTTGGGTGATAGTTTAAGTGTAACTATCTTTTAAATTTTGTTTGCTATTTCTTGTTGCACAAATCACAACCGACTAAAAAAAAATATTTACCTTGCATCTCCCGTCACTCTGTAGTTTTGGTGAGGTACTTGTGGATTTATTTATACAGAATATTCTGTACAAACAACTATGTCATCTGCCTGACATTTATTTTTTCCTTTTCATGTTTGTGATCTTAAAATGAAATTTAGCAATAGGGCTTTACCATCAGTTTGCAGAGAGCTTTCACTACCCTTGGCAGTAGCCTGGGCTGTTTGGGGTTTTCCAAGGGACCCCATTGACCAAGGACTTCATTAGACGTAACCCATTCTCATTACTGATGGCTTCATTTGGTGACAAGAGATGTCCAGTTGGGGCTCTGTGTCCCCTGTACTTGGTGATTTCATTTAGATGGACTTTATATATGTATATATTATAGGAAGATTCTACTGTGTTAGGTTTCCACAAGACCCCTTAAATAGTCCTTAGTTTTAGCTGTCTCTCCTCTACACAACTCACTGAGAACGGAGAAGCTGAGCTCATGTCTAGCTAGAGTCTTTACCTCTGTGGAATAGAGTTTCTGGAAAGTATTCTGCATGCTACCAAAGGAGAAATGTAGACACCAGCTCAGCTACAAACTCTTTGATCTACAAAATTGACCTGCCTGCAAGATAGGCTGATACAATAGTGGCACAAAGCTTGCGGGTGTAACTAATTCATATCTGGTTTGAGTTAAGGCCCATTCCATGCACCTGAGACTAAGTAGCCCATGGACCTAGGCGAAAACCCAAATACTGCTGTTCTGCTTAAGGAGCAGAGCAATAAGATGACTCGTATTGACATTCTGATGTGCTCATAGATCCATCTTTTTGCTCAGCCTCATCAGAGAGACTTCCTCCTGAAGCAGACGGGAACAAATACACAGATTCAAAACAGACATTACGCAGAGAGCGAGATACCTTGGAATACTCAGCCCTAAATAGAAAGTCTCCATCACATCCCTTTCCTAAGTTCTCATAAGTCAGTGTTATTTCATAAGTTTTAAACTTTGACTTTTTTGGTTCATCCCCAACTATAATATAGGCAAAGAGGAAAAAATATCCTTCTAATTATGTGCAAGACAGTGTAAGAAATGAAGCTATAAATATCATACATATGGACTAGAAAATTACATCAAAGTCTGATGTCACATAAATATGCATGGAAGTTATGAGACTGATTTATAATTTTGCTCTTTAGTAATTGACAATCATTAAGGGAATGTTTTCATTCTCTAGATAGAACTGGCTTATAAGGCTGTAGATTGCAAAGTTATTGGAACCAGTGAACTGGTTCAGTTTTGTGGTTTAATAGGTAAAATTGTTGAAATTCAACAATTATATAGTTTACTCATGACTACATACCTCTTAGAGACTCAGCCATGTTTGATCAATGCCATTATACCTGACGTCCTGATTCTTTGTCTCTAGCGCATTTAAATTATAAGTTGCTTTTAAAATTATAGTTGATACTTTTGGATTTTTCTCATTTAAAAACATTTGTGCTTGTCTGAGGACCAGACTCTTGGGGTTTGATTTGGTTGCTGCCCAAATGAGCAGACTCAAATACCCCAAAATGTTTGTAACCTTGCCTAAGAATGCACCCAGGCAGGGCAAATGGGGTAGGCATGGCTAAGATTCCTGGGCTGGTTGAACAGAGAGATTCCTGGGAAAGGAAGTGATCAGAGACCGGGGAAAGGGAAGGTGAGAGACTGGAATAGCAAGGCGAGAAGGAAGGCTGGTGCCATGGGCTAGGTGGAGTAAGAAGCACATGGCCGGCGTGGATGGAGGGTGCATCCCAGATGAAGAGCATTAGTGAGCATTTGGGATTATGGATGGGAGGTGGCTCAGTAGAAATTATTAGAATCACATGACACGGGATTGGGGCAGGGTATGGGTTACCTGCCCCAATATGGGCGGTGGTTTAGAGGATTAATATTCTCCCTGCCCCAGGTGAGCCAAAGGGCTATTTTATAATATAGCAAGTGTCTGTGTCTTCAATGACTGCTAGTGGGTTAGAAAGTACCACCATAATAATCATTATAGCTACTAATAAACATTTCTTAAGCCCTACTTCTAAATTAACTGCAAGAAAACTCTTTCTAATCTTGTGTTAGTAGAATATAAACATTGAAGCAAGTCAGACCTCAGTTGGATTCAAGTTCCATCTCTGCCTTTGTGACTTGGAAAAATCTTCTAGTCTTTGAAGCATTGACTTCTCCCAAGATAACAAAACCAAACTAGCTGTTTTAGCTTTGGACTAAATATAAAATTATATGAGCTACTATTCTATCATGAGTGGACACAGCATGAACCCTGCAACAAGTTCCTTTCAGATAATGTCATTAAAGTCACAGTGTTAAAGTCTGCACAGCAGCTGTGATCAGATTAAATGAGAAAGGAATACACATGTGTCTTCTTTGAGGGTCTAGGTTTTACTGATAAAGATGGAGAAATGACTGTGGAAGGCAGCTATGTGGTGTCTAGGGGACCATCTAGGGAAGGAGAATGCCATTTCTAAGAAGTACTCATGTGGAGAAGGCTCATGGAAGGTGCAAGCTGAAAGAAGAGACGTTCCCAATGTGTCCACAGGAAGGGAGAAGTGAATTGTAAGCAACAGTGACCACAGCTGGGGTAGATCAAACATTTGATTAGCGAGTCAGCTATATAGTTTCTACCACTGTGCAACAACAGTTTTTAAGTTCATTTGTTCCCTCTTTCCAAAGACTACTCAAAATGATGAGTTCTACAAAGACATAGATATTATAAAATTACCCCAAACACTTGAATACAATAAGATAACCACAAGATTATATAACTGACTGAATTTAAAACCACAAAAATTTTAATTGAACAAGTGTTGCTGCTGTGTGAGGGTTTTTTGCGATAGTGATGAGGGGCCAAAGTTCCTTTAAAGCCCAATTATTACATTCTTAGTCTTTATTTACTTCTACCATTTTATGAATCCATTGACAAGTGTGTTTTGAATAGGTCATAATTTGTTTTCCATGTGTTAACACAGGGCTTGGTTGGACAGCCAATAGAAACCGTTTTCAAAGCAATCAAGACCAAGGACAATGCAATAGTAAACATCAAACCCCTATTCTGATCTACCCAATGGACAGGACATTCTCCACAGTTGTGTGGAGAGCAAGGACTGACTCTGCCATGAACTCTGGTGCCCCATATTTGACCACCTCTCCTTGGTGGGGAGGCATGGTGGCACTCAAAGAAAGAATAAGCAGGATACCAAGACTTGATAGCTATGATCATATAGTGGGGGAGGAGGTCCCCCTCAGTCATAGACCTAGGGGAGGGGAATAGGGTGAAAGTGGGAGGGAGGGAGGAATGGGAGGATACAAGTGATGGGATAACATTTGAGTTATAATCTGAATAAATTAATAAAATTAAAATTAAAAATAAAAAACGAAGACAGAGTGTGGATTATGATTATTGTATTGCTTATATGATAATTTGCTACAAAATACTTCACTTGAATTATGAGATATACATGGTGAAGCACATTAAGTTGAATATGTAAACTCATATGTATTGTCGTATATGATTCAGTCTAATAATAGGATCTGAAACACCTTAATCACTGTTTCTTACTCCAGTTATGATTTCATATGGCCTTAAAAATAGTAATCTAACCCAGTGGACTCACAGGCCAGCACAAGGAATGTTAGAGATACCATAGGTAAAGGAATGCAATTCAAGATATATAATTGGCAAAAACAATTGTGCGGGCACCACCACCTTCTGTGGTCCAGGGACAGAGTTATTTCAAACTCTTTGCCTGTTGTCTGCGGTGCACTGCTGCAGGCTAGGGATTCATTCGGTGTTGCACAGTCTGTATTTTGTCTGCTTTCTGACATTTTGATGTGTAATAACAACTTGCTAGAATATTGTTATACAACGTGTCTGGTGAATACATAGGTTGCACAGTGCCTGAAAGAGCAGGTTCTATGTTTCTGGTCTACTCACTAATAAGATTTTCATTTGAGTCTCTAATATAAGGAGGACACGAGCTAAAAGGATGGAGATCTGAAATCAGCTCTGTGCCTTTAAGGGACAAGAATAGAAATGTAATGAGGGCTCATCCAAAATGAGAAATCAGTATGAGGAAACTCTGAGATGAAGACTGAACAGGACATTTCCCTTTCCTGTGTTTTTGGTTAACTAGGGAGTTTCATTTTCTCTATAGAAAAGAAAGCTGGCTGTGAAAGACCTTATTTAGAATTAAAACTATTAAAAGTCATAAAGGCTGATTGAAATAAGGCTATAAATAGGACAAGATCTTTCCAGAAGAAAGCATCCTGCCACGAGTTCCTATTGTCTGTTTTGAGAACACTCAGGCCGTCTGGCCTCTTATTTCCAAGCAGTATTTCTTGGACCTAGAGTGCACTCAAGACTCAAATATAATCCTAATGTCATTAAGTGAGGGGCTGAGAAAACCAGCTCTCACCCAATTCCTTTATCTACTTCCAAGAAGTCATCTTTTCAGGAAGAGCAAGCAAGACATTTTAAAATTAAAGCCTTGGGTGAAGAATTGTTCTTTTCATTTGGGCTTGAATGAGCTGTGACCTTTACAGTGTGCTATCTAAGGATCTGGGCTCACAACACAGTGCGCTGCCATTGTTAGTGGCACCGCGCTCTGGCTATATGTCCCAGCTTGTTAATAAAGGCTTTAAAATGTCCTCTTTCCCCTTATCTCCTCTACTAGGGTGTAGTTTTCAGGTGTTGAAGTTTTGAAATGTTGTATGATCCTTATTTCCAGTTTAAGCGAAAATCAGTTAAAGGTACTGTCCATTTGTAATGGGGCTATTTTTAAACTTCAATATGAACATGATTATAAGTTAAAATGGTTTATAAATATTGTCAATTATATTGCTATAGGGATATTGTTGAGAAATTGCATATACCAGTTCATCATAAAAGTACACGTGGGCACACCAGGTATTTCTAGCCCCTTCAACTGCCGATTGTGAAGTATTTATTTATTATTTACTTTTGGTTTTTTGAGGCCGGGTTTCTCTGTGTACCCCTGGCTGTCCAGGACTTGATCTGTAGACAAGGCTGGCTTCAAACTCACAGAGATCTGCCTGCTTCTGCCTCCCCAAGTGCTGGATTAAAGGCATGCACCACCATGCCCAGGCTATTTATTTTAATTTATTTTATTTTTTAAATATTAAAAGGCAGTCACATAATTTCTCCTTTCTATTTCTTCCCTTCAATACTTCCTACAAGTTCCTCAAATTCATGGCCTCTGGCCTTTACAATTTTGTCTTATGTATGTTTCTAAATATAATCTACTCAGTGTGTCTAATGTTTCCTCCTGTGCATACTTACGATAAATGTTACCAGCAACAACGATTAAAACACTACAGAATAAAACTTATGTAAATGTTTTCTTCCTTTTATAATGTCTTATTACATCTCAGTTTGCAAACTTTGACATAAAACATTTTTCCTTCCTTTTAAGTGAGAGACGCTACCTTGTCACATAATGAGGTGATGTTACAGATCTTTCTTTATGTGTCTGAACTGTCAGCCTAGTAGGGACATTCCTAAGGAAAACAAAGGTTACTGACCACAATCACTATGGTCCTGTGGTTCTATGATGGTCAATCTGTAACCAAGATGGATACTACATGATTTAAGGGTCTAACTACAGCAGATATCTTTTGGACAAAGGGCTCATTAATATGTCACCTGGGAGAAGGAGAGACAGATGGTAGGTTTCATCATGCTCCTAAGAATGGTACACAACTTAAAACTCATGAACTCTTTATTTCTGGAATTTTCCACTTAATAGTTTCATACCACTGTGGACCACAAATAACTGAAATTGCAGAAAGCCAAAGGGAAGTTAAGGCTTTGCACTCAGCTTTGATAGGGATGGAGTCCTGGGGCAGCTCCTCTGTCCTCATGGATGACCCTTTGTCACTTTGGTGACAGCTACAAAACCCACCTCATAGTCCATTTGGATACAGTGCAAGGGGTAATTTTATCTTCTTTTGAGACTGACTTTTTGCTTTCTTTTTTGACAAATAGGAATTCTCCTTTGCCCTGCAATATTCCCAAGAACAAATCTTAATCTGCGAGTCAGCCTACGTGAGGGCTAGAGTCACATTACAGACCTCAAGTCTCACCACCCATACCTTCCCGATGTCTGCATTCCTTGGTGTCTGAATCCCACTGATCATTGCTGATCTGCCAGCTTAGTTCATTTGTGTCCGAGGCAGAACTCGCCAACTTTCTGAAGCAGTTTGTCATGTTGGGTATTCTCATTTCATACTGGACTTAGAGCTCTTCACTGATCTTCAGTAAGTTTTCAGATTGAAGTACAAATGCCACAGCACTGTATATCAAAATGTGGGATCTTTCTACACCTCGCTCAGCTTCATTCCTCACTGGGGCCGGCTCACCCTATCGTCCTGATTTCATATGCCTTTCTAGAATCCCGCCTGCTTATGTCATCTGTTCCTATGCTCTCTCTCTCTCTCTCTCTCTCTCTCTCTCTCTCTCTCTCTCTCTCTCTCTCTCTCTCTCACACACACACACCTGACTCTGCTTCACTTCCAGCGTCTGTTTATTGTTCTTTACTACCAAGTTAGCATTTCATCTGCGACAATGTTAATCCTTGTTCAGTCCGTATTCTTAGAAACCAAACTATCTGAAAGCAAAGGAAATGAATTTTGTATTTTAGTTATCAGGGCTAATAGCAAAAAGATTATATTTGGTTTTTTTCAGCAAATAGTTTTTGAGCAAATACAACATACTGGATGAGCAGCTGAGCCTTGGAGATACACACTGAGCAAGATGCTCAAGCGACACACAGTGGAGGAGACAGGCCACAGACCAACTTCATTGAAGTTTTTATTGGTCCTCTGAGAGCTTCTTACAATGTATTCTAATCGCCTCCCCATCGTCTCCCTACTCTTCCTAGATCTACCTCATCTTCCCAAGGTACACTATTGTTCAGAAGTCAGTGAGATATTTGTACACCCACATTCAGGGCAGAACTACTCACAATAGACAAAAAGTAGACTCAATTCAAGCATCCGTCTGTGGAGGAACGGATAAACACAATGTACCACATACATTCATCTAGAAGCTTCCTCAGCCATTAAAAAGGAAGAGAGATCTGACATTTGAAACAACACGAATGGCTCTTGAGGGTATAATGCTAAGTGTAATATGATAGTCCATGAAAGAAAAAAGTTACACTATCCCCCTAATGTGAATTGCCCAGAGTCGTCTGTTCACAGAGATAGAAAGCGCTATGGTGGTGCACAGGGGTTGAGCAGAAGAGAGGTGAGGAATTTTATGGGTAGAGCATTGTGTATTTTGTTTTTTGTTTTTGTTTTTTTTTTTTTGGTTTTTTGAGACAGGGTTTCTCTATGTAGCCTTGGCTATCCTGGACTCGCTTTGTAGACCAAGCTGGCCTCGAACTCACAGTGATCCGCCTGCCTCTGCCTCCAGTGTGCGCTACCACGCCCGGCTTGAGCATTGTGTTTTGCAATGGTGTAAGGCTTCTGGAGTCTGGCTTCCCAGCAATGTAGACCTGATTAATTATACTGCTAAGTGTTTAAGGTGATGAA